>NC_143506.1:21530000-22155000 GCF_051622355.1 Phaseolus vulgaris | reverse complement strand
CTAAAAACAGCAAATACATAATAAAATAATGTAAAAACAGTAAACACATAATAATAATAAAAATTGCAAATACATTTAAAAAATTAAAAACAATAAACATTTTTTTTATGTAAATATATCTATAAAAACTAAAAATAGTAATCACATAAAAAAAAGAAGTAAATCCATCTATGGAAATTGAAAAAAAGTAAACACATAATAAAAAAACAAAAAAGTGTAAATATATTTATAAAAATTAAAAAAATTAAATACATAAAAAAAATAAAAACAGAGTAAAAATCTAGAAAAAATTAAATACAATTATTAAAATTAAAAGCAGTAAACACATAAAAAAAATTAAACAGTATCTTGTTATAGATATAAATTAAAAACAATACACATAGAAAACTAAACAGTAAACACATATAATAAAAAATATAAAACAATAAACATATAATAATATGAAAAATGTAAATAAACTTATAAAAATTAAAAATAATAAACATATAAACAAATGTTACTAAAAACACATAATAACAGAATATATATATATATATATATATATATATAATAATCAAAAGCAATAAACACATAAAATAAAAAACTAAACAGTAAACATAAAATAATAATAAAAAATATAAAAACAGTAAAACACATAAAAAATAAACAAAACAGTAAATACCTAAAAAAATGTAAATACAATTATTAAAAATAAAAACAATAAACACATAAAAACATGTAAAGTCATGAAATAAAAAAACTAAATAATAAAACATAATACAAAATTAAAAATAGTAAACACATAATAAAAATAATAATAGATACATTTATAAAAATTAAAAACAGTAAACATATAAATAAAATAAACTAAACAGTAAATACAAATAAAATAATATAAATACATTTATTAAAAATAAGAAAAGTAAACATATAGAAAAAAATATATATACATTTTTAAAAATTAAAAAGGTAAACACACTTAACAGAAAAACTCTAAATACATTTATAAAAATAAATAAATAATGAACTATAGCTTGGCAGGAACAGCAGTAGTTGGTTTTGGTCTAGTTCGGAGGGTCTAGTTTTCACGGGAGTAGGGTACTGGCAGGAGTTTAAACGTCCCTATGTTGTGCTTGGGTTTGTTGGTTTGCTCTTTACCTTTGATGCAGGAACAACACCCTGGGTGGCCATAATCTGGTTAATTAGAAAGGAATTTATAGGGTCAAAGGTAATGCTGTATGGAACTGGAAGATAGTTGATCCTGTAGTGAGGTGATGGTAGTGCTGGTTCACTGGTCCTGGGTGGAGTTGTTGGATGACTAGGTGGTTGTTAGTGCTGTTGGATTGTTGTTCAGTCGGTGTTGTTAACACTGTTGTGTTGGGTGTGCTGGATCTGTTGGGTTGCTGGTTTCCTTCTGTGATCATGGGATGGGAAAGGATAGGGGGATGTTGTTTTAATCTGTTGTAGCATAGGTGGTAACCTGCTGTATCCATAAACGTGGCTGAAGGGAACCAAGCTCTTTAATTGAATACAGAAGGTGGTTATGATGTAAGAACCTAGCTCTGGAGAAAGAAGTAAAAACATCTTTGTTCAAGAAGAGGTCTGTGCCGTTATGGTCCATGGAAGGCAAGGCTTATGATGTGCTGGAGGAATTAAAGGCTTGTTGTTTGGAAGTAGTATTAAGTAAAGGCTACATGGAAATTGGGCTTGAATTTCAAGTAGACCGTGAAGACTGATGGAATATTCTCAAGATGTTATGATTAAGCTTCAGAAGGTAAAAGGTTTTCATTGGAGTTGTTGAATGGTGCCTAATAGAAGGCTGGGCGTTCTTGATACCTCTTGGTGCTGCTAGGGGGAGCCTTTCTGCAAATCTGCTACAGCTGGTTGTGAGGGATGTAGCTGCGATCAAATTGCAAGGACGTAGGGTGCTACACGTTGAAGAGCTAGAGCTCCCAGTTAACTCAGTGGTTGTTGCTGTTATAGATAAACTTGATGGCAGTTGAGGTAGCTCTTTTCCAAGGTTGCTGGAGCAAACTTATGCACATTAGGAGAGGCAACAACTGAAGTTAAGCATATAACAGGGGTTACCGTAACAGATTGGAGCAGCTGTGTGGAGGCAGAGTGCAATATACAAGGATGTAAAAGTTGGCCTAATGTTTGTCTTTTGGATTGAACCAAAGAGAGCAAGGTGTTGTCCTGTTGCTAGCATGGGGTGGTTGGTGCATAAGCTATTATTATAATATGCTCTCTAGTGTTGGTTATACACCATCCAAAAGATTTTTTCTCAGTTTTAATTTATGGTTTGGTCTATTTTTAGATTGCTTCTGCAGGTTGACTTTTTTGCTCTTATGGCTTAAAGTCATAATGTTTGGGTCTCAAGCATAGGAGGGCCTAATAGTGTTTTTGTAAAAAGGTTAGGATACCCCTGAAGTATCCCGTTTTATTTAATTTATTCATTGCTGATAAAAAAAATAATGAACTAACGTGAAGGTACTATAAAAGAAGAAGCAACATCAATATGATCAACACAAGCAAACACAAGCAAAGAACCATTAGATGTTGCAACGTGAGGATCCATGATCCAATCTGGCAAAAAAAATATAACAAAAAATATTATAAGTTAACAAAATCGATTTTATCTTGTTATAAAGTTAGTGACAAGCTCGATCGAGCACACTCAGACGAATGGGCAGGTCGAAGCAGTAAATAAGGTCATCTTCAATAAGTTAAAGAAACGGTTCGGCACGGCGAAAGGGCGGTGGACTAAAGAGTTAGCAAAAGTCTTATCAGCGTACCGCTGCTTGTCCCAAACTTCGACACAGGAGACACCCTATAACCTAACCTATTACATCGTGGCCATGATCCCGGTCGAGGTGGGGGAGTCATTCCTTAGAAGTCAACTCTTTCATTAGTCCCTAAATCAGGAGAGCCTGACAGTTGGACTTGACCTACTAAACGAGTTTCGAGACAGGAGCAAAATCCGTGAAGCCGCATGCAAGCTCAGGGTGACCAAGCGGTACAATGCGAAGGTCCAGCCAAAAAGCTTTCAAAAGGAGGATCTCGTTTGGAGGATGCGAAGTGAGGCTAGAAAGGTGGACGACAAGTTCTCGTCCAACTAGGAATGTCCCTTCTGAATCTGAGACGTTGCACCTGGGGGCATACCACTTAGAGTGGTTATCGGGCAAAGTTGTACCGAGGACGTGGAATGATACGCACCTCAAATTTTATTACAATTAAAATCAATAAAATTTTATTCTTTCCTCACCCAACCTTTTTTCATAAGGAGGGTTTTCGGTCGAGAAGATTTTAATAAGGCATTTACTTTTAAATATGTGTATTTGAACATGTTAAATTTACGTATGTTTTTCCAGCACTCGGTTCGACCAAGGATAATACCTTAAACCGGTATTCCCTCCCGACACCTAAAGACTTAGTTCAGCCAAGGATGATATCTTAATTGGTATTCCCTTCCGACACTTAACGACTCGATTCGGCCAAGGATGATACCTTAACCAGTATTTCCTCCCGACACCTAAAGACTAGGTCCGACCAAGGATGCATACCTTAATTGGTAATCCCTCCCGACCCCCAAAGACTTGGTCCAATCAAGAACGCTCACACTGATCGGTCATACCGCCCAACACTCAACTACTTAAGATAAATCTTATGAGTATTCCGGCCGATTAACAATTAAAATGTTGATTATTATAACTTGTACATTATGTAAAGCATAAATAAGGAAGAACGTCCAATATATTGATTAAAGAAGTAGGAGGAGGCCACACCCCGACCTCAGAGGAACAAAATCAAAGAAGGTCACACCCGGACCCGATGGAACAAAAAAGCCTTAAAATCTAAACCTAACGGTCTTTATCTTCAACGTCCTCGACTGAGATCCTCGGCGCCGCGTTCTTTAAAGCCTCTAATTCATCAAAGGCCACCAATCGGCCCTTATAAACATCCTCAATTGTGTCAAAAGCACCGATCGATGGGAGCCCATCGTAGAACAGGTAGGCTTATCGGACAACCTAATCGAAGCTTTCACCCAACATCACCAAGACATCATCTTGGGTCTTGTCAAGCTCGGCTTCCACCGAGGCCTTTTCGATCTCCAGCACCAAGATCCTTTCCTTGCATTCCTCGAGGGCTTTCTTCAGCTCGACCACCTCAGCCGCCTTCTCCCTCTCTTTCCTCTCCAGCTCGGCGCACCTCATCTCGTCCAACTTGAGGTTGGTGCCAACTTTGGTCATCCTAGACTCGAAGGCCAACACTGCCTCCAAGGATGTCTTTAGTGAGTTGGAGGTCTCAGCCAGCTCATATTCCAGTCTGGAGATCGTTTCGATCCTCCGGCTTCGGATATCAGCAGCCAAACAGGTCATGACAAGTCTCTGACATTGCATCTCGATTCCGACCGAGAGATTTTCTTCTTTCGGAACTAAGGTGAGGAGGTTCTCCACAGCCAGTGAGAGACCGAGTTGAACGCCCCCCCTCCCCCCAGAAAATTGAAGGTTACCCCCAATAAGTGTCAAGGGGACAACAGCAGTGTTGGGAGCGGCGATGACAATAGCAGGACTGGTGGCGCCGATCGGTGAAGAAGATTCCAAACGAAATGGAGAAGGAGGTAGTGGACGTCTTAGGGTGCTGCCAGAAAACTGAGTGGTCGTGGCAGTATTGACCGACTCCCTTCTCTTTCTCTTTTTTACCCCATCAACAGCAGTTGAGGGGCCAGATGCCCCGACAACAAAAGGTTGTCAGCCACAACTATTTTCAAGCTACCTTTGCCTTTACCCTTTCCAAGGGCCTTGGTACGAAAGGCAGCCATGACACTGCCTGAGCAAGGAGTCTCTTTTGTCATGATATCTACACAAGTAAAAAAACACATAACTTAAGAATCTTTGACCGACCGAGACAAAAAAACAATGTAAACATACCATAAAAATTCATCAACCGTTGAGAAGACTTGAACACAGTTAATAGTTTCCGTGTAGGGAGCCTTCGAGGGAGGTTGTTGAAAAAAGAATAAATCTCTAGTTTCTTGGCGCTCGGAGCCGATCGAGGTCATTCCTTAAATTGGGTGGGATTTTGGGTCCAATATAGAGGAAAATTGGACCGACTAGTACAAAAGCCTCGAATCCTCGGGCTCAACAAAAAAATTGAAGAACTTTTCTTTGAAAATTTTGTACGAGGTGGTGTTAAATAGAATGTTACCTGACCGAATGATAAGTGACAACCAGCTAACTGTGAGTGAGAGGTATAATAAATTAAGAAAGTGGAAGGAGTTGGAGAAAGGCAAAACATGTTGCAGATAAGCCAAAAGGTTTGGAGAGAAGTCCAAGTGTTTGGGTGAAGTTGGGAGGGAGCCACATGAGCGTCCGGAGGACACCAATGGTGAAACCATCAAAAGGGAAAGCGACATGCAAGTTAGAAAAAAGACAAGAATGAACAAAGAAGAAATGAACCTCTGAGGGAGATCGACCCATACATATGGTATCAGTCGATCAACAATAATCAATAGCCAAGATACCATCATCAACATCCGACTTCAAAATGGTATTCTTTTCTATGAAGGAGGAGATGGACGACCCATCCAGGGATACAAAGGTAAACCCGGTCACCTTAGGGTCTACTCAGTCAAGCCTCGAAAGATGGGACGACTCTTCAAGGGGATATGATCGGTCGGCAACACCTTCCGGGTCATTACCCTTTACAGAATCCTCCATGGAGGGCAACGTCTAAATTACCACGGCTGACAAGGGCTCGATCGTGGAGGATTCAGAAGAAGAGAAAGATGAAGATAAAGAGGGGGGGAAAGGACGAGGAAGAAGACGAAGAAGACATGACTAACCTCTCGGAATGTAAGGAAAGCACCGCGCAGAACGCTTAGGTTTCAGATGTCGGAGTAGGAAAATAGTGACTCGGAACTGTAGGGGACCACTATTTATAGTCCTCGAGGAGAGAGGAAGACCAAGCATCACTTTCATCTCAACCATTGGATCTCCCTCGATCCAACGACTCACACCGAATAATGCCAAAAAACCTCGTCATCATTACACGGCATGTCACGCATTCAGTGCCGCCAACATCACGTCTCACCTCGGGAAGCCCAACCGTCACTATGACCTCAGATAAAAACTCTTCGGATTGACCATCCTCAAGCCTGGGGGCAAGTGTACCAATAGGGCCTATGCGATCGAGACTATGACTCGACACTAGTCAAAATCGACCGACATAATCAATAACGAGACTGATTAATGATCCAGTGTTTGTTAATCTCCTTTTATTAGGCTCAATAACGACGATAGATTCACAATAATTATATAAATAAGCACATATCCCAAAGAATCATGTACGCAATCATCTAATCCTAAATACTAAGTGTCAAATGTACCATCCGAATCTAGAGCTAGCGAGGAGGAGAAATAAAAAAGCAAGAACGTAAAAATTTAGTTGAGAGAAAAAAAAAACGAGGTGCAAACCGATAAAAAAAAAAATCAATCATCCTCTTGTTTCTAACCCATTAAAAATCATATAAATATTAAATATTGAAACTTAATTCGAAAGTGACAAAAAAAACAGTTATGTGAAAGGAGAAAATAAAATATTATTAGCGACCAACCCCGGATACCCATTTGTAATTAACATATAACATTTAATTCACGTAATACTAGAAATCTTAGAAAACCGCTAACAGTTTAAGATGCGTGCCAATTAATTTATTGAGATAATAATATGAACAAAATTAATTAACTTAATTGAATATCTCAAGTGGTATAAAGGGCATTTATTATTTTATTTTTTCTTCATAAATTAATTTAATTTTGAAACTTTGATATAAAATTGGATTTATAAAACATATTTTAGTTATTATCTTTTTAAAATGATTATTTACTTGTTTAGTTTTAGTTTGTTATATTTGTTATATTAATTTTTTTCAAATAATCAACATAATGTGGTTCTATGGTGTAGTGGTTAGCACTCTGGACTTTGAATCCAGCGACCTGGGTTCGACTCCCGGTAGGACCTTTTTTAACAAAATATTACATGAAATGAAAAAGTTTGATTCTTTACATAATTTGTTTCTCTTTCAACTTTATACATACTCCTTTTTGTACAAAAAAAAACAATTATGATTACATATATAAATCGATTATTAAAATTATTCAAAAAGTACAGGATTCCCGAATACACTTTAAAAGTTATAACAATAATTATATTGTTTTGAGTTATTAAGAAATATTTGAGATGCTTAAAAAAATAAATTATGTCAAAAAGCGGATTATTAATCAATTATAATTAAAATCAGATTTTGGTTTGGGTCGATTTTTTTAGAAGTTATTTTAAACGATTAATTTGGTTTAAATGTAAGAAAAAAAATCATTTTTTCACTTAAGTTAAATGAAGGTGTATAAAACAATGAAAAAAATTATAAATTTAACGTATAATTACCTTATTAATCCTTATATTTATGATCAATATTTAATTTAGTACCGTGATTTTTAAAAAAATTAATTTGGTCCTTTTGCTTTTGGTCCTTTATGTTAACATTCTCTCAACGACGTCAAGTGTTGCTTATGTGACAGAGAGAATTGTTAATATAGATTGTTTTAAAAGAAAATTGGGATTTGGTGTTGTGTGAGGTGGTAAGTGAGGACTTTGAAAGAGATTACTAAAAATTAGAGGTTAGGGTTTCTCTCATTCTTTCAATCATAATCTCAAAAGAACAAATATCATTGGAAACTAGAAAATCGCCTCCTTTTTTAGTAACTGTTGATGAAAATAATTTTGAGAACCATCCAGTTACGTTTCACTCCCGTGCAACATCTAGGTCTATTTCTACATCAGCATGGGCAAATATCTCTTAACTTTCACTTCAGTTACACTACTCACAAATTCAAAGAACCTTGTGAAACCTCTCACTCTGTCAATCAAAAGGAAGTGGAAAAAAATTCTAAATAACATGTTGTGAATGAAAGCAGATGGGGTTTCCAAATTTGTGACTAATTGATATATGCAGAGAAAGAAGAGTGGGAGTTGAAGAAACTGAAATTGTTACTATTTTTTGTCAAATACCACCTCACACAACACCAAATCTCATGGCTTTTAAATCATAGCCACATCAACATCAACAATTCTCTTTGTCACGTAAGTCGCACTTACACAACAGAGAGAAAGTTAGTTAACGAAAATGTCTAATTTAAGTAATTTTAAAAAACAAGGAGACCAAATTGTTTTTTTTAAATCACTTACTAAATTGAATATTGATGTAGGATCAAGAAGATAATTATACCTAAATTTAAATTATCGTTTGGAATACTCAGCTTTTAAAATAGATGTCTTTAAAATAGATGTGTAGTAGAAAAATAATAATTGAAATATTGAGATTTAATTTGTGTTAATGGACTATAAGAAAATCATTAAATAATAACTTATTCTAAAAACAAAAAATAATTAATTATTATATTTACTAAATTAAAATTATTTTATAAATTAAAATTTTATTAATATTTAAAATAATTTTTATTATTAATACAAATTTGTAAAATAATTTTTGAATTATTATTTAATATTAACTACTACCAAAATTTTAACTATCAACTATTTTAAATTCTAAATTAATCATTATAAAAATTAATTTAAAACATAAAATAGTTAGTTATTATATTTACTAAATTAATATTTTATAAATTAAAATTTTATTGATATTTAAAGAAATTTTTATTATTAATAAAAAATTATAAAATAATTTTTAAAATAGTATTGAATATTAACTATTCAAACTTTAATTGTTAATTATTTTAAATTTTAAATTAATTACTATAAAAATTAATTGAAAATACAAAATAGTTAGTAACTAAAATAATTAATATTAGATATAATCTAAAAATCATTTTATTTTATTAAAAATATAATTATTTTAAATATTAATAATTATAGTTTATAAAATAAATATAATTGTTCTTACTAAGGAGATGAGACCTAGAGAACTATTGAAGTCTTAGTCTTGCTCTCTCATTCGGGCAGGTTGTTAGGGTTTCACTGGGATCCTTCTCGCATTCATGCTACTCCTTCGGCTTCGCTCTCGAGTGAATGCCAAATGGGGGAGGTACCTGCAGAAGGCACTTCGACGCTCAAGTCAGTAAAGGGTGTTCGGTACTCGGGTAGGTGTACAGTAATAATAACATACCTTGTTCCTTGCTTGAAATGTGTGTTATTTATATTATTTTAATAGACTTACCTTTGGGTCTGATTAGTGGAATAGATCACACTTATGGTTACATTACCTAATTCTTAATGATAGTTTAATTTCACTGACCTTGGTTGAAACGTTAATGGTTATAATATATCGGTCAGTCAGCCCGTCCGCATGTGTCTCGGTCAACTCGGTCAAGGAGACCGAGTCACGCCAATGTGTCGATCAACCATACCAGTACAATAATAATTAATTATTTTTATCTTTAAAATTAATTGTTATTTAATATTTTTTTTAGAATAATTGACTGTCCAATTACACTACAAACTCTATTACATTCAATAAGTAAACCAATAATTAAATATATTAAAATCATTTTTAATTAGTGTTTTAAATATATTTATTAAAAAATATTAAAAAAAGCGTACAGAAGCACATTAAAAATGACAAGTACAATTTTAGACATCTCAGCAACAAAAATTACCTTTAATTTCTTAACTAATGTCATAATGAAATTGCTTAATTAGGAAATGAAAAAATTGAAACATTAAAAAACATGTTATATTTATCAAATAGAATAAATAAAGAAATTAACATGCTATTTTATTAGTAAATAATTTAGTTGTCAAGTAGTAAAAAATATACTTTAGATTACTTTTAAGATAACTACTAATAAAAATTTACAAATACTTTATATTTAATAAATATCCTAATTAATATTTTTATAATAAACACAATTTTAACCAATAATTTAAATTATTAAAAGGAATTTCAAATGCCACTATTAGAAAAAAGAAAACAGTTACCAAAATTAGCAATTACAATTCATAACTGGTTATGTTTTGCAATCAAATGTACTTTTGACTTTACGTTGCGAATGAAAGACCTATAATAGTATTATAAAATAATCGTTTGCTATTTGTGTCGTTGTTTTGTTTAAGATTTTTATATCAACATTTGCAACGCATATAGTGATCAAAATTTAAAAAATTATAATGATCGAAATTAAAATATTAGATTGTTATGTGTGATTTTTTTTATAAATAGGAATCAGATTTTGATTTAGTAATAAGAAAATTGTTTAATAAACCAACTTAATTCAGTCAGTATGCAAATTTTATAAAAAAAAAAGATTTAAATTATTAAATAAATGTGTTTAATAGCAACTCGACCTTTAACTCATTCAATAAAGTCAAGTTATTAAACCATCAAATAAAAAAGGATTTGTTAATTTACTTAAGAGATAATGTATTTATTAATTAATAATAGTACTAGTATATTTATATTTAAAGTTAATAAATATTAAAAAATAATATTTATTATATAAAAAAGTTTTAAATATAAATATTATATATATATATATATATATTTTAAAAACATTATGCATACAACATTTTAAATAAATTTATATTTAAAAATATATAGAATAGATTAATATATTAACAATATATAATAATATTATATGTTTTTTATTTAGAAGATAAATAGAAATCACGGTTGAGAAATTTATTACTTAGGTTGTTAAAAGATTATTAAAACTTAGCATTTAGTAAGGAAATGAATTAGTAAGTATCATGGTTAGAAAGAAACCACATAATAGTATTGTTTATCTTATGTTTACACTAAAATTAAAATATAATTTAATCTCTATATTTTTTGTGTTAGTCATTTTATATTTATAATATTATATATATATATATATGTAATTAATTTATTTTAAATTTGTATGCTAATTAAAAATTATTAATTTTAAAAATATTTATTTATTTTTAAATTTAAATTTAATATATTATAAGTTTAATATATTTTATTTAATCTAAATGATTATAGAATAATAATCTGAAATTTCTATAACTTTTTAAATATATTTTTATATAATAAATATAGGTTCACTAAAAAAAATCATTAAATAGAAATCTATTTTAGAGAAAAAAAAATTAATTATACTAAATTTGATATTATTTTAGAAACTAAAAAAATTATTGGTATCTAAAATAATTTCTAATATTAATAAAATTTATAAGTTGATATCTAATTAATTATAAAGATTTTAGCTATCAATTACTTTATATTCTAAAATTGGTAGCTAATTAGATATCAATTTAGAACTAATTTATAAATTTTATTAGTAATGAAAACCACTTTAAATATCAATAATTTTTTTAGTCTATAAATGATATGTGATTAATTATTTTTATCTCTAAAATTGGTTTCTATTTCTAAAATTGGTTTCTATTTAATGATTTTCTTATTTTGGTTTATATATTGATATCAATGTTTTTTAGTATACATTTTAAATTTATTTACTAAAATTTTAAATATTCATTTACTTTTAGTTAATTATATAAATTAATATATATAAAGTATACTTGAGAAAAAAATTCAAAATTACGTAAAATACAATTCAACCATCGTAATGTGTTAATTATTTTCCCTCTACAACATTATATTTGTATAATAAATTTATTTTAAAATACTATATGTTGCTTAAAATTTACCATTTTATTACAATTTTATTCTTTCTTCTAATTAAAAGTTAAAAGCTAATATTTTAGTATATTATAATTAATTTAATTTATGATTATTAAATAGTAATTAAAAATTATATAATTATTTTAAATGTATTTTTACATTTTAAGTTATATTCATTTATAAATTGATTTTATTATATTTTTATTTTTATATTATTTTTTATTTTCTCCACCTATCATAAGGGTTTCACAAGTTGGTATTGGAAGGATTTGGACAAACCCATTAAAAAGGATTATCCAACCCACTAACATAATATTAGATTAAGTTGGACTAGGTTTGGATCAAGATTTTTGAATAAAATTATTATTATTGTTAAAAGTTGTAATTTTCATTTACCAACTTAATTATTTTTTTTGAAATTTGTATATATTTTAGATGTAATTAAAGTAATTCGCTAATACAAAATAAAAGTTAATCATAATAAGTAGCATGACTTATAATTACAACAGTAAAGTATTATTAAGATAAGATTAAACCAGAGATAAAAAATAACTGAATAAAATAATTGAATAAGAAATTGACATTAAATAAAAATAACAAATTAAATAATTGTATTAACACTTATAATGATTAAAATTGCTAATAGAGTAAATATAAATATAAATTTTACAATATAATAGTCTAATATTTAAAGATTATATTGTAATTGACTATATATTTATGTTAAATTGTTTCTGAGAGGTACTGATAAAAAAAAAAGTTACTTACACTATGTTTGTTTTAGGGGTGACACAGTTGTCGACAACGGATGTGTGGGTATCACTCCCGTTTATTTCAAGGGTTACATGCAGGTGAGGGTGTTGACGGAGAAAGTGGAGAGGTTGGGGATCATTTCAAGAATGAAGAGAAATGATAGAGTGATGAAGGGAAAATCACGTCACACACATGAAGTTACCACCATAGTCTTCCTTTATCCATTAACGTTTTCAAATATATTGATTTTGTTAATGATAATAATGGAAATCATTATTAATAATAATTATATATATATAACATAACATAATTTAAAAAATAATAAATAATATTGAAATTATCTAAATAAATTAACTTAAGTAAAAAAATTAATTTAAATTAATAAAATAATAAATAATAAAATTATACATAGAATTAAAATTATATTTAATTATTTCTTTGAATTTTACATTATTTTTTCTTTTATTTATAAATAAAACTTTAAATTATTTTAATTAACTAAAATATGCACAAAATTAATAATTATTTATCTATTTTTTTATATACAAAGATAAATTTGTAATATTACAATTTACACTATTAAAAATAATTTAAAATACTTTTATAACCATCACATCACTCACGTATTTCAATAAACTTTTTTCATATATCCACTCTAACATACCCAAACAAACTCAACTTTCTTCACACTTTCTTCTCAAATTTTCATACTTTTTTCTAATTTTTTTCACAACAAAACTAATAATATTATAATTTTATATACTAAATTTATCAATCATTATAAACTTTGGTGGTTCATTTTAGATATAATGTTATTATGTTTATTTTTTAATTTATCATATTAAAAAATTAAAGTAATTTTTGAAATAATTTGTTAATAAAGATAGTAGTCAATTTGAGTGTTATAAAAAAATTAAATAATTTATATATAGATAATGTAAAAATATTTTATTCTGTTAACTTAAATTATTTTGGAAAATTTAAATGTTTCCATCTAATAAAAATATTTAGTACATACTTATCTTTATTTATTATAATTTTTTTAGAATTCAATTTTCGAAAATCATATTCTAACATTCTTTTCTAGCATAAAACATTTTATTATTGTTAATAAAGAGAAAATCAAATTCAAATATTTATATAATAATATGTGTTATTTTATATAAATAAAAGATAGTTTGTTTTATGAAAAATTTTGATTGACAAGTGTACTACTTGATAAACACAAAATCATGTGTGATGGGGAATGAGAAATATTTTTTTCTTATTTAGATAAGCTCATTTAAATTCTGGACACTTTTTTAAATTCTCAAAATCAAAGCAAAGTAAAGTGAAAAAGTAAAAAACTGAAAATTCGTGCATTTTTCTCCATCTTTCTTCATGTGCACAAAATTGAAACGAATTCATCTCTATGCTTCCTCACTCTCATCTCTGCCATGCGTCACATGTCTACTGCACCTTCTGCGCTCTCCCATCTATGTCATGTGTCACATTCCACTCCATCCTCCTCACCCACTACGTCCCATCCACTCATTCCCCTACACCTATTGTTCCATCCTCATTTCCCCACCTTCAAATTTATTACATACTAAGAGTTTCTACTAAAGTAATAATTTTCAACAAAAGATACCTGTTGAGAGCGTAGTGGAAGACATAAAAAGAAGAGATGAAAAGAGATTTGCAGTGAAAAAATGAAAAGATACCTTTTGAGCGCAATGGAAGGCACAATTAGAAGAATTTTGACGAATTTCGGAGAGACCACACAAACTCGCGAATTTCAAAGAGATGTGAAGGCCTTCAATGTCTCTCTAACGCTTTGGGAATCTATTCGAGACATCCACAAACAAAGCACACATGAGAAATTAGGGTAAAACTGAAATTGGAAAAGAGAAAGATTGTAGAACCTGAACTTAGGCAGAGAGACAAAGAGTAGAAAGATATGAGCAAAAAACATAAACAAGAATATTTGCGAAAACAATGTTAGTGAAAGAATGAAAATGTGAACAATTAATAAAAAAATACAATTCTAAAAAATTTACTCATGTTAAAAGATATAAAATATATTTACTAGAATGGTTCCTTTGATAAATGATATAATAAATTTTCTTATAATTATTATGATGTCACCGCTTCACTTATCATAGACTTATTATGATAGATAAAATATAACCATTATAATAACTCGTCATTAAATATATTTTTTAATTAATGAAAAATGTCATAATAAGTCTTTATTAAATATTTTTTTTATTGATGAAAAAATAAAAGACCAATTTTTAAAAATGAAAGTTGTATAAAATTATTTTAAAGATTGATTAATATTTTACATTTAACCACTGTATTATAATTAACCACTGTATTATAATTGAAGGTGTAATCATTATCTTGAAAGTACAGTAATTATCAAAATGTGATCATAATAATATGAGTGTGCCAACATCTTCTACCTTTATTTTAATAATGAAATATATTTGAATGGTATATAATAAGGAATAAATTAGCTTCTAACTAATCTACATGACTTAAAGCTTTATTTTTATCTGACCAAAATAAAATGCAATTTTTTCATGTAGTAAAACAGGTTACTTTATGCAGTTTTTAAATTTATAAAATTATATTTGTCAACAAAAAAAAAAAACAAGATCCTAGACGTACTAGTTCATAAAACAGGCAACCTTATTATTTTTCATCCGTATCTTTTTTCATCGGTATATGACTCGTTTTTCAAACTTAATTTAATTAAAAAAATTGCAAAACAAATCTAAATTCTTTCATAGATTACAATCAACAACATAGCCGTGTTAAAACTCTCATTATTGTTTTCCAGAAAACTGAAATGTAAAATTAATTTGAAATTATTGACATTTAAAATTCGAATCATTTCACATAATTTTTCCATAAATACTTACTGAAAAAAAATATTTTATAAAATGAAGTTCCCACGAATTTAAGTGAGGCCAAGGGCAGAAAAAAAGATGTGCTATACACTTCCTATAAAACCATACATAAACATAAAAAGTTCATGTCTTTCCATAAACTTAAATAGCTTACTAGGAATAAGCCTGGTTTCGCATCCAAAATGTCTTGAGCTCCACCATTCGGGGATTAAAACAAACCAAGTTTTTAAGACAGAAGTTGAATATGTACGTAATGAGCTAAGTTCAAGTCCCTTTATGCAGGCATATCTACAAGAAGTCACTTCTCAGAGCCCTTGAAAGGCACTTCCTCGAAGTAAAAGTTCAACATGAAAGCATGAGCTTAATGAGCTGGATGGGGGAAATGGGTGAATGCACGGTGTGCATGGAAAGCACAGGCACAATGCACAGAGGTCAAGTTGAGGCAGCCACTCATGATGAGTGAGTGCCTCCCTGAGCATGTGTGGAGAGATGGGAATGAGTCACAAACCGCTTGAACAGCAGATGGGGTGAGTGCAGTGCATTGGCTGATGTTCAAAGTCCTTAACCCATCTTCATCATTTCCTCCTTTCACAGATATCCTGTTATTCACCTTGCTGTGTGCCAAAGAATACATTGCTCTGTCTGTGATGTTCTTGCAGTAGTACAGTCCAAGAGACCTCAGATGGGGGCATCTGTTAGCCAAAGCAATCACACTATCATCTGCAATAAACCTCCAAAGTTAGAATTGTACTCATCATCTTGAACTAAAAGAGTGTTAAAGCCAGATGTACAAGGACCAAGAGAATATAGATTTTCAAAATGAAGCTTTTGATTTGTGTGAAAAACCTTGTATTACAATATAGATATTTACCATTTCTCTTTCCAAAAAGACACATCTCATTTACAATTTATTCGTGAATGAGTTTTTCTTTTTCGCGTGTCTGTCATGTTAACCATTTCAATTGTATGTTTAAAAAATCTAAGGGGCTTTCCATGTTGTTTGGTAATATCATGAAAATCACATATT
Source organism: Phaseolus vulgaris (assembly GCF_051622355.1). Lineage (NCBI taxonomy): Eukaryota > Viridiplantae > Streptophyta > Magnoliopsida > Fabales > Fabaceae > Phaseolus > Phaseolus vulgaris. The sequence goes on along the minus strand of NC_143506.1, from coordinate 22,138,682 downwards.
TTAAAATGTAAAGAAATGTGATCAGTGTTTGTTTGGCAACAGAATTCTGAATTTAAAGCATTAAAACCTTGAATAATATACCTGTTATACGGACACAGCCACACAAGTCAACTATCCTAAGATCAGGGCACCCATATGCTAAAGTAGTCACTCCAACATCTCCAACATAATCACACCATCCAAGGTTCAAAGATTGTAACTGATTGCAGTACTGTCCAATAGCCTGCATTTCATTTACTCAATGGTTTATAACTGAAAGCCATCTTAATTCTTATACGGCTATGAAACCAACTAGTCTACCACAATTATTCATACCTGCAATGCAGTATCAGATGCAGCTCTAACACATCCACAAAGATTTAGAACTTTCAGTTTTCTGCAGAAACTGGCAAGGTAAGCCAGAGCACCGTCACTAAATGCTGAACACCCACTGATGTTGAGTTTTGTAAGATCGCGACAACCGAATGCAATAGCATAAAGTGAACGATCAGTTAGCTTGAAGCTTTTGCTGAGGTCCAGGATCTGCAATTCATGACAGCAGTCTGCAATAGTCTCAACAGCTTTATCCTCTAGTTGAGGCTTGTGTTGACGAAGGATTAGAGTTTGCAGTTTTGTGAATTTAGGAACAAGTGATAGGACCAAGCTATTCATGTTCTTGCTACACCTGAAGAGAGACGAATTACATGTTATTACTACAGTCCAAGAACTCCTCAATAACTACAAGCACTTCAACTAACAGTTTCTTTCCCAAAACAAGCCATAACTACAAACACTCCGTCCACTGAATCAAATATATTAACTGTGAGGAGTTCACTAAAAATCCTTTTGTAGCAAATGATTTAAGAAAATAAATGAACTGAGCACAAAAGCGGAAAAAGATACAATAATAACTTGGTCATACCGTTGCTATCATTTATAGAAAAGAGTACTTAAGCTATTTGTATAACAAATATTATGGTAGGCCACTTTTATCAACATTATAATAAGTTACAAGGAACATTAAAAAACTCAAGATTTTCATGTTAAAAAATCGATAGATATATAGAAATATAACATGTTAGGCTAAACCAAAAGAGGGGGCCGGAGGTTCTACGTTATCAGCAAAAGAAAACACACACAAATTACTGTATCTTCTAATTTATACAGGGAAGAGAGAGATGGATTAGAGAGCCTAAAAAATTTCAGACACAAGAACACTATTAGATGATAAATCTGAAATCAGATTCTGTGATCAGATTTATCATCTAATAGACACCTGGACAAAGAAAAAAATTAAGATTTGCACAACCCCACAAGAAACTCATCCGACACCTCTTAAATCGATTAGCCATTTACTTGGCCGAATACATGTCACGTCACATTCTCGTCAGAATATCCCAGCTCAATCTTAAATTATTGAAAACATTCCATCAAACTCGGGGATTCTCCAATTCCCAAACCAAGGAAACAACAATTAAAACAGCACAGTCCCAGGCAAAGCAAAAAGGATAAAAGAAATCATGATAAAAGCAAGAAAATAAAAACACAGCGCCAGCATCACAATCACATCATAACAAAACTAACTAAAACCAGCAATCAAGAAAGAAAGAACAGAGAAAACTTCACCATAACAAAATCCCCAATTGGAGAAACAGAAGGCCAACAGGGACAGATACATAGCATCAAGAGAGAGAACAATATACCATGAGAGTGATAAACGAGCAAGGCCAAAGTAGATAGAATCTCTCCATCCACGACAAACTCCAGAAGCGGTGATCACTGTCTGATCATCCACAAGGGACAAAATTTGCATCAAAAGTTCCATAGGAATATCCTTCCACTCGGTAATCACCCCAACCTTCAAGTTCATCCCTTTCTCACTGTTCCCACTCCCAGCCACCCTCATAAGCCTCTCAAAGCACAAATTCAAGTCCTCAGCCCTTAGATTATCCTGGCCAACCATTTCAGTTCCAGCACAACAAAAAACTTCAATTTTCCCAGCTGTAACAAACAGGGTAGGAAAACAAAGGATAAGGCATAGAGAATCCCTATATTTAAAGTATCGAAAACGCAGTTTTAAGCAAAACGATAATCACCACAAACCAAGAAAAATCCATGCGACCAAGGCCCCCCAAGTCAATTTGCAAGGAAAACAACAGAAAGATAAAAACAATTGTATAACACTGAAATAAATAAAGAGCATAATCTTATTAGAGGGATTCAGCACATTACATAAATACCCGTCACTTATTTCTCAATTACTTGATTAAGACTTGGCTGAAAGTTTCAAACTTGGTTCTCAAGAGGTTCAACAGAAAGATCAATTAAGAAGAATGATGACCAGAAAAGGTCCTTCTTTAATCAAATTTTGCACAAATAAAACTGAAACCGTTAAATAAAATCATAAAGGGGAAGGGAGAAAGAAACAATCAGAAATGAAACTGGGGAAAATTAAAATCAAAAGTTTTCTTCTAATCAAAGACATGAAAACAGAAAATAAATAGTACTGCATAACTGTGAATGCGATCAGAGGAGCAATACCTTTGTCCCTTTAGTCGCCTCTTTTTTTTTTATCCTACCAACAGAGAAGCTTTGGTGTGCTTCTCTGAAAAAGAGAATGGGAGAAGAAGCTCTATAAAGAGATGAAAGAAAGAAAAAACAAGTAAAAGAGGCAAGCAACGCAGAGCTGCCACGTGTATGTATGATCAATGCGGCAGGGACAGGTTAAGTGGGTCCCAAGTAAAGTACTCTACTTTGATGAAAATGGAGGTCAGCATAGACACGAAATTCATTAAGAAGAAAAAAAAGAATTTCTCTTATAAGTTCTTTCTTAAATTAAAAAAAAAATAGAAATGTCATTATTCAGATATTGTATAACTATCTGAGTTCAATTTTAATATATAATTGTTTTTATATTTAAATGCAAGAGAAATTTAGATTTAGTCCTGAAAAGCTTTGTTATACTGAGTTTGTTTGAATAAATTCTTCACAAGCATTTTTAGAAAAACAAAATAAAAAAATTATCAAATAAAGTTTGTCTATAAATAAATTAAATTATTTAAAAAATTAATACAGGGAAATTTTTTAAATTAATTTATACATAACTAATTTTGAATTAAGAATAAGAGTTGACAGAAGAAATGATAGAAAAATGAGTTGTTGTGGACGTGTCTTCTTTGCGAAAGAGATGTACTTGTAGATAACTTCATTTCTTTTTATAATAAATAATAACTTTATATTATATTATGATAGATATAAGTAACTTTCACTGCAAAAGTCAATTAGGGTATTTCCATTTTGTTTACATATTTTATATTTTCTTTTATTTTTAATTATATTTAAATTTTTAATATTTTTTTGATACGTCAACAATAACAAATAGTATAGATAAACTATTCTTCTTCTACTTATAATAATAGTACATAATACTGTTTTATAATATAAATATTTTTCTTTTTACACATGCAATTTATATTATTTTTTATATTTTATCATTCAAATTATAAATTATTCAGAAAATATAAAAATAATAACACATATTTTTATTAAATAAATATAAAAAAAATATAAAAATTAGAACATATAACATATTTCAATATTAACAATATCATACTCTGGTAACGTACTTTTCTAGGAACTTGGTACATAAGTTTCACTTTTTATTTAATAAATCATACTTATTATTTAATAAGTTTTGAGTTTGAAGGGACAGGAATATACTAAAAGAGGTGGTGCACGGGAAAGTAGTGGCGCGTGTTGAAGTGTGTTTGTGAAAAACCGAAACCGCCCCGAAAAGCAGAAAATGTGAACCATCTGAACTGCAGGCATTGGGAATGAAAAGAGGAGGGAAAAAGAGGCAGTTTTTGCTCGCTGTAACGCATTTGCTTTTATATGATTTTATTTTACTTATGCGTTTTGTTATTTTATGAATACGTATGAGTCCATCAATCAAAATCCTTATCATAAATGGAACTAAGTTACAGATATAGGATACAAGTCACATCAGAGGGCCTTAAATTGCAATTACACCTTAATAATTAGATAACAAATGTGTAACAATGTAAATAAATTTGGAGTTGTTATTATTCATGTTTTCTTAAATTAGTATTTAGTAGTCGCACGGATTTAGATTAGCTTCTCTTTAATACATTATTGTGGGATGTCCAAAATGGTAAAATACAAATTTATCATGTTTTTTTTTCAATAACATCAATACATAAAGGTTTTACCATGTTTTTTTGTGGACTCAATTGTTTTAATGTTCACTACAAAAGTAGTGTATGCTCATGTTTTGTTGTAAATGATCAAATCTAATAAATTTGAAGATATGAATCACATGTGAAAAATATGATAAAATCCCTAACTAAAAAAAAATTACATTAGGATTATGACATTTTAATGTTTTTGGTAATTCCAATTTTTTTAATTTTTAGATGGATATATGTTTATCCAAAACATTTATTATCATATATTTTATGTTTGTGTTTCACTAGATTCTTCTATTCCTCCTTCCATAATAACCATAAATAAAAGGTTTCTTGGAAGCACTTATTTTTTTCAAGTTCAATGACAATGCATGAGTGTTTGATTGTGAAGAGAAAATATTTATTTATTCTGTGTTTGTATTTATTAGAAAACACTTGGGAGAGCAACTTGTAAAGAATCTTATGAAATAGACAAAAAAATTTTATATAAAATAATGATTAAGAAGATTAAATTATTAATAAGAGTCGTGAAAAGTGATGTGGATATTTAGAAAAAAAAGAATATGATAGGTTGTTAATAGGTGTAAGGATTTTAATATGGGGTTGAAGAGTTTGGTTGGGTGAGTTGGTATTGCGTCTGGGTAACCTTTATACAGAAGAATTGATTTGATGTAAATTTGTTTGATGTTTATCCCTAAATAATATCTTTGTGCTTTTCATTGTGGAGGTCAATCAACATTGAACAAATTTATGTGTTTGGAGACGTCCAACGTGTATCTCTCAAATTGTGACCATTCATCATTGGAATTATCTTAATCATACATTTATTAACTCTTCCTTATATTTCTACTTCTTAAAATTTAAAATAATTTCATTTTCGTTTTTAAATTTAAAATAAGATTAGAATGATTTTTTTACAATCATTTTAAATAAATTGGGTTAAAAATTATTTGCTTGATAAATTAAAATATCGACTATTTTTTTAAAATATTATTAAAGTTAAAAATACACTTAAAAAATGGATATGATTTATGTATAAATTTTTTAGATTATATAATATATAAAAGTATAAATTATATAATATGTAAAAAGTAATAATATACATGTATTTATGTTAAATAAATGTATTAAAAAATAAATTAAATTATTGAATATAAGTCATTAAAAGAAGTTGATATTAAAATATTTGATGAGAACAACATTACAAAGTTTGATTCTAGTTTCTAAATGGACAATTTTCTCTGTTGTGACCTTTATTGCAACAATAAGAATTTTTTTGGCTTGCTCTGAATTGGTTGATCCATTTCATTATGGAAACGAGTTGTAATTGGTCGTCTCGAATTTTTACGTCGCACGTGGGAGTTAGGTATGAAATTTGGCCTGGTATAAGTAGACTAATAATCCTCATTTTGAATGGGATGTAATTCAACTTGATATGTCTTTCTAATCGTGTGGAGGCTGTAAACTGGATCAATGAATGTCGTCATGTGTGAATGACAAGAGGAACAAACAACAATAATGTGACGACAGGGAAGTCGAAGAGCTTGGAAGTGGCCACAATCACACCACCAATCATTTAATCTAACTATATATGACGGAGTCGTTGACCATGTTGAGGAGTGGCTAGTTCTTGGACATCAAATTCAGAATTGTTTGCATTAAACCTTTCCACGAAGCACATAGCCGAATCTTGTTGATTTTTTCTAAGTAAGGTTATGATATCTTCTAGATAATAATGACCTACGCGTATATGATGTATATTTTGAAGGCTCGTTCAACAAACCATGTTTTTGTTTTTTCAAAAGTTGCCTTAACCAAAGCAGAAATCGACAAGGAATGAGCTCCCTTAAGCACGAAGTTAATGCATTCTGCTAGATTTGTGGTCATATGACCATACCTCTTTCCCCATCGTATGCTTGAGTCAATTTATTATTCTTCATTCACTCATCCAAAATTAACACATATTTTCAAAACAGTATGATATGTTACAAGAGACTTCACAACCTCACTATCAACATCATGCGAGTCTTCTTCTCAAGTTGAATTGTTTCAACAACAATCATTTTGTTCGCCAAGTGTTGAACCGACTCAGTTGTTCGGATATAAGGATAAACCTCACATGTCATTCCAATCGCCATTCCATCAACCACCTTTCAACTACTCAACATTTCCATCTCAACAACATTTTTTTGTTGGTCTATCAAATCCCTTTGCAACCTCTACCATGACCCCTCATCTACCTAAAATTCAATGTCATCCATTCAGTATTATCGACCAACAATGCCTTCACAGGTGTCTGGAAATCAGAGTGAGAACAATGAAGTCAAATGCACTAACGATGACATTCCACCTCCGCCCTCTCCTACCGTTCCATCCGAACAATAACCACAAGGACGACCACGAAGACAATGAAGAAGTCCACCCTGTGGCACAACTTCTCATAGATGACAACTTTTCCTACATTTCTATTTTCTAATCATGTAAAAATTGTACTTATAAATTATACAACATAATTTCATTTTTTTTAAAACAACAAAAATATTTTTAATTTTAACAATATTTAAAAAGTACTAAATATTTTACTTTTATTGCACAACCTATTTTTAATCCAACTTAATTTAAGGTAACTTTGTTTTTTTTCAAAACAAAATTTGGTTTTAATTTTTTAATATTATTTATCTGGAAAATACAAATTTTCACAATATTATTATTTACTTCATGTAATTTTAAACAATTTTTAAATTATTATTATATACATTTTTTTATTTAAAAAATATTAATTATTTAAAAAATTTCAACTAACGTTGCCAACTAAATTGACAACTTTAATTTAACTCAGAGTCCTAGTAATATAATTAGATTTTTTATCAGGACTCTATGATGCAGGTTAAGCTATTCTTGAAGCTTTTGGTAGGTTTGGAGCTCTTAGTGAGCATCTGCTCAAGTAAAGGTAAGGGAAGTTAGTTTAAATTTTCAATAGAACCCTAGGTTAGAAGATTAGGATGTGGGGGTGACGGTGACGTGGTCACCCATTCCAATTTTTTATTTGGAGGATTTCTTGTTTTGAGTCGATTGGAAATTGATTGAAATTGAAATGTGAAATGGTAGATATAGTAGATGTTGTAGAATGTATATGAGTTTGGAATTGAATGAGTTAATGAATGTATTTGAATAGTTTGTTGAATCAAGTTAAATGAAATGTTTGATGAGAATTGGTTGTTTGATTTTAAATGATTTTGATTTAGAAATCACATTTATGTATAGATTGACATAATAACTCAATGAATCAACGAGAGTCCTTGTATAATTTTGAGTAGGGACTGTCAATGTAATGTGTAGATTTTATAAATTTATGAATTGAATGAAATGTTGGATTATAATTTAAATAGGTTTATGCATAATTTTTCTGCATATCTCGCCTAATAATTCTCGCTCAAGCGAGAATAAAATGGAAAGATAGAGTGCCCTCGGGTCCCTTCTCGCTCAAGCAAGACCTAGGATGAAATTCTAGGTGCTCTCAGATTGAATTTTGCTCAAGCAAGAGGCGAGCAAATTCTCGCTCAAGTTAGACTTTCTGTTAAAAGAACTAAAAATTTTATATTTGCTTTTAAAATGTTGATTTATTTATTTCTGTATAGTTTTACTTATAAATTATGTAAACTTTTATTTTATGTATATTTAATTGAAAAATTCTTTAATTAGATATTTATATTAGTGATTGAATTGTTGTGTGTTTTGGGAATTCTAACTTTTGATATGATTTGATTGTGTGATTCAGAATATGAATTTTAATCAAGACATAGTATTTTCAAGAAAGAAAATATCGTGTTAAGATTGTTTATGATGTGCATTGACTAGAGATTTGTCTAGAAGGAGATATCCTGACTCTCCTGAGATCATGGAATCATATAGATGAAGTTATCCAGATGGTGACAGTCGAAGCAGGTTCATATGAATGAGTATATTGTTTCAAAGATAATTAACTTGATCTTTATATGAGTTAACCCTATCATACTAGGAGAGATGATATTGAGATTATTTATGCGCATAGTAGTGTGGATTTCACAGTGAGACAATATGACAGTTGCAGATCTCTGAGTCTAAGTCAACACATGAGTCTTCCGAAAGTAGAGTCAAGTGTCTATATGTTATGAGTTAGTAGAAGTCTGACATGTGAAAGATGAATTATGAATTTTAATAGACACTTTATGGTTTGAGAAATTGTATGATAGTTGATGAATTATGTTAATTAATTTGAAATTGAAATTATATAGAAATTTTTATATAGCTAACTTATTTTGTTCTTTGTTTGTATTTGTTTCTTTATCTATGATGATCGTGTTTTACACGGGGGTAGATGAGGTTGCAGGTAATAGAGTTTCTCAGTGAGCAGCTGGAGGATGAGATAACTTTAATTTAAATGTTTTGTTTTGTTTTTAAAACTTTTGTATATATATATTAAAATCCCTATGAAAGGAATATCTTTTTGAGATACAAATATGAGATAGTTGTATATATTCATATATTAATTGGATATTGACTGTTTTACTTTTATTTTATTATATATGTGTAAAAATTAGGGATGTTACAATTACCTTAATTTTACAAAAAAAATATAATTTCATTTTTTTATATGGGATATGGTTTAGACAAATGTAGAAAGGATATATTCTCCATCTCTTGTCATTATGATAGAAAAATATGTAAACAAACAAACCAAACATAATAAGATCTCACTTAACAAATCATTTTAAACAATTTTAATAATTAAAATGCATATTATTACAGTTTAAAAATTATCTAATATTGCAAACAAAGTAAAACTAACTAGTTACTAAATATTTGGAGAATATATAATGTCCATTGTTATTATATATATCATATAGTATGTAACAATAAATTTGGATTCTAAAATAATTGAAAATTTTAAAATATATTAATGTTTTTATCAATAAATAGTAATTTTAATTAATGAAATACATAAGATATTTCAATCTATGTACAAAATCAAGTCTATTTACATATGAACCTGCAACATGAACAAGTGTGTGAACCATACCAATATACCCAACCAAAATACCATTTTGGAAAAGAGTAGGGTTTTCTAACAATCCTAAAAATGTTAATGTTAAATTGTTATAAAAATAATTTTAATACATGCAATGCATATTTCCTTCATTCAAGAATAAGTAACACATTAAGGTGTTTCTCGTATAATATATGATCTAGTAATCACGCTCAAATAAATTTCCTTGAGCCTCTGTTTTAATTGGAATTTTTTACTTGCTATTGGGAGACGAGATTGGTGTTGTATGTAATTCATTTGTGGAGGTAGGAGGAAAATTGATAAATTAAAGTACATTTACCAATTTACCCTCAATGTTTAACGCTATAGTTAGGGCAGTCATATTAGTCATAAACAGTTAACAAATAACCTTTTCTTTCACATGCCAACACATGCATCCCTCGAAATGATCTTCTGTCCCGTATTTATAATCCTTCATGAATTTATTTCAAAAATTGAATCATGATAGGGAATATTACCATATGTATAACTTTATTGACTATCATAACCATATGGAATTTGATACCTTTGAAACATAATGTGTGAGGTTGAATTATGTGTATATCCATACCCGATGTAGTCAAACATTAGGCCTTCACCCAAATGATTTCATGTAACTTTTTATTAAAATTTTGATTATGTGCATGTTATATTTTTCTGCATAAACTATCAACTTAATATTATAACATATATAGCTTCTAATTCTAATATAATGTAATATAATATATGTATTCAAATGATGTTTGATTTAACAAATTACATAATTTTATATTGTTTTTATGTGTAACTTATTTTTTTTACATATAAACTAATATTTAACAACATTATGGCATTTTTTATTTGTTGAAGTTCTCAAGCAATGTCATAGTTGTCTTCAAAACATAAGCGACAAAGAGGTCCACTACAACAAAAGTGTAAAGAACTTATGCATGGTGATAATTCATCGTCTCCTTTAAATTTGATTTTCAACTTCTATTAGACCACCCATGTTATTTTTGCAACAAAAGACCAATAAAGAATTACTATGGTGATTTTGAGACGAAAATGATTGTCAAACCGAAGGTTATGAATTTTTCATTTTTTTGTTATGGCTATAGATTTCAATTTACTTAATAGATAATTTGAGAAAATTTCTATCATGGGGAGGTAGGTGGTATAAAGACCTCATCAGACTCTTTTACAAAAATTTGAGACTTTTGGACACAAAAAATTTGGTTGAGGTCTTGAAGAAGAAGACTAAAATAAAGTTTGATAATTGAGTATATGTTTCCAACTTGAAATACGAGGGACATAAGTTCGATTTAAATGAAATCCCTAGCACATCAACTATGACAGGGATCGAGCTTTGTTTAAAATGATAAGACCAGAGCTTCACGCTGCAAGAATGTCGAAAGTGTAACCATTGAGGACAAATTACTACATTACATGTATGTTCATATTCTAAGTCTTCATGATAGTAATTATGCACGTACAACTTATACATAAGAATATATTCATGATGTGGGAAGTAAAACATAATACTACCATTAATTGACCACATCATATCGTTCAATATATGCCAAAGTGCAAGACAAATGACATGCCCCTATCTTATGACTCGTATTTTCATGCATGTGAGTTTCAATTTTACTTTGGAGGTCAAATGCAATATAGTCAACATGTCCAAGGTCACCATGTCAAACCTCCAAATCCAAATGACCTTGATGAAAAAGACCTCGTAAATGGAGATAAATATTTTGACCTTAAAACACATTAACCTCATGTTTCACGAGAACACATTAAACACACACTTAATTTAAAAAATAAAAATAATTTAATTAGTCTAAAGTAAATTTTAAAATTATTTTTTTAGATTTTTTTTAAGTGGACCAAATGATATTATTCTAAATTGATATAAAAATTATCATCCAGTTAAAATTTATGCATATTTTTTTTTGCATCTTAATCAGTCATGTCAGGATAGACAGAAAAAAAAACCATTCGTTTTGACATTTTTAATCATGAAATATTATTATAATAGAAATAATTTTACTTTATAATAAATAAAATTTATTTTAAGTATAATTTTCAAAATAATTATTATAAAGAATTCAATAAAAAATTCGAACTAATGTTATTATACCAGACAGGAAGTGATAACAAGTTGCATTTTTGTCTCCTTTCAATCATGCCAATAAACAATACCATTTAAATGAATGACTCAATCATAGATATCTTTTAGCTCTTTTTTCTTTCAATCATCTCTCATACATTTTATCAAAATTTCCTATTTTTTTTAATTTTTAAACATTTACTTAAATTATTAAAGAAATATATAACAAATATACTAAAAATAGGTAAAAAATTAATTTTATTATTTGAAATATCACAAAATAAATATTAAATTACAATATGTTTTAAAAAGAAAAAGATCATCCACAAACAAGAAAATAGAGTAAGTGAGCAGTTTTAAAAATTTCAATAAATCTTTTAAATAAAATAAATTTCATTCACAAATATATTAATCATTATACATCCTTCATTATCTAAAATCATCATTCACAAACAGTCAAGTGTCTACCATTATCTCAATTTCCATCTCATCCATTACAAAAAATCTATTAACATCAATACATAGACATTTGACTCTACTTTTGGAACACTCGTGTACTAAAATTAACATTAAGAAACCTGCATCAGTCAATATCTCATAATCTCATATGACAAGTTAAATTCATATGATATGTTCTTATCAGTTCTTTCAAACCTCAGACTTAGTCTTATGAACCTCTTTTGACTCTCATCAACTAAATAACTTCATTCACAGGACACTCACAAATCAATATACCAAAATAACAATCTCGACATAATATTTCCTTTCTTGAAAATATTATGTCTTGATCACACTTTCACATCACTCCATACTTCATGTAACACATTAATACACCATTCAATCACATCACATTTGAACTTTCTAAAACAATTCAAATATATCACAAAATTCACTTAAACACATAACTAATTACATTTAATCATATTTTAAAATAAAAAATTAAATTTGCACTTAAAAACAATAAACAAATAATAAACAAGGCTCTCAAAAGCAAAAATAAAATTTAAGTTTTTTTACTCTAGTTGGAATGAAAATTATCTCGCTTGAGCGATAATGAATCTCGCCCAAGTGAAAACCTCTCGCTTGAGCTAGATTAAACCAGAAAACAACCTAAAATTCACCTCATTTTCACTTGAGCGAGATTCCCTCTCGTTTGGACGAAAATGGGTCTCGCTTGAGCAAAATTTCTTCTTGCTTGAGCGAAAATAAATTCGCAATGTCTAAAGCTAGCTTAAGCAAGGAGGTCTCGCTTAAGAGAAAATATTTCACTTGAGTGAGATATGCAGAAAAATCTGCATAAAACCTGATTTAAACATATTTTTTACATTTTAATTACATTATAATACATCTCAAATCATTCATACAACCATACTAACAATTACAATATCAAACAAAACATATTCAATCAATCATTCACAACAAAATCAACTGATACAATACCAATTACACATGATCAACCAGTTCAAAATTTAAGTTTAATCAAAATACTACTTTTACTCAAAATCAAACATCCCCGCAAGAAGGTTTAAGACTGGTGAGCACATCATCCTCACATCCAGATCTTTTAATCTAGGATTCCAATTAAAATAAAGTTAGTTTTCTTTACTTAACTTTGAACAGTTATGCTAAAAAAAACTCTTTTCCTACATGATAGAAATAGTCAAAAGGTAGCTTAACCTATATCCCAAAAGTATTGATAAGAATCCAAACATATTACCAGAAATTTGAACTAGCATGAACTAATCCAAAATTCTAAACGTCCCATTTAAAGCATATACTAAACATAATCTAACCATTATCAAATAATAATCTTACTTCACACAGTGTAATTATTTGAAACGAATATTTAAATAAATTGAAAAGGGTTTGGGAGTGTGAGGTCTTATTGTTTTGATTATTATTATTATTCTTATTGAATACGAGTTGTTGCAGCTTTCGGCAATTTGTCTTATGTGCATAGCTTTAATCCATGCATTGTAAAGCTTACTTTATCTTCAAAACGTCTTTGCAAAGGAAAACCATGAATTCCTTTGGAACGAGGAATTTGTAGCATTACTGAATCTTGCACAGGTTTTCGTCTCAGTGCATTCCATCATAACATATCATATCATATCATATCATATCTATGTATAAAAAAAGAAGGCTACGAGAGGTGGATAGACACTATATCTCAAATATTTCAACTTTCAAAATTCAGGAAAATAATCATTGCACACCATGGGGATTCATTCAAGGCTTCATATTTTTGTGTGTGAATAATATATATGTAATAATTTCACTTTTTATTTATTTTAAATGCTCATATAAAATAAATTATTGCTTTTGCAAAGCTTAAAAAAATAACATTTATATAAAATATTTTTATTTATTTTAAATGCTCATATATAAAAAAATATTGCTTTTACAAATCTTAAAAAAATAACATTTATATAAAACATTATGAAAAAATGTTTGTAGCTATGATATTAAGAAATTAATTTTTATTTATATATTATAAGATATTTTTTTATTTCTATGCATGTGAGATCTCCAACACGCTATTCTTATATGAAGACTTACCAACTGGTTTGTGAAATTTAGTTAAATTATATTTATAAGTGATTTCATAACAGGTAACACGTTAAACATAATAAACTCTCATTAAGATAAGTTTTCAATGAATCTTACATCATATTAATACATAAACGTTAAGCTCAACTTAACCTTATATAACATGTTCATAAAGTGAGATTTCTAGTCACTTATAATATGAGATGTTTGTATATATATGAGATATCTTTTTATATATATATATATATAATATTATTATATCCAATATTAGTTAGTTGATTGTATGTTTATAATGTGCACCAAGTTTAAGATGTTAGAAATTTAATAATATAAAAACATGTTTATTTCTTACAATATTTCCCACACAACTTTGATACGGTGGTGAAGCTAAATTTTATAACTATGGCTCAGACTTCAGATATGAAGTAAAGGAAAAGTATATGAGTATTTTGTTGAAGATGAATATATATTAATTCCATTTCAAGTCATATTCTTGGTGATACTTTTCCTTTTAGGCTATCTTTCTTTTACACTCTTTCTTCTTATACCTTTTTAAAATTCAATCTTTGTAAAATATTATATACTTTTTCAATGTCTATTGCTTGTATTAATAATATAAGCCATGATCTTACGTGCAGAAGCGGGTATTACCACTTGCTATGGGTTTGGGCCAAGTTATTACCCGTTTCAACTAGGCCCTTTGTACTGTTAGCCCAATAGACTTCTTCATAGAGTCCAGAATAGCCCAACTTAATCAAGGGAACCCCAACATGACATGGGGCAATCAATCTCTTTAATTATCATTTTTTACAAAATACACACTTTAAACTTTAATGTCGTTTAATTAATATTAAATTTTAATATTTTTAAAATAAGTATGTTAAACATAATTTTGTCTCCCCTCTTTATATGGGCACCTAAATTTTAATGCTCCCTCATTATAATAAACATTTTCACATATTAAATTGTGTCCGATAAAGACTTTTTTTTATTGTTTTCTTTCATTTTCTATTTTTTGGATAAATTCATATTATTTATTATATGAAAAATAATTATAACAAAAAAAATTATTGAATAATTTTTATTTAATATAAATAAATTATTTAGATTCCTTTCTCACTAATAAATTTATTCCAACTTTGACAGAATGAGCTATCTGTAAAGAGAATAAAATTTGAAGATTTATTCTTCATACAACTAATGAAGGGTAGGGTAAGGCACAAAGCAGAATTTAGAATTGAGAGTTTGAACACGATGATAAAACATCTCTCAAGCCTTTGTTTTTAGTTTCTAAAAACTTAATTTAACTTCAAAACTCAATATTTTATATTAGAAATAGATGGGTGAGAAGTCTGAAACTGTTTTATTGGAAAGCACGTTTTAAAACAAAACAAAAAAGTGTTTGTTTCAAGTGCAATATTCATTAACAAGAATCATTCCCCAAAAGGAAAAGATTACTTTAACAGAAAAAAAGATATAGTTATAGTAGAAAATAATTTTCATTTCAATGAAAATGTTAGATACTCCTTTTTTATCATAAAAATAGAAATAATACTAATGTAAATATTTCATAATCCTAGGAATGAGCAATAGTAAAAGTGTTTTTTTTTTCAAAACTTGTACTTTGAATATGGTAGTGATATTCTAAATCTTTTTTCTAATATGATTTTTGATACCTTGAATTGAAACAAGCAAAACCAAAAAACGTTTGTTTCAATCTTATAACAAAATGTAAGAAACAAGTCATTTTTTCCCACAAAAGCAAACTCAAAACACATGGCAGAATAAAATCAAAGTCCCAATACCTTGACGCTCTCACAAGTGATACAGAAAATGCGGAAGGCGGAATAATATCAATAATGCATTGTTCTGAATTGTGATACTAATAATAGGTCAAAGTCCAAACACAGCCAATGTTTGAGACACAAACAACTTTATTCTTCTATACATCGTGTTGTGTCTTTTACAAAAGCATTCAGAATGATTAATGCAATATTGTTTATCAGGTCAAGAACCTTTCTAACAAGTTACCAAAGAAGAAACTAGTTTTAGCCCACCCTCGAGTCTCTGGCACTTTAGCATTGGTTGGCACTCTCTTCACATAAACCATCATTGTCTTACCTATTTCTTTACCAAGTGCTTCCATAGTTTTCATGTCCACTGGGTTCCCTGATGCATCCCTCACGTAGAACACATTCAATGCTTGCTCCCCTCTGGTTGATACACCTGCCCTACACACTGTCAACCCATTCTCTCGTAGAATCCTTGTTACTTCCGACAGCAAACCAACTCTATCCTTTGCACACAGCTCAAGGCTCACACCCTGTTGTTCACAACCAAGAGTAAGACTTCAGGTATATTCCCTGTTCCTTAAAAACTACTTAACATTATGACCAAAATGACAACATACTTACACTGAATTTCTTTTACAATATCATCTAATTATTGAGTATGATAAGATGACTAACTTTTTACGAAAGTTACTTTATATTTATGATAATTTCTAATTGGTCAACGACAATGTAAAAATATCTACACTGATAGTATATATGATAATTGAACTCGTGATAATCTGCATGCCCAGAACAGCACTGTTATTCTGTTTGTCATGCTTAATTTGAATATGATTGAAAAGAAAGTAAGTAAGAACAAAAGTCGTTCTTTAAGTGAATTTTTATGTTTTTAAGATGTAGGGAAGTGAATGATATTACATGGAGCATATAGATTCTTAAGCTCTATTGAAGGCAAAAGATCCCATCATCGTCACTAGTGGACATATGATAGTCAGATACAATCTGAGTGAAACTTAGCCTCATGTATTTGCCATACCAGTGCAGCAATACAAGTAGATAGCTGCAGATGCAAAATGTATTAATTCTGTTAAATTCAGAAAACATTCTACTGTACAATCACAAACACTAGAATAATAGAAAAGCTTCTCCTAAAAATTATGTACTTTACTGACTAATATATATAGTTAAAATAGAGATTACAAGAAAACTTCCAAACAAAACCAAAATCCTTCGTATAGCATGGGACACTTACTGGAAGAGGAGATTTGACAATCAGAAGTTCATCCATCTATTTGTTCTGTTTTTCTTTTTTTGCAGTAGCTCAACAAGAATATAGAAATAAATTCAGGTGTGAAAGTTACCTCGCTTACTCTTCTTCGAATAGCAGCTTCAATGCATTGGATGACCCTTTCTTTCTCTCCTTCAGTGTCAAGTGTGCATCCATCCACATGTCGAATAAAATACTCCTAAAGTACAACATCAACTAACTCTTTAGTTTACACTTCTCTCTAGAGTCTCACTACTTCTAGTGTATAAACATGCAGAATAGAATACCGATGTAATATACCTGGGATGCATAAGGGCCATCTGATGAGACTGTGGCATGGAAAACAACATATTGCATATCAGTAAGAGTGCAAACAATGTCAAACATGAGTTTTGCCCGATCCTTGCACTTGACTGTGACCACCGAGTACCCTTTCTCCTCACAACGTTCTATAGTGATTTTAGGCCTGAAAGAGAGAGGACAATTAACGTCTCTTGCTGCTCTATAACTTTCATAATCCCGATCAGCAAACAACATTTGGTGAAGCCGCCGATCCATGTGGGTGAAACCCATGGAGAAATTAGTCCTAGCAACTTTCTCACCATCACATCCTCGTAAGATGTTGTTGAGCTGCTCCTCCATTAGAGATAATCTGTTTGGCTCATCCACAGCTCGGTTTGTAGCATCATTGACATAAAGAACGCAAGCAATTCGCCTGTTATGAGTCCACACTTCTGCTGCAAAAACATTAAAACGGAGGTTGGCAAGAACAGCTGAAATCTCAGACAAGAGACCAGGGCGGTCTCTGCCAATTAGTTCAATGGCTGTATGATCACCAACAGAATGCACTCCAACCCTTTTGCTTGGCAAAATTTTCACCCCTTCTTTGCTCTGGCTCTTTGGTCCTAGAGCCTATTGTAAGAAAAACTGTTATCAAGTAGCTCTTAGTATTTGATATGCATTATTATACAGGTGTTATACTGCTACGCAGTTATATGGAAATGATAGACTGAGCTGATTGGTGGCTTCCGTCAAGGGAATCTGATCACTGGTTTCTTACTTTCTTCGACATTTATGAGTAATATCTCTACGACGTATCTGATTTATTCTACAGTCATGGTCCTTTATGGAACGAAAAAAACGAACTCTATCAATCATGTCTGTTTTCTGAGATAAAGTTTACTGTTTAAAACTTTCTCCCAGATTAAGTTTATTTGTATATGTTGAGAGTGTAGCGCTACTTCAATTTTTACCAATAACTTAAGTCTTTCACGTTGTGATTAGGTATATTTAATATAAAAATGATATCAGATTAATGAGTCAAGAAAAAGGTTGATAGTTACCTTTTCAATGAAGTCGATGGTTTTGCTATCTGTTATCTTTCTTCCTTGCTGATCCGTAACATGAAACACTGCATTTCATTAGGCAAACAAGTTAGCTGCTTGAACATTTGATTAAGGTAGAGAGGACTTGGACACATGTTAGCATGAAATACTATGTTGTTTGTCTAAAACTCATTTTATTAACAATGTTAGCATGAAATAAAAGGTGGTTATTAATGCTCAATTTAGTCACAACATACCATCCATAAACCAACCGCCGTCAGAAGATATATAAGCTTTGGTAATTATGAAGTCAAGGTCGGTCAAGATTTGCACGACTTCCAGCAGAATTCCAGGTTTGTTAACACTATCAACCTGTAATTTTTTTATTTTTTATTTAATGGGGAGAGGATAATAAAAATCCGTTCGTAGAGGACAACATTATGGTTACATTGCATTCAGGGAAAAATAGTCACAGTTTATTTTTTAAAATTTTACCTTGATCAGTGTACAGTCATGACAACTGGCATTGTCCACAGAGACCCTGCAAAGTTGTAAACAGAGTTCATCATCAACCAGTCATTTCTTTAAGGGTTCTATAAAGTCATACCGGTGATGAGCTCTTTAATCCATTATCGATATCTCTCTTTTTTGACAAAAGCAAGTGAGGAATTAAAGCAGCTTTTTAAACTTATATTTTGTTCCATTCTTGTTTAGTAAGGCCAAGTAAATGCAGTTAAGTGACACTTAGGGAATTTTTCTTTTGATAAATGATTAAATATCCATGAAATTTAACTCTAGAATTGATTTTATTTTCATTATGATCAGTGATCCCATTCCTTTATTTAAAGATTAGTTAATTTGCTGACCATTTAAAAGGAAACTTGTAATCCCAGATAATAATTTAGCAAACCTTGGAGGGTTCATTCTATTGCTGAAGTTCTCATACTCGGGATCAAAATATGGCCAACAAACTTTAGCCATTTAATCAACTTCTCCCGTCAATGTGTGCTTTGTTTTCCTGCATGAGCATGGGAAATATGCAGATAAAAAAGTGTACATCAATAACAAAAGTAAATTATTTTAGAAGGAGACAACAGTTTGTCAGTTACAAGCATATTTTTCTATTTAATAGTTTTCACACGAGTAAGTATTCAATGACGCCTTTGTTTAATATCACAGTCACACTTTACCTCATTCAAGCAACCCCTAGGTAGTATTTACGATTTTGAACTTTTGGTGCAGTGAGAAGGAGCATTATTCAAGGTAAAATTTCTACATAGCAGTACGAATATGTGTTTATAGGAAAAAGAGGGGTTTAGGAATAACAGTGGTCAATTTCTGTTTCTGTTGGTCAAAGATCTTCCAATATAATAGAAAACATTTCTACACTGGTTATTCTTGATTCTTATTATATCGGACTGAAACTCTCCCTCTCTTATGTTGTGGGTGTCAAACAGTGTAAGGAAGTAAGTTGATCAGTAGAATGCTTCAGTCACTCACTGACTCACCACTTCAAGCATCCCTCCTTGGTTCTTTCCCTACTAAAGAATCTACGATTCAGCCTTCTCGTGACCTTTGAACATGATTTTTGGAATAAGGTAAATGCTGACTGTTCCATGTGCATTGTTTTAGCAAAAGTTGGGAGAGTGAGATCAGAATAAAGAGTCAACAACAAGAATGCCTGGAGAATCACGCCATCAGCAAAAGGATTTAACTTTTTTTTTTCTTTTGAGCACACCCGAAAAGCACTTTGCTTTACAAACTTCTCCACTAAGTTGGTTTGGACTATGTAGATAGTAGTTGAATGAATCTGATCATTTTTTAAGTTTTCTTATCATAATTTTTTTCCCATTTGATACAGATTCGTCTCATTCCAGAATCATTCTGTTCCACCGACTTTCATGAAATGCAAGGAAAAGAAATATAACTTGTATGTTTTTGGGGGCAAACAAAACAGATATAATCAATATACCGAAACGGTTATAGAAAAATAAAAAGAAAGGTCATATATTTAGCTCATTCTTTACCACAACCAAAGTCCCTCTTAAAACATACACATAACATTGAAATGTTTTGAGAAGAGTTTCAACTTTCAAACGAAATTAATATTTAATTTCCAGAAGAACCCATTTTGTGATGTGGTGCTCAAAGGTAGCTTACGCTTTGGTTAGTAACAAAGATAGATTCTTGAGCCAAAAAAGCAAAAACCATATGAATGTGACATAAAGATTTGATTCCAATTACAACCAGAATACTAATTTTTATTTTGCTTTCCTTGTGATTTCACTCATCCCACACCGTACCATGCCAAATTGCCATCACCATATAATCTAAAATTATCACAAAATCTGGAAAGGTCCCCGCAATCCCAACTTGACGATGACTCTAACCAACGACATATTCTAAAATTATGAATTAAGAATATAACTGGTTGAGACATATAATTTTTTTTCACAGAAAAATATAATTAGATAAAGGATAAAATAAATAGGCTAAAATTTATTGATGCATTTCTGTTCCTCCTTTTAGCAATATGTTAGAGAGTCTTGCAGGTGGTGAGATGAGAAATTGGCTTCCCCAAGAAAGAGTTAAGACAAAGCTATCATTCAAGTTACAAGTTGGGTAATACCCGAGAGAATGAACTCCTTTCGAACATGGATAGAATAATTTTGCAAACCACATCATGACGCTTAACTTTTCGAATATAGAAGCCAAAACAACCTCCAAATCAAGCATAAAACGTCACATGTACCATAATTTCCAACTTGTTCAAAATTTATGTTCAGTTCAGAAATTTATTTTTAAATGTATTGTTAAAAGCGAAGGAAGACTTTAATGAAATAATAATATAAAGTTTAATAGCTCGTTTAGTTGCATAGGAATACAAACTTTATTTTTTTATACTTTAAAAAAAATCATTTTTGTGTTGGTGCAAATCATTTTAATCTCTTTTAGTTTTTATCAATACTATTTTTAACTTTTTTCAGTCTTTATTGCCTAAATTCACAAAAGGCTAAAAGATTCTCACTATTAACATCCCACTTAGATAGGATTCGGTTTCTGTAACAAGAAATCTGTATTCCATCACAAAAACTCGTGGAGTCAATCACTGTTAGAATATTGCAAACAAGACTAATATTTGATAAAGAGAACAGGGAAGAATCCGTTACACGACAACCACAAAAATATAGAATAAATAAAAAAATTGCTTGACCATAACAGTTAATATAAAATGGTAAAACTTAGTTTTAATTATATTCTTCCGTTAAAATAAGTTTGCGTCATATAATAAGAAAAGTTAGTTTTAATTCCATGATATCACGATAAAAGTTTGTGTTTAATATAGTCTAAATTGCCGATATGAAATTTCAGTTTTAATTATAATTAAAAAGAATAAAGAATACCACCAAAAGATATAAAGAATTGCTTCTAAGCTTTGTCGGTAAAAAAAAAAGAAAAAAAAATAGACACAGAACAGAGACCACAAACTCTCAAATCGATGTCCTGTATCCACTAATTGATTTCGGCATATTTTACTCGGCGAACAGAAGCATAACAGAAAGACACTAGAGTAGCTTCTTTATTTTTTCCACTATATAACACTATTATATTGTCAACAGAAACGGCGACGCATAGCAACTACAGTGCAGCCTCCATATCTCAACCCCCAACTTAGCCAACCAAAGAAAACACAGAGGAGTTCTTGAAATCAACGGTGATTAATCAATATGAATAAGAACTCGTGAAGAAGGTGATTAGAGAAAGATTAGCATATTCATTGTATAATACTATAGCTACTACTTCCTTAGACGACACAGTTGAGACATGAAAAACATACATACCTTAATTGTTGCGAAGAGAGTTGTCCCAATATTCCAACACAAGGGAAAAACCTTGAAGCTCCCAAATTGTCACATGAGAACGCCAATCTGAGTAGATATATAGATAGAGAGAGAGTGAGAGAGAGAGAAGAGAGAGAAAGCTTTGTGTGTGTTCTTGGTGTATGCTTTCGACGTTGGAATACCACTCGATTCAAAACTCTCTCTCTCTCTCTCTCTCAAAGCAAATGGAAAGGCTCCGAAGTGGCGTTGGCAGAGGTTCTGGGAAGTGGGAGCCCATTAAATATAAAGATTAATAAAATAATGAATCGTTAAGCAAATAAACTTTAACTTTTATTCTTAAAATCACCCTTCGTGGAATCATCTTTAATTTAATCAATTTCTAAATTCCGATTCCGGATACGCTTTTATATACTGCCCATAATGCTAATTTTGGACTCCCCTATTTCTTCTTATCTACTTGTAATACGTACAAAATTAAAGTTTGGTGAATTCAAAAATATAAATAAATTTTAATTATTTAATTATATTGTTTTAAAAATATTCTTATTTCTGATTACTTTATGTATTCTTTTCATCAAATTTTAATCAAACTATTTTGAGAAAAAAAATTAAATAAATAACTGCTTTAGATGAGTTTAGTTAATGTAAACATTAGTTAGTTTTTCTTATAATATGATCCATCACCAAATAAATATTTTTTTCGCTAACAAATAATTTTATATGGAGTGCGTTTTTATATTAGATAGTAATTATAGTTTGTGTACTATACAGATCAATATACTACACTGTAATCTGTTTCTAAACTTTGTTAAAATTAACTGCGAGACTAAAGTAAATTTTTTTCTCTTTAATAAATGCAAACATGTCACAATTTTTCACTATTTTTCATTTGTATAAATATATGACAAAATTTATAGAAAAAAAATGTGACAGGTAAAGAATACTTTTTTTTTACAAAAAAAAACCACTTATTATTTTATTTGTGTACTTTTTACAAAAATATAAATAACTAAATTATTTATTTTCTAAAATATCAATTTTTTTATTAGGATTGTGGTGTAGGTTAGGTTACTCTTGAGCTTTTGGTAGTTTTGACTTTTTAGAAAACATGTGTTGAAGTTCAGGTAAGGAAAACTAGTTTAAATTGCCAATAAAACCCTAAGCTAGAAAATCTGAATGTGGAAGTGACGTAGTCTTCGTCTAAACTTTTCTTGCATGATTTCTTGTTTTTTAGTAGATTGAGATTTGTTTGAACTTGAAATGTGAAAGTGTAGATACAATAAATGTTGTAGAATTGTAGAATGTATGAATTTGGAATTGAATGTATTTAAATAATTTGTTGAATTAATTCAAATGAAATGTTTGATGAGAATTTGTTGTTTGATGAGAAAAAAAGGTATGTTTTTAAATATGATTTTTTTATAATAAAAAGTATTTATTACACTTAATATAGTTAAGAATAATAAGAAATGTTGAAAGTCATAATCATGTGCTCTATGAGGAAAATTCTTGGTAATAATTAGCATTTCTTTTTTGGTTTTCTGATATGAACTAATTGCATTTTTTGGTAATATAAAATTAGCAGTTTTCTTCCTAATAATACTTTTATTAAAAGAAAAACTTGCAAAAGGAATCTCTTCCCGTACTGCAAGTACTCTCTCGCGCGTGACGTCTTGATTTGTCAGTAGCGATGGAGAAAACATGCGCGTGAAACTCAAATGCTTTATTATATCCAAATCTACAAATCGTTTGGCCAAACAAAAAGTGAATTAAATCAGGTATACATGATGAAATATGATTTTTAGAAACTAAAATTATTATTCAACACTTAATCATATTAAATTAACTTTTCTTAGGTCAGATAATTGTTCAAAATGATATAAACTCATGTAATTAGTTTGAATATAATTACAGTTTAATTTTTTAACAGACTTCAAAATCTCATTCAACTCACTTCCGGCCGTATGTTACTTCGATTTTATTTTTACAAAATTATTATATTTAATTTTCTTTGAAAATTACTACGTTGCTGTAATTAAATATTAGATGCAAATGAATTCTCGGCAAGTGCTGTTTGGTACAAATAAATTTCCAAATTTCTGAAAATCTGAAATTCAAAAAATTATTTTATATTTAATTTTTTATATTCTAATGTTTTTTAGTTTTATTTCTATGCAGAAATGTTTTTATAAAAGAGGTCAATTTTTTACTTAATTGATTTGATATAAAGTTATCTAACATCCTATATTTTTTTCTTATATAATAACCATAACATACACAAAATCAAAATAAATATATAAACATAATACATATATAACTCTTATAACACTTTTATATAATGTTTCAAAATATATCCTTCTTCATCATAGGATTTTAAATATTTATATAAAATTAAAATAAATATTCAAATGAAAATAAATTTTTTTATCATCCAACTTCTCACCGAGGAACTTTATCAACTATAACATCATCTATTCTCGTATAAATATACCACCATTACAGATTAAGGAAACAACCACAAAACAAAGGAAAATGTAAACTAGTTATTTTTAAAACTTCTAATATAAATATAACTTTAAATATCCACATAAAGTCATCACTTCTCATGCATTCCCACATAACCATCAAGTGTCCATCAAAATTCACAATTTATTTTTGTCGTGTCCGACTTCTTCTAACTCACAACACAGCCATGTGCATAATCATCTCAATATCTCTCATCATCTCACATGACAGAGTAAATCCATTTGATCTACTCTGATCCCTTCTTTCAAACCTCAAACTCAACCAAATGATCCTCATTTGATTCTCACAAACTGAATAACTTCATTTATATGATCTCATTATATCAATAGAATTAGGATCGTCTCATTCACAAGATACTCACAAATCAATACACCTTAATAAAAATCTCAACACAGTATTTCCTTTCGTGAAAATACTTTGTCTTGATGACACTTTTACCTCAGTGCATATTCATTTCACACATTAATACACCATTAAATCACATCATAATTTAACTTTCTAAACAATCTAAATATATCTCAAAATTCACTTAAACATATAACTAAGTTCCTTTAATCACATTTTTAAATAAATTTAGAATTTCACTTAAAAACAATAGGCAATAATAAACTAGGCTTTCAAAAGAAAAATTAAAAAATTCTAAGTTTATTTTTACAAAAAGTCTAGCTTGAGCGAAAAATTGCTTCCTTGGGCGAGAATGGGTCTCTCACCCAAGCGAAAATCATCTTGCTTGAGCGAGAGTAAACCCGTGAGCAACCCTAGAATTTATCCCATTTTTGCTTGAGTGATATTCCTCTCGCTTGAGTAAGATTCATTCTCGCTTGAGCGAGAATGGACTCGAGAACACCCCATCTTTTCGTTATATTCTCGCTTGAGCAAGAATAAGCTCGCTTGAGTGAGATATGCAGAGAAATCTGCATAGTTATGCTTAATTTCATCATTCATAGTCAAACAAAAGCAATTTCAATAACTCATTTCACTTCAAAAGTAACGTACCGTATATCAATTATACAAATCAACCAATTTTTCATATTCAAACAAAAGCATCTACCATAAATAATTCATATCAAAATCAACATATTCACATTTTATTTCAACCAATATTCTGCATTACTCATAAACAATTAATCCTGCAAACAAAATTTGGAATTAGTGACCACATCACCCCACATTCAGATCCTCTAGCCTAGGGTTCTATTGAAAATTTAAATTAGCTTCATTTACCTGAATTTGAGCAGATGCTCATTAAGAGCTCCAAACCTATCAAAAGCTCAATGATAGCTTAACCTGCACCAGAGAGTCCTGATAAAAAAATTAACTATATCACTAAGACCCTGAGCTAACAAAGATTAACCCTGAAGCTAAAAGAGTCATATTTAAAGCCTATGCAGAAACAAACCTAACAAGTTCAAAATTTGACTCAAAGAGAAGAGCAAAAATGAACTTACTCTATTAAAGATTATGATCAAACAGTCTTGTAATATTCACTTTCAGGAGTCTAGCGGACTCCGATCGTCAAACTGATGAGCAAAGATATCAAAATCTTAGAGAAAAGATAGAGGAAAAGAAAAATGAGATTTTTAAAAAGATGATGATTCTTTTAAAATAAAATCTGAATAACAGAATTTTTATTTCTATACTCTTTTAACTTTAATAATAAAATATTCAAGTGTCATTTTAATTGTACCACTTTTACTCTAATACTATTTTTATTAGTGCTTACAAGTCACACATAATTAATATTTGTAGAAAAGTATTATGTTTTTTATTTATAAAAAATTATATAGAATTTTAAAATATTTATAAATTACTACATATATTTTAGCATTTTCAATAATAATGAAAAAGCTTTTCTTGCGCTAAATATTTCTTGATTTTGCATTTTCGAAACTATTTTGTGTCGGTGTATGTCTCCAAGAATCTTGTGACATTTAAATGTTAAAATACCATAAGACAGTTGGTTTAACGAAAAGCAAAATAAACTTTCGGAAAGTGATCATATAAAAACTTTTAAAAAGTATTGCACTTTATTAATTTAATTATGTAAAAATAAAAGCCCTTCACTTTCTATGCTTACGAGAACCCCGTTAGAAAGGTCTTAGCATAGAGCGTGAGGGTGCAAGCAATGTATTGTAAAAAATAAATAAAATTTATATAAAAGGTTCTGTGCACTGTAATTTAGGTATTATATTTTAATTATAATAAAAATTTCACTTCTATGTTATTATTGTTGAAGATCTCACGTCGATTAAAAATAAGGACAATCCCTTCCCATTGAGAGTAACAACTCGTGCGTGGGACAACATATTATGAGTGGTCCGATAACCGTCCAACAACGGGTTATCTGATAAGTCTAACAAACAGTCACTAGGATAAACTCGAAATGACTTTAATACCGTATTAAGAAGTGAACTTTAAACCTAACTCAACCCCATAAAATCAACTCATGAGATGAGGTTTGCACCCACTTATATACAATGAATTATTCTTATCTCTAGTGGGATCTCCAACAATTATATCTTAGTCTAAGAAGTTGATATTTAGAACTTTGTATTATATAATTTTGAAGGTGTGAAAGGATGATTATATTGTTTTGGAAGTTTGAAACATTATTATGGATGTGATTCTATGGTAGATGCGAGTATAATATTTGGGAATCTTTCTGTGTCTGTTGGAAAGGGTTATGTTGGAAAGATAAATGTTATTTTTTGTTTTCAAGAAGTTGATGAGGTTGTAAAAGTTGAGTTTGAAGAACCTACAAAGAATGCTACAGAAGAACATCAGGTTGTATTTAAAGAAAACAAGATGTTGGACTGTAACTATCTTTTAGAAGATTTCAAAGGCTGCTATAGTGTTGGACACTTTGAAACAAATATATGAAAATTCTAGAAAGAATGTGAAGCTACAATACCTTAGGAGGCAAACTTCTTTCTATGACCGAACAAAAAATAATTGCAGAATAAATTATTGATGCTTTGTTATCCAAGCAAGGCTATGTGAAGTGCATAGTGGAATTTAGTTGTAGCAGGAAATGTGCAGGTTGAGATTGAACAATTCAAGGTGAAGATGAAATCAGAATTTGAAATCATTGATCCAGGGACTCTCAGCTATTTTCTTAGTCTTGAATTTGTACACACTCCCAAAGGAATATCGTTGCATAAGAAGAAATATACTTGTGAAGCGTTAAAAAGGCTTAATATGGAGAATTACATTAATGCAACTCCTACACCAATCATTGCAAATATGAAGTTGATTGAAGAACTAGATAAAAAAAAAAGTAATAGATGCAACTCTGTTTAAGTAGATTATATGATCACTTAGGTTTCTATGTAACAACAAGCCTCACATTAGTTATGGAGTTGGAATGGTTAGTAAGTTCATGAATGATCCTTGAGTGCCACACTTCGTTGCAACTAAACATATCTTGAGCTATCTAAAATTCTCAAATCTTAAAGAAGGGAAAATAGAGAAGAGAGGAACCATTACTTATAATAAAGCCAAATAAGATTGTGTAAATGAGAAGAACCATATATTTGATAAAGAAAGAGCAAAATAATTTATCAGAACCATGGATCTACTTTTCCAGTTTATTTTTAATTGCCATATTTTTATTTTTATTTAATTGTCTTTTTCAAAATTTAAAATAATATTAATTACTCTTGTCAATTGTACATTTATCTTTAACTTCAATTTTAATTTGTTACACACACATATAATAAAATAGAAAATATTGTAAACGATTTATTAAAGTCAAGAAAATTTCTTAATTTTTCAAAAATTATCAAACAGGCTTATAATAAATGAAGAGATATAAAAAATAAAAGATATAAGGACTAAATAATAAGTACAGAAAGTTTATCCATCAAATTAAAAATGATTGGCGTAAGAATGTTCTAACTTAAGCAAAATTAAACTTGAATCCTAGTATGCAATTATATTAAATATCTAAATTATATTAAAGATCTCATATCCTTCATTACAGATGGGTCTTCTTGTTCTCGTGACCAATCTCACTTCTCTCTTCAATTTGACTGCCATTATTCTATAAATGCTATTCAAGAATCATTACTTGTTCTAAATTTGTATAATGAATAAATAAGTTTTGGTTTATCTATTACAACCGAATGAATCATGCACATTTGGATTAAGGGGATGGCGATTTTAGCAAAGTTCAAAGTATTTTAGAAGCGTTTTAGCTCATCTGAATTATCATTGAAATGAAATATTTTGTGAGATCCATGGAATATTTAGCTTATTTTGAATGGTAAAGTAAACGAAAAGAGAGAGCAATGGATAGATGACATGACAAAAGCAGTAATGTGTTTTGAAAAGTGATTACGTATCTTATCTCTAACCGTGTGACTCTCCTACGTTGTCACATGCTTGCTCCTCATTTCCGGGAACACTTTCCATCATTAGCGTAGCTAGTAATTTCATGCTCACAACCCAATTGGTAGAGAAGAAACCAGCACATCAAGCAATCGATAAATATACACATAATTATACTACTCAGCACCGAAAAATACTGAGGATATAGTTGAGTTCAAACCACCTTCATCTGAAAAACATGGAATCATTTGAAAAAAATAATAATGATATGTTATAAATGGAATTATCTCAATATTTGATAAGAGATTCTTCATTTCAATATTATATTCGGTAACAACCTTTTCACAATCTATAAATACAATTTTATTTTTTAGATTTTTGAAAGAATACATAAAAAAAACCTTACTTATATATTTATATTTATCTAAAAATTTTTACTAACTTGAGGGAATCTGGGAATCTCTTATAAGTGAATCACTACTCTGTCTTTCATCAACAAAGTCAACAACCTTTTATTAAGTATCTATCTCGTTCAAACAACTCAGACATCCACCTTAGAAGATCTCAACTCATCTTTGATAAAACTCTTACCGAGTAAAACTTTTGTGATTATTACTAGAAAATCAAACTATCATCTCGACTTCCCTAAAATCGATTTATATACCTTCAAAACACACATGGAAAATATTTTTATTTTCCATAAGAATGAGGACACTCCCCAACACACAATCGTACGCATACAACAACAGTCAGCGAAGGAACATTCCTTGATTTTTGTATCACTCAACAACGTATAATACAACTTAAAGATATATTACAATTGATTCAAATTGTTGTAATGGAATAATGTACTCTTTTTTCTTAGCTCGTTTTTTGTTTTTATGGAGAGTTTTTCCGAACAAGGTTTTAATGAGACACATTTTTTAAATAAAATTTATTTTTTCATATCTAAGAAATTACATCTAAATTTGTCTGAGGTTGTTTGAAAATAAATGACCATCACATCGGATGAAAGAAATCCAAAGTTATATGAGATTGGTTGAAAGTCACTACATCATATCAAAACAATATAGTCATTTAAAAAACAAAATGACCATCACAATTCAAAATCTTTTGAAAATAAATGGTCACTATATCATATCATAGTACGAAATCGCTTGAAAATAAGTGACCATTAAAATTCGAGCTTATTTAGAAATAAACAACCATAACATCGAATCGTAGCACGAAGTCATTTGAAAATAAGCGACAATCATCCAAAGTTGTTTGAAAATAAACAACCACAATTATACAATTAATTGGATCAAATTCGTCTGGTTATCTCAATTAATCAAATCAAAGTAATTTGGTTAATACTTTAAAAAACGAACACCATAGGATGTTGGGATCAACATAATATGATAATCAGATCAAAGTAATTTGGTTAATGCATATAATCGGATCAAGGTAATTCAATCATCACCACTAAACGGATCAAAGTCATTCGGTTATCTCAAGTAATTATATCAAAAGTATTTCGGTTAATATGTTTAAAAATGAACACAATGGAATGCTCATATCAAAGTAATTTGACACTTCGATCAAAGTAATTTAATTAAGTTAAGTTGATAATCAAATCAAAGTAATTCAGTTAAGTTATGGATCAAAGTAATTCAATTAAGTTAGTTTAGAAATACACAAGGTCAAATCAAAAGTCATTTGACCAAAACAAAAATTAATAGTATTGTTTCATAGTAATAGTTAATATTTTAATTATACTAAGTTGCGACCATTGAGCTAGATAAGCTCGAAGAGTCGAGCTTTATGAGTGGTTGTGAAGTTTGGTTTATGATTAGTTGTAAAAATACAACCCACATTTAAAAGATCGACCAATGATATGACGACAACTAGGTTCAAAATAAAAGCTTAATTACCCTAAAACTAAATTCCTGAGTTTGGGGGCTTATGTACCATTTAATACTGAAAAATATTGAGAATTTAATAACCATTTGAGATAGTTAGACCCAAATCATCTATAGTATTAAATAATGCGAAATCATTTGAAAAAAATGATATATTATAATTACTGGAATTACCTCAATATTTGGTAACAAATTTTTGAACCAATATTCGATAACAAATTCTTGAGTCAATATTCGATAACAATCTTATTAGGCATTATAGTAGGCCCAAAAGCCTATAAATACAACTTTATTCTTTGGAGAGTATATACAAAAACTTACTTACTCACTTAAACACTCATATTTTTCTAAAAACTCAACTAACTTAAGTATTTGAAAATTCTCTTGTAGGTGAATCACCATTCCGTCTTTCATCCACAAGCTTTGCAATCCTTCATCAAGAATTCATCTCATCCAAACAGCTTAGACATACATCTTGAAAAATCCCAACTCATCTTCAATAAAAACAATAAAAAATTATTAAAAAAATATTTTTAATTATATTTGGTAACAATTATGCCCTCATATTCAACATCATTTTTTAAGTATAATTTTTCTAAACTAATAAACAAGGAAAATAAACTTGAACCAATAAGATATTATTCTTCTAGCCACCTTTTTTAGTATGAATTTTATTAATTAAAAAAAATAAGATGAGTATTAAATGTTGGAGATCCCACATCGACTAGAGATAAGGACATTTCATAATATATAAATGGGTGCAGACCTCAACCCTATGAGCCGGTTTTATGGGGTTGAGTTAGGCTTAAAGTCCACTTCGTAATATGGTATCAGAGCTCTTCGAATGAAGAGTTCTGCTGCGCTTCTCTCTGATTTTTATTTCCCTCTTTGCTGTTCTTGGTTATTCTTTTTTTTTCTGTTCTCTTTCAAAATCTTGATTGGTTTTAAAAATCTTTTAAGCAATGTTTAATGAAAACCCTAGTCTTCATAGTCTTAATAGTAGTCACACTATTACATGCAATTTTTGTGGTAAATATGGTCATACTGAGGCTGTTTGTTTTCACAAAGTGGGTTTTCCTGGTAATGTTAAAACCTCAAAGTTTTCTTTTACTAGAAAAGTCTGCACTTTTTGTAATTGTCTTGGCCACACTTTTGACACCTGTTATAAAAAGCATGGGTTCCCTCCTGGCTACAAATTCACCAATTGGACATCCCAAGCCAATAATATGATTACTACTGACACTTTTTCTGAGCTTTTTCCTAAAGAACAGGATGTAAAGGGGATTCAACTTACATCATAACAGTGCCAATTCCTTACCAACATTTTGCGTCAGCAAAACCTTGAGGATCCTGCCTCTCACACTCAAATTAATCAAGTCGGCAACATCTCTATGGATGAAATCCCCAATACTGAGCATTCTTCAACAGGTAAGTTTCTCTCTTCAATATCTTCTATAAAAGAATCTTGGATTATTGATTCTGGTGCCACTGATCATGTTTGTCACAATTTGAACGTATTTACTACTTATACTAAAATTAAACCTGTCTTAATTAGTCTTCCAAATGGCCAAACTGTTTATGCCACATATTCTGGTTTAGTACGTTTTTCTGATCAGTTTTATTTGTCTGATGTGTTATACGTGCCTCATTTTCAATTAAACTTAATATCTGTTTCTAAACTCACACACCAACTTAAATGCACTTTAACTTTCACTTCAACCCACTGCATTATACAAGACAATCTCACTCAAGAGAGGATTGGTACAGTTAAAGCCACTGTTGGCTTGTATCTTGTCACTACCTTGCCTGCTTCTAGTCAATCTAAACCGCATTGTTTTGCTCCTTTTATTAATTGTAATATCACAGACAAAACACTATGGCATTATAGACTAGGACACCCTTCACATGAAAGATTACATGTCTTAAGCAAACAATACTCTTTTATTACTGTTGATACTCATCATGTATGTGACACTTGTAGTCGTGCAAAACAGAGAAAACTTCCTTTCACTTTAAGTAATACTGTTACCTCTGCTATTTTTGATCTTGTACACTTTGATATTTGGGGACCATGTTCCATAATTTCTATGCAAGGTTTTCGTTATTTCTTGACTATTGTTGATGATTACTCGCGTTATACTTGGGTTATTCTGTTGCATAATAAATCTGAAGTGCGTCAGCACATCATTAACTTCACTGTTTTCGTTCAAAATCATTTCAAAACTAATATCAAAACGATTCGTACTGACAATGTTGTTGAGTTTGCTATGTCAAATTTTTATGCTTCAAAGGGAATTATACATCAAAAATCTTGTGTTGAAACACCACAACAAAATGGCATTGTAGAACGTAAACATCAACACATACTAAATGTAACCCGGGCTTTACTTTTTCAAGCAAATCTTCCTCCTATTTTTTGGGAATTTGCTGTAAATCATGTTGTTTTCTTAATAAATGCTATTCCTACTCCATTACTTGATAACATCACTCCTCATGAAAAGTTGTTTGGAAAACCATATGACATTTCCTTTCTAAAAGTGTTTGGTTGTCTTTGTTATGCTAGTACCATTACTGCACATAGGAAAAAATTAGATGATAGATCTATCAAAGGTATTTTTCTTGGCTTCCCGCAAAATACAAAAGGTTATATTATCTTAAATTTAAAGTTTCATAGCATAGAGATATCAAGACATGTAATCTTTCATGAAAACCACTTTCCATATAAATTGGACAGTGGCTTGCCTAAGGACCCTAACACTTTATCTCTCCCTATTTCTAATGCATATAATTCTGCTTTTGATTTTTTTTTCTGATACTGCACCTCCTGTCGAGCCATGTGCCTCTACTCCTGCACCCAATACTGTTCCTCCATCAGCCTCATTATCCTATGATCTTCCAACAAATAGTGCCTCTGCTCCTGCATCCAACATTGCACCTCCATCAGAATTATCACCGCCTGCATCTCCAGGAAGCATCTCACCCCAATTTCCAAGAAGATTAGCTCGTCCTCACCGACAACCTGCCTATCTTGCAGATTTCCACACTGCAACCAACACTGTAAGTAGTAGATATCCTATTCATAATTACTTATCGACTAGAGATAAGGACATTTCATAATATATAAATGGGTGCAGACCTCAACCCTATGAGCCGGTTTTATGGGGTTGAGTTAGGCTTAAAATCCACTTCGTAATATTAAAGAAATAATAATTATTAAATTATACGTAATTATTGTATGCAATATTGTACGATATTGTACGGTATTGTACCCAATTATATGCTAATTTAATTATGATAGAATTTAATGATTAGTGGATCCCTATCTAATTAGATTGTAATTTGGAGAGAGAAAGTCTCCCTACAATTGTATATATTTTCTATACATGAAGTGATGTAAAATATACACAAGATAATAAAAATATCTTTTTTCTTCTTTCCATCTTCTTACATACAATTTTCAATTTTCTTTATATGGTATTAGAGCACTGATCTTAGTGCTTTGACAACCTCTCCATTTTTATCCGCGCTAAATAAGAGATCATGTTTGGAAAAGAAGACATCAGTAACGAGTCTGATAGAAACCTCGTACAAGCCTTCACTGTCGAGCAAATTCAGCAATTGGCAAAAGTGACACGTTTGTTAGCTCTGCAGGTCTGCTTGCCCATAACTCGTCTATTAATTTAGATTTTACAAAACCATGAATTTTGGATAGTGGAACAACCAATCATATTGCATCCGATTCACAATTTTTCACACACATTTCATCATCATTTATTTCAAATGTTAATCTGCCCATAGGCTCAATTGCGCTCATCTCATCTACGGGCACAATTGAATTCAATGACAATATCACTATCAAAGAAGTTCTTTGTTCCTTCTTTTAATCTAAATTTAATGTCTGTTAGTAAGATAATTAGTTCACTAAATTGTTGTGTCGTCTTTCTTTCACATGGTTGCGTTTTGCAGGACTTGGTTACGGAGAGGATGATTAGCTCGGGTAAACAACACACAGACTTATACTACATGTCCCCTCTTTCAAACCAAGCACACGCATCTCAAATTTTGACCGATCTTGATTTATGGCACAAGCGCCTCAGACATCTTTTTCCGGCGCGTCTACGACTTGCATCTTCATTATTATCTATCAATAAAAATCTCATTCTCATTCATAATAATTGTAGTATTTGTCCCAAAGCTAAACAAACAAGGTTACCCTTTCCTTTAAGCACAATAAAATCTCATTCTCCATTTAATCTATTGCATTGTGACATTTGGGGTCATCATAAAACTCCAACTCATTTTGGAAATCATTTTTTTCTCACTATAGTTGATGACTATTTTTTTTTTGATCAACAATAAATTAATAGAATAAAAAAGAGACATTTAAGGGGTGTCTCAACCCTTAAACATAATACCCTCATAGTTTAAACAAACAACAATACAAATCATAGTTAGGGGGCACTTAACACTAAAGACCATAAACTACAGAGGCTTCCCAAACCAGAAAAAAATTGAACAATTGAACAGCACAAACACCAGCAGAAAACATACTGCTGCATAAATTAAAAGCATCTCCCTCCCATCCCTTTAACCCATGAAAAATATATCTACCTCTTGTTTAAGACCAAACAACCACGGTAAACCCATTCATTATTATCAGCAGACCCCAAGGTGTTCTTACTTCAATACTACAGCACAGTGGTAATGATCTTCAGAAGCAAAATTGGCCATTTGGGTTACATCTGTAGACCCTAAAGACACAACCTTAAGCATCTGTAGACCCTCAATGCACAACCTTAAGCATGTGCAGCTTGAGGTTGTTTTGGCCAAAGCAGACACGATCCAGCAACACACATTCCTCCTTCATCCTAAGTCTATTCCTTGGACACCTCATCTTCAAATATGCCTCACAATTCAAATATGCCTCACAATTCAAATATGACTATACTAGATATACTTGGGTATTTCTTATGACTCACAAGTCTGAAACTCTACCTTTCTTATAATCATTCATTACTTTTGCACAAAATCAAATCAATTTAAAGCATCTATTAAAAAACCATCCGCGTTGACAACTGATTGAAATTTATTTCAATGCGTAAAATTTTTCTCAAAAAATGTATTGAATGTCAATGGAGTAGTAGAACGCAAACATAGACACAACATGAGCCCTCCTATTTCAGTCTCATTTACCATTAGAATTTTGGGGGTAATGCGTTTTAACCCCACATATATCATTAATCGTTTGTCATCACCTTTACTAAAAAATAAATCACATTTTGAGATGCTATATAATCACCCACCTTCACTTTCTCGCCTAAAAAATTTTGGTAGGCAATTGTTGTTTCACCTAAGCAAAAATTTGATTCACGCGCTCAACAATGCATCTTCATTAGTTATCCTCTCAATAAAAAGGATACAAATTATTTGATATAGATGCATACACTATTTTTACAAGTCGGAATGTCACCTTCCATGAAAGTGTTTTCCCATTTTGCCAACAGTCCCAAACGCAATCCTCACCTCCATTACAAGGTATTTTACCCGCTATTGATATTGACTCACCCACTCCTGTCCAACATTCACTTGATCAACCTTCTTCTCCTACCCATCACAATGCACTTGAACCTCCAGCAAACCAACCTTATTCTCCCACGCCAGGAAGTCTAGCGCTCATTACTAAACCTTCTCCAACCGACCTTCCTATTCGACGATCCAGTCGCACATCAACCCCACCTTCCTAGCTTCAAAACTACGTAACGGGATCCTAAGTCAATCATTTGACCACTGCCCAAGACCAGCCGAATGAAACCAAGTATCCTATGCATCATTTTCTTTCTAATTCACAATTTTCTTCTACACATAATGCATATCTTGCTAACATCACAACCACTAAAGAACCTCACACTTATACTCAAGCTATCCTTGATCCAAATTGGCAAAAAGCAATGGACGAAGAGCTTTCTGCCTTACAGCTAAATCAAATGTGGGCCTTGACACCATTAACCGTTGGGCAGAAACCCATCGAATGCAAATGGGTCTATAAAATCAAGTACAACTCAGATGGCAACGTCGACAGATATAAGACGCGCTTTTTCGCAAAAGGTACACTCAAATTGAAGGTGTTGACTATTCTGAAACTTTTTCACCCACAACAAAATTAACAACTTTGAGGTGTCTCCTCACCATTGCAGCAACCAGAAATTGGTTTACTCACCAGCTAGATGTGAAAAATGCCTTCTTACATGGCACATTGCATGAAATTATTTACATGGACTTGTCACTCGGGCATCATCAACAGGGGGAGAACACTGTATGTCGACTCAACAAACAAATCCCTTTATGGTCTCAAACAAGCATCCCGGACATGGTTTTCAACATTTTCTCATGTGATTAAATCTGTAGGATTTCAACCGTTCAAGACAAACTACTCTCTATTCACAAAACATCATTTACTGCCCTTTTGATTTATGTGGATGATATTCTTTTGATAGGAAATTATTTGACAGAAATTCAGCGTGTTAAATACGGTCTATTACAACAATTTTGCATTAAAGATCTTGGAGACTTACAATATTTTTTAGGGATTGAATTTTCCCGTTCCAAAGCTGGTATTTACATGTCACAAAGAAAATATGCGTTTAATATTTTGCAGGATAGAGGACTCAAATGTGCTTGTCCAGACAAATTTCCAATGGAACAATACCTAAAAATCACACCAGACGATGGAGAGTTATTAAAGGATCCAGTCAAATACAGGCGACTCGTGGGACGACTTATATATATATATATATATATATATATATATATATCACGGTTACTCGGCCTGACATAACATTTTCGGTTCGGACCCTAAGTCAATATATATAGGCTCCACGGAAACCTAATTGGATGTCGCAATTCGATTCCTAAAGTACATCAAAGGATCACCGGGACAAGATTGATATTGCCATCCGAGAACAATTTGACATTGACAGCTTATTGCAACTCAGACTGAGGAGGTTGTCAAACAACTCGAATATCAGTATCTGGGTATTGTTGCATTGTACGATATTTGTACCCAATTATATGCAATTAATATTTAATAATGATAGAATCACATGATTAGTGGATCCCTACCTAATTAGATTGTAATTTGGAGAAAGAAAGTCTATGTACACTGTATATATTTCTTGTACATGAAGTGATGTAAATACACAAAAGAATAAAAACATCTTATTTCTTCTTTTCATCTTCTTACATACAATTTTCTTATAATGAGGCATACAAGAAAAAAAAATGATAAACATAATGTATTAAATTTTTGAATTGGAAGTAATGGCTATGTTTTGGTATTCATAGTTCATTGATGACCAGTTTAACAGTTTCCCTTGAAAAGAACTCAATACCTTTTTATAAAAGATGATAAACTTATTACATATTTTTGGTTATAAAAGATTTTTGAACTGTTATGGTATTACTTTTAATTTTTAGTATGAACTCTGCCATATTAGTTTTTTGCATTAGATTAATGATTCAAGATGGACACAATTATTTGTCATTCTTAGTTCCATGGTGAATACTTACACAAGAGTGAAACAAGAAATATTATGAATCAATATCTAGATTTGTAATGAACTGCTATTGTTTTTTATGGAATAATTGATCAAGGTAAACGAGAAATTTGGGGTTTAGGTTTTTGTTTTCTCTGGGGAAGGGAAGATGGTGATGTCGTTTTCAAGGGTAGAGATGAGGGGAGAAGGAGGAAAAGAGAGACTTCCAATGGTTCAAGAATAAACCAGAAGTGTGTGTCGCTATCTTCACAATCTTGGATCAAGACAGAAGACTAACGATTCCTCTTCTATTTATGCCCAACTTGTGTTCACTCATGTTCCCTTTTTTTTTAAGGATGTTGTTCATCAGTCTCGCTTACGTGCACATGCCTTTTGGAATGACTGTGACACCATTTTCATTCTAATCAGTTGCGTCCTAATTATTAACCTATAAAATAAATTAGTATCCTATTATTCCTTATGTATATTATTCTTAATGCAAATTAAAAATAAATTGAAAGATTCTTCCATGCAAATAAAAAATAAAATTTGCTAGAAGTTAGTAATGGCTTTGGTTGGCACTAACATCAATTATTAGGCTTTGAGCATGAGATAACAACGCAGGAAGATATATTTTTTAAAGGTAAAAGGAAATCGATTTAAGATCTGATGTAAATGATACAAATAAAACAAAAAATAAAAAAATGAATTTATTTTAATAATATGTTTAAAAATAAGAAGCTGTCAATTATAAATTACCGTAAGCAAGTACTTTTCTTTTAATTAAACAAACTTAGTCAAATAAGTTACCTTCAATTTCATATGAAAAAACTTTTTTATTCGGTCATGAGTCCAGCTTATAACTAAGTAGTAAAATCAATTACAAACTGGTTTAAATATCATGCCAAAAGCAAAGTATTATTAATTCTTAAATAAGATTCCGTAAAAAATAATCTTAAATAATATAAGGTGGGGTCAAAATTGTCTTCAAGAGAACTAATTTGGCACGATAGCACGGTGCCTACTTACTCAACTTTTTGGATTTTTTAGTCACAGTTTATTTGATGCAAATTATGCCTATTTGAATATCAATTGAACTCATATAAACTCGCCTTACACTTATTCAATACTTATCTTAATTACTCATACATTATGTATTGAAGAGTATAAACTTTTTGTTCATTGATCAAATTTGTTTCCAAACACACTATAGTGGGTAATGAGAAAGTTGGGTTTATATAGGCAAAAGTCATAGCAATGTTTATTTGTCAATTTCTTTTTCTACCTCCATAATTTTTCTCACACCTCCATAAATCTTTTATTTTAAAAACTACCTTTGGTAAAATATGCAGGGTTTATTTTTTATTTTCGATTTATATAATTTGTAGATCTTTCAAATTCTAGAGTTTGAAAGATATTTTCAAATCCAAAAAATAATTTGGATTACAATTTTGTGTATTCTGAATTCTAGAGTTCAAAAAGGTATTTTTTGAATTCTAGAGTTCTAAAGGTGTTTTCGAACCCAAAATATACATTTCAAACTCTAGAATTTTTGGAATACAATTTTCTATCTCGAATTCTAAAGTTTGGAAGGTATTTTCGAATTCTATTTCAAACTTTAGAATTTGTAATACATTTTGTATTCTAAATTCTAGAGTTCAAAATGTATTTAGAATTCCAAAGTTGAGTTTTAAGTGACTTCAAGTGAATGCGCTTTGGGTCTTTAGGAAGTGACCTTCGCACGCAGTCTTCTACAACCTCCTTGATCATCTTCAACAACCACCACGACACTTTCCCTCACCTTCACTTGTCTGTCAATCTTGCTCGCCACCGCCGCGACTGAGTTTTGGATGGTGGGACTTTTTGTGCATGGAGAAAGCGGAGAAGGGAAGAGACGGTCAGGTGTTGCAGGTTTTTTTTATTAAGGGTCAGATGATAATTTCACAACTCCCATGGAGGTACATAAGAAAACATGGAGGTGAAGGAAGAAGTTGCCTATTTATTTTTGGCAAATTCTCCCTACACCTCAATGGTTTCTTCCTTTATCTCCATAAAATGTTGAAATGTCAAACATACCCTTGACAATATATCTTAGGGTTTTGTTTAAGTGGAGAGTTGTTCTTTGAAGGTTCTGATTCAATGGTGTTTGTGGGTGGTTCTTGGTGGTTGGAGGTGAAGGTGAGTTAATGGTTTCCGTTTTCT
The DNA here is from genome assembly GCF_051622355.1 of Phaseolus vulgaris. Classification (NCBI taxonomy): domain Eukaryota; kingdom Viridiplantae; phylum Streptophyta; class Magnoliopsida; order Fabales; family Fabaceae; genus Phaseolus; species Phaseolus vulgaris. The sequence goes on along the minus strand of NC_143506.1, from coordinate 22,098,074 downwards.
TTTTTATTTTCATTTTGTTATTACATACACCTCACTTTTTGAAGCACATACTGGATTGGTCCATTCGACATACAAAACTGAATCTAGTATTGTAAACCGAATGGATCAATCTGGTATGTGTTGTAAATTTACATACCAAATTGTGTTATTAGATATACAATATTGGATCCAATTTTGTATACCGAATGGACCAATTCAGTATGTGTTTAAAAAAATGAGGTGTATAATCTAGTTTGTTTAAAGAAAAATCATACCAAATTGTGCAAATGGGTATGTTTCTCAACAACGTTATATTTTCAGTTTATAGAGTTTGACTTCAACACAACACAACACAATTTTTTTTTACATAAGGTCCAAAAATGGTGGTGTGAAAATAAGGTGCGAAAATGAGATTTAAAAAAGAAAAAACTTAGCTTACCTACTCTTACACTAGTGCAGAAAACGTATATAATAACACCGGTTCTAGGAGACATATAAAACTCGTTTCATCACTAATGTAGATCTCAACGATGTAAAATGTCAACATCGGTTATAAAAATTGTTCTGATATGTACCAAAATCCGAATAAAATATTTAAAAATATGGGCTCTAGAGTCACATATTAAACCCTAAAACCTAAACTCAATACCCAAGAGTTCAACATATAAAAATTAAAAGAACAATTTAAAAATTAAAATATAATACATTATATTTCAAACATAATACACAATACACATTGTCGAGGGTCGATCACCCCCGGACCCAATACCAAGACGTTCAACATATCACAATTATCCAATTTAAAACATAATACAATATATTCCAAATACAATATAATAAAACTAATTATCTATATAAATAATTGTAAACCAAATAATAATTAAAATTAAAATTAAAATATTTAAAAATAAAAGACTAACCTAGAGCGTGAACATTAACGGAGTTGTGGCGACGACAAAGACGACAAGAGCGACGACAAAAGTGGCAACAAAATAACATAGAAGCGTGAATGGAAGAATTATGTTCAGTGTGGATGCTCTCACGACGAAGAGAATGAAATAAGAGAGAAGTAGTGGGGGGAGCAGAGGAGGTAGCGACTGGAAGAAGCAAAATGAACTCTTGAGCAAGAAAACTTAGAATAACACAAATAGAGAGTAAGGGAGCGAACCAAGAAAATAGGGTAAAAACATATATGACACCGATTATGAATAATAACTAGTGTAATATATCTTTTTATTAACTTAAACCTTTTTTTACTCTAAGAATGACATATAACACCGGTTGGATAGAGAAATTGGTGTTATATATCATTTTTAAAACTTCTCATTTTTTTAATCTGAGAATAACATATAACACTAGTTCATCTATCCCACAAATGTTATATATAATCCCAAAGATAAAATTCTTAAAAAAATTCTCTAAACAGGACATATTACACCGGTTAGATAGTCCAACCGATAACCGATGTAATATGTGTCAAATATATTTTTTTAAAAACATCATTGTATTTTTATTTATACCAATTCTTATTTAATCAACCTAACATGTGAGTTGTAAAAAGTGGTATTTGCACTAGTATTATACAAATACTCTCGTCACATCGACTGCGCTCAAATCCTCTCTCAAATTCACTTTCATTGAAATTATGGAGTTGGAGGAAGAAGGTCTCCATCACAAGAATCAAACCCAAATATTGAGTTCCAGGAAGAAGCTGTCCATCACAAGAATCATAATTGGGTTTGGTGTTTGGGGGTAGTTGATTCAACTTTCTACAGTACCATCTCCCTCCACCAATCCTAATAGACGATGTTCCGTGAAAGCAATTGCATCAATGTTGATAATGGAATCCACAAATTATTCCCAAATGTTTGTAACTTTTGATCTAGTCAATTTTCACACTTCTCCTTCCACTATGCCAACACTCTTCCAAATCCTACAACTTCTCCCATTCCAACTCTCCTTAGAGCTCATATTTATCTCCATAAAAATTATAATAATATTATTAATAATTACAATTTCATTCTCATCTTCCTGCCAAAGTGACTGAACGAACCAAATAATAACTAGTTTTTGTTTCTCTGTCATTTGACTTATATAGAACCTCATCTTCATTTCTAATCAGATAATTAATCAATAAACGTTTTTGTTTTAACCACTCTACCAAAAGTTTCTCTTCCCTTGTGAGATTACAACATTTTCTTACAAACTTGGGTCAAGAATCGAATGAGAACGAAATATTTGATATGAAATATAATCACAATCAAAATGTTTTGTCTCTTTATATGTGTAGTGCAGAGGTCAAAGTATCTTGTCTCTCTAAAATGTGCTGTCTAGAGGTTAGTATCCTATGCACTTATGTTTTTCAAGTGACCAATCCATGGAGTAAAGAAAGCTCTCTTGGTATATATAATAAGAGCATTGATAATTTCACAACCCATTATAAGAAAACAACAATTTGATAAACAGTTATAATAAAATTTTAATTATATTTTTCTATTTTTTTAAATTAAATTCTTGATATACATTATTAAAATAAAACTGTGAAGTGAGTATTTATTCAGTATAAAATTTGAAAATATAATTTTTTATATAATATTAGATCATATAAGAAGTGGGATACCTTCTTTCTATCTCTCAAAATAATGGATGACATCAGTTAAAAATGGTTCTTTTTTTTTATTATTATTATTATGGAAAAATTGTTATCTTAAATAATAATAAAATATTAAATTAATAAGTTATTGAATTAAAGTATTGATTATAAAATTAATAAAATGAGTTGTAAGGTAAATGAGACGAATTAAACACACCACCAATAACATAAAAGACATTAAACTGGCGCATTAAATATCTCCGAAGCACAAAAAAATGGGAGAAACCAAACCAAAGTTTCTGCAAAGTACACAAAAAGAAAAAGAGAATAAAGTGACTACAAACACAGTATGCAGATGAGCTTAGCCGTTAAAATTAGGTACAAATTGTTCTTCCAAGGAGTGGAAGTGGCTACTTTCTCCCTCAAGAAGTCGCACAACCTGATGAAGAACAAGCTGATATTTATTGTAATTTGCAATATATTTGAAAGAGTGTGCAGATCCTCCTCTCTTATGAACATTAATGTTAGATGTTGATGTTGTAAATAAAAACAAAAAAGTTGGTGAAAGTAATAACGAGGTTGAATTAAGTACCTCTCCCATTGATGGACGCATCTCAGGCTTCCTTTGCACACAGAAGTATGCTGCTTTAGCAATGAGGTAGAGTTCATACGTGTCATAAGATTCCCCTAGACGAGTGTCAATCAGTTCATGTAAGGCCAACTTCTCTATCATTGGCTCAGCCTAATGTTTCCACACGTAATATTATTTATCAAGGTCAGTGATTGATGTTGATATTGATACTGCAAACATGTAAAGTTTCTTTCAATGGTTTTGAATATATCTAAAGACGTAAACAATCAAAGATACCCATTGTCGGAGAGATTGTTGTTGTTCTGGATTGTTGGAATTCCCAACCTGGCGTCCCGATATCAATTGTAACAGGATAATGCCATAAGAATACACATCTGTTCCCTCAGAAACAATACCATCCTCAGCATACTCAGGAGCAAGGTATCTACAATCACAAAAAGCATTCTTTCTTTTATTTTTTATGTTTTGAATTCAGAAGCATATGGTCAAGGAAGTTATAGTAAACAAAAACTTGAACAAATTCTCACCCTAATGTGCCCATTATCATTGTTTGAGGACTTTCATTACCAGTCTTCCATTTAGCAAGCCCAAAGTCACCTAGCTGCATTTATAGTCAACACACCACTTAATTGAAAGCTCATGCCATCAAAGCATTTTCAGTCAACATGCCACTTTAATGTGAATACCAAAAGGAAGCCTCTTATAGAAATGATAAAATATGGAATTACTGAGTTATGTGGATGTTGTGAAACCAAAACTTTTTATACACTATCCATGAACCTTCCCTTATATGGTGCCTTACCATGGGAACAATATCGTGGGTGAGAAGTATATTGCTTGGTCGCATGTCCCGATGAATAATAGGACCACCACGGCATTCCTCATGTAGAAAACGCAATCCCTTTGCAATTCCAATGGCAATAGCATACCTCTGGTGCCACTCAAGAACTGCTGCATCATTTTCTACAAAAATGTTCTCATAAAAATTAAACCTCAGGGTATAGAATATATTTTTGAGACTCAGAGTAAGATACAAACTTACCAAATAAATGCCAATGGAGAGACTTGTTGCAAATATATTCATAAATGAGGATGTTTTTCTTTTCTTTGCAACAATAACCCAACAGCATCACTATATTCTTGTGTCGAGCAAAACTTAAGACGTACACCTCAGAATGAAATTCAGAAAATCCTTGTGAACTTTCTTCTTTCCTTACCTTTGCCGCAATTTGCTGTCCATCTTTAAGCACGCCCTTGTATACGTGACCATAGCCACCTTCACCTAATAAGTTATCCTTTGAAAAATCATTTGTTGCAAGTTGTACGTCAGAGTAGCTAAACTTCATTGACTCTTTGATAGATAACTCTGTTCTTGTCCCACAGCCAGTACAAAGAAGCGGTGCATCTGAATGTTTTGGCAGAAAGCCACTTTGGTTTTGCTTTTGGTCAATCTGAGAACTAGTGAGATACCTATATTCTCCTTTAGTGCTTATGTCTGCATCACAGTTAAAACTCCTATTTATTTCAAAGAACTAACTTGAAACATCATAGACCATAAATGCGGTAGGAAAAAAATAATTTAACCAGCAAAAACACCGATCTCTTCTATATTCAACTTTTACACGAGATTTAAAATGGTACAACGAACTTAAAACAAACCAACAAGTTGGTTCATTTGGTATTGGAATCTGTCTTGATAGATAAGGTTTTAGGTTCAAATCTTCTAGATTAACAAATTGGAGAAATACTCTGTACCAATTGTAACATGGTTACTAAACATAAAAATACACAAATTATAAGTTTCTATTGAACAAAACAAAAAGTAATCATACTTAAGCTACAAAAATAAGAAGGATTAGTCCACGACTAATTACTACAGGAAATCATAAACTGCATTGACATTTAATCTGATATATAGCTGAAACAATCTAAATTTCAAACAGTTGTAGTTTTCTTTCCCCAATTTAGGAGTATGACATGCTATTAATTTATTATTCATCTTTCTATCCACTTCTCAGCAAGATTCACCCCGTGTCATATATATCACTTCATGTCGTTCCATTCCACACCATCCCAAGCAACCAAACAGCATATTAAAATATTCAACAAGGAGTGTAAAAAAGACTTTCAGAAAGAATTTTATGATGATCAATTTTCTTGAGAGCCAGTGAAAAATGCTCATTTTCAAACACTATGATTCCATACCACTACAAGAAACGATTGCATGCATAATTCCTAAAACTTGTAAGGCAGGCTTGAAAAAATTAAACAGGCTTCCTGATCACCTGATCTTTCTTGCTTAGAAGAGGATCCAAATTCTGATACGAAATTGTAATCGCGCGACCTGTTACCACTTGAATGCTTCGTAAAGCTCCTAATCGTACCACTGGTATCAGAAGAAACTATAGAATGGGGATAGCTTTTGTAAGAGACAATAGAGTGCTCAATGTCTTCAATGCTATGACAATCTGATAGCGACACAAACTTTGATAAAGAAAATACAAATTTTGTTGCTGTGACCTTTGTGTCTTGTGTATAATGAGATTTCAAAATCTCCAGAGACAAGTCATCTTTAAGCAATGCAACCTTACATGGCAACTTGTTAAGGTGGTATCTCAGGTCGCGCCGAAGATGTCTGTTCGAATTTACCCAATAAAGTTGACAGTCATCAGAGGAAAATAAGCAGGAAACTAAGTAAACTGATCTTTTTTTAAGTTTCAAATGTAAACCTATGCTCTACTAGATATTCCTATTGCCACATTAGGATAGGACAATTTTATTTGTTAATATCCCCATTAACTGATGGAAATCATTAATCTGTCAAATGCAGGATAACGGTTATTCACGAGCAAAGAATAATAATACCTGTCAAGTATTATCCAAGATGCATTGTAGTTTGTAATCTCCTGTAAAACAACCTGTTTAATTGGAAATCCTGCGGTGACTTTAACTTCAATTGTAGCCTGCACATGAATTGTGTAGTTATTATATACTTCAATCTAGAAAACAATATTGGAAACATTGTTCCAATTGCGTATAGTTATGCTACTAATTACAAGCATGCATTTGTTAAGAGTACTTTGGAAGCTCAGTGTAGAACATTTAATAATGTACCCCTTCACTTTGAAAATCTTCATAACTTGATAAAAGCTCACTAGCATATGTATCAACTTTCTTTTTGACTTCTTCCTCCATTGTACGAAAGTTGGTTCCAGCAAAAGACTCGGGACATGCTAACGTCTGGTACCCCACTATTAATCCAAAAGGAGGAACACAATAGTCATGCAATGAGTAATCAGCACATTGAAGGAACAATCTATATATACACACAAACTGATGCAGATCAACAAATGAATGAAGAAATAAAACGAGATAATATCTTCAACACATTAGTAGATCCATTCTCTTTCTCAAACTGATTGAAAAATATGCAATCTTAACACTTACTAGGGTGAGAGACTTTGTGCAATACACAAAGCACAAGCAGCTTGTCACCATTTGAGAGAAAGACACCACTGGACCGAACATGATCAACAACGAGTTTGATCTCGTGTTCAGTGCGGTCCCTTGTGGCATCACATGCAACCACGACGTAAGATGGAATAGGAGGGCTATCCATACTCAAACTATTATTCTATTCCCTAAGCAGCACTGTGATGATTGATGTTGAACCTTGAAGTTTGACACGAAATGTGGTGATGCAGAAAAACACATACTTAATAACATGATAAGTGGAATTGAAGAAACTATCGTCCAATTAATCAAGACAGAAGCATTCTCAAGCCTTGTCTGTCCAAAATAGCAGCACCAGTAATCTTTCTCTCACTGTGAAGGTTGAGACAATACCAAGATAATATGCTTGAGCATATTCGGAGAGAGAGATGAATATAATGATACTATGCCGCCTTGGACAGTGCCAACATGGGGAAGAGTACGAGGAACTTGAAAACAGAATGTGTTTACTGTTTGCTTGGACATGCTTTACAAGATTCTAGATTCTCCACTTTCTTCACTTGTAAACTATTTGAATATCTAATTTCTCAGCTTTATACTAATCCCTATTCCTGTCCTCTTCTTAGTTGATACAATCAGCATTCATTTATAGAAAACCAACGAACATAAACGGGTATTAAACAAATAAAAAAAAAGTAAAACAAGTATTCTTATATTTTATTTTAATATAATAAGAAAGTTATAGCCTTAATATAAAAACTTTAATTTTATTAATTTTATTTCAATTTTGTTAGCAGTTGAGTTAATTGAAAATGTATTTAATATTTAATAATTATTACGTGGGTTTATTATAAAAAATCTACTATTTATCCAATAAAAAGTTATTATAGTTTTACCTATTTCAATAATATTTTTTTTTCACTTTAATCTCATTATTTTTAAAGTTGAATTTAGTTCTAATTTTATTTTTAAAAAAGTCAAGGTAACATGGCAAATGATAATAAATTTTAGTTTCAAATATATTAATGAAATTAGTTATCTTTTTAAGAATCCCAAATATTTTAGATCATCTTTACAATAGTTCATAATTTTTAACATTTGCTTTAGGGATTCTCCCACCCTTTCTCCTTTTTCTTTTGTAATCACTTTTCACGTCATTCAATTCTCTATCAAGCAACTCGGCAATTTACACACCACTTATAATTCTTTGTTAATTTTGTATCTTCATCATAAAGTTATTCACATACAATATAGGATTCTCAAGTGGATCATAATTTGATAAGTTATTAGGATCCCCTGTCTAAGGAAAATCTTCATAAATCTTAACACTCTTATTTGGTTCGCTTTCCTTTTCTCATTCGGATTTTTAGTAAAACATTGTTCAACCTCATCATCTCCACCAAAGACCCTTGTCTAGTCTCATCAACACACCGGTCTCACCAGCTAAAGTCTCATCACTCATTTGGAAATCACCTAAATCATCACCAATTAAACACACATTAACTACACCATCATCTCCTAAACTCACCCCACATTATCTAAATCCACATCACCTAAACCCACCTTAGCTAAATTCACTGGTTCTTACCCATTACTAATTTCTAATGCCATATAGTTCTCTAATAAAATAATGTAATCTGAATCCATAGGCTCATTAACATCTTCTTCATTATATGACCTTGCAAAGGCTCATTCCCAATCTCAGCATATGATATTTATTGCACTTTGTCATTAACCAACAACTGCAACCTATATTGTGACACATCTCCATCAATAGATATCACAAATTCATTGCTGAAACATACTCCATTTCTTTAAGAATCCCTAATGTTTCAAAATAAATCCATTTATCTCGATCACAAGAACATGTAGATGTCTCACCATCATCTTTCATTATGTTCATATTACAAACTTTTCCATGGTAGACCACAACTTCAAAAAAATCTATCTTAAATTGCCAACAATAACTAAATAACCTTATCAAATATGAAAATGTTCAAATAAACTACAAATATTAGAAACAAAACCAATGACACATACACTAACAACACAAATAGTGAGACACTAACCAAAAAACATTTATGTGTGGACCACAATCCTAATTATGTCACAAAATGCACAAATCATAAACTACATCTCAAAACAAACAAAAATCTACCCACACAAGATTTTAATCACATCGTTAAACACTAAACAAACACCACAACATTACTCAGTTAATTACGAAATGTCACTGACTTTATGAAGTAAAGGTAGAACTAGTGAACTCCACCAATCCACACGATTAAAACACAATCTCAAACTTCAAGCAACGACCACCATTGTATTCTCCCAAAATCACGACTCCAAATCTCAGCAACCAACTTCACCCATTGTTTGCCCCTCACAATCTACTTTCAATGTGTAATTAATGTTCAATTAAAAAAGCATTGTCAAATGTCTAATTAATACCTCAATAAACAATGTTAAATCATTATCATGACACATTCTCTTACTCGTTAGCCAATGTAATGACATTAAGAAAATGGACTGCATTAACTATTTCTAAATAAAATTGAAATCAAATTAATATCTTTAAAATTGAATTGAAAAAAATGGACAAATAAAAGCACTAAAAACACTATTAAACATAATAATAATAATAATAATTGCATTTTTAATTCTATAACCAACATGAACTATATAAGAAAAGTGTAAAAAATAAAATTTAAATCTAATTTAACCTTACAAAATTAGCTTATAAGGTGAAGTTTACCCTCACTTATGTACTATGAAATATTCTTATAGTTGATATGAGATCTTCAACACAATTCTCTCTCGCCGGGATCTTTCAACTCGTGTGTATGTTATATATTTATAGGTGATCGATAGCGCGTGACCTGATAAGCATCACAAACCTTGTTATGGTAGACTATAAATGACTTTATACCATATTAAAAAAATAGACTTTAAGTCTAACTCAACCTTATTTTACAAGTTGAGATTTGCACCCACCCACTTATAATTGTTTTTAAAGTTTAATTTGTATTTTTGTTAATATATTTTTTTTTTGTATTTTTATTAAAAGAATCATCAATTTAAGATTTAAAAAAGAATTATTATGAAATTTAACAGTTTTATTTCATATAGTACTTTTTTATTGGATGATAATCTAAAATATTTTAGCTTGTTTCACATGCTTACCTTTTTTTTCTTAGCATCTTAATACGAATGATGTTTTTATTAGAATATGATTTGCTTAAAAATATAACCAACATCCTAAATTATTATTTTGTTTTCATTATTTTTTATGATTTTGAGTCACTCATTATAAGTTTAAACTTATTTTGTTTTTTAAATAAATGAATATTATAATATTAGAACGAAAATATTATTTTATTTTATTTACTATAACTTTCTTACCATTCTTTACTATTTTCTTATATTTTTATACTTTAATTTTAGACAATAATTAATGAAAACTAGATCATCAATGGATGAACAAATAAATAGCCCAAGAAATCTTCTTTTTCTTATATATAACTAAGAAGTATATGGAATTTGTATAGCATCAACATCCAACTTCCTCCACTAGATTTACTGATTTTAAGATAGTATTACCTCTATATCTCACACTAGGGATTTTGATTCTTAATGCTTATCTACAATGACATAATGACTCATGTCCGTTTACAACGTAAGTTTACCTCCTTATGAATCGTAAGTTTATCTTCAACGATAATGTTATGTTCATTTTTTTTTATTGAGTTGAAAACTTATATTGAAAATTTCATATATTAAACTTAAAATTATATTTGACTTAAAAGTATATTTGACAGGTGTTTGAAAAGATGTAATGGAGTCTTTATTTTACATTTTGACAGTAAGATTTAGAATACAATTCCTTGTTTGAATTGGCCGTATCTACAAAGGAACATCAGAAGGGTAGTCTTTGGGATGCTTCTTGATCGATTTCCTAAGTAATCTCTCTTGCTCCTCAAGGTTTGGTGGCAGTTTGTCATAGACATCATTAAACATGTCCTCAAGTGGAGGTTTTTGTGCTTTCTCTGCCACCTCAATCGCATGTAATAGCTGTACAATAGTAGCATAAATCCCAAAACAAAACAAAAATGTGAGAAAAAGTTGGAGAGTGCAAATGGGACTAAATTTCAATATGCAAAATTAAACTAATAACCTGCTTCCTAATACTGCTTCTAAGCTCCAATTCTTCCTTGTCACTCCACCAACCATTCTTTTCCACCCATCTCTTGAATCTACTCACAGGATTCCTTCTCATCTTCCAATATTCAATCTCATCAATTGCCCGGTACTTAGTTGAATCATCAGATGTAGAGTGATGTCCTACTCTATAAGTGAGAGCCTGAAAGTTATATACCATTATCATAAGATTGGTGGACAATAAAAAAGGTTGTGTTATGGTATCAAACAATGATTATCTTAAGCTTGAAGGGAGCTTAATACCTCAATTAAAACAGGCCTTTTTTCTCTTATAGCGATTTCTCTAGCAGTGTGGACTGCACTATAAACTGCAAGAGCATCATTTCCATCTACTCTGATACCCCAGATGCCATAAGCTTTACCTTTCACTACAACTCCATCACCTAACCAAACAGGGAAAAACATTTTTTTCCATCTGAAATAAATCAAATACTTGAACTTGAAACATTTGATCAAGTAAAAACAGCATACTTGGATACACAATAAATACTTATAGGAAGGAAGAAAATGAAAAGTTTAATGTTTTAATTTATATAATGAATTTAATTAATTTTACTTCGAAATTGTTCTTCTACTGGTGTACTGATGGCCCACCCATTGTTTCGACAGATAAAAATAACAGGGGCGTCCATCACTGCTGCAAAATTCATGCCAGCATGAAAATCTCCCTGCAATTAATGATGCAGTCAGTTAATAGCAATAAACATGGTGGTGTTCCATTTTGGTACTAGTTACCATGGTTCATCACCACTAACCTCACTGGTCCCACCATCCCCACAATAAGTGACTGCACATGCACTCTTGCCATCCATTTTAAGAGAATAAGCAGCTCCCACAGCTTGAGGAAGTTGAGTTCTGGATTTCTTGCCAAACAATATCAACTTGTTCAGAGATCATGTCACCAATGAACAATTTAATCAATTTCAATTATTTAAACATATTGTGGAGTGCATCTTACGCTATGGGGGATGAGATTGTGAAGTAATTGTGCTGGTTTGATCCATAATGTATAGGCATCTGCCTGCCTTTCCCCAGATCATGAGTGTTTCCAAAGCACTGATGAACAAATTGTTGCAGTGTAAAACCACGCCACAGTAGAACTCCAGGTTCTCGGTACTGAGGCAATATGATATCATCGGGAGCAAGTGCAGCTGCAGATGCAATGTTAACTGCTTCTTCCCCCATTTGGGTGACGTAGAAGGAAATTCTACCTTGCCTCTGCACTTCATGGAATATGTTGTCCATAGTTTGAAGAGTGACCATGTCAGAATACATCTTCACACCCATTTCCTTGCTAACCTGTTCAGTTATCATTGTCCACCCATTATTCAAAATGTAAACCAAATTGGATTAGTAATGGCTAATGGTGGTGAACTGAGATACCTGCACATAGTTGCTGTCTTTAACCAGCTCACCATTGTCATCAAGAACACGATAACACGGCACCCTTTTGGAAGCAGACATGGAAATGAATCTCATTTCAGAAGTAAATCCAACTTTCCCTCCAGGAAAATCAATCTCCTGACACACCAAGAATTTGGCAAAATTCAGTATTGTATACTATTGTCTTTTTTTTTATGTCTTTATTATTTTAAAAACAAATATTCTTTAGATAAGTATTACAACCATCTATATTTGTTTTCTTTAGAAAATGGTGTGTTCTATTTAAGGTAATCTTATTTCGAGTTAAGTGAAATTATTATAGATAATGATTTATTTGCGTATTATTCGAAATCATAATTAATAATTAAATTGAAATATCTTTGTATCCATAAAATTATACATTTGGTAGGGTACTAGAAAAAAGGCCTTTTGGATTATTTTATATATTAGTACAAAAATTATAGGGTTATCATATGCAAATTCTTCCTACACAATATTAATTAATTTGAACATGAAACCCATTTTTCAGTAAAATATGAAAATACTCCTGAAAAATTATGAAAATAGCCTTAAATTAAAAGAGAATATAGATAAAAAAAATATTTTTAAAATGCTTTTTAAATATATTTTAAATTTTAATTTCCAGAACATATTTCTGAATTTTATTTTATTTTTAAATATATTTTCAGATTATGTTTCAGATTTCTTTTTCAAAATATTTTTTTTTTACATTTCAGATTTAATTTTCAATTTTAAAAAAATTGAAAGTTTTAAAAGTGCACGTCCATACCAAATTCGTCTTTATCTTATTGTGATACATGACAAGTTTTAAGTCCAGCTGATAGGTATGTATACAATACAGGTTGTTTATTCAACCTAATTTTTAGTTAGGTATATCTATTTAGTTAGGTGTACTTCAATGTAATAGGAGCATTCACTTTTTTACTTATTTATGTAAAATTTAAAATTGTGAATTTTAAATAGTTCTTGTAATTGATTTATATCAATTTTAAAATTTATATAATACCTGAACAGTAAATGTGATCTTTCCATATAATTACTTTAAATAAAATATAAATCTAAGTTTAACTTTGATCACGTGTTGTATTTTGATTGAAATAATGCAGTGCTTTAATAATTTGCTAGTGGAATGATAAAATTAATAAATTAATGGGGTTCTATATTTATTTTTACTTGGACAATGAGAGGAGTACAATAAATCAGAGGTCGTGCAGAAGGACCCACTGTAAGAACTTTCAAAATTGAGCCTACGTCACCGACAGATGTTTGTTCTTTAGTTATTGAAGTAAATTCTATGAACTCAATTTTAAACTTTTTTTGGGAGAAATTTGTTAACCTGATTTGAATTAATATTAACTTATTTAAATATATTTTACTAATATTTATTTCTTTAAATATATTTTATTCTTTCAATTATTTTATATATTTATTTCAGTAAAATCAACTCAACCCACCTATTAGTATTATATTTAAAAAAAATAAGTTTGAATTTTTATATTTAAAAATAATTATTATTATGATGAAAAAATTATAAAAACTATTGTTAGTGGTTCCTAGATCAACTGACCTTCATATATTAAATTGTAAATTAAATAAGTGGGTTCAATTTGACTTAGTATTATAATAAAATTGAGCACTCATTTCATCTTTAATAATTACTACACGTGTTTTTTATAAATTAACATTAATATACAATTAATTTTTAAAAAAATTACTCCTAACCATTTTAGATATAAAAGAACAAAAAAGTAAAAAATATGATGATAAAGTGACACTAACATTAGAGACAAATTTTAGTATTGCCTGAAATATATATTTAAAATGAAAATATTTGGTTGAGAAAATAAAATGTTTGTTTTCTAAATTATATATTTTAATTTATATTGAATGTGGGTTTAGGGTTATATTGAATGTAAACAAATTATTATGAATGGATAGATAGAAAGAAAAAAAAAATTAAGTTGAAGAAAAAAAATAGTTTTGAATTTATAAAATTTTAAAATGTATTTGTTTATTTTAGCTCTAATCAAATAAAAGAAAATATATTTTATTTTTGTGTATGCAAACCTGCTGTCTTCATCATGGGTTCAATAGTGTTTTTAATGTACAGTTTGTGAAATAAAAGTTGAAAAAGATAATAATGGTGATCTAGACGTGAAGCAAACATTAATTAGCCACGTCAATTCATGTACTTCCAAACACTACAATGTAGAGACAGTCTGAATGAATTCAAATCAAATCAAAATTATAAGCACAAAAGAAAACTTCAAATCCGTATTACATAAATTGATCTTGGTGAAATTTTGTACGAAAATCACGTTCAATTAATTATATTAGAAAAGAAATTTAGTAATACGTAATGAATTAATTATTAGAAGTTTAAATTAGTAAATAAAGAGGTAATATTTTATTATATCCTTGTTCCAGAATCATAAATTATTGAAATTTTAAATTATTAATAAAAGTACATTCCAAATGAAATAATTTTTCATTACATCATCCACAGTCCTAAACACCATTCACCTTTTTGGTAAGAACATCTTATGTATTGTTTTCATTTGAGATGATTTATTGTTTTCATTTGATATGATTTGATGATAAAATGCCAAAAAGAGTATAAGAGAAAAATTATGTAAATAATGTGATTGAAATTATATTTTTTAATTGATATAATTATAAATTTATAAATTTATTTTTGTATTTAAAAATTATTAAAAATTAATTGGATTAATTTATTTATAAATTAAATAATATTATTATTATATATATCTTTATTTTTTTATAATTAATATAATTATTATATAAATTTATTTTTTATTTAAAAATATATTTTTTATTATTATTTATATTTATAATTATAAATAATTAATTATGTTATTTTATAATAATTATTTTTTTACAGTTTTAATTATGTTTTTATATTTAAATTATAATCTTATTTTAAATAAAAATAATAATAATTTTAGAACTTTCGTCACAATTCGTTCTTATCGCGAACAAAGTTTTAAGAACGAAAGGTTTTTTAAGCACGGAACCCTTTTGGTTTTTCGTTTTTTCTGTTTGTGTTTATTATTTTTTTTTGTGTTTTATATTATTTAGTACCTCGTTTTTTGTGTTTTATTCTCACACACAATAAATCTTATTGATAACCTCACATGTTTTCTATTTTAAGTTTGGAAACAAAAGACTATAACGCATCTCTTCATCTCTCAAAAAACATGACTTCTTCTTTTACCTTTTGTTCTATTTTTTCAAGTGGATTATTTTATAACTATGTTTATTTTCAAATTTGTTGTCATTTTTTCTTACACATTACCAATTTTTTAATGCAAAAACAATCCTTCAACTAAGGGCGTAAATCGTTAATTACATACTACTATGCACAGTAAGTTTGTTATATTACACTTATAATAATAATTATCATAAATATCCCCTTTAAACTAGTCTTATCTGATCTCTTAAAATATGAAAGTTTTCTGCTATTGTCATTAAAAATAAAGTTTTATATTTTTTTTACAGAGAGTTGAATTAAGCTTAAACTCTCCCTTTTAATTTTAAAAAATTACAGAAAATAAAAAATATATATATTTTTGAGAGAATAATTTAAAAGCAAAAATAAATAGAAGTTGAAGTGAAGTGAGAAAATGGTGAATATTTGAGGAACTTAAAATTTCACTAAGAATGAAACTAAAGAGTTTATCCATAGATCCAAAGGTCTCACAGACTCCATAACTCAATAGACATACCAACTTCAAAGTTTGATAGTGTTTGGTTGACAGAAAGCAATTACCTGATTAGTGTGATCCTGGGTGAAATCATGCTCCAGTTCCAGTTGTGCATCAGCTTTGGTTGATTCATGACGTGAGAAGGAGAAAAGGGTAGGTGAGTTTTTGTGAGGCAGTGTTCTTGGTCTAGAGAAGGAAGAAGAGGTGTTGTTAAGAAATGGTAGTAAGAAGAATGGCTTGCTGTGTTGATGAGTAGAGAAGAAGATTCTAGACCTTTGCAAGAACCACGATGCCATTGCTGTTATGAGTGAAGAAAGATCGAGATGAAAGGGTTAGAAGTAGAAGGAAGATGACAAAGTTCCACTCACTCACTCATCATTTTTGCTTTGTTTTCTTAGTGTGATTGTCAGGGATGGGCATTGAGGTGGCTATCTAAAAAGTTCATATAAATAAAACCTTTCAAGATGTTATTATCCTTGTCGTGGGACCACGTAGGATTCTAGATTGGTGTTATCTTCACCTATACAGTATCCTTTTTTCTTTTTTTTAATTCAATGAAATTTTATATAGTTAAATAATATGAATTTTCTCTGACTTTACCACACTAATATTTACGTAGGCTTAAAATTAATTTTAAAACGTTTTTTTTACAAAATTATTATAATTTAACTATATTTTACTTTTTTAGCTTTCTAAAATGTAAAATTGTTTCTTATACTATCGTTTAATACTTTATAAGAGTGTTTATTCATTTTGAAATAAATTCCTTATATCACCGACACGTGTGGAAAGTTGCCTTTTTTAGTTGCAATGATTATTCGGATAAGTTTCGTAATAAATAACATATCTATACCCACCAACTAAATTTTGCAGTTAGTTCAAACAAGAACAACCTAATTCTAAAACATAAAATACCAACCAATTCACATAATTGAAACAACTTAGTCGTAACTATATACTATATTATGATCATTTATTTATTTTTTATTTCTTAAAAAAAATGGTATTCTTATAACATAGTCCAACCTCACAAGAAAGGATTTGAATCAATATTTTTTAATATCTTATCAGTGACGCCCCAAATTATTTTACTTTTTATAACACAATTTAAATTAATTTTCGTAATTGAATAAATAGATAATATTTTTAAAATTTATTAATAGACTCTGAAATAAAATTAGTATAAAATTATTTTAACTGAAAGAACATATTATTTTCATAATCTTATCTTAAGTATGATTATTGATAATGCATAAAAATTTAACTTTATTTATATAAAATATTAAATATAGTTATTTTTTTCAAAATATTTAGATAAATTTCGAAAGTAGTAAAATAGTAATATTACTTAATTTGTAAATAATAATTCATCAGATAGTTACATTTTCTCAATTTACATATGGGCATAAAATTTGTATCAGCATTACAATACTTATTTTTCAAATGAAGTAAAATGTACACTTATATTACCATAATTAACTTAAATGCATTATTGCAATAAATTATTCCTTTTCATTTGTATAATAGAAGAAAATTGTATCTTTAGAACTTATTCTTACTAAAGAAAATAAATATTCATATGAATATTTACTTTTAGATGTTATCATATGATTTTCTAAAACTTTAATTAATTATAAGGATAGATTTCTTTTACCGCTAAAATTCAATATAAAAAATATCATTCCATCATATATTCAACACTCAATTTAAAATAAATTAAATAGACTAATTATTGAAGATCTCACGTCGATTAGAGATTAAGACATTTTATAGTATATAAATGGGCACAAATTTAACCTTATAATCCGGTTTTATGAAGTTGAGTTAGGCTTAAAATTCACTTCTTAATATGATATCATAGTCATTTCGAGTTTATCCTAGTGATTGCTTGTTGGGTTTATCGAGTTATTCATTATCGAGTTGTTATCAGATCACCCATAATATATAATCTCACACACGTGTTGGTAGCCTCAGCATGAGGGAAGTGTATTGGAGATCTCACATCAACTAGAGATAGTGCAAACCTCATAAGTCAGACTTAAAGTCCACTTCTTAATACTAACATTATAAAAGTAAAAAATAATATTATGTTAACATGTAAACTAATTAATACTAAAATAAATAATTAATGTTCTAAATATTAAACAATAATATATATAATTCATAATATATTTCACCACATATATTTCATAACATACTTTAGTACATATTTCATAACACATTTCACTATTTATATTAATAACATTATTGTACTAACCTCAATAATCCAAGTATTTTGGGATCTCTCAAATTATGAACATGTCATTATAAGTTATAAATTATGAAAGTCTTATACTAATATAAATAATTGTAGGTTGATTAATAATGTATCCAATAATAAAACATGAACTCAACATAATTCATTTAACTAAAAGTATAGTAAAGAGTCACTACAAGAAAATCATGAAATATAAATCAATTTTTAGACACCAAAATAATTAGTTGCGATAGTAACTAAATTAGAGACAATTTTAGAAACTAAAAAAAAATTGGTTTCTAAATTAGTTTCTATTACTGTTAAATAGTTTCTAAATTAGTATCTAATTGTCAACCAATGTTTTTGCTACCAAATTTAGAAACTAAATAATTGGTGGTTAAAACCTTGGTTGTTAATTAAATACCAATTTAGAAACTATTTAACAATAATATAAACTAATTTAGAAACCAATATTTTTTTAGTTTCTAAAATGGTCTCTAATTTAGTTACTATTGCAACTAATTATTTTGGTATCTAAAAATTGGTTTCTATTTCATGATTTTCTTGTAGTGAGTTGAGTTGAGAAATGAGTATGAAGATCATAAAATTTTACTTACTTTTAACCAATAATGTACAATGATTTTTAAATCGTTTGCTACCTATATTTTCTTTAAATTATCACAATCATATTTTATCTCTCATACTTAAGTATATCTTTATAATTATCCTATACTACACAGTATATATTGTCAATACCACAAAGTGCATAGTTTTGTAGCACACACTTATGTTGTGTTTGGATTGGGGAAGAGATGTGTGGAGATTTGAGAGAGTAGA
Organism: Phaseolus vulgaris; assembly: GCF_051622355.1. Lineage (NCBI taxonomy): Eukaryota > Viridiplantae > Streptophyta > Magnoliopsida > Fabales > Fabaceae > Phaseolus > Phaseolus vulgaris. Next base: position 22,079,037 of record NC_143506.1, on the reverse strand, counting down.
TGTGTGAGGATTTGAGAGAAAAATGTAAAGAAAATGAACGTATTTTGATCTAGGTGGGTTAGAGTGGATGTGTAACAACCCTATTTTTATCCATATTTGCTAATATATTATGCATGCAATATCTAATTAACATATAAACATATATTACTTTCTCATATTGTATCTCAAAATATATCCCTCCTCTTAAGGATTTTAATATATACACAAAAGTTTAAAAACAAAACATCCAAAATAAAATCATCTCATCCTCTGGCTGCTCACTGATGAGCTCTATTACCTACAACTTCATCTACTCTCATGTAAAACACAATCATCATAGATAAAGAAAACAAAACACAACAAACAATAGGGTAAGCTAGCTATATAAAACTTTCTATATAATTTCAATTTCAATCTAAGAAACATAATTCATCAAGTCTCATACAATTTCTCAAACAATCAAGTGTCTATTAAAATTCATAATTCATCTTTCACATGTTAGACTTCTACTAACTCACAACACATTAACACTTGACTCTACTTCCATAAGACTCATGTATTAACATTAGCATTATGAGATTTGCACTTGTCATATTATTCATTGTGAATCCACACAGCCATGCGCATAAACATCCCAATATCTCATCGTCTCATCATTTCATATGACAGGGTAAATTCATATGACCAGAAAGACCGATTATATTTCAAACCGCAGACAAAGTCATGTGAACCTCATTCGACTCTCACCGACTGAATAACCTCATCTATGTGATTCCATTACATCAATAGAGTTATGATCGTCTAACTAACGGGACCTATCAAATCAATACACCCTAATAACAATCTCAACAAGGTATTTCCTTTCCTTAAAATACTATGTTTTAATCATGCTTTCACATCATTGCATACTTCATTTTACATATCAATACACCATTCAATCACATCATTTTTTAAACTTTACTAAACAATCCAAATATATCTCAAAATTTACTTAAACACGTAACTAAGTTCCTTTAATCATATTTTTAAATAACATTTAGAATTTCCACTTAAAAAAATAAGCATTAATTTACAGGCTACCTTGAGCGAAAATTGCTTGCTTGAGCGAGAATGGGTATCGCCCAAGCTAACATTCTCTTGCTTGAGCGAGATTCAACTAGAGAGTACTCAGAATTTCATCCCAAGCATCACCTTAGCGATATTTTTTCTCACTTGGGCAAAAACGAACTCGATAGCACCTCATGTTTTATTCTATTCTCCCTTGAGTGAGAATTATCTCGCCTAAGCGAGATATGTAGAAAAAACTACAAAAACTTATTATATCTATAATATTTATGAACCAACATTTCATTTAATTCATAATTTTATAAATCTACACATTACGTTGATAGTTCTTGCTCATAATTATTCAAGCACTCTTATTGATTCATTGAGTTATTATGTCAATCTATACATATATATAATTTCTAAACCAAAATCATCTAAAATCAAATAACTAATTCTCGTTAAACATTACATTTGAATTGATCCAACAAACTCTTCAAATACATTCATTAACTCATTTAATTCCAAACTCATGTACATTCTACAACATCTACCATATCTACAATTTCACATTTCAATTTCAATCAAATTCCAATCTACTCAAAAACAAAAAATCCTGCAAAAAAATTTGAAACTCGTGACCACATCACTCCCACATCCAGATCTTCTAGCCTAAGGTTCTGTTGGAAATTTAAAAATAGCTTCCCTTACTTGAGTTCCAAACCTACTAAAAGCTCAAGGGTAGCTTAACCTGCACCACAGGGTTCTGATAAAAAATCTAGCTATAGCATTAAAAATATGAGCTAACAAAGATTAATCCTGAAGCTAAAAGAGTCACATGCAAAACCTAGATTGAGGCAAACCTAAGAAGTTCAAAAATTGACTCAAAGAGAAGAGCAAAAATGAACTTACTCTATCAAATATTCTGAACGGACAGTCTTGTAGTATTCGTTGTCAAGAGTCTAATAGCAAACTCTGATCGTCCAACTGACGAGCGAGGAAGTCAGAATCTTAGAGGGAAGTGAGAGGAAAAGAAACTTATAGAGAGGGTGATTCTTTTAAAATGAAACCTGAATAATTTATTTTTTTTATTTACTTATATGCTCTTTTCATTTTAATAATAAAATATTCAGGTGTCATTTTACCGCTGGACGTGTGAGAAAATTTTATTGAAGTTTGTGAGTGATGAGATGATTGTGAGGAATTGTTTTTTTTTTAAGTATAAAATGTAAGTTTACAAATTTACCATTGTCTTTAAAAATATTTGAATAATGAAATATGAAACATTTTGATGTAGATTTGAGTTAATTAAAATTTTGTAAATTGTTTTCAATACCGTTGAATGATTATTTAAAAAAACACGAGTTTCTTATCATTCTTGGAACATGAATTTTTTTTCATAAAAATAATAAATTTGTAAGTGATATGTTGAGTGTGATTAAAATTTTAATTTCTTTAATTAATAAAAGATTAAGACTATAAATTTATTCTTATATTTTAAAAAACTAATTAATTAATTTATATATTTATTTTTTTACAATTAATAATAATAATAATAATAACATTATATAAATTTTTTTTTTATATAAATAACTATAATTATTATTATTAATATTATTAAATATTTGATAAAAATAAAATAAAATAAATTATTATTAATAATACTATTATTTAATAAATTTATTTAATTATTTTTATTTCTTTAATTTATATTTATTATCATTATTTTAAAAAAATATTTTAATTAATATTATTATTTATATTATTATTATTAAATTATATTAAATTATAATTAATTATATTGTAAAATTTATATACATAATGGATGAATAATATATAATTAATTATGTATATTAATTAAAATTATATAAATAAGTTATTATTATTAATATAGTTATACATAATCGATTATATATTAGTTATAATATATAAATTTTGTAATATAATTAATTATTTTTATTTTATTTTCATTAATATACATAATATTTTTTATTTTATTATAAATATATAATATTTTATTATAAATATATTTAATATTTTTATTTTGTAATATGATTCGATCTTTAATTTTTTTTCTTGTTTTGTTCACTTTTTACTTTTTTGTTTTCAGTCTATCAAAATTTGGGATAAATGGGAAAATCACTAGATGTGTCTTTCTGTAACAGTCTTTATATATAAGGAGGATATGAGTTTTACTCTTCACGCTAATCTTCTTCAACGCTAAACTCCTTCTGCGCACTTGCACACATCATTGGATTCAAACAATTGATATAAGTATTCATCCCCTCTTGTAAAGAGTCTTTCCATTAAAGTAACAAACATAGGCTTATAGATAATTTTAATCTTTGTGCATATGAATCTCAAGCCCATAAATTTTGGTAGTTAATATTAAATATCAATTTAAAAATTAATTTATAATTTTTTATTAATAATAAAAAATATTTTAAATATTAATAGTTTTTTAATTTATAAAATAGTATTTAACTTAGTTAACATAATAATTAATTATTTATTTTATCTTTATAATGTATTAAATATAATCTCACTAAAAGTTTATAACACCATATTCAAAAAAGTATTCAGTAACATTATTAAATAGTTGTGAACAAGAAAATACCTCAACAAAAGAATCAATATGATTTGTTTTAACATGTCTCAAAAAGAGAATAATCCTATTCATGATTACCCCTTCTTATGTGTGTACATGTATTTTGAACACCTTTACAAATTTGTTTAAGAAGAAGGAGTGTAATGAAATCTTTAGAGCATGCATTCCAAAGAATAATTTCATATCTAATTAAATTAGTATTAATACAATTTTCAAATCATAAAACAATTTAATAAAATATTTTTGTGTAGACTATTCTGTTTATTTTGTTTGTTTTTTATGATTTTTTTTCTTACTTTAAATCACCAACTACGGTTTAAATTTGAATATTTTATTAGTGGTAACTGCATTTCTAGTATCCGTTACTATAATTTTTTTAAATCTCCTTGGTCTTTTGTTGCTTTGTTTACATTAATATGCTATTTATGTTTATTTATGTTTGTAAGGCTTGATACCACTTGAACAAAATCAATCATGTTTTGATCGTACTACCATACTTAACTTTTAATTTTACTACACCTTTTTCTTCTTAAAACATGCCATGCCATATGCTTGTAATAAATTTTATTCTGTTAAGATTTCTCTTATTAGCATACCTTATTTTATGGAACTTTCATGAAGTGTTTGACCTCAATGATAAAGACAGGGAGAATTTATTGTTCTTAATATTTCAGACATAACATGATCAGTTTATTATCTAGTAAAGCCATATATTTTTAACAATTAGCCTTTCAAACCAAACTCAAAAGATTGCTTTGACTATACAATTACTTTCAGAGCTTACAAAATGATTTTTTAAAAATATTTTGATCTTGATTTATTTTACCCCTTCTAAATAAAACAAACATTTTTTAATAATGTTACATTTAAATTCTATTAGTAATATTTTTTCAATCATTGTTACATGCAATTCGCAAGTTAATTTTTAATTCCATTGTTTTATGTAAAGTAATCAAACTTATGTAAAAAGAAGAATTCATCAAACTTGTGTGTACTAAATAAAATTCAACTTACAACAATAATTCTTGATTAAAAGAAGAATTCAATCAATAAAATCTGATTAACAGAAACTAACATACAGCAAAATTTTAAAAAATTTCAAAATTATGTTATACTTTAAATTATATTTAATAAAATCAATTAATAATTAAAAACAAGGATTTTTTTTAAATACACAAAGTAGTTTAAATAATCCATTAACATGTGCTAAAAACACAAGTTAATAAAAATAGTTAAAGAATACATTATTATTATTATATATGGATAAATTTGTATATATTATTTTAATATATATTTACATTTCCTTCTATTTTAAAACATGTTTTAGAAGCTAACTCTATTTAAAATATTGATCAAATAACAAAACTGAATGAATTTTTTTAGGATTTTTTTTTTTTATCTCAAATGATATTTTTTTTCTGGCGGGGAGAAAAGTATTTATTTTAACAACAATAAAGCTGAATTTTATATTTATTTAATTATTTAAAAATACAATCCGATTAAAAACATCGGATGAAGTTATCGGGTCGGGTTAGAAGTGTGACCCTAACAGCGTGAATGATGGGTCATTGCTAAAGTGTCTGCCTCTGAAGTGATCACCAACGACGCGGAAACTGGGCGAAATATAGCCCACGCCACCGTGTTTGGGTCAGTCGTCATGGAAGTCTCAAAAGATCCTAACTCAAACCCGGGTCACTTCGAAGATTCAGATTCCGAACTCGAACTCTACACCATCCCAAGCTCTTCAAGTAAGCAATCTCTCTCCCAACCCTAATTTTTCCCTCTCCCCATTTCAACCTAACCGGCGTGGTCGTTTTGTAAGGATGGTTCGCGTGGGACGAAATTCACGAAACCGAGAGAACAGCGTTCAAGGAATTTTTCGATGCGAGCTCGATTTCGAGAACCCCCAAAATATACAAAGAATACAGAGACTTCATCATCAACAAGTACAGGGAAGAACCTTCCAGGAGGCTCACATTCACCGAGGTGAGAAAATCGCTGGTTGGTGACGTCACGTTTCTGCACAAGGCGTTCCTCTTCCTAGAGAATTGGGGTTTGATCAACTACGGCGCGCCCTCTGCTGCAGACGTGGAGAAGGAAGAGGAGGAGGAGGAACCGTGCAAGGTTCGCCTCGAAGAAGGAACCCCCAATGGGATTCGCGTGGTGGCCACGCCGAACTCGTTGAAGCCGATATTGGTGCCTCGCGGTGCGAAGACTGGTGGAAATGCGACCGCGGCTTCTCTCAAATTGCCACCGCTCGCCTCCTATTCGGATATTTATGGGGATTTGATTAGGCAGAAAGAGGGGAACTGTGGGCTTTGCGGTGGCAAATGTGGTTCAGGACATTACCTATGTACTCAGGTTATTACTTTAAAAAAAATGTTTTTTTAATTTTTGTTTGTATTAAGGTATTACTTTTAGTGATAGATTGTGTGGTTCTTTGGTTGTATTTCCTCTTTATATCAGAGTGAAGGAGTAGGGGTCATCTAACATTTTGTTTCAGGTAGTGCTAGCTGGTGCTTTGCACTGGGTTCGTCTTGGTTTGGATGTTTAAAATCTTCTACATTGGATTAACTGTATGCTCGTGTAAGGGAGGGATTTTGAGAACTGCATGATAACCTTTGCCTTTGTTTCACATACTCTGAATCGAGGATAATGTTTTCTGCTTCCTATATTTGTAAAACCATTTTCACCCTTACTTATGTATTCTGTTTATCTGTTCGAAAATGGAGTTTATGTACTTCATTTAACATCCCCATGGCCTCTTGAATGTATGCTGATAAAGCATGTTCGAAGTTAATTAATTTGGGGAGATTTGTTTATCTCCTTCTGTTTGCCTCTTCAGCTAATTTTATAAAATTCCATGCCATTAAACATTCTATATGGGATTTTACTTATATTTCTGAAACTGGTTTCATTGTTGGTTATTCTATTCTATTTTAATATCATGCAGGATAATATCATTATTTGTGCAAATTGTTTCAAAAGTGGGAATTATGGGGAGAAAAGGTCTTCAGAGGATTTCGTATTGAGTGAGTCAAGTGAAAATAGTGGCAAACATGACACTGTCTGGACTGAGGGAGAAATTCTTCTCCTTTTGGAATCTGTTTTGAAGCATGGAGATGACTGGGAGCTTGTTGCTCAAAATGTTCAAACCAAGACTAAACTTGATTGTATCTCAAAACTCATTGAGCTGCCTTTTGGGGAGCTCATGTTGGGCCCTGCTCACAGAAATGTCAACATTAATAGTGCTAATGGCGTTGTGGTGAACAATGCCAAACAAGTTCAGTCATCTTCGTCTGACAACCAAGAAATTTCAAAGACAAAGGATCAACCTCCTGAGCCTACAAATGAAAATGAGCAGAATGGGGATGCTGTGAAGGAAAGTCCTTCAAAAAGACAGCGTGTTACTCCCCTGTCAGATTCCAGTTGTTCACTAATGAATCAGGTAGTCTTGAATTTCATATCCTTTGTTATACGTGTAACTTATAATTTTTTTAATCTGTTGCATTCCCTTTTTGTTGACTCATTGTGGAGTTATCTTATGTGTAACATTTTTGGATTTTGTGAAAGGCTCATATCATACCTGTGTACACTGTGTAAATGCCTCTTGGCCCGTCTCATCTCTAGTATATGTGAATATTGGTTGTAATATTTTATATTTTATTTGAAATAAAGTTGTTTTTGAATCAGTTATTGCTTTCACCTCCTTCATTATGACCATGGGTTTTTTTATGTTTTGACTTAGGTGGGACTGATCTCTAATGTGGTTGACCCTCATATCACAGCTGCCGCAGCTGATGCTGCTGTTTCAGCTCTTTGTGATGAGAATTTGTGTCCAAGGGATATATTTGATGTTGAAGAAGATTCAGCAAGGTCTGCCAAAAACCTATTAGTTTATTTTCATTAATCACATTTTGCTGACTAGTAACTTACTATTAAATATGGCCTTTATACATCCTGATACTTGTTATTCTCTGTATCAGAGATCTTGAGGGTGAAGGTTTAGAGATGGAGAGGTCCTCTCTATCAGGTATTTTATTTTTTTATTATGTACACTAAGCTGGTATTCTGATATTCTTTTCACAATCCATATAATTTTATGTTCATTTTTTGCATACATTTGCCTCCCCTAAAACTTATCTACTTTATATGAAACGAAAAAGCTTTGGCTCCTTCGATGCAAGTTGTATAGATAATGGTGATACTTGTCCATTATTTTTCTTCATAACCTTTGCTGTTTTGCGTGGTATACTTCTCAATATTTACAATACCAGATTCATTTGTCAGTAAAGGGAGGCTGTGTAATTAGGGGGACATCGTATTAGGAAACCATATCAGGGAGGGCAATGGTTACTCAGAGGTAAGTTCATGTTCCTCGTCAGATGAAAGTTTGAGCCTGTACCTTGTGAAGGTGCATTATAAGGATTTGGATGGGATTAAGTTGCTAGAAGTTAAATTCCTCAATTGGCTAAGCCCCAAAGCCAAGGATCTGCAAGTATATTTGCATAGGCCCAAGACACCAAACACTGGTTAGAAAGGTTTGTTTTTTGGTCAGCAATCAAAATATATAGATATGGTACAAGGGGTACCAACCTTCATAAAAAAAATCAAGAGGAAGAATAACAATTCAGAGAGGGGGTTATATGTTATTTACAGCGATATTAATAAATAGTAAATAACCAAGAAATCTTCCTACTTGAGCAGATAACAACCATAAAAAACTGCAACTAGAGGCAAAAGAAAAAAGTGACTGTATATACATTTATGCCTACCCTGCCAGCTATCTGAACTAATTATAATTATCTTGTCTTCCTCCCCTTTCAAGCATGCTTCTTCTCACAATCTTGTGAGACTTAATCCTGGACTGAGATCCCATCGTATATACATAGTGTTAATACACTGATTGAGGCTATTGGTCTATAACCAACAAAGCATTTAATGTACTGAAGTGTTCTATGTATGTCAAACATCTTTCCTTGAAGTACACACCAGTTACACTCCTTCCAAAGGCTCCAAACAATTGCAAGCCACAGTAAGTTGGGGGACAGAGAAGGTGAATCCAATGCAAAAGGGAAAGAGTGATTTACGTGGGATTGTGATGCTATTTATGTTTTTCTTCATTTAGAGCTTGAGCTATGAGAGATTTTCCATAGCTTGGGATCGTTCTGCTTATTTTTCTATTTCTCGCTCTCTCAGTTTCCGTCTCCCCATTTCCAGATAGGAAACATTTCATATTTGATTTCAAGCAACCCATTTTAGGGCAAGGATTGCTTAGTTAAGATGAAGTATAAAAGTCGAGCATGAAGTATAAAACAATTGAGAAAAAGGGCATAGGTATAGGATAGGATAGGACTGCTTAAAAATAATAAAATACTGAAGACACGAAATAAAGTCAAGAATAAAGAATTCAAAGTTTAAGTGTGCTATTTTCGACTTGACAATTCTTTTTACCTGTTGCTTCTTACTGGGGGTCATTTATGGGCATGGTTTTGCATTTTTCTTGCTCCGTATCATGAAACTGTTCAGAAATTACAGCATGAAAGATTGATTTCTTACGTATAATATGATTTTGAAGAATGAGTTTGCCCCCCCCAACCATAGCACTTATTTCAATATCAATCACTAGTCCTTTTCAGATGCGTCAATTGAGGTTTACTTCGGACAAGAGAAATAAATAGAGAGCTTTAATTTTTTTACTTTAAATTAACATGCACGTATCCTATTTTTTTGGGCATCATTTGTTGATATATGTATTTGTGTATAAACATTGTGTATGTAGTAGCTGCTTGTCACCTTTAATCTGAGCTTGCTCTTGCAGAAATACCTTTGCCACTGCGTGTAAGAGCTGCCACTGCAACTGCTCTTGGAGCTGCAGCTGCTCGAGCAAAGTTGTTGGCTGACCAGGAAGTCAGAGAGATTGAACATTTAGTAGCAACTATAATTGAAGCTCAGGTTCCTAGTTCATGATTTTTTATATCTTCAACTCCTGTCCGCACCCTAATTTCTCTGGTTCATGTCTCCATTTAGGGGTTAACTATTTTTTATTTGCTTATTTGTTAACTAGATCAATAAATTGCTGTACAAGGTTAAACATTTTGACGATCTGGAGCTGTTGATGGAAAAGGAACATGCTGAAATGGAAAATATAAAAGATTCTATCTTGACTGAACGGATTGATGTGTTAAGGAGAACATTTAGATCTGGAATCACTAGATGGAAGGATTATTCTTATGTAAAATCTTAGACCATGTATAGTTTTGGTACTCGATGGGTACGATTGGACTGCCATTTTACCTAAGGGCCAACGAATTACTGTAAGATTTAGTATTCAATATCATTTTTCATCAGTGCCAATGTAGTAATGTAAAATTGATTATTTATTACACCGTAATCCAGTTATCAGCTAACAGCTTTGAAAAGTTATATCTTTTATACTATCTAAACCTTTTTGGGTAGCGCTTACGTGCCATTGATATTTCTAATTTTGGCTTTTGAATTGGATACTATATATTCGTTTAACTTCTGTTCTAATGTAATTAAATTGTACAAAATTCAAGTTCTTTCACTTATAAAGTTTCTTGTGTAGACTATTACACTGCATCATAAAAGATGCCCAGTTGCAGACTTTATGAGTTTCACGTTGAGTAGAATGAACTACTTAAGTCTTGAGGTTCTTCTCACCTAGGGTTGTACTCTCTTTTTGTGCTTAATTCCTATTAAGTGATGTTTTTATTGAGATTTAAGTCCATAAAAGGGTTAGTTATATAGTGGATTAAGATGCAAGCCCATTAGTAAATGATTGGCACCTGAATGTGATCATTATGAGTTCATTATATATGAATCTCTGATCAAGCATGAGTAACTTGGTCCCCCCTCCAAATATATAATAATTTAAAAATTAATTACTGAAAAAACTATATAATTAAAATAAAATTGTATAATGCATTATATAAATTTGCATGTTCCTATTTTAGTCTTTATTCTAAGCCTCATGACTTCGCATTCTTTTATTCTTAACGGGGATTAAATTTCGTCGAGTGAAAAGTCACTAGAACAACACATTATTCCAATGTGCATAAATTTGTATGTGTGAATGTTCGTATGTTCCCTTTCTATGTTTGCTTATAGGATTGATATTTTTGGTGTCAATGTGCTTTCCTGATGGTCGTTTTGTTGTATGATAGAACGATGGACCTGGAGTAAGAAAATGTGTGATATGTCTTCATTCTCTGTACTTTCATTAATCTTATAGTTCGGCTATCCTAAAAGTAGCTAACACGGCAAAAGAAATACAATTCTACAGAAATATAAAAGTAAAACAATTTTTCATTTATTCAATTCTCCTCTAGGTAACATGTGTCTATATCATTTGATAGCCCCTACAAATTGAGAAGGAGACCTAGCTTGGAAACAAGATAATGAAATTGTTGGGGGTCAAAACTTTGTTATAAATGTTAGTAAATTGCCAAGAAAATGAAATAGGCAATAGTTTCGTTAGCCTACGTTGAGTCCTTTCTATGTGACAATCCAACTCTATATACTTTGTACATTCATGGAAAATCAGGTTGACAACTATATATAGAGCAAATTGGTTGTCACAATATAGTAAAGACTGTAAAGATTCACTTTTGAAAGGAACTTGAAGATCTTGCAAGAAAAAAGTAAGCCATTGAATTTCACAATTTGTAGCTGTCATGACCCTATATTTACAAGAACTTTTGGAGCTTATGGTTTGCTTATTTGACTTTCATGAAATGAGTGAAGAGTCGAGATACACACCATAACATGTAATGGATCTCCTTGTGTCAAGATAATGTTAGAATGTATGGCCAAAACAAGAGGGAGGTGAATTGTTTTCACAAGATTTTTGTAAAGATTTTTGTAAAGATTTGAAGTATATAAAGATTTGAAGTATAGTGAAAAGTTATGTAAAATCAATCAATTGATTTTCTGTCTAACTTGATAAAATAACAGATTTATAGTTCTTTTAGAAAAATCAATCATTGGAAGGGTTTTGCCAGTATATGTAACCGAATCGAAAAACCTGAAAGTTATTGACACTTGGTTGGAAACATGACTATTATTAGACATGTGTGAGTGATGTAAGAGAGTTATAAGGCTTTGATACTGCTATTTGGTGAAACCAAACTCTTGTTGACCTTGATTTTCCTTGAAGGGTTCAAATTCTTATTGCCTTATATCAGATTCATCATTGCAAAAAGTTGCATTGGCAAATGAATGCTTGGGGTTATGCTTTGTGAACTTAAAATGCAGCGAGAAACTGTTTCTTGTAGCAGGAGTCCACAATGTGACCCATCTTACCACAATGGCTACAAACTTTATTACCATAACCATGACCAAGGTTTCCATTTCCTCTCCCACCATAACCTGAAAAAGGTGTATCCTCTTCCTATGTTATTTCTTTGCCAATAGCAACCATGACCTTGGGGTGTTCCACAGTTTCACCAAACATTTGTCTTTCCTGCTAAACGAGTATGGAAAAAACACGATTCAAAAGGAGGTAAGGTGACCATGAACATGATTTGGTACTTCATTCACAATGGAATATCCATCATTCAATCCTCAAAGAAACTTGACCACTTGGTCTTGAGTTTTACTTTTCTAAATATTAACGGAGGCTACCAAAAAAACTCAAGTTCATCCCATAGAGTTTTTAGTTCACTAAAATATTTAGTGACACTTAGCTCTTGCTTAAGAGAAGTGATTGTGTCTTAAAGATTTGCAATGCGAAACAAGTCTCCTTTAGAAACCGCTCTTCAAGATCAAACCGGATGCTAGAAGCAATGTCTCTCCATATGATACTCTGAGCTATGGAAGGAGAAAGAGATAGCAGAAGTAAAGACACAACCATTATGTTTGTCCTATCCCAGATCGGGTATATATGATTGGTGCGAGTTGGAGCTGAGATGGTTCCATCAATTAAATCAAGTTTATTTTTAGAGACTAAACTCATTCAAAACGATTGTGACCATTAATGGTAATTAAGGGAGTTGAGAATAGAAGAAACAAGGATTAGGTATGGGTTTTCAGATGAGTGAAGATAATATGGTGATCGGGATTCTTAAGATGGATCAATATCCTTAATTGAAATATAGGAAATCAAAGCTCTGATACCATAATAGAAAACTTAATAAAAGAGATGACGTATTTCTAAATTTGCGTATGCTTCATTTTTCACACTCTACGAGTTGTAGGAACGATAAATAGGTATTAAAAAAACTGACATGTACAATATTGAAGTGTTTCTAAGCAAAAATTGATGGGTTCCATATTGAATAGTTGTATTTGTGGTTTATCAATGTGAATCAAGGAAAGTGGATTTATTGGATGGATTTGTCAAAAGTAGGTTGGGGGAAGTATACTGTTAACATTCCTTTAGTTTTCATCTAACGGAGTATATGTCAAAGGAAAAATATAAGTAGAAAGGTAACTCGCATGATAAATAAAATTAATCATAAATTATAGTGAACTGCTTTATTCTAGGTAAGGAAAACTTTGAGACTATTTTGAACAAGACTAGTCAAGATATATATAAAAAAAATCAAGATAAATAAATTTAGATAATTTTTGCTATAAAAGATAAGAGAGAAAGACTAAATAAACTTTTTCATAAACTAAAACTAATTTATGCATTAATTAAAAAACATCTTTAAAAATTTTACGTATTTTACAAATTAATTAATACATAAAAATTAATCTTAATTTATGGAAAACATTAAATTTTTTCTTGTATTTTTATTTTAAAGTGCCCTTATGAGAAATTTGTTGAAACAAATCCTTAGTGATGTTATGAGAAATATGGCCTCCCAGAGCATACAATCACTTAAACATATGCCTAACATACCAAATATTTCATTAGCCCCTGATTTGTGAATGTATGAAGGAGAGACATAAAAATCAAGTATTTGTAATGATTTTAATTTTTATTAATGTATAATTGATTTAGTTATTATTGAATCCTTAATATACCATCTATTTATGACATTCTATCAGTTATAGTTGATCTATCTTAAAACAACTCAATATTTCATTTACATTATGCTGATAAAAAAAATCTACTTACATTAGAGAATGTATTAAAAAAGTGTGTTACAGTGTTCCTACCGTTCTTGTATTATATTGAAACTAAACGTACTTTGAGATGGATTAACGATGAATGAATGAGTATCGTGTAAATAATTTCTTATGAGAACTAATAGAAATAGCTGATTTAATTTGTACTTTGTTACAGCTAAATCATATATTTTTCTGTCTCCTTCCCCTCTTCCTCTGGCACTATCACTTCATATATTCCTTGCCAACTGCTACAACTTTTCTTAAATTTATTGGCCTATACAATTTTTAGACAAAACCTTCAGTCTCCATCTCCCAGTCCAGTAAATTCAACAGCAAATAAAGATCCTTGCCACCATAATGTTGTAATTGATTTGACTCAAAAGTGTATAAGTTGTTTTTTATTCCAATCCAACTGCATCCGATGACCTCTTTAGTACCTTTAGTTTCCACAGCCTTTCTCATTCGAACCATGGTCTCCCATCTACCCCTCATTTGATATGTTTGAGCCAAAACCAAGTAGGGTAAGGATGTTTGTGTTTCCCTATCGATTATTTTCTCTGCAACTCCTTCTATAATTTGCAGGTCTCCATAAACTGCACATGCAAAAAGAATTGACCTCCAAATGCCAGAGGTACTTCTATACGGCATTGTTTCTATGATATCAATGGCTTCTTTGAGTTTACCAGCTTTACTCAACATTGCCACAACACATTCATAATGTTCTTCTTCTGGTTTTACTCCAAATTTAATCTCCATTGAGGAAAATATTTCAATTCCTTCATCAACCAATAACCCATAGTTGCATGCTAGTAGAACTGAAGTAAGTGTTATTCGATCTGGAAGCATGTCCTCTCTAGTCAATAATTCCCTGAAGAGGTCCATGGTGGAAGACACTCGCCCATTGTAAGTCAGACCCATCAGCATAGTGTTCCATGATACCAAATCTTTTATTTTCATTTCATTGAAGATATTCAAGGCATCGTCAATAAACCCAAATTTGGCATACATGTCAACAAGTGAATTGGCAATAACTGCATCTGACTCAAAACCTAGTTTAGGAACCAAAGAATGGATTTGATTACCCATTTCAACTGGTAACAAAATTGAAACAGAACTCAGGAGAGAGCTAACCATGTATTCTGTTGGCCTGATATTCTCCCTCAAGGTCAGCACAAAAAGTCGCAGAGCATCTTCCCCTAAATCATGTCTAGCATAGCCTGAAATCATGGAATTGCATAGAGCTGAATCCCATTGATCTTGTTCCTTAAAGAGCTGAACAGAATCCTCCAATCTGTTGCATTTGGAAAAGAGGTCAATAGCAGCACTGGATACAATGCTATTATAAACAAATCCCATCTTGAAACAATAGGCAAAAACCTGCTTACCCTTGTCCAAGTCTCGCAAGTTAGAAGAGACACTCATTAACATTGAACATGTAAACTGATCGGGTAAAAACTCGACACCTCTCATCTGATAGAACAGCTCCAGAGCCTGCTCATGGTGCCCAGCTCTTTGACAGGCCCAGATCAAAGAGTTCCAAGATATAACATCAAACTGTTTCATAGTCATAATCACACCAAAAGCATATTCAACCAGACCAAGCTTTCCATACATTGTTATTAACGAATTCCCAAGAACTACATTATCCAAATCCATCTCACTTCTGATCATCCTACAATGTATCTGCTTAGCATGGGAGGGACTTGACACGAGTGACATCACAATGGAGAAAGTGAACCCACTGGGCCTCACATCAGTGCCTTGCATTTCAACAAAAAGCTCCAATGCATGACTTAAAAACCCAAAAGAAGCATAACCCGAAATCATGGAGTTCCAAGTAACAACATCTCTAGCAGGCATTACATCAAACACGTGGAAGGCCTTGCAAAGCTGGCCACTTTTCAGAAACCCCTTTAAGAAAATGTTCCAGGACGTGGAGTTCTTGTGTGAAATATCGTCAAACACCTTCAGTGTGTCATTGATGTGGCCGAGCTCTGAGTAGAGATTGAGACAGCGATTACCCAGATAGGTGTAGGTGTTAAGACCCAGTTTGAAGAAATGGGCATGCACGACTTTGACAAAATTAAGAGATCTTTGAGATAAACAGTGGTTTAGGAGAAGAGAGCAATAGGAAAGAGGAAAGTGAGGACCTTTCGTGTGCTTAAAAAATGGGTACATGCAAACGCTATTGTCACGCTCACAGGTACATTTGAGAGTTAGAGATAACACTCAAAAACAAACGCACGCTGAATTACAGCTTTCTCAAGTTTTCATCTCTGCCTTTGATGATGCAGTGTGATACTGATACCAACTCAACGTCAATCTAAAAGTGAACATTTTCTTTTAGTTATAATACATGTTCGAATAAAATTGTTTAATTTTATAAATTTAAAAGAATAGATATATTATTAAAACTCTAGGAATTAAAATTTAATCTTTTAAACTATGGTGACAAAAGTAGATTTAAATCAAAAAGTTATTTTGAAAGAAGAGAACAACATATTAGAAACATAAAAAAGAGAGTAACATATAAATATTATAGGTAAATGCTAATTTGCGTAGACTTATTTAGTCACCTTGTTTTCATTTCTTTTCTACTCGATTGCATTTGTAATAGCTCTCTTCCACCTCTTCTTATTTTCAATTATTACTTGTACTAGATTTGTTACCACACTTTTTTTAATTTTTTTTTCATACAGTTACATTGTAGTAATGAAAAATAACAATTTGAATAATCTACGAACTTGATTTTAGAATAAAATTTCTAAAATGAAAGAAAAAATTGGAAAATTTATTTCAAAACGAATGGAAGATTATGAAAAATATGAGCTGTGTACTCTTAAAATAAATAATAGAAAGAGGCGGGTTGTGGATCGATAACATAGATTAACCAGCAAAAATCTCAAGTTTTATGGATTTTATTTACAGATTTAATTTGGGTTTGATTTAGTTACAAAAGAAAAATCTTTAAAACTATTCATCTTTTTTCTTTAATTTAAAAAAAAAATATCATTTTTGGACTTGAGCATGGATCGTTTAAGCCAACTAATAAATTAGATATTTTTCAATAAAAATATGTAAGCATGTGAAACATGGATACAGAAATTGAGTCTGTTTAATTGTGGGCTTAATTGGAGCGATGCACAGATGAGCAATTTACACATCTAAGTCCAATACTAATAGCAAGGGAATGTAGATATTTGCATAAATATATATAATTTGATGGGAAGAGAGGAAAGGGAAGGGGGAGATCTTTCTGTAATATCTTGTTTTGTTCGAATATTTGGAGGTAATGGTAGGGTCGAAGAATTATTGGGATCAAACTCCTTTTCTTCTTGCTTTTACTTCCGATGCAATCCTAGAGAGGCTTAACGTCCCAAAACTTTTGGCTTATGATAAATAGCTATAGAACCAATCCAACCACAGCATTTGCCAAATATTCCCGGTCTGCCAGAAGAGAGGTTTTGTTCCAATCAGCTAGACTTCTAAACCTGTGATATTTTGCAACGATCTGCACAATTGGGTAAAACGTGATGTTTCATAAACAATTTTTTCTGCCAATAGTCTAACACTCATAGTGTCATGAATTTTGGGTAAAAATATTATGCTCCAGTCTCCTACTAGACACCCACAACTGTTAGCAAGAAACGAAACGGACTCGATCCAACTTAAGCTACATACTTTGAAGCTGCTCATTGAATCAGTCTCTTGAAATCAGTAAGTCAGCTGAATATAGGCCAAAAAACTTTGAACGGTAACGTGGTTCCAAGCTTTTTCTATCCAGAATTGTCCTCCTCAGATCGGTTAATATTAACAATCTGCCCAACTGCAACCAGGAATTTTCGGAACATGCTTGTCTCTCATCAGTTCTCTTACTAGTGCTGACCCTTCCCAATCCCCAGAAGATGCAAGTATGTTAGATAATTGTATATAAGCACCTGAATTTTCAGGATCAAGCTGAATGATTTGCTCTGCCGCTGTCTTGCCAATAATTTTGTTTCCATGAGCAATACAGCCTCTCAATACTGACAACCACATGTTTGCATCAGCCTGAAAAGGCATCTCTGCCATAAGATCCATTGCTTCCTCGAAGCATCCAGCTCGAGCAAAAAGATCAACCATGCAAGAGTAATGTTCAATTCCGGGATTTATATTATAGTTATGTGTCATTGTGTGGAACAGATATCTTCCTTCTTCAACCAGACCACAGTGATCACAGGCTGAAAGAACTCCAGTAAAAGTAATGGCAGAAGGCTTGACACCACAGTACCTCATTTCGCTAAAGAGTGTTAATGCTTCAATTCCATGTCCATTTGCGGCATACCCCATCAACATTGTGTTCCAAGAGACTTCATCAGTTTTTACCATTCCATCAAAAACTTTACGCCCTATCTTAACAAAACCACATTTACAGTAAAAATCAACAAGGGAGGTAGAAATAATCTGGTCGGAGTCGAGTCCAATGGTAACAGCTTTACCGAATACCTGCTCACCAAGTTCAAGGGATGATTTGCTGGCACAAGCACTGATAACACTAGCAAAACTAAACTTGTCCATTTTTAAGTCCAGCTTATTCATCTGACAAAAAACATCTAACGCTTCAATTGGACACGCATTCTGGGTCAGGCCAACTAGGATTGAATTCCATGAAATTAAGGTTTTCTTAGGCATCGTATTAAAAATCCATTTGGCATCTTCTATCCTTCCACAATTGGAATACACACTGATCATAGTATTAAGTAAAATGGTATCATAAGCTTTGAGCTCACTAAACAACTTGCAAGCTTCACAAGGGCTTTGACATTTGGAGTAGGCATCAAGCAGAGCACTAGCAACCACAATATCATGAGTCGCCCCGGCTTTAAAACCGTAGGCATGCATTTGCCTAACAAGTTCTACAACAAGTAAACAACTGCCTGCACTCAAAATATTAGCAACAGTAGACACGTCTCCCCTCACACCATTCCTGAGCATTGCAGAGAAAAGATTCACTGCTTCCATCTCCTCACCGTTGGACACATAACCCGAAATAATCGAATTCCACAGCACAACACATGGATCAACCTTAATATCGAAAACCCTTCTCGCCTCCCTCATTCTGCCAGCATTTGCATAACCAGATATCAAAGCTGAAAAAGAGAAATCATCCACTTCCCTCACGGAACTAATAACGCGAGCAGCACCATCCAAATCACCACACTTCCCGTACAAGTTAATCAGCGAGCTGCACAAAACCCTGTCAAGATCCAACCCAAGACCATCAACGAAAACACGTGCATGAACTTGTTTCCCGCAGTTGAGAGCCAGCAAGTCAGCACAAGCGCCGAGAACAGTGGCCAGCACAAAAGCATCACGGTACATTATCTGTGCAGGGTCAGAGTTCATTCTCTTGAAGAGGAAAAGCGCTTTCCCAGGATGCCCATGTCGGGAATAACTATGAATTATGGAATTCCAGACAAGGTGGTTCTTTGAGGGCATGGCATTGAATAGTGAGTAGGCTAGTTGGAGGTGTCCGGACTTGGCGAATGAGGAAACGACCATGTTCCATGAGAAGTGAGTCTTGTGAGGCATGGCATTGAACAAGTGGAAGGCATTGTGGGTGTGGCCTGAGTTGAGATGTGCTTGGACGAGGGTGTTCCAAGAGAAAGAGTTTGTACTGGGCATTTCGTCGAACAAGTGAGACGCATCACGGAGAAAACCGCAGCGGGTGTATAGCTGAAGAAGACGGTTTGCGACGGTGACGGAGTAATTCAGAATGCCAGTTTTAAGGAATGCCACGTGGAGTTGCCTCCCTTCACTGATGGTGGACCAGGACTGAAGCGTTCGTGCCAGACCATGCAATTCCATACCATTGTATTCACTTTCTTTGTAATATAAGGTAGCATGATATACATATGGAAGTGTAATCATATTACCACAATTCTTATAATAATATAATATTTAAATATTCTTTTATTAGTTAAGGTATTTATATTATCATAATTAATTCTCACGTAATTTATTTTTAAAATAAAGATTTTCAAAATACTTTTATTTTATCTAATAATGTTTTCATATTATTAAAACTGGTAAGTAGAATCTAGACGGAGGTGGATATGACAAGAACCATTTAGTTAAAAATTATAACTCCTTCATTTAAAAAAAAGGTTTTATAAAGCCAAAGTATAAGATTTTTAGGTTTTCTTTTCAAAAAAAAAATATGGTTTATAAGTTATTCGGATGAATATAACGTGAAAAACAGGCAACTAGACGAAACAAAAGTTAACCTCCTTGTACTTTTTTTTTCAACTTGCATAAACTTATAATGAGAAAGCTCATTAAATTTCGTTTCAAAACTTACAATTAGATCTTTAAAAATTCTTTCCAAATGATATAAGGTCATTCGATCTGATAATTTCAAGATTTTTAACGCTTTATTTCAAAATATTTTTGGATGATTCCAAAGTTTAGAAGAAATCTTTTTAACTCTTTTTTCTAATAAAAATGTTCTCCAATAAGTTTGTGGATTAGTACACAAAGATCCTCTCTCCTCGCTGCTGCAATACATACAAGTTGAAATTAATTAATATTTGAATGCATTAATTTTTTCTGTAATCCATTCTCCCAATCTTGCCCACTCATTTTTCTGGCAAGCATCAAGAACTCTCTCCAACATTGGAAGTGTGGGCTCAATGGTCATTGTCCTCATAAAATTGTCAAGCTCATGCATGGATCCATGCCGAATGTAGAGTTCAATCATGCAGTTATAATGCTCCAGCCGAGGCAGGACATGGTATTTACTGCTCAGTGACTTGAAGCATTCTGTGCCAAACTCAATTAGGCCTTCTTCAACGCAAGCAAGCAGAATGCCCTTTAAGGTCACATGGTCTGGCTTGACGCCTTCTGCTTCCATCATCGCAAAAAGTTCAAGCGCTTCTTTACCCCTATGATTGTGACAACATCCCAAAATTATGGTATTCCAAATTATCACATCCCTAGAAACTGCTCCCTTGAGAACCTCAATAGCATACCCAAGACAACGGCATTTACAGTACATGTAAACCAGAGCGGTTCTCATTATAGTATCTATCTGAAATCCATGTCTAGTGATGAATCCGTGAATTTGTTTACCGTGGTGAAGAGCAAAGGTATTTGCACATGCTAACAAAAGGGTTCCGAATGTATATTTGGTTGGTTTTGTCTCCCACTGCATCTCTGAAAACATTGTTAACGCCTGTTCACTTAACTGATGATGGCCATAGCTAGCCAACAAAGCATTCCAGGAAACCCTGTCACGCCAATCACTCATCTGGTTAAACCAAACCCTGGCCATGTTCAAGTTCCCACACTTACCATACATGTCAAGAAGGGCATTGCTAACCCTAATGTCCAAGTGGAAGCCATGTCTGTAGGTGTATCCATGAATCTGTTTCCCCGTTTCATGATCCGAAATACCCGCAGAAATATTTAACATCAAACCGAGTGTGACATGATCCACATATTTAATCCTATCAAGCATGAGATACATAAAATCTAACGCCTCAGACCATTCAAAGCACCGAACATATCCCGCTAACATTGCATTCCATGAAACCACATTCCGTTCAGGCATCTTATCGAAAAGCTTTCTTGCCTCCAAAGTTTTCCCACTCATTGCATACGCCGAAACAATGGAAGTCCAAGACACCAAATCTCTCGAACCAAGCAGATCAAAAACCCGAGAACCATCCTCCAGCTTGTGACACTTCACATACATGTTTACAAGCGAACTCGAAATGACATTATCCTCTTGGAGGCCTAACTTCACAACCACCCCATGAATCTGCATCCCCTCCCGGAGCGCAGACACGCTGGAACAAGCAACAAGAGCGTTAGAGAAAGTAAAATTCATCGGCTGAACCGCCGTGGAAAACATCCGCGAGAACATGAAAACCGCTTCCTTTGCATCACCGGCATCAAGATAACGCCTCACGATCACATTCCAAGTGACAGCATTAGGCTGCGGAATCTCATGAAACATCCTGCGAGCATCAACCATAACCCCGCACTTGGCATACACATCAACAAGTGAACTCCCGAGTATGACGTTACCACAAAAGCCAAACTTTGTGACCAGCCCATGAACCTGCTTGGAAAGAGGAAGCTGAGAAGCAGCAGCACAAGAAGCAAGAACGCTAGCAAAAGTAACCTCAGAGGGCCAAAAACCGGACCTAGTCATCAACAGGAACAAGGAAAAAGCCTGGTTGGGGAAACCCGATCGGGAGTAAGCAGTGATGAGAGCGTTCCAAGTGCCGCCATCTCGTCGGGGCATTTCGTCGAACAGTTCGCGGGCGTCGCGTAGACATTGGCATTTGGCGTAAGACTCGATGGCGCGGTTTAAGAGGAAGACGGGGGGATTGGGGGAGAAAGTGAGCAAGTGGGACTCGACCTTGCGAGCCTCGACGATGGCGCGATGGGAGGTACATAGGCGGAAGAAGAGGGCATAGAGAGAGTATGGAAAGGGTTTTGGGAAGGCGAAGAGAATGGAAGTCGCCTTTCGGATGCGACCCGCTTTGAGGTAAGTGAGGATTGTTTTTATCACTTCGTTGGTTTGGGGCTGTTGCTGTGGATTCAGGTTTTCCTTGCGGAGGAGCTGGCTCACTACAGAAGCGGCACTCACGCCCATGCAACACGATTATCACCGACACCATTATTCCCTTTTCCATGTCTTTATTAACAATGGGCTTCATCGGAATACCTTTCAACCACCCAAATGCTTGGGCCAATATCTACACCCTGTTAAATTACATAAAAAGTTACTTTTGCGAGTTTCGGCCCAAAACAAATCACGATGATTTTATTTTTAGAGAAAAAGGGAAATCAATATTTTAAATTGAAAACGAGGAAAAAAAGTAAAACATTATTTAAATGAATGAAAAGCATGGATAATAAAAAAAAAGTTGGAATACGACATTAGAACGAAAAACATAGGAGATATACAAAGTGGTGACGGTGAAGTAAGAAATCCAAATAATTCCATAGAATTTGGCCACAGCGGTCTTGGAGCCACTCGTGGGGATTATAATTTGTCTCTTTTTGTGCCTTCAGCTTATAAAAATTATAAATAAAAACGTTTTTGACTTTTAAATAGCCTTCTAGATTAGCTGCATCATCTTCTCTAGAGCTTTTATTTGTTTAATATAATTTGGGTGCTAGATTTCTCCAAACTTGTTTGGTTCTGTTTGTTGGCCCTGCCACAAAAAAGAAGTTGATGAATGAAAGAGAAGCATTTGTGTGTTAGTTTATTCTCCCTCCTAGTCTATCTCCTATTGATATCGTGAGACACACGTAATGCACGTTCCTAAAGTCCACGAAGAACATTTTATTTTTCTAAAGGTTGTGCTTATTACAGGGTGTAAAAGAGAATAGGGAAGTGAGGAACAAGTTGTCACTTCTAGAAAGCGAATTAATGGAAGAGAAAAGGAAATTCAGCATGTTAACCAGATAGTCTCTAAAAATTGCTGTGTTTATAAGAGGCTGCTACCACAGAATATGTTTGCTCAACACTCATACACGTGCATCAACATTCATTCAAAGTAAAACTACAACCTTAATGAAACAATAACATCATTAAAACATAGGAAGAAGATACAAATATGAGCAAAGTCAAATATGAGTCGTCAGGTTTACAAATAAATCCTTTGGCTGCGGTTCCGGGGGCTGCTACTCATGTAATATATCTAAGTATATTTTTTACATTTTCTAATATAATTATGTTTTGTTTTAGTTCTTTTGAAAATATTTTTTAAAACAATCCACCTAGTATTCAATTTTTGTTTTAATTTTAGCTGCTAATTACCTAGTTATTGAAGTAATCAATAAACAATAAGATTTATTTGATACTATAAATAATAAAAACATATACTTAACACCATATTATAATAATATAATAATATTTAAAATTAAAAATAAATTAAATATAATTAAAATATTATTTTATTGATTTATAAAGTAAATATTTTCTATTGTTTGTAGTATTAACATATCACCACTCATCAATAAAAGTCTGTCTAAGCATATGATGTCACAGATTACTTGATTTAGTTTTTATTTCAATGTACTTATTATTTTCATTTTAATCCCTCTAAATAATACTTTGTTTCTATTTTAGTACACGATTCCACCATATCCCTTTAAATTGTGGCTATAGCAACTATTTTCACCTACTTTTCACAGTGAATCCTTTAACAATGCCAAAAGTTCACATGATTTATTAATGCACAAATTTCTTCAACCCAAGGATTACACTCTGTGATTTAGGGTCACAAATTTCTTCGAAGGTGAAAAGTGTGGAATTAAGGTTATGGTTTGGTAACTAGATATTTGTTTATAAATCAAAATAAAAATAACATAAATTTATACGTGAGCTAAATTTTATTAATGACATTAATAAAAAATGGTTAGAGTTGTCAAAATTATTTCTAACTTGTAAATCAATTTAATCAAACCTATGGTAGAAACCAACCCACCTCAATTATAATAGAGAAAGGGGATTTTTCATTTCCAACCCACCTCATACAACTTTTTAATAAAATGAAATTCACTTTACTATTATTTAGTATTATCCTCTACCATTATAGGTAACAGCACTAAAAAATTTAACAGGTTAATTGCTGCGATACTATCATAAAAAAAATAAAACAATAATGTTTAAATTGTCTAGGTAACACATAACTCGTTTAATCCACCGCTTTACGAATCGAAAAGACTAGTTTTTTTATTCAGTAAAATAATATTATATATTTAGTTTTTATGCATTATTTTATTGAAAATTATAAAAATATTTAAAAAGAATAATATCATTAATCTACGATAGTATACTTTTAGTACTATTTAATTATTGTAATTTTATTTCTAGAGATTCTTTAATTGAATGTAAATTAGTATATTAACCATTTAAATGACTGGTCATCAGGCTTAACTGGAACATCAATTTCAATTACAAAATAACCTTAATAGATACCATTATTAGTTCATCACAAACAACATGGAGTTGGTGTGATCTTATTCTTTTGGAAAAAAATGAGTGTAGATTGAAAAACAAATAAGTCAACATGTTATTAATTGCATATAGCAAGAGGGAGGGCCAAATCCCAAATAATGCCTCTGCTTATAATTGTTGCCATTCATTTTTCTAAGAACATCTTATAATGCAGAACAGAACACGGCTGTTTGAATATGAATTATCCGTAAATGTTAAAAAATGATAAAAAAGTAAAAATAATAATTAATGTAAGTGAAATAGTAATAATATTATTAACAACTGTTCTTTCAAGTATCCCACAATTATTTTTAACAACGGTTTTTCATGAAACTGTCGTTAAAACTGTTTGTTATTGTCTTTTTTTAGCGACAGTTTTTTACTAATAGTCTTTATATGAAATCGTTGTTTTGATATTTTGTATTAGCGTAAAATTAACTTATAAAGTAAGATATAAAACTAATTTATAAATTAATATTTGTATCCGTTTGTATATTATGAAATATTTTTATCTCTAATTAATGTGCAATCTTTAAAATATCATATTACATTAAAGTAGTTAACTCGTACGTAAGACTATATAATAAGTAGCTTAATAGTAGATGGTCTTATTAATGCAGTGAACACTCACTAGACTAAAAATAATTATCATATCATCTTAAGAAATAAAAGTTAAATTCAATTTTATAAAATAAGATTTATATATAATTATATATTATTATATATTATGAATTATTTTTATAATTAAGATTTGATATCAAACACGTATAGTATATGTATTGGTGGTGTATATTTTCAACAAAATGTGAAGAAAAGGAGTTAAATATCATATGTTTCTCTTTCAGGTAGAGTAATGGAAACAGACAAGGGCAGTGGGCAATTTATGAAACTTGAAAGTAGCGGTGCAGAAAGAAGACAAGAAACTCCCAAATCTCCAATAATTCAATTCATCAAATCAAATCAAATCACCCACTCTCTTCTTCAATCTTCTCTATTCTGTTTGTGGTACACCAGCATCTGCATGTGCATGTCATGTACTATACTATTTAATGTGCCATGTTTGTGACAATTTCTTTTTAAGGTTAGTTTACTTTTAATACATACAACACCACTAAATTCTATCTCACCAATTAATAGAACCTACTTTCTATAAAAATATATATATTTTTTGTTAAATAATTTTTTTATTTTTTCTTAAAATATTAAATACCAACTAGAAATATTCCTGTATACAGTATTTTTAGGAATCAGATTTTTGGTATTAAAACAATTCACCTTTAAATAAAATTTCCCGTACAATAATAAATAAATAAATAATCAAATGTATGAGTTGCATTTTTTTTTCTCTCACTTTCGATTTCGACTTCCTATCCACGTGTTGCTGTATCATAAACTCTAGCTACCTACCTCTTGACATAAAGAGGTGTTTTCATAAAATAAAAGACATTATTGAATGAATTTGCATTCTTATCAATTTATATATAATTTGATTCTTTTACTCATAGTAATAACATTATTATGACTATTTGGTGCAATAGTTATTTAGTTACAAGAATTATCATTTAATTTGCATAAAATATAACATAATATTGTCCTATCTAATACCAGAATGAACGGTAAAGTGAAAAATAAGGAGAAAACATGACCAAACTTTGACATCATATAAAAATTGATATTAGGTTTGGTAATGAATTTAATTAATCCCAGCCTATTGTGCCTTTTTTAGTGGGTTCCTTCGTGTTTTATAACAAGTTTCATAATTGTGGTGAAGAAAAAGTACTCAATAAATGAAGTGAGGTTTTGTGGCCACTAAACAGTAAGAGAGAAATAAAGACTTTAGGCTATAGAAAAACTTACAATATCTTTATCAAATGAAAATGTGACAGACAGACTTGTATCCTACCAAACACCTACTTGTATATATCTGGAGTATGGTTCATCTCCCTTATATCTTTGGTTCGACATGCAACGTTCTTGAATTTATAATCACTAATGTTGGAGATCTCACACCAACAATTAGAGATGGGAGAATATTTTAATGTATTTAAGTGAGTGTAAATTTCATTCCATGAACCGATTTTATGGAGTTGAGTTAGGCTTAAAGTTTACTTTGTAATATAGTATTAGAGTCATTTAAAACTTATCTTAACAAGTGTTTGTTGGACCTATTGTGTCATCCGCTATCGGATCGTTATCCGACCACCCATAATATGTTATCTCACGCACGAGCTGTCATTCTCGGCGTGAGGGGTATATTGGAGATCTCACATCAACTAAAGATGAAAATATTTCATTGTATTTAAGTGACTGCAAACCACATCTCCGATTTTATGAAATTGAGTTAGACTTAAAGTATAATTTGTAATAACTAATACTATTGCATATATTTGTCAAAAAAATGTATGGGTTTAGCCATTTTGTCGATAAAAATTACTCAAATATGTAATCAAAATTAAAACAAAAAACAAAAATTGGAAGTCTTGATTGAAAGCTAACACTTGACTAGGGACCAATAAGGCTCACCGAACCAACGAATGTGTTTTAAAAGCTACAAGAAGCTTCAATTGTGGTCATATAATGATCTCTGAAAAGCAATTATATGGGTTGGAGAGTTTGATTAGCACTCACTCTATAAGAACTATATTTTGATATACCAACTGCACATCCATGATGGTATGTACTGCTACCACTTTGCTTGGGAAACATTCAATATTATTTGTTAACAATCAAAATGATAAGCATATAATGATCCTTGAGCAGAGATTCGTAATGGGGAAGGTTGCTATGATTATCTGTTGACAATTAATTGGAAAGAAAGGTTTGTGTGGGTCTCTCACATGCCGTTTTAGATCATCTTTGTGGCGACATTCTTCACTGTCCCAAACAATAAATACTTATAACTTATAACCGACAAATAAATAACTCCAAAGTATCATGTCCTTGTATAAAACAAGATAACGTTAAGAAGAAATTACCTTTGCAACAATTTCTTAAGTCACTGCCTTTGATCAAGTAGGCTTCTTGATCTTTTCCTTTTTAAATGATAGATTTTTCATTCAATTTATGTGTGATATATCTTTCTGCAACATTTGCAACTGTTTAATCGAGTTGGATCCATAAAAATAATCTTATTTTAATAAGGTGTTAAATAATAGATACTGTTTAAATTTATCATCTAAAGTTGAAATATTAGTAAAATTTGTCTTCTTGTTGTAAGTGTAGTAGTATGTGGTTTAAAAGAGGAGATGTTGATAAAAAAGTGATGTGTGGTGAGAGAATTGTGAGGTTGATTGCAAGGACCGATGTTGAGGAATGTGTGGTAGATCCATTTGGTAAATCTTATTGTAGAATTGTGGTATGAAGTTAGGTAAGCTCACCGGGGAATTTTTACACGTAATTTTTCTCATAAATTACATAAATTGCTAGATTTTTCAAAACATTCCTTATGTCGTATTTGAAAATATGATTTTAAAATAAAAAAGTAATGCTTTCAAATATGAATTTACTTTAAATGATAAGATTTTTTTTTCTCATACAAGTCGTGCATGTATAAATACTTTTAATTTTCATTTTGTTTTTAAGTAAAATCATGTTATCAATATTTTTTAGTTTTTTTAAATTTAATATTTTTTTTTCTGATTTTTTGTTCAAGTAGTAATTGTTAGCATGTTTTATAGATTTATTTAAAGTCGTATTCGTTAGTACGTTTTTCAATAAAATAAAATAAAATCGTGTTTCATAGCATGTGTTTCTTTCCTTTTTATTTTTTATTGTTTATTTTATTTTTTAGTATTTTTAATTTTATAAATTTAGATAATGTAATTAATTAGCTATTTATATGCTAATTGAATGTATATTGAATAATTTAAAATATTAACATAGTCAAATATATTTAAATAACTTTTTTTTTTCTAAAAAGTAGTTAAATATATTTAATTAATGAAATTACTTATGTTAATTGAATGTAATTTTGGAAAATTTAAAGTAATGTCGTTAAATATATATTAGTGAAATCCAATAAATTGAAATGAAAATAAAATTTGGTTAATAATAAGAGAAAAAATATTTATCTATGAGAATTAGTGTATTTTCTGAGTCTATGTTCTCCATGTTTGGTAGATGGGTGAGATGGTAGTGAAACTCGTGATTCATGTTCATTGTGATCATGTCCCTCTTCATCGTCCCCGTTTTTATTATCGGATGTTTGTGAAGATATGGTTGGTCGGTAATAATCTATAGATGATATTGAATTGTATACAAAGAGCGGGTGATTAGATAAATATATTTCATGGAGTTCAACAAAAAATCGGTTGAGATGAAAAAAAATTATATGTGAGAGGGACTTGATATTGTGATGATGATTGATCAGACCTGGTGTGAATTTTATCCATCCCATGTATTAGAATATTAGAGGTGGTTGAAAATTAAAATCAACAAGATATTATGGTTGAAATTGTTAAGCGGTCCAATATGTTGATATCATGGTTGGGGTTGAGTTTCTTCAAGGTTCTAGGACGTGTCATCCTGTTGGAAACGTAATGGTTAGTTGGGTGTGATTAAAAATTACATTATGAGATGTAATAGAAAATGAAGTTACATCGTCCTTTGACATAGATGTTTGTTGTGGTCTTTATACTAGATACATTGGATGCATTACGAAAAAACTAAAAAATTAGTTGATCAAAATGAAAATTACCGATGGAATTTTGATAGACAAAAAATTGTCGGTAATATGTTTGTTGGTAACTTACTAACAGAATTTTCCGTTGATAACATTCATCGATAATTAATAATATTCTCAATTATTATTATTATTATTAATATTAACATTATTATTACTATTGTTGGTATTATTAAATTTATCGATGAATTGTGTTTGTATTCAATTATTCATGAATTTTATCGACAGATATTGATTTGCGTTTTTTTAATATCATATCTGATGGTAACAATTGTCGATAATTATTGATGGACAAAAATCACCGGTAGTTATCAAGGGACAAAAATTCGTCAGTAATATTCATGGTAATACCATCTGTCAGTGAATCAAAAAATTATTGTAGTGGATGTACCATTGCATATATTGTGCAATGTCACACAAATGGTCATTTCTGTCTAACTGATTTTCTTGAATTAGGCAGTTATGTCTATTGTTCCATATTCTGAACCTTTTATCATGATATTGTGACAAAATATTTATTTTTTATTCTCCTCGTGTCTTCTTTATAAAGTTGATATAAGTTTAACAGGTCCGTAGGAATACATTGATGAAGTCTAAATTGTCTCATAACCATATTAGCTTAATGAAACTCTACTGTGAAAAAACATGTAAGAGGAACATTTGCATGACTCATATGAGAGACGTCAATAGTGATCAAACAACTGATATTATTTGGACGATAAGAAATCCATACAAATCTGAAACAAAATTGTTGTTAGGGTGAGTGTGACAAAATACCTATATGGAGAATAATGTAATTATTGGGTTTAGGAATAACCTTCTTTGGTTGTAAGTGGTCAAATGTGCTTCCTAATAGATGAAGTGCATATGTAGGTGTATTTGTTCTTTGTGCTATACGAAACCACTTATGATAAAAAATAATTAGTTTATTAAAAAAAATAAAAAAAAATAAAAGTGTAGCATTCAATTATATTGTGAAAGACATACAAATTAACATTTTCATTTATAGAAAGTCAATATCAACTTCAATGTCTTCAATAGTTAAAAGTTCAACAGTGGAAAGAATACATGTAATGTGATCTCAAGCTCATGACTACAGTAGTAACATGCCACCTCTGATGTTTTGAAGTCAACGCGATGATTTAGAGAATGATACATATATATACCAAAACAGTTAAGCTCTAACTATAATTTGACATGTAATTAATGTTTGGCAATAACAGTAGATACATTAGATGAACTCTACTAGTTGATGTATGACATAAAAAAACTTATAATTAGTGTCAAAATATGTGTTCATGTATCTTCACTTAGAATTAGCTCGATTGCGTTATCAAACAACTGTCAAAATACAATATTAAACCAAGAGAATTCTACTACATTTCCTTCAACTACTTTAGGATGGTAATGAACCGAATAGTTGCTCATAAATATATCTAACTAATTTAATATTTTAAATTATTCCAAAACATTCAATTAACATATAAATAAATAATTAAATACATTATCTAAATTTATAGAAATTAAAAACATAAAAAATCAAATAAACAAGAAGAAAAAAAAAACAATAAAACGTGTTAGGAAGCATGATTTAAAAAAAATACATGCTAAAAACACAATTTCACCAATAAAAATCAACAAAAAATTATAAAACAATTTAATAATCACCAACTCAACCAAAAATTAGAAAAAAATTATAAAATTATTATAAAAATTATTAAATAAAAATTAATTTTAAATACTAAAATAATTAGTTATTATATGATTAAATTATAAATTATTTTATAAATTAAAAAATATGTTTGATATCTAATGTAATTTCTATTATTAATACAAATTTATAAAATAATTTATAAATTGGTATCTAACTATTAGTTACCAAAATTTTAGTTTTTAACTACATTATATTTTAAATTAGTCTCTTGATCTTTTAAAAATTAATTTAAAATATAAAATATTAATATCTAAAACCTTGAGAACTAATTTAAATACTATTTTACAAATTATTTTATAATTTTTTATTAATAATAAAAATTACTTTATATATCAATAATTTTTTATTCTCTAAAATAACATTAATTTAGTTAATATAATGACTAATTTTTTTATTTCTAAATTTAGTTATTATTTAATAAGTTTTTGCAATAATTATTTAAATTAAAAAATTAAAAAAATGTGCTTAGCAGCACAACTTTACCAAAAAAAAACAAACAAAATTCGGAAAACATCCATGCATGCACAATTTTGGATAAGTCAATTAAAATTGATCATTCAAACTGAATTTTGTTTCACAACTTCTTTATTTTAAAATTGTGCTTAAAAACTTGACTTATTTAAATATATAATTTTTTTTAAAATATGTTCATTCTTATATATAGAAAAGATATTTTAACAGTAAATAAATATTTCAATATATATATATATATAAGATTTATATATTATATTTATGATAAATAACTTATATTATAATACACTATTGTTATTATTATCGAATTAAGTTAAGTCAAGATAAAAGAAAGGAAAAATAATTTGAGATGATTAAGAATTTTTTAATTAACTGTTAAATTAATTAAAAATACATTTCAAATAAAAAGATTATGCTCCGTCTATGAAATTTGATTAAGATTGACTCTAGATATTTATAATTACTAAAAAAAACATTTCAATTTGAAAAATACTCAATAAAGGTTCTTTTGCGAAGAATTGCTGTCAAAAACACTTGTCAAAATGATGATTCATTTATAATAGAGTATATTTATAATAAATAAATAAATGAATATTTAAATTGAAGAATACAGAGAAAAAGGAGTAAAATTGAAATGACAGTAATTGTTTGTTCTTTCTTGAGATTGATAAGATATTGTTAAATGTATGATGCAGAGGCAGCTATAATAATAAAAAGGTGTATAACTGAGATAGATGTGAAAGGAAGTGCCTGCAATTACAATACATCCTCAACAATCTAGAACCCCTTGACTTTTTAGACTCCCTCTTAACTCTCTCTCTCTCTCTCTCTCTCTCTCTATATGTGTCATTTTAAATCTTCCTTACCAAGAAATTAATAGCATCACCCCCACCTCCTTCAGCCAAACTCTGACGTCCCTCAACACATCATCACGCTCCATCTCTCTTCCAACACACACATATATTCATTCATTCCTTCATTCCTCTTTTTACTCTAAAACATTACAGAACAGAACAGAGAACCAAAGCCATGCTTGATCCCAGGACACACCACCCCACCAATTCTTTTCATCTGTACGACGACACTCGACACAAACCTCACACCACATGGGAACCCACCAACTCTCTTATGTGGCCTTCCAAATCTCCTTTTCAGGAACTCAACGTGGATGATTCTGGAATTTGTTCTCCTCCCATGTGGACTACCAGCCCCCCACACACCAGAAACGACCACCGGGGCCTTTCACCCACGTCCAGGACCCAGGCCATAGTCAGAGGGCAGAGGGAACTCATGGAAATGGTGAAGAACATGCCCGAGTCCAACTACGAGCTCTCCTTGAAGGACCTCGTCGAACACCACAGGCTAGAGAACGAAGTGGAAGATCGGAGGAATTTGACCGTGTACAAGAGGGACAAAAGCGGTGGTGGTGGTGGCGGCGGCGGTAAAAGGGTTGGTAATAAGATGGTACAGGTGAAGAAAAACGGGAACATTGACCGTGGAGGTTTCTACCTCAAAATGGGGCTTCCTTTTTCTCTGGGGTCTAAGGAGAAGAACAAGAGCAAGAAGAAGAAGAATGAGTCCTCTGGGAATAGCAGTTCAAGAGTTACCCCTAAACCCGATGGATCAACAAAGGGTGGTGTTGACAAGGAGTGGTGGAAGAAGAGTCCTTCAGCGTGTAAAGGGAGTGACAGTGGTGAATCCAGTCTCAATAGTGGTAGTTCCAAAAGTTCTGGTAGCAGTAGTAGCAGCAGCAGCAATAGCCGGAGTAACAGCAGGTATGTTCCATCTTCTCTTGTGATTTTATTTGGGTGCCTTGTTTAATCAGTTACTAATTAACTGCAAAGTGGATGAGTTATATCAGAGGAGTAGACATAGTCCTTTACATATGTTTTTTACAAAATTCTCCAATCAAAACTCCCGTATGACATAATTTATGCTGCCCTTTATGTAAATCGCAGAACTGTACTGAAAGCATATATGAAATTGCATGTTTTGTACGAGAACTAAACAAAAATGCTCAGACATTGAAAAGTAGCAGATTAAAACTACAGCGATAGTTTCTTAGTTGAAAGTTGAAGCTTGCAGTTTATTCGGTTGTTTGGTTTTTGTAACTACTAGATCAGAATATTCAGTTGTCTATCATTCAATTTCTAAGGAAGCATATGTAAATTTAACCGTTTCTAAGAAAGCATATGTGCTTGAAAGATGAAAAAAATAACATGGTGTCTCGATTGTTGCATTCCACCCCAATAGGTGGATGACTTAAAAAGTCAAAGGACAATTTCAACCCACAAAAAAAGTGGGAACGCTCATGAACTTGCCTTGAAACGGCATCTTAAATATCAATCCGTGACTGTCACGGGTCAAGAGGCTATGGGACCTTTTTCAGTCCTTCTTTTAAGGACTTTATAAATATGAAGAAGAAAAAAAGAGAGGGTTTAACAACTGGTTGCAAATATTTTCGTCCAATGCTAATCTGATTGAGCACGGCATTGGAGTAAAACAACCTAGTATAGGGTGTTTATTTTGAATAAGGAAAATAGGGTAACAATTATGTAACTGCATTGTTTAGGAATAGTAAATATAAATCATGACTTACCAAATATTCACTTGCTTGTGTAATTTATCCTAGTATTGTGCCTGTAATCTGATGAGTTAGTATTTAATTTTTGGATGTGATGCAGGCGTGAGAAGGGTGGTAGACTTTGCTGGGGTTTCATTCGCAGACCCAAAAGCCAAACACGAAAGTAAGATATGGTAGTTTGTGATGGAACACGGTGGTCCATGATCCTCACAAGTCATTTGATAACTGTAGCATGTAAATTTTTATGAGTGATGAAATCTCTTAAAAGTGCATTGTGGGGATGGAATCTGTATAAATGTGAGTGTGCTTCATGTAATTACAGCTTTTCTGATTTCAAATCTGATAAGGCAAATACAAGCACGCCAAGAGAAGATTTACTAAGTTCCAATTTTTTACTTATATCCTCCCATCACTACCAAACTGCTTCGAAACATTTTATGATGCCTTGGATCCCACAATTGAAGTGCTCCTTACTTTAGTGTGATCCATAAGTACCAATTAACATGTTTATGCTGCTATTTGAATAAACAATTATGTACTTCTTTCTTTTTATTCATATTATTTAATCTACTCTCTATTTTTAAAACTTGATATTTTGATTTTAAAAGAATATTTATCTTTCTATTCAAAATGGACAAATTCAATTGTATAATAATTAATAAAATAATTTATATCTATGAGTAATATTTAAATTATTTTTTATTTATCTTAAAATCATTTTAGATAAATAAAAAATATTGATAATAAAATAATTTTTGCCTAAATATCCTAATTTTCTTAGGGTTCTGAATTGGTTCAATTGATTCTTAGCAGCTCTAAGAAACTATTGACAAAGATTAAATGAATTAAGATTGGAGCATTTAAGGGTATTCCAATTGAAAAAAATGTTAGGCTAATTGTATTACACTTGATTTTGGTCTTATACTTAGTTGACCTTAGTTTTATGTGTTACACCCTTTAAAATCAACATTTGTTTGTTTTGAATTATTTATCATTTCACAACATTCTATTTTTGCACTACATTTGTATGTTTACAAATCTCACATGCATACAAAAGTTAGAGAATATTTTGTACAATATTTATTCTTGTACAAAAAGTGAAAGATTATAATAATTTTCCCCTATACATACATAAACATTTTTGTTTAAAACTAACATTTTATTTTATCAATGTTTTTAAATACATAGTTTAACATCTACATCAATCTGAATAATCAAATTGAATAAAGAAATAATTACTTGTTAATTTATGTTTCATCTATAACCATGTGTTCAGATACATATCATAAATTTTATTAATGTTAACTTTCCTCTATTTAAACAATTCCTATGTTTCCAATTTATCTCCCTCAAGTTAAAACATATTAACAATTTGTTTTATTGATATATAAATCAAATTGAATTATTTAATCAAAGTCGCAAAATGATGATTAAAAGTGAATAGAATCAATTAAAACAAACTTAATCATGTTAACAGGATTATGGTAGAGGGCAAATTGTGTATTTGAAATAGAAAAGTAAAATAAAATAGTCATAAAAGAAAGTACGAGTTATCAAATAAAATAAAATATTAAGTAGGCAAAAGAAATTTAAAATATATCTAGATAGAAAAATAATGATAAATTCCATAAATGAAAAGGTAATAGCTTTTCAATAACGAGTATAATTATTAAAAAATATTCTTACAATGTAAAATTGGATTCTCGTTCATAAACTATTGTATTTAAGAGTTATTTTATTCTCATTTAGATTTTTTTTACGGAGTATTTTATTTTATTCTTATATTATTTTTACATTAATTTATCATAAAAATATTATTCAGATAATTAAAATTTAAAATTATTATAATCTTAATTAATTTCATTTTTAAATATTAAATTTATACCATTATATAAAGATGATACATTTTTTAATAATTTTATCAGAAAAAATATTTTTAATAATTTATATCATCATTATCATTATATTATATAAAGGCGATGTATTTTTTGCACTATTCTTATTGCAATTTTTAATCATTTTATAATTTATAATTTATAATTTTATTTTTTTATTTTATTTTATTAACGTATCTTATCAAATAATAGATTAAATCTACGATTCAATTAGACCAGCCTTTAAGAATCATACAAAATTAATAATTAAATAAAATTGGATTCTTAAAATATAAAGATTAAATTAGGAAAAGAAAGAATTCTTAAAATATATCTATCTACTCAAATTCTTTTCTTTTTCAATGAAACAATTACACCAACTACAATATTTTTTTCTTCTTCTTATTTTAATGTGAATAGTGTGGAGTATTAATGACCAACCAACGCGCCGATTTCACACTAACAGTAATCACATTCGCACCTTTTTTTTCTTCTACATTTTCTTGTAAGTATCATTTTTTTTTTCAGAAAAAAAATGCTAAAGTCAAGAACCAAGTAAATAAAAAAAATAACTAAGTGGAAATTGTTATTTCAAAAAAGCTAGTGGATCTTAT
Organism: Phaseolus vulgaris; assembly: GCF_051622355.1. Lineage (NCBI taxonomy): Eukaryota > Viridiplantae > Streptophyta > Magnoliopsida > Fabales > Fabaceae > Phaseolus > Phaseolus vulgaris. The sequence goes on along the minus strand of NC_143506.1, from coordinate 22,042,389 downwards.
TTTCAATCACAGAAATATAACATTTATTTATTTTTTTTTAAATGTTATAAATTTCAAAATTTCTAAATAATGTTGTTATTACATCATTATTTATAAATTTTCAATAATTTCAAAGTTTCAAATTTACAAAATTATCACATCATTATTTATAATAATGGATGAATAGTGTTGTTATTAATTTAAACTTTATTAGTCTTAAATTATTTATCGTTAATATTGCAGTCAATTTATATGATTGTTAGTATTTATATTGTATAATTTTTACTGATTGTAATTTTATTATATATATATATATATTATTGAAGTGAATCAAAATGGAGGTATCAGTTCAACAATTTTACAATTTTATACAAACGTTCAATTAATTTCTACAATTTTTTTTTCTATTATTTTTTTCAATTAGTTTTTACAAATATTAAATCACTATAATGTTTAATTTTTTTATTCAAAATTTGAAGATAAACAAAAAGTTGTAGAACTTTTAAAATTTGAAAGTAAATAGTCAAAACTAAATTAGAAGGAAAAAAAATAACTTGTACCAAGTAATAAGGTATATAATGTATAATGATATTTTATTTTTCATTGTTGCTAGCTTATTACCCAGAACAATACTATAATGATATTTATTATTATCATTAAACAATGATAATAGTAATAAAGATAGTGATAATAATAATAATAAAGATAATAAGTCATAGAATATAATCTTAAGGCTGATTATCCAAAAATAAAAGTTATATTATCCTATATATTTTATAAATATAACTTGATTTCATGGTATCAATTTTCATAAGTAAAAAAACTAATTTTCAAAGCAATTAAAAGTATTAGGCTAGTTAATTTTATTTTAAAGTTAACCATTTAAAATTTTGTCTCATGTTAAATATTATTGTGAGATAAAAAAATTTATTGACTACTAACGTAACTCATATGTTAATATACTTAAATAAATGCACACATGAGATATGAGAAATGATAATTACAAATCTCAACTGATATAAAATATAATATTATAAGATGGTGAAAAAGATGTTGGTGTTCTTAGATGGCTGAGTTTAGTTCTGAAGTTATATATTAGTTAAATCATGACAGTACATTGAGTTGGGCTACTAAAATGAGAGGTGTGGTGCAAACAGCATATTGGCTACCTTGGGCCTTCAAATGTCCTTCACTGTCAAATCTGTTAACTTTTTTTATCTCTCCGTTTCATGCCTTTGTTGGAGATGATAATGTCCATAAGTAATTGGGCTTCGATGCCGATTCACCTCCATTACCATCCTTCTTCACCTTCAGCCAATTACTTTCTGCACCCAATTAATTGCTTCCTGCACCCGATTTTTTTTTTTAAATCCCATTATTCCCCTGTCTTTGTTAAACACTCCGGATATAAACATCCGTAAGCAATTAACATTTGCATTTGAAGCTCCCGGACACGTATGTCCGTAGTAGAGAAATGCGTTACGAATATCATTATCCAGAATTGGGTTTTGTATTCTGGATGTACATATCTGAAATTGGGTTTTGAATTTCGGATGTACATATCCGGAATAGTTAACTATGCTCTGGATGTGGGCATGCGTAAGTATATTTTTTGACTTATGGATTTCTATATCAAGAAGTTAAGTGATTTTTTTTTTCTAGCATTCTCAATGGATACAGCTGCCTCAGAGGAGAAATGCGAACGGAAGAATGACAAGACGACACTGCCCGCTGCGTTCAACGTGAAAACGAAGGTGACAGTGGCGGTGGCGGTGCGGCTGCTGCGCAAACACGAAGGTGGCCGTGGCCGTGACGACTACTCCGCGAAAACAAAGGGGTGTTGTGATTGGATGCAGATCTCTTCCTTAACCTAATTTCAATTTTAGTAAAGTTATTTTCATATTTTAAAAAAATTCAATAAAAACATGATTAGATGATCAGCATAATCAACCTCACCATCACCCTGCTCCTTAATACAATTTCAAGTTATCGTATTTATATACTACAAACAATTTATTTTTAATCAATAGCAAATTTCTAACATATTTTCCTACACTTTATATCAACATCTCAAATTATAATATTATTTTATAGTTAGGAATATCTCGTCTTTCCGTTATTAATATTTTTGAATTTCTGGTGTCTGCACTTAATAGATTTCAAGTATTGATTTTAGGATAACTATAAAAGATTATTTGATGTGAAATTAGTTAGTATTAGATTGTTGATGATAATAAATAATATTAAATATATATTTGAACTTCATATTAGTCAACATATTTACATGTGTTGGACCTTTAAGTTAGTAGAACTAAATTCTGATATCACAATTAATCATTATATTAATCTGATATTAAATATTTTTTTTCTTTTAAATTTATGTTTAAATGACATTTATCTTATATGTTCAAAATATTTTTAAACATGTATAAGACATTTCGATCTTATATATATCATAGATGTTTAGGGTCATGTCTAAGGCTTATTTTATGTAGCAAATATAATCAGATATTTTAAAATGATTGCATAATATTAAAGAAAATTATGGATTATGAATAGGTTTTTAATACATTAAGAATCAACATGCTCATTTATGCCATTTTGTCTTTAGTTTAAATTTTCAATTCTTCTTACTTTTCTTTACACACTTTTCAACCAAGTATATACCACTGTTTGAAAAGAGGAATGAAGGAAAAGCAGCTCTTTCTTCATTCAGCAGTTGGGAACCTTTTAAAAGAATTTAGCTCTTTCAAAGTAGAAGGGTATTCTAATAAACAAAAGAATAGATTAACAATCGCTCACTACAAAATCAATAATTAAAATCTGTGGTAAATAAAATACACATAAAATTATTTAAGTTATAAATAAGTTAATCTCAAGTTTAATATTTTTTTAACAAATTAAACTCATTTTTTTAAATAAAATCGATTAAATAAATAAGACAGAAACTAATAGCTTTTTTACATTATATATATATATATATATATGACAATATAGTTTTAAAGATAAAAGAAAAGAAAAGTTGTTTTTATATGATATCATTTTTGTGTATACTTTTCTCTTTTAGTTAATGTATTTATATATTTTTTTTTCATATTGTATACAATTGCTATTATTAATTGCTAAATAGCATTCTTTCCAACAAGGAAAAAACTTATTTATTTATTAATTATTAAATAGCAGTCTTTTTAACAAAAAAAATAACCTACAAAATTATTTTACTTCTACTTATTTTTTTTTTTTTTCAATACGCAAAGTGATATACTTCACGAATAAGAATAAAATGGAATACTTTATGAACAAGATGATTTGTTTCTTAAAAGTCAAATAGAAAAACAGTACATTTGATCTGACCCATGAGCGGATTCGTGGAATAGCTTTCCAGAAGAATAATATATAGTATTATTTCATTCCATTAATATATATATATATATATATAATTATATTAAAAACCGTGCATGATTAATACATGTTCTTCATATCGTAAATAAAATTTGTTACAATATTTAATAAGAAAATAATAATTTAAGTAAAAAATAAAAGTGACTCTATTAAAATTAATTATTTATATTGATGGTAATATGCTTTTATATTTATAGTTGGATGTTAAAATTGGGAGGCAACAAAGAAGTACAAATGTGGTTGACCCTTCCAATTCCAACGTCACCCGTGATTCCCAATCCAATCCAAACAGAGACAAACAGAGAAAAGATAGAGAAAACGCGCTTACGACTTGGAACCGTTTCTTCCATTCTCTACCAAAGTCATAATAGAAAACCTCGCCAAATACTAGTATAAACAATTGCTTAACTACATTTTTTAATCAACAGGAACAAATCATAATTAATTTCTTAATCTTCCTAATTTCTCTCTCCAGATGTCATTATACTAATCAAAATAAGTATTATCAATTATGGCACATTTGGTTAATATTCTGACAACTAATGTCAAAATATATTAATAATCAATTTCCTTAAAAACAGTTGTAAAAAAAAGTTTTGAAAAAAGCAGGAAATAATAAAGAAGAGGAGTGGGCGGTGACATACAAAAAGCGTGGGTTGGGTGTTGGTGTAGCTCTTACAATCCCAAATTCACTGCTATAATCACTTCCTTCTTCATTTCAGTTTCGTTTCTGATTCTCAATTCTTCTTATTCTTCTCTGATTTTGTCACACACGGGTATTGTTTCTTTTCCCTCTTTATCATTCAGTTTAGTTTCTCTTTCTTGTCAACTCTCTACTATGGCCTTCTACCTTCCTTCCATCTCTGCATAAACCTTTATCTGTTTCTTCTTACTTCTCTTCCCTTCATCTGGTCCTTCCTACCCACTTTTTTGATTTCGATTCAATCATTGTGATCTGCTTTTTTCTTCTTTTCTAAATTTTCCACTCTATCAAACGATTCAGCTTTGCTTTTTACTTCCCCATAGGGTTTCTTTGCCATATCTAGATTTCGATCATCTGCTGGATTGAGTTCCTCTGCTGTCAATTTCGATGCTGACCTCGTTGCATTCTTTCTCTCTCTGTTAACACCTGGACGGAATGATTTTGTTTTTTAATTTAGATTGCTGATCAAATAACTGTTAATTTTTTTGTAGGATGCACTCTACATTTTCGAAAGGGCTTTATTATTGATATTGTTTGGTTGGGTTTGCAGAAAGGTTAACAGTAGAGGGACTTGACTTGCTGGAGATAGATAGAGATGGCTAACAACGCTGCTGCCTGTGCTGACAGAGCAACTAGTGACATGCTCATTGGCCCGGACTGGGCTGTCAACATAGAGTTGTGTGATATCATTAATATGGACCCGGGGTATTGTTTCTGATGCTTTGCTTGGAGATTCAGTGTATTTGCTGTATGAATACTTTCATACATGATTATAATTTTATTTCTCTAATCAGAGTTAGATGGTTTCTTAGGGTCTGATTGAACAAACTTCTGAACGACATTTCTAAGAAAAAAAAAATATGAACAACAAGATGAAATGAGTTTCTGCCTTAGCTAAAATTAGCTTATGTGCTCTTAAAAGAATTTAGAGAAGTTATATTATATGAGAGAACTTTTATGAATTAACTTGTACGTACACTAATTTTAACTTTATGGAGAAAATAATTTTAATTTTTCTTCATATTTTTTTCTCCTAAAAGTTCTTCTGAAGAAGCTCGTCCATACACACCCTTAGTTATGTTGTATTTAGGATAACTGCCTGTACTCTGTTTCAGTAAGTCCATTTGTAATCTTGCATCTCAAAGAAGTTAATTTGATGTACATCTTTTACCCTCTTATATGTTGGTTAAAAGTGTTTGTGTTGGGGGTTACTTCTATCTTGCACTCTTTCTGTGCTAGAAAGAGTTCTTTGTTGTTAGATGGTTTGAACTAAAATTGTCTGGCCGATCATATTTGACAAAGTCACCTTTTATTGGGCATCTGTGGATCACTACATCATTTATTATTTTCTCAAGTTTTGAGTTGCCATGTTCCTGTTATGCACTCATACAATTGTGAATAAAAGGGCAGTGTTAAGGGCTCTTTTCTTCCTCATAAAGCAACGGCTATGTGTTCAGGGTTTTCATTGAAAAGGGAGCAATGGAATTTCTATCAATGTATCACATATATATCTGAACTGAAACAAGTATAGGTTTTCATTTTTGAAGGATTATTGAGTTGGAAACCATAGAAAGTTCTTACCACATAGAACACAATGGTAAACTGTCTTAATTGTGATATTCAGTTCATTGAGTTGTATTTTGATGCTTAATCACACCTTTGGTGCCTTTTTTAATTTCAAATTCCTTTGGTGCCTTTTTTAATTTCAAATTGCTGCCCCCTTAGTTTTCGAAATGTTGCAATTGAATCTTCATTTATCATTTTGCCATTAATGTGACACTCTTTTGCTGCATATAATATTATAAAGAAACACATTATTACAGTCAGCAAAATTGTGCACTTGAATACAGATGAAGCAAATGGACGAGGAATTCAATTGTATCAATTTGAATAATTTGCACATTATGTTTTTTCATTCAAAATCAGGGGAATAAAACCAAAAATTGATGAAAACAGGAGAACTAGAAGTGAAATTAAACCACTTTTGAATTTGATCCTGCATTTTAGTTTTGGATCTCAAGTATGTAATTCATTTCATTGATCGTTATTTTGATTTCTCATGGGTTTTTTCTTTTTTAAATTGTTCCTGATCTTCTGTGTTATAACTAATTAAATTTTACAGGCAAGCAAAGGATGCATTGAAGATACTCAAAAAACGTTTGGGCAGTAAAAATCCAAAAATACAGCTTCTGGCACTTTTTGTCAGTATTTCTGAAGTTTTACTTTTGGATAATTGTGAATATTTCATTACTTGGATATAATGTGTTAAATATGTGTTTTGAGTTATTACTAGATTTATACCCTTTTGAAAGGTACAATATGAAAAGTCGCCATGATTAAAAGTTTTTAATCTGCCGTTATAGAAAGAGATTAGGTGTAAAATACTTTAAAAAAGCAATGATTACCTGACTCAGGTGCTTTGTATTTGATATAGGTATTGGAGACCCTCAGTAAAAATTGTGGTGAAAGTGTATTTCAGCAGATAATCGAGCGGGATATCTTACATGAAATGGTTAAGATAGTGAAGAAGAAGGTATTTACTGGTTTTGACACTTTATATTTCATTTTAAATGTTCCTTGTGCAATTGTATTTTGTATTTTGGAAGTGGAATAGTTTCTTATCCATTGCTGTCTTCTTTTACAGCCAGATTTAAATGTGAGGGAAAAGATACTGATTTTAATTGATACATGGCAAGAAGCTTTTGGGGGGTCTACTGGGGTTTATCCTCAATATCATGCAGCGTATAATGAATTGAAGGTCGGCTATTCTTTATCTAGACATTACTTTCTGAAATTAATTTATTCTATGCGTTTGTACTGTGAAATTCTTTCCTACTAGAGTCATATTAGTTTTTTCTGCCTGTATGCAACATATTATTATAGTCGCTTTATTTATCCAAGGTCGACTTAGGTCATCATTGTTTCTTTTTGTATTTCTATTTAGTGGGTTAATGGGTTATATTGTTACGTGAGCTGCACCTGCATCCAACTGTGAGTTTGCGATATTCATATCCAACCTTGGAAATCCCACCCTCTCAAATGCATATGCATATATAATTAATAATGTATAAGCAATCACTGTTCAATTCTAATATGTCATTACACATACTATTAATATGTCAAACTCATTATTCTAAACTAATGTATCATTAAATTGTTGCTTTTCGACTTAGAGCTAATGTAATGTTTTTGATAATTAATAGTCTGCTGGAGTTGAGTTTCCACCACGAGATGAGAATAGTGTACCATTCTTCACTCCTCCTCAAACTCAGCCAATTGTTCATTCTGCTGAAGAATATGATGATGCTACTATTCAGGCTTCTCTCCAGTCAGATGCATCTGGCCTTAGGTGCTCTTTGAACTTTATCATGTTCATAATGTTCTAATAGTTATTTTTGTTTTGTGAGTTGAGGTTAGTTAACATTGTTTTATACATATCACATTGTGCAAGGAAATTAACAGGGTATTTATCACCTTGTAAATTGTTGGTTTCTTAATTGTTGAATTTATGCATTTTTGCAAAAGCTCCCTGCTTTCTGTGACTGATGTATAGTTTACTGTAGTTCACCATTGGTAAGAAATCTTCTCAGGTAACATGTTAATGAGGTTATTTGAAAATGTTCATTGCTACCCTATACCACACATTCTCACTGTTAGCAACTATGTTTTGTGGCCAGTAGTTATGCTGTCATTGATGGCTATATATCATGGTAAAGTTTATAAATTTTATTTACCTTGTTTTCCCTCGCAGAATTTGTTCTATTGCAACATTGTTGACAATCACATTGGCCTGATGCATTTAGGATTATTAATTCCTATAGGTTAAGATATGCTGGTGGTGTTAATTTATTTAGGGATTGCTTACATATTTACAAGGGGTATTTTGAAGCTCTTCTAACTATTGTTGTCATTGTTCTTATTTTGGTTAGGAGTTTTTTGGTAGCCCTGTTTTTCCTCGTAATTAGTCATTCTTGTATGAAGCATGCAAAAGAACGTTGGTGTTTGCTTTATCCTTCTCATACTTGATTTGCTTATAAGCAGTTTGATAGAGATTCAAAATGCTGAAGGACTAGCTGATGTGTTGATGGAAATGCTTAGTGCCTTGAATCCTAAAGACCATGAGGTGATATTATTATTATTATTATTATTATTATTATTATTTCTTGTTCCTTTTCTGCTGGCTTCTTTCTGGAACCTTTGTTCCGTTTTTCTTGTCTATGGAAGTATGTATAGGTTTGAGCTTTGAAATTGCTGTCTTTTGGTTTCCGTGTTTTCATATCCTGCTTGTTGTTTGGTGGTACTGTGGAATTCGGGATATGGGTTTCATTCCAATTAGCAAATTGGAATAAGTAGGTTGTGACAATTATTAGTAATATTCTGATCAAGTTAAGACTTTAAGAAGGACCCCTTTCCTCCCCACTCTGGCACAACTGAACGCCTGAAATGTGTCATATTTAGGTGAGACTCCTATATGTTTTTGTGTGACTCAAGGGTTTCTTGTTGGTCCACCTTCATCCTATAACTTTGCTAGCAGATATAATTTTCCAGTCTCAATATCAAGATCATTCATGACTTAGAAAACTTAGTGGGCCCAGATCAAGTTACTTATTTTGTAGTAATTGTATAAAAATAAGCATAATATACCATCCAGAAGAATGAAAAAACTGTCAGGCACATTTATAGCTTTGAACAGATCACTAATTGTTTTTTTCTAGTTTTAAAAGTCAGAATTTTGTAAGTTTTGCTTGCCCTGGTGTTCTGAATGCACATTGTATTTAGCTGAGATTATTAAGTACCTAACCAAGAAATGGGGCATGATAGTCCAGTGCATGACCGGATCTATGAAAGCATGCCTTCCAAGTGCAGAACTAAGATGTTAATATGCTGAGTTAGCCATGAAATGTTTGGGGCATTATAGTCCAGAACATGTTTGGATCTATTTGCAGAATTAATTAGGATATAATTCAATCTTAATGCTTTTGTTTGTTTTGCTATTAACTTTATAGTTCAGTACAAAACTGTTGTGGCAAGTTGTCATTATTCATTTGTTTCTTATTATTCTGGACAAATGTTTCAGGGTGTGAAGGAGGAAGTGATTGTTGACCTTGTTGACCAGTGCCGTTCATACCAAAAGCGGGTCATGCTTCTTGTGAACACTACTACGTAAGTATTTTTTTCCTTCAATTACTAAGTCTCTTTTCTTTTTGCAATTATAAAGAGTGACTGTAATGGTTTCTTCACTTTCAGGGATGAGGAGCTTTTAGGTAAGGGATTGGCACTGAATGACAGTCTTCAGCGAGTGCTCTGTAGACATGATGATATGGTGAAAGGAACTTCTGATTCAGGTGCTAGAGAAGCAGAAACTACAGTTCTGCCACTTGTAAATGTAAACCATGAAGATGATGAATCAGAAGAGGATTTTGCTCAACTAGCCCATAGGTGAAACCCCAGAAGTTCTTGTGTAGTTACTTCATCTTTCTTAGTGCGCACAATTGTGTTGAGGGGAGTCATAGGATAGGCTTGACATATTTTCAAGATAATTGATATGATACCCTTTGTAGTGGATATGTCTCCCCTGTAACCATGCCAATTATCCTCTATTCCCCTTGCGTTTTTCTCTTCCTTTTCAGTTTCATAAACATTTAAATACTATGATTTCAGGTCATCACGTGATTCTCATGCACAGAATAGGAAACCAGTCTATGACAAGGCAGAACCAGGGAGGATAAACCCAGTTATTCCCCCACCGCCAGCATCAAAGAAGCCTGTCTACTCTGGCACTGGTGTGGTTGACTATCTCAGCGGTGATACATACAAGACAGAAGGATCTCCTCAAAACTCAGAACGCACTTCATTTGCAGCTCCTGTCCATTCTAGCCCTAATCCAACCTCATCAGTGTCTTCATCTCGTCCCCATGCCGTGAGTACCTCAGCACCTATTTTTAGCAGCCAGCCTGTGTATGATGAACAGCCATCTTCTGAGAGGCTGCCTCAAGCTCCCTTGGATACCCAATCTTCTGGCATCATTCCACCCCCACCTTCAAAGTATAATCAGAGACAACAGTTTTTTGAGCAACAAGGTGCATCCCATTCAAGTAGTGGATCCAATTCCTCTTATGACAGCTTGGTGGGACAAACTCAAAATCTCTCGCTGAATTCATCCACCCCAACCAAAGAACAGAAGCCAGAAGATGCCCTTTTCAAAGATCTTGTTGATTTTGCGAAATCCAAAACCTCATCATCTTCCAAACCCAATAATAGGTCATATTGATATATTGTGTTTGCTTTGCTTGTGCTGGTACGGTTTATGAATGTTGTTTATCTTGTTTTTTTTTCCAGATCAATGAGAGCGACCTGTTTGTGGTTGTTTAGGACCCTTCGGATATGAATTGATCATGCGTGTATTTTACATATATTGCGTATATTCATGTATATTGTTCATATTGAATTTGTTGGCTTATGTTTTCAATAATATCAGATTCTTTTAAGCATCAGAGTCATTTCAAATACGCTGGTTACAAAAAGGGAGTGGGTGGTGGCTATTGCATGGGCAAATTTTAAGCTCTTGCGTAGCTTCGGGGTCCAAGTGCTGAGATCCTAGTTGATGATCGACAATTAGAAGGAATGTTCAAGCCCAAAAGCACGTAGGCTGATAACATCATTATACTGTAAACAGTAGGAGTCCGTGATAGTCAGAAACCTGGATAATGCTTTTATCAGTATCTGCTCCCTTGCTTAGAGAATTAAGAAAACTTGCATTGGAATTATAGAATTTTTCCTTACCCAGTGGTCATAGCTAGAAAAGCCACTAGATCCAGCAAACAAGACCTAGGTGCAACCTCTGAATAATATTCATTATTGAGGTGGCCGACAAATTTAAATATTCAGTATTGATAAAATATTTTATTTGTATAAACATGTGTTATGTATAATTTACATGAAAAAGGTTACGAAATAGCTGTTATGCTTTAAAGGTGGATCGGATATGATCGGAGAATTATACTCAGACACTCGCTAAATGAAGTTAAATGTGGGTCTCTTTACCTTTTCATGGCCCCTCGTCAATTTTATAACAATTACTTCTACATATAATACTGTTGGGAGTTGGGATAGAACTCGAGGAACCTTCGTACTTCTGCAACTAATTTGTCCGTTTTAGTGGATTTACCTTCGCATACATCCAGCCCCCACCCACATCGTTAAAGCTAACCATCTCTTCCAATTCCCTCTTCATTAATTTCCCAAATAAATGTTACTAAGTTTGTATTTGCTAATACCATAAATCTTAAGATCTAACAATTAATTCATTAGTTAATCAATTAAATTAGTTACCGATTTCTAATTTTATATTTAAAATCTGAATCGCAGTCCAAAATCAAATTTAGAGAAGAAAATTACAAACTCTTAACGATTTGCATAAACTCAATTATACTTGTTTTGATATTTATTCCAGGAATTTAAGAATTAGAACACAAAATGAGGTTAAAAAAGAAAGAGAAAAAGGCAAAATGAAAATTAAAATGAGAATAAATTAAATTTGATATTTATTCCAGGAATTTAAGAATTAGAACACAAAATGAGGTTCAAAAAGAAAGAGAAAAAGGCAAAATGAAAATTAAAATGAGAATAAATTAAAATTGAAAATTAAGCAAAATGACTTCTTTGTACATGTTTAGAGCATATTTAGACAATAAACGAGTCGAATTGTGAATTCTAATTAGGTTGATAAGTTCAATTCCAAAAATTTAAGAAAAAAATAAATATGCATGAGTTTTATTACAAAATTTGTCTAAACTTATAAAAACTTACCGAACATGGCAGAAACCTCAAAATTCAATATACTATATGTTGATTTCGACGATTTGGAAATAAAATTTAGAATCTGAGTGTAACTCAAGACAAAGTTAAAACAAATTCAACCCAATTTATTTATAGTAGAAGAAAATAAATTAAAAAGTGTTAGAAATTGCATATCGACTAGAGTATTTCATTGTATATAAGTGTGTGCAAACTTCATCTAATGAACCAGTTTAATGGGATTGAGTTAGACTTAAATGTACTTCGTAATATGATATCAGAGCTAAGGTGGCTACCATCATAATAAAAAGTGAAACAAACATAATTACCATATTTTCCGGCAGCAGACAAGTGAAATAATATTAAACGAGACTTCTACTCTGAGATTTGAAATGCATGAAAAAGGAGAAATAACATTTATTTATTCAAAATATTACATGTTGGATGAGAGACAAGTGGTAGTGTCCAGTTTGTGGATACATGCATAATTTGTAGTGGATGATGATATGATACATACGTAGTATTATTCGTTTTTAAAATTCAGAAACAAGGAGAATGGTTTGCTGCTATGTTGAGGCAACCAGATAAGCAAGAATGCGTTGCTTTATCCTTGCATACATGAAGATGAATATTTTTCTCTTGATGCTACTTCTCCTTCTAGGGAATGACTCTTTTCTTCTGCTCTTCTGTGATGCTTGCCTACTTCCATGCACCCATTCCATCTTTCTTTACCACAAAGAAGGAGATGATAACCTCTGGTTTATCTTATGAGAGACTGAGACTGAGTTTGTATGAAGTAAGTGATACTTGCATATATATATATGAACATAATATGTGCTGTATAAACTATAAAGTTAGAGTAGGAACCTTCGTGGTTCGTAATGGCTATAAACTTCCGATAATAGCAAGGTTCATGCAAGACCAACTATTTTCGTACAAGCTTTTATTTTATGCAATCACATAACAATAATGTACGGTCACCACCACTCTATGCTTCAATAGAATATCTTCATCTCTTAATACTCTTTAATTAAAATTCTGTTTTTAATGATTTTTCTATTCTTTGATATAAAGTTCCAATGAACGACATTAAAATAAATTTCGATTATTTGTGTAAAAAAATTTATAAATAAAAATAATAAAATTAAATGATGTTAAAAAACAGTTTTAGTCAGCACTAGTTAGTTTATTTTTGTTTATATTTTATATTAAAAAGAGTGTAAGTTATCTATAAACTATTTTCTGATTTTATTTCAATAACTTTTTGGATAACTTGCTAAAGTAACACTATTATTCATTCCTATATTTATAAATTCCTCAAACCCTTTGAAATTAACCATTATTCGTTTCAAAAAATAAGTAAATATATAAAAGTATCGGGTGACTAAATACATAATTTATTATATATTAAATATTCTAAGATTTTTTTTCTATAAATTGAAAGCGTTAATTCAATAGGAAAAGTAAAGTTTCTTTTGGCTTCTAATTGAGTGTGTGTGTGAGAGAGATAAATTATTAAAGAGACCTTATGATTTTTATACAGTCGTCAAATTCACAAATCATGATATAATAGATATATATATTTTTTTTAATTTTAAAAGTTCAATCTTTATGCATTTTAATGTAAATTTATTTATAACTTATCGTTAGCATACATTGTTGTCGTAAATGTTACAAAATAAAATTTTGTGTATCTTTATAAAAACCTCATACATAGTTAATGTAACTCAATTTTTTTGCTATGTATATACCATTTATTCATATTTTTAAAAAATTATTTAGACTTAGTTTGACACCATGATTTATCAAAGAAAATGAGAGAAAGAGAATTGAAATAAAAAAGTATACCAATTTCACTAATTTATTTCATGAGAAATGAATATTGAATTTTTCAAATCAGCGCAGGATCCAGATAAAATTATAATACAAAATCTTTCAATTTTATTTTTTCAAACCAAACAATCTCATTTTTTTCATCTTATTTCTCTTAAAACCAAACAATTCATATTTCTTTAATCTCTGCTAAACACAAATTTAATGTTTTTGAAAATTATCCATGTATCATTATTTAATTTTAAAATTTAATGACGAAGATAATGTTTTGGACAGTTGTTAGTTGAGTTGGCAGATTGGAAGTGGTCACATAAATCAGAAAAGCAAATTAATTGCCTTGGTGGCACAAGAATTCTGCTTTTTGTGTAACTTCACATTTTTCTTTTGGTTTTGAGTCTTCCCAAAGATGCATAGTTTGGTTTTGGGATTAGTTTCATTCCTGCAAGCTGAATTTTGCTTTTGTCTTGCCCACCTGAAATTCTGAGCTGTGGGAAGAATGGGATAAAGACAAATAATTCAAGTTATTGATTTGATATAGTTCAAAGAAGAAAAGCAAAAAGAGCTTGGAATATGGACTTTGGGCTCCGCCACTTTTCAGGACTATCTCTTCTTATTGACCCTTGGAACTTCTCTGCTTGTTTTCCCTGAAGAAACAAGAGACATCATTAGAAAATACATATCCTAAATGTTATGAATGTGTTTGCATGAAAGGACTAGAAAAAAGTGAAACATGTTTGTTGCAGTATATCAGTTACTCATTTTTACTTTTCGAATCCTTGCTGTTTTTTCTTTTCAAAACATGAATGGTTATGTTATGAGACATTGGTGACAAATACCACTGCAAAATACTAAACAAAGTCAAAATTTCTATTAGAACATTATGTTCATTAATTTTATTAATGCAATCTTGATGGTTGCAAATTTGTTTTCTGTATAGAGACCGAAATGGCAGAGTTTATAAGCAAAGAAGTAAAATTACTATTCTAAAACCATTGTTCATTTCAATACCTCCATTGCATCCTTGAGAGGTCCCCAACATTCCATTCTGTTGTAATTTTGTGAGCTAGAGTGAAAATATACTCTAACTATAGAATCCAGCAATTCGGGATGCTCATGGAAAAGTGCAGAATCTCCAAAATGAATTGCTTTGAGAACCTGCCATACTCAAGTCATATTTCGGCATAGGCATATGGCTATAAGTTTTTTTCTCTCAAAACTACACCTTAGAAAAATGAGAGACTCATCCTTGTAAATAATAATAATACGAGAACATGGCATAAAAAGAGCTGAGAACTTATACAAGGTTGTAAATATGATCTTCAGGAAACAACCTCCTCAATATTCAATTGAAGAAACGAGTTGAGCATATGGCAGATAGAACACTAGTTAAACAAACATGCATGATTAAAAAGTGGAAGTTTAGCCTGTCACTTTTTTCCATATGATTTAATCGTGAGTATTCTTTTGTGAGATTTAACATACACTTTTTAGCAATGGCAAGCAACTGTTCACCCACACACAAAATACTTGTATCTAGGTTTTTGAGGAGGTTGTCATGAATAAAACTTAGATCAGTCATAGAATTCAGATTTTTATGTTTTGATGTGATCTGTAAGTAAAATGCAAACATACCAGAGGCATTTCCTTGGAGAATATGTGATATCTAAATTCAGCAGCCAGGTTCGAGAAGGAATTGGGACCACTGACAAAGCAATGAACATGTAGGCACATTTCATTTTTCACTTTCTTCCATTCAGCTACAACATCATCCTTCTCGTACCACCCTCTCAACTGCCAGTCACAGAAGGAATGCCATACATAAAATACCTATTAACTAGGGAGCTAATGTTCTTGTTCAAAACACAAATCAGGCATAGGTTTCCAAGCCAATCATGAAATAATGAGAATAGAAGCCAAACCTGTTCTAGGCGGATCACATTGGACACTGCTAAAGTCAGATTAGCTGTAAAGTCACAATGGGAAAGAATGTAGGTTCTGGGAAGAATACTTGCATATTTGCTTATCTGATCTTCCAATAGAACAACCTTCAATTTGGAAGCTTCAAATTTTGCTGTCGGAACCAAAACCCTAACAGCCTAAATAAGAATAATAATAGATCCCTCTTATACAACTTATCAGGAATATCAGTGAAACTGATAACAAATCAAATAATAATCTTTTGGTATAGCTATATCAAAAGTTGTAAGCTTAAACTGAATTCAACAACGAGAAGGAAGGTATTTGATGGTCTCTTCATTTCTGATTATAATCATTGACTATTACGAGAAATCATTTGGATGGATCTCAAATTGCAAATAGTTATCTCATGAAGCATATTGGTTTTGTCCATTAATCTAAATTTTGTAAATTGGAATTACAGATTGAAGATGTTTACCCATAATTCAGTGACGACTGTAACACAGCCAATAGTCACAGAATGCAATAGCAACAGCCAATATCTTGAAATACAGGAAGCATAATTCCTTCTACACATTTCACATATGAGTAATAAGAAATTCAAATAAATAAACCATTTCAGGAAATGAGGACTTTCTCTTGCATCTGGGCTAAGAAATTCAATTTCCTACTTAATCATTAGTAAGGAAAAACAAAATGCTGGGTCTTGGGAGTTGAGCTCAGGTTTGCATACTGCCTTCTTTAAAAATAATTGTCACTTTTGGAGTATCAGTTTATTTCAAATTATTTGTTTCTGAAAAGAAAAAAACTTAGATGCAGTTTCTTAAATACTTATTTCCAGTCTTGTTTTTAATAGGAATGCCAGTTTTATCTAAATAATTTGTATGATAAAGGGTTCCATTAAATATCAATATAGATTACAGAGGTGAAACTCTAATTTTCATTGAAGAGCAATACCAAAAACACTTAGGGACTTGCATCTGAGTTTTGTTTTTTTAGATAACCGAGAAGTCGAATGAAAGCATAATGGCGTGAGATAGGGTAATGTGGCCAAATGAACCAAGAGTTCCCAAAATTGAGAGTATCTAATAATTAATCCTTGTGCATAATCTTAAGGTGACTATTATATATATTCATGATAGCTTTAAGATCCAGCAGGGTTGTTATTGTGCCATTAAGCAATTTCTTTCACCTTTTGGAAACAGGACAGTTTATTATGGTAAGGGGCTGAGTCACGAATGCAAAAGCTTGAACTTTAGATGCTATTATTTTCTGCCTAATCTGAACTACATACTTCCTTGACCATATTCTTGAAACAAACAATTGATGGATGAACCTCTAAAATTTCAATGGCAGATGGTAAGCTGAAACAGCACTAAGAGACTAAAAAAAGAAACAATAAAAATACCCATTTTGCCATGAGAGAATGGAATAGATAGCAGTAATAAACAAGCAAATTGATAACCTTAAAAAGCTACAAAAACTAGTGAAATTAACCATATAGTTTATACATAACAAAAAAACAACAAT
The DNA here is from genome assembly GCF_051622355.1 of Phaseolus vulgaris. Taxonomy (NCBI): domain Eukaryota; kingdom Viridiplantae; phylum Streptophyta; class Magnoliopsida; order Fabales; family Fabaceae; genus Phaseolus; species Phaseolus vulgaris. The sequence continues at coordinate 22,025,228 of NC_143506.1, read as the reverse complement.
TTCCCTTTATGCCAGCCATTAAATTCAAAATGCAGGCAGATAACAGTGAATGCAAGACATTGGCAGGACTCATGAAACTAAAAAAGGGCACCTCAGAAACAAGGGTGTTGTAGGATGGTGAGGCATTGGTGATGGACAAGAGAAAGGGTCTGCATCTTGTGGATGATGGTTTATACATGATGTGGTTGTTGGTGAAGAACTCTCTGGTTGGTGAAAATAAGAAGGCATTTTGAGCACAATGACATGCCATTGAAGATGCTTAACACAGTGCTGCTCTTCATCTTTCACAGGCCACCATTGTCTTCTTCTCAAGGCTTAAGGAAAAAGAGCGATGGAGAAAGAAAGAGAGTAAAGTGATGTGGAAAAATTAGTGTTGTTGGTTTGGTTCGTTCATGTGGACTGTGATTCAGACCCCACACTCCAAAATCTCCATCACTCCATTCCTTCCACACGATTTTTTTTCTTTGTTTTTAATAAATTATAGAAAATAAAAATTGAAACTTGCAATATATATATTATATATTATAAACACAGGGCATGATTTGAGAATGGAACTGAACTTTGTGCCACGCCCTCAAAGAGCTCAAATTCTGGATAACATGTTATGGATAATATAGTGACGTGGCATTACGTGGGTCAACAGTTTGGTGTGAAGCGAAATGAGATCTGTTTGGGGTCTTTCACTTCAACTTCCCCTTATTTTTACTCCTGCCAAATACAAATCATAAAAAAAGATACAATGCAGTTTAGATTTAATTTCTTATATGAAATTTGTTGTTCTATGACCTTGTTGATACATTAATGAGGCAATTTCATAACTAATGCAAATATAAAGCATAATAATTTTAAGACTGACAAATTTAAACTCAAGAATAATTTTGAAATAATGAAATTATATAAGACTGAAATAGATGTAGAAGAAATCAAATTGCGCGAATATCATTTTTTTAAATGTTACACCATTAATAATTTTATATAAATATAAAATTTGTTTGTCCAACTGTTAAATTATAGTTTTTTATCATGGTAATTATTCATCTAAAATTTTATTAAAATTGAATAAAAATATAATCAAATAATTTATATTTAACTTTATATAAATGAGATATTAAATAATTTTATATTAATAATATAAAATTTTGTATATATAATTTAGTAGGAAGTCATCACTTTAAAAACTATCCCCTATGTTTAAATTTAGTAATTATTTTATTTTACAAACAAAGAAATTAAATAAATAACAACTAACATTCTTAATTTTAAATTATATATAAGTAAAAATAGGCTTAAATATGCTATATTAATTCATCTAATACTTTTTTATTAATTTTATCTCAATTTTTTATTTATTTTGACTATTATATAAAATTTTACTATTTTGATCCTTACTTTCAATATTATAACATCCCTATTTTTACTCATATTTCATAACATATTATACATACTATATCTAATTAACATATAAACATTTACTACTATCTATTATCTCATATTGTATCTCAAAGTATATCCTTCTTTATAAGGATTTTAATATATACACAAAGTATTAAAAACAAAACATTTAAATAAAAATATTTGTTTATTTGACTGCTTACTATTGAACTCCATCACCTGCAATTATGAGATAGTTCTATATATTAATATGTTAATTTGATATGGGTTGTTTTACTTTTATTTTATTATATGTGGGTAAAAAATTAGAGATATTACACTCTTCCACTTCTCCTTGTATCTAGTCTAATTATTGATTTTATTCAGTATCTCTTTAAGGTTGACTATCTAAGTTCCCTTGATTTGTGCTGTTCATATGTAATGTAATATCAAACTTAACTCATGACACTACAAATATTAATCAAGTCTAAATTAAAAACATATTATAAGTTGTTTAACGTTTGTTCCATAAATAGGAGTATAAAATGTTTATCAATAATGATGTGGTAAAATATGAGCTACAACATCTTCAATTTATAAAATAAATCAGGTAAGTTACTTTTATTGAAAATGCTTTGGTATTGAGGATTATATTACATAGAATACAAATAGTAAATTATTACATTACAAAACCAATAAATGAATAAAGAATTATTTTCATACTTAATGTAAAACTATTTTTATATGTTTTCAAAATATTATATTATTTATATGCAAAAATACTTTTGAAAACTAAATAGTATATACATTTTTATTTCATACCTGATTATACTGTAACACCAGTTAAGAAATAATGTTATTTAAACTAAGTTAATATTCTTGACTTGCTTCTACAACATCATCATATGTCGGCAAATTTTCGAAACTAGAGTAATTTTAATTCAAAGTTCTGCAAATGTACAGATTTGTTTTTAATTCTAGAATGGGGTAAATAGTATATATGAACTACGATCAGATCTAAAAAAAATCACTAACCAACTATAAGATTTTTTAAAATTTTAAAGAATTCGTATATACTACATACAAATTTAATGTAAATTAATTCAAAAGTAATTCATTTATGGAGAAATCGTATTTGGTAAATATAGTTTTAATTAGAAAATCTTATATAAAAAAATATTTTTTAAAAAATAAATTGAGCTAAAATCATATATATCATGTTTAATTATACAGAAATTGAGCTGGAATCGTATTTACAATTTATAATATACAACTTCAACTTCAGTTTAATATTTTTTTAAAGAAAACTTATTTTTTTTAAATGATAAAATAATTAAAAAAAAAATAGTTGTTTTATTTTAATTGAAAATGATATATGAAAATTAGTAATGGAGTAAAATCCTAAATTCGGAACATTAAAAATAAATTGAAAACTTTAATCGGAAAGTTAAAAATTAAGGCTAAAATTAAGAACATTAATTCAAGACTTTAACCAAAAACTCCAATTAAATTTTCTGAATTTTCAGTTTATGTTTAGCTATTCAAATATAGGATTTTATTATTGTTACTAATTTTTATAATTATTTAATCAAAATAACATAACTAAATATTTTATAAATTATTTTTTTTATTTAAAAAATAGTTTTTTTCCTAAAAAAATACTCACTCAAATGGTATATTGTAAATATAATTAAAGTTGTACAATTTTAGTATAATTTTAATATAATTGAAGTTGTATGTACGATTTCAACACAATTTAATTTTTAAAAATTATCTTTTAGATGTAGGAGTTTTTATAAAAGAGTGAAATCTTATGTTTCAGTATTAAAATAAAAAAAAAAATTAAGTGCAACAACGATAAAATGAATATATTAAAAGAAATTAACAATATTTAAGCACATATTTTTATGTAGTACTCATTCCCACAAGGATTCCAATTTTAAGATAATGTCTGCTATAGTGTGATGTGTTAAAAAGTGTAATATATTTTAAAAATGACTGATAAAATTGTATGATATTGTGTTTCAGTGTGACATGTAAAAAGTAGATCTCCAAGATAAATTAGGATTGTATAGGTTCATTGAAAATTTAATCTTAATGGGAATTAATCGATTAGGTTGTGCTTTTACTTCTCATATTATTCATAGGGTTTTCCATTTAAAAGTATTGGTGTCTTCTTTTTATAATTAATAGTGTCATTTTCTGTTCACATATTTATGCAAGTTTAGAGAATTATTTCCACCAATGAAAGGTTTTATGGAAAGATGTTTTATTTCTAAACCCTTCTCTCTCTCCCTCCGTGTACAAAAATAACATGTTAGGTCTCTTTTATATGTTAGTATGCTCTCAACAATTGTCTTTTTCTAAAAAATATGTGCGGATCTGTATATCATAATGTTTCTAACTAATAAGTTATTTTTTATCAAAGTATTTTATAACTTTCATAAATAAGAACATCTATGATAAGACTTTATATACCATGGAGACTCCAATTTCTCTCACATATTGTATGATAAATAGGAACACTCATACTAAAGAAACTAGACTGAAAATTTAGGGAGAAGTTTGAAATAATTTTGAAAAACTAATATATATATATATATATATATATATATATTTACTCTTAAAAATATAGAGAGAAAATTTTGGGGTAACTATAGCCCTTTGCACAAGATTTGCCACTTATATATATATATATATATTATTTTAGTTTTTGAAATATAAAGTTTTACTATTTTTGATTTCTTTTAATTATAACGTAACTTTTTTTGTTGTCTATTTTTATAAATAAAATAGTAAATTAATATATTAGAAGAATGCTTATAATATTTAAGCCAATCAAATTCTCATGAGGTGATGATATTTCTCATTTCTTTTTGTTTTTAACTTTTTCCACCCTATTCTTGTTAAGGACATGCTTGTTAATAAAGAACCATTTTTTTTTCAGATTTATAAACAAATTAACCATCTCTTAAGAAACCTATTTTAAATGATCATCAAAATACATAGATTAACGAAAATTTTCCAATAATTCTGTAAAGAAAAACATTATAACTTGTAATAATTTGATCGTAATTTTTCTGGTAGTATATATTTATTTATTTTCATAGAATAACACTCCATAATAATAAAATGAAATACATGATAATGATGTTAATATAGTAAAAAAACTCATATCTATTCCAGAGATATAACTGTCTATCCAAAATAAATAATTTCTCATAAAGCAAACCCCTTTGTGGAATTCTTCAAAGTGTGTTTATTTGGAAAAAGAAATTCGTTGTTGTGTGAAGTCCAAAAGGATGGAACATCTGAGTAAACTAAAAAAATCATGAATGATCTCCATAACAACTGTTTGTCATAATCAAATCCTGAGTGACAAACAGCTCTGTCAGCTTGATATTTTAGTTAGTATACTCTTACTCATAAGTATTAGACCGCACAGAAACAGTGTTCAGTGTTTCAACTGTTTAGTGTTTGGCCTAAACGACCTTCCTCTCAGACCAGTTCTTGTAGGAATGTGAGCAAAGTCTGCTCTAGGGATCTCACCTGCCCAGGAAGGTACAGTTCTAAACCCTCCCTACCCTTTCCTTGTTTTCACATTTTGCTTCCTTTCCTTCCAGATTATGATCTAAGGACCTTGCATCTGTGTATTGATGATCTTGCTTTTTCAGAAGAATATGCCAACAATTGTGCGTATGTGGGTTCTGTTTTTAGGGGAATGTGAGTTAAAAGCTGGATACTTTACCTCATCTGCTTTTTTCTTGAACCGATATCTTCATTTCTCTTATTTGGGAACCTCATCCCAGTTTTCACTTTTAATGTTTTGGGCTTTTTTAGTAATTTCGATTTCTTCATGGTTTCACTCATAAGGTGTGTTCTGGGTCTTTTGTACTAGATTTTGTTCAGTTTCAGCTCATATACTCGCATCCTCGGGTGAAATGTTCCTTCATTTGTTGGATTGTTGCGAGAAAGCTTTGATTTTTCTTTATAAAAGTTTATACTTTATTCATGAAAGGTTGATTTTTTTTTTTAAAAAAAAACGAAGAAAAAGCGAAGTATAGAATATTCCTTTTATAAAGCTTGAGCATGTTTTGGTCGCTAATATTGAGTAGGTACTTGTAAATTTCTGGCTTCTTATTTCATGTTCTTTAGCTTAATTCATTGAAACTTTGAAGTAGACCCCAGCTTGTGTTATTGCCTACCTTCATTCGACCCGTTTTTAGTGCTGGGGACGCTAATTGCTCTCCTCCCTTCTTTCAACCATCAAATTAGGAAATTCAGGAAAAAAACATTTGTTGCCCTCAAGGGTTTTATTTGAATAAAATAGTAGAGCTACAACATGATTTTCCTTTCAATTTGTATAATGGAGATATCCAGGCAAGTTACTTTCCCTGATTATTGTTTTCTATATAAAAGAGAAGAAATCATAAACATGTAGCTGAGTTACAGGATTTTTTAACAAGTTCGATATACTTTATTACTCCCTTTTCTAGGTACATTTATCTTGAAATAGCAGTAATTAGCAAACATGGTGCTGGGGAAGAATTCCCGAGGCGAGGGGAGGAAGTTGTCAAACTACTGTTCAACGGTTTCTATAGCTGTGTTCGTTGCATTTTGTTTAGTTGGTGTATGGATTGTAATGTCAACCATTGTTCCAATTCAGAATTCAGTCATTCCGGTCTCTGAGACCCTTAATGATGTAAAAAATGTACAGAGTGATACCAAGCAATTCGAAGAAAGATCTGGTGATATACCAGAAGAATCAACAGAGGGAGATAGCCAGACTATTAAACCTCAGAGAGATAACTTTGCAGAAAACCGGGATGAACAAAAGGAAATTGAAGAAGTGTCTGATAATATTGCTAAAGAAAACCAGGAGGTTGTTAGGGAGAACACAGATGAAAAGAATGATTTGGAGAAGGGTCCTGGGAATACTGCTGAGGAGAATGATAAAACCAGGAATGTCAAGTCGAGCACTGACGAGGAGGAGCAAGAATCAGATGGAACCTTAAATTCTGAATCTTCAGAACCAGAAACTTTGAATGGTCAAATTCATAATGATGAGCTCAGAGGATCAATGGAAACTTCAGATGAAAAGGAGTCTGACAAGAGTGCAAATGATAACAAATTCGGGACAGAAAAGAGTATGGATGAAGTCACACAACAAGATAAGATAGTTAATGATACTGAAGAGGAGAAAATAAAGATAAATACGCATTCTGAAACAACACAAAGTTCTGGACAAAGTAACACAGATAGCCATAAAAATAGTCAAGCTTCAAAAGAAGATTTTATTACTGATACACCATCAGAAACTTTGATTGAAACTAGCACTGAAAATGGAACTTGGTCAACTCAAGCTGCAGAATCACAACACGAGAAGGAATCACAGAAGTCTTCAGTTTCTATTGACAACAGAAGATATGACTGGAAACTTTGTAATACAACTACCGGATCAGAGTATATTCCTTGCCTTGACAATTGGCAAACAATTAGAAGGCTTCAAAGCATAAGCCACTATGAACATCGCGAGAGACACTGTCCTGATGAAGCTACCACTTGTCTTGTTTCTCTGCCCGAGGGCTATAGAAGCCCATTTAGGTGGCCCAAAAGCAGGGAAATGGTATGCGATATATGACTGGATGAAAACCACATCTTGTTACTTGATAATGAAATTCAATATTTTGGTGCCTCTTGCAGATATGGTACAAGAATGCTCCACACACAAAGCTTGTAGAAGATAAGGGTCATCAAAACTGGGTCAAAGTTACTGGTGAATACCTTACTTTTCCTGGTGGTGGAACTCAGTTTAAACATGGCGCTCTTCATTACATAGAATTCATTCAGAAAGTAAGCCTTTAAGTTTCTTTGTTGCAGTGCTATTGTTATCTTGCAAATATGTTGTTTTGCATAACCAACTACTCTTAGAACCTGATTCTTGGTAATGGGAAAACGGAAACCTCTGACTTAAGTAACATATAACATGCTGTGCACATCATATGTTGACATTTTTTAGAGGAAGTTACATTATTTATATTTTTTGTGTTTTTGCTAAACCCTTTCTTTTCTAAATAGCAATAAAGTCTTTATGTAATAATCTCTACAGAAATAACTGAATGGAAGGTAAAAAGGCTTTGAAAATGAGATAAAGCCATTCCTAGTACATTTTTATTATTCCTGATTATGGTGCTGGTGTCTGATTCAAACATTGTAAAAATGTGAAGTACAATAAATCTATATTATTCCTACTATAACTGTTTTTTCCCTTTCTTTTATTCATTGATTTTACTCTCTTGTAATACAGGGCACATGAGTTTCTTGAATATTTTATCATCTTAGACATAGTAATAGCTGTCCTAAATTTGAACTTACCTTAGTCATGTAACCTTTTTATCTTTTGCACCTACTTTATTTAGCTTTTCTTGTTCTTCTTTTGTCATTGACTCATTGCAATATCACATCACGCTGTAAGCTTGTTTGATTACAGTGCTTTTCAAACTTGTAAATTCGTTGTCTTGAAAATTAAGCAGTGTCTTACCCATCCTGCTCATATTTATTATGATGTATATGTCATTCCCCACATAAATGGGTGTTTGTATAATGATGCAGTCTCTTCCTGAAATTGCTTGGGGGAAGAGAAGTCGTGTGATATTGGATGTTGGGTGTGGGGTAGCCAGCTTTGGAGGCTATTTGTTTGAAAAGGACGTGCTGACCATGTCATTTGCTCCTAAAGATGTGCACGAGGCACAAGTTCAATTTGCTCTGGAACGGGGAATTCCTGCCACATTAGGCGTCATGGGCACCATAAGATTACCCTACCCTGGTTCTGTCTTTGATCTTATCCACTGTGCTCGTTGTAGAGTCCCTTGGCACGTAGAAGGTGTGATAAACATTTCGATGGAATTTTCTTTTTCTCACTTACGCATGGCTGTTATAGTAATGCTCTATATTTGTTGTGCAATGCAGGTGGGAGGTTACTCTTAGAGCTTAACCGTGTCTTAAGACCTGGAGGTTACTTTGTATGGTCTGCTACTCCAGTGTACCAAAAGGATCCAGAAAGTATTGAAATTTGGAAAGGTACTGCTATTAAACCCAAATTCATGTTCCTCTAATAAATGAACTGATGAGTAGATGTCACACAAAATCTGGAAACCATTTTGTTGCAGCGATGGGTGAAATTACAATGTCAATGTGCTGGGATCTGGTGGTAATTGCAAAGGACAAATTGAATGGAGTGGCAGCAGCAATATATAGAAAACCAACTGACAATGAATGCTATGACAACAGAATAAAAAACGAGCCACCCATGTGCAACGAATCTGATGATCCAAATACAGCCTGGTACATCTATTTTTTATATTATGGGCAATGGGCATGAATAGGATTCTCAAATACGGTGGAATAGAAGCACCTTTTTGAAAATTTCATAATAAGAATTCGATGAAAAAAAAAAGGAATAACAACACTAATCCAAATGATTGGGAGTCTTTCAACCAAGAAATATGAATTTATAATTGTTTGTTGATATATAAGTAAAATAGTTTTTTCCTTGTTAAATTTTTGGAAGCTTTCTTTTGTTTGGATATACATAATTTTTTCTTAAAGGTTTTGTAACAATAATTTGTTGGTATTTGGAGAGTACTGTTATGTATGCATGCACCTAGCAATTTGTGTGTGAAGCTTGAGAAAAAGAACGAGAATCTTTCTAGTTACTACTCAAATAAACTGAAGTATTCTTCTATTCAAATCCGTGACATCCTTTTCTTCTGGGCTAGAATTCCTAGAGCTACTTATTAAGCAAAAAAAGATAAAATGGAATTGAACATCTAAAAATTAATCACTCAGGTTGAAATTGCCCTGAGTGTTCATAATACATTACTTGGAGAATTTTCCTTTTTGAGAAAATTTCTATCTTTTATGAGATGTTCCAACTTGCATGTCTTCAGGAATGTATCGCTGCAGCCTTGTATGCACAAAGTGCCCACTGATGTATCAGAGCGTGGATCAATCTGGCCTGAGCAATGGCCACTGAGGTTGGAGAAACCCCCTTACTGGATTAACTCTCAGGCTGGTGTTTATGGAAGAGCTGCTTCTGTGGAATTCACTGCTGATTACAAGCATTGGAAAAACGTTCTATCCCACACATATTTGAATGGAATGAGTATCGATTGGTCATCAGTAAGAAATGTGATGGACATGAGAGCTGCTTATGGAGGGTAGGAGTTTATTTGTACTCTTGCATATTCCTGGTTCCTCTTTGAAATAGAAATAAATTACTTTTTTGTTCTTTGTATTTGATGTAGTCTGGTGGAAAATCATTATTTTGTATAATGCATCTCTTTCTTTTCTTTCCTAACAATGTTTCCACAAGCAGAGTAGGAGGAAAACACCATTTGGTCCTTGAAAGATTGGAGGTTGGGCACATTAGTTCCTAGCAGATGGGAATCACAATTTTCATTTCTAAAAGATGAAAAAGTCGATCGATTTAATCCTTTTGTTACATCAATAAAGTTCCTACAATTGACTAAATTAATTGAAATTTTAATCCTTTAGGGTGGAAATGGTGATTTCTATTTTTCAACTACTAATCCGATCCTAATACTTTTAAAAGCCAAAATGATGTTTCATTCGTCCGAAGGATTATCAGCTTTTTCAAGTACACTTCAGTATTTAACTCTTTTCCTTGTCTGTTTTTATTTTTATTTTAATCCTTTAGAAAATGATAATTGTTTGTATATTCTGTTCTTTAGATATTCTTTTAGTAATATATCAACGTGTGAATAATTCCTTGTCTTATACTAGTAAGACATTATTTGGATTTATGCTTGCAGGCTTTAGTATCAAATAATTCACAGTATTACTTTTTGCTTTTCTCTCGTGTCTTCAGGTTTGCTGCAGCACTCAGAACCCTGAAATTCAATGTTTGGGTCATGAATGTGGTTCCAATTGATTCTCCGGACACACTGCCTATAATATATGAGCGTGGATTGTTTGGTATCTATCATGATTGGTGTGAATCCTTCAATACATACCCAAGATCCTATGATCTTCTTCATGCAGATTCTATATTATCAACACTTAGGAAAAAGTATGTTCAGTAACTTCAAAAGTTGTCTACGAAGAAATCTCCTTAGTCCTTATGCATCCTTCTGATTTAACTGACATATTTGGATTCAGGTGCAACATAATGGCAGTGATTGCAGAAGTTGATAGGATCCTGAGACCAGAAGGATATTTGGTGGTAAGAGACAATGCTGAAACTGTTGGTGAGATAGAAAGCATGGCTAAATCTCTACACTGGGAAATTCGGTTGACATATATAAAAAGTGGGGAGGGATTAATTTGCATTCAGAAGACATTCTGGCGTCCAACAAAGGTTGAAACAGTTGCATCAGCCATTGCATGATTAGGATGCTTCACTATCTCAATTTCAAAGGTTGAAATAGCTATACGTTTGCTTCTGTAGTTATATTATTGAAGAGTGTCTCATTCACTTCTCTATCTAATATTTATTATTGTTTAATGTAAATTATACACACGACTTGCTTCGTAGTTCGTTCGTACTCACTTTATCTGCACAGTAGTCTGTCAAAACACCATTTTGGGGGCAATTTTACTTGAGATTACCATTACAGCAATTTTTTTTTAAAATTACAAGTATGATTTTAAGTTTTTTTTTTTTTTAATTTTAGGATGAAGTTATGCTTGTAAGTTCGATATTAGTGTTTTTAAATTTACATGGAAGTCGTGCTTTTGATTGTATAATTTGAACTTAGATCTTTTTGATTTAGGTGGAGTGTTATTGAAGTGTTGTTTTTGTGTAAATTATATGAATTTGAAATAAATTCTGGTGAACTTAAAAGACAAAATATGTTTGATTAGACATAACAAAGTTTCTTGAATTTCCTTTTTCATGTTATGATTATGTGTATCTTCGGCATTATTATTATTATCTTCCTCCCATAAAATTCCAGCCAAGAAATTAATTAAATATTAGTGATACTTTTATAGAAAAAGCATCTCATATAGTCTACACAACATTTCATCCAAACCACAGTTTCCACTTGAATATTAATTGTAAAGCCAATATAATTTGAGAAACCATTCATCAACTACGCACAAAATCCTGGATAAATCAACTAAAAAGTATATCAATAGTACACACCATTTAATCATATAAATAATGTCACATTGTGTAATGAAAAAAGAGAATGCAACATACAATGTATCACATATCCATTACTCTGAAGCTAGATTGACATCTAGTCTTGAATAACGACAGTCTTGAGAATCATGATAATAATATCAGCTAATCAATCATCTTCCACTAGTTAAGGACAAGGAAATTCGGTTTGAAATATCAGAGCCAGAAGGAATGCTTCTTCTGTTAACACCATCAATGCTAAAAGAAGATGATGGTATTGCTTTGAGAAGATTTTCAGTCTCCTCTGACGACAAGTTGACTTTTTCCCATTGGTGCTTCTCCACAATGTTTATTCCTTCAAGTTCTATTGCCACTTCTCTCATGGTGGGCCTTTCCTCCCCCTTCAACCTCAAACAGTGGCTTGCAATATTGGCAACATCCATTAATTGCTCAACATTTGCCTCATCTATTATGCGGCTATCTACAATGTTAAGTAACTGACCCTCATTCATTGAAGAATGGAAGTGAACCGCTAAGTTTCTATGAGCATCTGGCCTTTCAAAAGAGAGTGCCTTCTTTCCTGTTAGTAGTTCGGCTAGGACAACTCCAAAACTATAGACATCACTTTTCTCTGTTAACTGGCTTGAGTGGAAGTATTCTGGGTCAAGATAACCCAGTGTCCCCAACACCAAAGTGGTTAACTCAGTTCGATCAACAGGAATAATCCTTGAGGCTCCAAAATCAGAAACCTTTGCAGTGAAGTTGTGATCAAGTAGTATGTTTGAAGTTTTCACATCTCTATGTACGATTGGTGCATTGGTAGCAGAATGCAAGTATGCCAGGGCCCCAGCAGTTTGTGTTGCTATTTGTAATCTTCTTTTCCAGGTAAGTCTTAAAAATTGGCTTTGATCGTATAGATGGTCGTAAACAGTTCCGTTGGGAACGAATTCATAAACAAGTAAGGGAACTTCTGTCTCTAAACAACATCCCAAGAGTTTCACCACATTTCTGTGATTGATTTGACAAAGCAGAATCACCTCATTGATGAAATGCTCAATTTGGTTTGGGTTACTAATTTTGGACATTTTTATTGCTACAATCCTATTATCAGGTAATATTCCTTTGTAAACTGTTCCCTGCCCACCTTCCCCTAAAACCATGTCTTCATTGAAATTGCTGGTGGCCTCTTTTAGTTCTTCCACAGTAAAGATTTTTGTCATTTCAGATGATCCACCATACCTGCCTATCTGCTGTTGTAATAACAGGCCACCGTTTAGTTCAAAAAAGTGTTCTTTAAGTTTGTTGAGTTTTCTTTTCTTTAATGCACAGTACACGTATAAGGTTCCCCCCACAAGTGCCAATATACTTCCACTCACACCTGAACATCGATAAGTGCAAACAATTATTTTCTCTCTTATGCTCAGTTGTCGATAAAACATTTAATAAAAAGTAAGTGCCATATTCTTCAGATATTTCATGATGCATGGACAAACTCAACTTGAAGGCATATATACAGACAAAGGAAAAAAATGTTGTAATGGAAATATTCAAATAGAGAAGAAGTCATGTATATTTTGAGAAATAAGTTTGATCTCTCCTGTGTATATGTTACACGCAGGCTTTAAATTCAACTTGCTTGTTAAAGTTATTATGTAATGAGAATAGAATGTTTTAACAGACAATAGCATACTTACTGAAAGCAATTATGATTTTGCTGTTACTCTTGCGAAGACATCCGGTTCCATTGTTTTTCCCATCTCCTTCATATCCCTTTGGACAAGAACAACTGTAGCTCCCGGTTGGACTGTTGCTGCATGTTGATCTCCCCTTTAAACAGTCGTGCAATCCTTCAGCGCATTCATCAACATCTAGAAGAAAAATAACGAGTTTTAAAGAAAAAAATGTTCACAATTTGTGTGTAATCTGTCATTAATTTTTACACTTGATAAGCAAAAAGTAGTTAGAACAAAGAAATACGAAATAATTAACACTCCGGTTTCAAAATAAATGATATTTTAACACAACAAATTTGTTATTTAAATTTTATCCTCAAATAAATAATTAATAGTTTTTTAATATTGTGTGCATAAAATTTGAAGCCCTTGATAAAGGTAATTTTATAAGATTGATTCTAATATAAAAACAGAATATGAGTTATTTTAAAAAGGAGGAGAATGTACAGACCTACACAACCATCATGTAGGTATGCGTTTCCACGAAAACCTCTGGAGCATTTACAATGGTAACCAGGTCCCTCCTTTGCATTGTCACATTCACCGTGGTTTGACTTACACGCATAACTGGAAGCATTATTCTTAGCATCTAGGCACGTGTTCCCCACTGCCCAATCCATAACCGCAGGAAACGTGCTGCTGCTGTGAAAATTGCGCAGGTTTGCCATGGAGAAATTGTAGGCTCCCTCCTTAACCAGAAATGCATAACCACATGGGTAGGACTGGAATGTTTTGTTCATGTTATTTATGGAGATATGTAGAGAATAAATATCGAATTCCGATAGCCTTTGTCGAATTGGAGTCTCGCAACAAAAACGGCCGGAGCATGACTCGTCATGTGGTGGCTCGTCCATCATACTACTGTACACAGACACGCACAAACAAGTAGCGTATTCGAATGTTGAATCTACAGCTTCTACTACTCCTGCAGTGTTAGCGCCCAATACAGTTAACTTGTTTTGCTTGGATGGAAGGTGAAAAGGTGTGTAGAATTTGTACGACCAGAAGTCGTTCTTTAATTCATCTGTCTTGTTATTGAAGCAACTTGTGGCAACTGGCAATGAAACGTCCAGTTGGCCGTCGAGTGAGATGTTAAGCATACGCACATCTTGATGAAAAGTTTTCAAGAATGGAATGTTATGGTTGCAAGTGATGAGAAATGAGGTGTTGAGAGAACAGAGCTTTGTGAGGCCAAAGGGAAAAGGAATGGTGACGTTGCCACACTTTGTTATGCAGTTTGGCTTTGACATAGGTTGAGTTTTAGCTGCTGCTGCTGCTGCAGCCAGGAGCACAACAAGTAGCAGCTGCTTTAAACGGACACGCATCTGCACTTGTTTTTTCTTTCAACTTAATTTGGTCACCACTGTGCTTCTATCTTTTAATAAGTGTATGGAATGAATGATTCAGAAGACTTGGGGTCAATGATAATTCCCCTCCAATGGTTTTCCTAATACAGTAATTCTTGTCAAATATTCAGAAAAGATGTAAGAAAATAAATATTAGAATGATTATTGCAGGGAAGACTCGGGGTCAATGATTACTTTCAAATTGGAGGAAACAACTTTGCATCTACAATGTATAACAAAGATAGAAGACCACTGAATAATGATAAAGAGAACAAGGTATAACAACCAACGCCAAGGATCCACGTGCTTCAGAAAGACAACTACACGTACTTTTTTTTCTCACTTTCTGGTAAACTACGACAAGTATATACGTGGCAAATTTTCCAAACCTATGTCAAGAGAAACAACTTGACAAGATTCGGATTGGCAAAAATACATGTTAATTGGCCAAAAGCCGAAATGAAGGAGTGGCTGCAAACGGAAGCACATAAGGAAATGTGAGGATTTGAATATGCGTCACTGTATTTGGATTCAAGACTATACTAGAAAGAATGTGTTCGAAAAGTTGTGAGATCTAATTCGTTGTGAAAATGTTTTGAATATTTTTTAAATATATATTTTTTAAATTTAATAATAATATAAGATATTTTTGAGTAAAAGTATATAAATTAAATATTTGTAAATTTAAAAATTATGATTAGAAAATAAATTTGTATTAAATATAAATAATAATATTATATTTATAATAATAATGATTATATATTTTATTTATTATAAATAACTATACATTAGTGTTATATTAGAAATTTTATTTTATTATTAATTTTATTTTATTAATAATATCATTAAAATTTATGTTAGTTCAATTTAGGTAATAATTAATATTTATATTTAGATAATTTTAATATTATTTAAGATATTTATATTATATTATATATATTTTTAAATTAATTGAATATTTAAATATTTTTTTTAAAAATATTATGATATATGAATTAGTAACATAAAAATTAGATTTTATATTTAATATAACATTATTTATTTTAATTTTTATTGAAATAAAACATGGAATCAACTTCAAATTGTCTATACAATATATAAAGTCATTACATTCAATCTCAAGACTAAATTAGAATATGAAGTAGTAAGTAACTAAAATCTTGGTAGCTAATGGTTAGATACTAATTTAGAAACTATTTTATAAATTTTTATTAATAATAAAAACCGTTTTAGATATGAATAATTTTTAGTCTCTAAAATAATATCTAATTTAGTTAATATAGTGACTAATTATTTTTTTATCTCTAAATTTGATTGATATTTAATGATTTTCTTGTAGTGATGGTGAGATGAATATTAAGCAATGTGCATGACACATTATCACAAAAGAGTATAGTTATGTCAATTGAAACTTCAAAATATTTGAGTAATCGTGATAGGCAACCTACTCTAATGACCATTGATTATAAAACACGATATTTTGATTATGACGAGAACTTGGACATAATATCTTATTTGATAGACTCATAGGAGATTAGAAAATCACCAAGAAAAACATAAAAGCTATTAGTTGATTTTCTAGTATCTAAACATTTGTTAGTCTATATTAGCATTGTTGACTGGTGTACTAGTACGACTGGATGACCCAATGGGTCGGCCAACGCTCGAATCAAGTTATCATCTAAACCACGGTGAGAAGGCCACACGATGACACGTGGCCGACGACCCTTGACATTTAACCAAGGGTTGACCAAGTCAACAGGGTTAATCCATGGTTAAGGGTTGTTTAGCGTAACCCTAAACACGAACCAATTCCATAATCCGGCCCACCAACGAAGGCCCACTAAGGTAATATAAATAACACGCATTTCAAGGAGAAATGTACGTCATTATCTACAGTACTTTGACACCCGAGTGCTAACACCCCGACTGACTTGAGCGTTGGAGTGCCTTCTACAGGTACCATCCCCGCCTGTAGAGCCAAACGACCGAGAGAACGGAGGTGTAGCTGAAAGCTTGGAGCATCGTAGACCGACCGAAGGTGGAAACAAGAGTAATCGTTCTTTAGGTACTAAACCCGTTCGAAAACAACTGAAAAAAAGAAACCTTGACTTGGAATGAGCTGCAAGTAATCAAGTACACATGTCTTCCACTACTCCTATATATAAAAATATAATATAACTTATGCATAAGTAGTATAATATAAAAGTATTAGTAAAATAATTATTATCAATATCTTATGTAATAAGCTTATAAGTGAAAGACGAAAAAAATAGAATAATAAAATCTTACTTTATATAAAAAATTAAAAGAAAATTTTAAAAAATTAAGAATAAAAAATGAATAAATACAAAAGTTAAAAGTTAATTTTTAAAACATGCCAAATATAGAAAAAGGGAGATTTTTAATTGTGTATTAATTTTTTTTTTGCAGATTTTTGCAAATATCATCTAATGATACACAATCAAGCTATAATTTTTAACTTGACGATGGTCTGTCAAAGATCTTCAAAAACTTAGTTTGAAAACTATCATTCTTAAGTTAGTGTAGATTTAATAACATGCAACTTAACAAGATGAAATAAAGAAGAATTTACTCTCAAATTTTTATATTTGTTCGTCTGATAGTGTAGACTACGTCCTCAATCAACTAATTGAGTTTCACTATGCAAACTACTTTTGCAAGTTACAATTGAGTATTGTTTTGAGTGTACCTACTCTTGACTAAGTCATTGAGTATTCTTTTCTTGATAAACCCGTCAAGTATTTATTGAACACTTAATCACATCTGACTAGAAACTCGAGTATTATTTTAGAACGTAGCTACTCTTAGTTAACCCACTAAGTATTATATTACACATAGTCGCTATTGTCTAGACATAGATTTTTCTAAAGATGTGATATAAAAGATCACAAGGATTTGCTCACTAGAGAGGCTAGTGTCTTACAACATATACAAGGTTTAAGCACTCTACTAGTTTGCTAATGAACACAACAATCTTCTTGTAAAACTTTTTTGGGGCACAAAATTAATATTTCAAAAGTGTTTTACACTACAAAAAAACGTGTATAATGCGGCGGTTATTTTCGTAAAAACTGGCATTTTTAACCGCCGCATTATACGTCTGTGGCGGTATTGCGTACCGCCAGAATTCTTGCCGCCACAAAGTTTAATGTGGCGGTCAAATGAGAACCGTTGTAGCAGACGCCATAGTATGCATTGTATAATGTGGCAGTTTTAAGCGTGCAATTGACGTCAGTTATAAATGTCGTAATTTTAAAACTGGGTAAACCAATTCTTACGTAAATTGTGGCAGTTTTAACCGCCACTTAATATAGTATAGTATGACATTTATAATACACTTTATAACTGTCATAATTCGAATATTAAATATTTAATTTAATTTTTAATATTTATAACAATTTATTTAATTCTATTTTATAATTTGATTTCATAATATTATTTAATTTGATATTATAATTAAACTTTAATTTTATTTTTAATATTTATAATAATTTATTTAATTCTATTTTATAATTTGATTTTATAATATTAATTAATTTGATATTATGTTTCATAATATATATAATTAAGTTATAACATAAACTAATTTCATAATATATTTAAAATTGAGAAATATAATAATCAAAAGATGAGTTCATTCATTCATTGAAATAACAAAGTTGATAATGTCAAACTAATCCAAACAACAAGTAAATTAAATTGTCAAAATGTAAATTGTTTCATTTTCTAAACATATTACAAGTAAATTCTCAATCCTAATTTGTCTTACTCCCTCCACTTGATCTTATATTCTGGTTTGGTGATGGAGCACCACTAGCAACATCCAGTGCCTGGAATAAGTTAAAATATGTTTAAAATAAATGAAAACAATATTATAATAAAATTTTAAGTATAGTAATTTATACCTCATTAATAGATGCTTGTACCAAATTTGCTGCCATTGCAGCAAAATGTTCCGGCACGTCTGGTCTAGAAGCAATGTAGGCTAGCATAGTATGCATTTGGCTCCTTACAACTGCAAGTTCAGTTGCCATCTTTTCTACCTTTTCTTCAACATTTGTTGAAGACCCACCACTAGAGGAACCATTATTCATATTGCTTACCCTTGTTGTGGATTTCCTGAAAGCAAGGGTAGGACAAGCTCCATATGAAAGTCCTCTGACCCTCCCTGGATGCTCCTTTCCAAAAATGACACCAACAGGATCATTTGGAGATATATGTGATGCAGTTTCTGGATTTTCCAGCATTAACTCATCAATTTTATCCTACATAAAAATGGAAGCAACCAACTTTAATGTTCGTCTTCCCAAAACAGTCCAAAACAGTCCAAGACAGTATCCAAAATAGCCCAAAACAATCCAAAACAGTCCAAAACAATATATACCCATGGTAGAGACAATATGTTCCCAAAACAGTCTAAAACAATCCAAGACAATATCCAAAATAGCCCAAAACAATCCAAAACAGTCCAAAACAATATATACCCATGGTAGAGACAATATGTTCCCAAAACAGTGTCCAAAACAGTCCAAGGAAGTATCCAAAATAGGCCAAAACAATCCAAAATAGTCCAAAACAATATATACCCATGATAGAGACAATATGTTCCCAAAACAATCCAAAACAATTCAAGACAGTATCCAAAATAGCCCAAAACAATTCAAAACAGTCCAAAACAATATATACTCATGGTAGAGACAAAGTGTTCCCAAAACAATCGAAAACAATTCAAGACAGTATCCAAAATAGCTCAAAACAGTCCAAAATAGTCCAAAACAATATATACCCATGATAGAGACAATATGTTCCCAAAACAATCCAAAACAGTATCCAAAATAGCCCAAAACAATTCAAAACAGTCCAAAACAATATATACTCATGGTAGAGACAAAGTGTTCCCAAAACAATCGAAAACAATTCAAGACAGTATCCAAAATAGCCCAAAACAGTCCAAAATAGTATATACTCATGGCAGACACAATATGTTCCCAAAACAGTGTCCAAAACAGTCCAAGACAGTATCCAAAATAGCCCAAAACAATCCAAAACAGTCCAAAACAATCCAAAACAGTCCAAAACAATATATACCCATGGTAGAGACAATATGTTCCTAAAACAGTCCAAGACAGTGTCCAAAATAACCCAAAACAGTCTAAGACAGTATCTAAAATAGTCTAAAATAGTCCAAAACAATATCCAAATCAGTATCCAAATCCAAAATAGTATGTCTCAAAAATAGTATATACAAAAAACAATTACTCTGTTCAACATAAAGAAGAAAATGAGAGGTTCAAAACTGATATAATTAGAAGTTACCCCAATCTCCATAGCTTCATCATTAACATACGTGCCATTCTTCCTCTTGTGTGTGATCTTCCACATCTCAGCCCGGCCAATGTTCCTACCAGTCTCAATTTTCTATACATTCCAAAAAGGATAATATAATTACAAAAATACATAATATATTATAAATCAAAATATATGCCAAATTCACAAAGCTACATATATGTAAATATACCAGATTATCCCTCCTTCTTGACAATGCCATAGCTCCACCAGTGTGAGGAATAGTTTGTTTCTTTCTTATCTCTCTATTCCTGTTACACAGTTTCTACACAATAAAATGAAATCAGTTTTTGCAAATTTAAAATCATGTTGAGTGAGAAATATATGAAATGAAAAGTATGTACCACTGTGGAAGGCTTGAGACGATAATCCACAAATATAGCCCACTGCTCCATGTTAAGACCATCTGGAACATTCTTTATCAAGTCATTTCTGCTTAACACTGGGTCATAGAATTCATTCCAGAGCTTGCATCTATACTCCCTCCACAATTTGCCAATTTTGAACATAACATCTCTCTTAGCGAGATCTTCATTTACCATGAAGCAAAAACGACTCTTCAAATAATACAATTGTTAGTCCACATATATATTCAAAAGCTGAAATAAGAATGTACATATTTAATGTTTTATTGAATGTAGGGTCAATTACCTTCAGTTCACTCTCCCATATAGTATCCTTGTAAGTATCAGGCACAGATGACCAACTTTCAAAACTTATAGGCAACAATATATGATTTGCTGCTACTGTCCACAAACTCCAGCAAGCAAACCACATGCTTCTCCAATGGGTTGAAAGTTATCATCATAGTTGACAACCACACGTATTCCAATGGGCAAATTATGAGCATCCCTAACCTTGAGCTTCGTTTTCTGAGTAACTCCATGCTCATCTATAAAGTATAATAAATTAAGGTATCTGCAATGAAAGTAATTAAATGAAAAAGAAAAACACAACAACAAAATTAACATATGTTTACCTATAGTATCAACAAACCAATAGTGGTTTGAATGTCTGCCTTTTTTGGTGCCACCCTTTCTGCTTCAAATTCTAATGTATGCGGTTGTGCAGATTGAGGGGTATGTGGTTGTGTAGACTCGGATGTATGTGGCAGTGTAGACTCAGATGTATGTGGTAGTGCAGAGTCAGATGTGTGTGGTTGTGCATACTCAGATGTGCCTTCAGGTTGTGCAGATTGTGAGATTGGTGGTTGAGCAGACTCAGTTTGTGGTAGTGCTGCTGATTGAAAAGTAGGTTGTAAATCTCGTGGTTGTGCAGATTTTGAGATTTGTGGTGGTGTATGTCCAGATGCTTGTGGTAATGGAGATCCAATATGTGGTTGACCAGATTTAGTTATTTGTTGACGTGTAGTTTGAGGCGTGTCATTAGGTTGAACATAGTTCCTCACAGATGTGTCTGAACTATGTCCACCAATTGCCTTAAGCAAGTTCTTAATCCTCTTAGGCTTAGGCATATCTGCACATAAAAAGGAAAGAATAAAATACAAAAACAAGATATAACAATGCATATCAAAGTACATAATCAAATAGATGTGCAACTAACAATAACCATACATGTGCAGTTTTATTAACAAACCAAGCTTATTATTACTCTGACATTGAGTCATTTTCATGAAGTTCGTGATCATTGTTGTCCTCGTTTAATAATTCATCATCTTCATCATCCCTAAACAATGGCAAATGTTCAGACTCGCTGAAAAAATGGTTTAAATCTTGTTGTGGACATGGTTCCAGTTCACAAACTTCATTATCTCCTTCTCCCATATCATACAAGTCTCGTGGTTTCAAGTGGACGACAATTTTCCAATCCTTGTTAACTTCATCATTAACATAATATACCATTTCAGCTTGTGAAGCTTCAATATATGGATCATGCTCCTCACGATCTCCCATGTGAATTAATCTTGAAAAATTAATAGAAGTAAAACCCCACGGATCCTTTCTAAGCCCCCTATCTCTTGTGGTGTCAGCCCATTTACATTTGAACAATGTCACTTTAAAACGACCATAGTAATTAAGCTCAATTATATCTTCTAATTTTCCATAGTATGCCAAATCCGCTTCCCTAATGTTTTGATCAACCATACTTGCAACACATGATGTTGATGAAGTTAAGTAAACTCCACTGTTTTGGGTTTTTAACCCATGTTCTCGACTTTCGGTCCTAAACTTGAATCCATTTACATTGAAGGCAGAAAATCTTCTAGCATGTGGAGTTGGACCTTGAGATAGATACTTAAGATCATTTGACACTGTACTTGAAATGTCTGGGTTATTAATCTACAAAAATAAGGATTGAATGTGTGAACATATGTTACAAACTATAATAAAACAACTATAAAAACAGTTCATGAAATCCTTATTAACAATCCTTTCTATCTCTATATTTGAAATTCTTCTCCCTCTAGACCTCTTTCGCAAATGACTTTTAAATTCCCTAAGAAAATAATCATAACCAATGTGTTACTAATGATTCCATTAAGGACACATTTTGAATATAATTAAATTTATAGTTGTGTTAACACTCACTGAATGAAAGGGGTAACTTCAGGGCAATTAAATAACACATATCGATGTGCTTGAGTTCTTTGCATGGTTGACAACTCAAAAGTTGAAGAGGCACTTACTACTCTACCAATTGGTGGGAAAATGGTACTCAATTGTGGCATATTTGTATTACAAGAATGATCCACACGTGAAGGCCTGTTACTTCTTGTCTCAACCCCTTCCATATATTCAGAGGTAAAGGTCAGAACCTCTTCAGCTAGGTATCCTTCGGCAATGGAACCTTCAGGTTGTGCCTTGTTTCGAACATATGATTTTAAATGTCCCAAATACCTATAAAATAATTTTTCAATTAGGATAATCAAATATGAAGCTTAAAAAAACTTCAAAATCTATGTGTGCCAAAAACATTTACCTTTCTATGGGATACATCCAACGATAATGAACCGGGCCTCCAAGTTTGGCCTCACCAACTAAGTGACAAGTTAAGTGCACCATAACTGTAAAAAAGGTAGGAGGGAACAACATTTCCATGTGGCAAAGAGTTTCAATGATGCAGGACTGAAGTTTATCAAGTTCGGTTTGGCTTAAACTTTTGCCACATAATTGTCGAAAAAAATGAACATAGTTCTACTATCACTGCAGTCACATTGTTTGGTAAAACATTACGTATGGCAATGGGTAGTAAATGTTCCATAAGAATATGACAATCATGACTCTTGAGGCCAAAAATCTTTCCAGCTTTCAAATCAATACACCTTGAAATATTACTTGAGTATCCATCTGGCATTTTCACATCTTTCAGTGTTTGTAAAAACGTTTTTTTCTTTGGTTTTGACAATGAAAACACACTTGGCCGAAATCTTCCTCTTTCATCTGGCCAAAGTTCATTCCTTATACCCATTTCTTTAAGTACCTTTCGGGCTTTTAAATTATCTTTTGATTTCTTAGGGTCATTGAGTAATGTATACAAAACATTGTCACAAACATTTTTTTCAATATGCATGACATCTAGACAATGGTGTAACAAGTTCGTCTCCCAATAAGGAAGATCAAAAAATATACTTCTCTTTTTCCATTGTTCTGCTCCAACAACTTCAAGAACATTCTTTCCCCGACCCCTTTTACTTGTATCCGTAGGTTCTAATGGTTTTCCAAATGTAACATTGATACCCTCAACTTCTTTAAATATGTCTGACCCTGACAAATGTTCTGGTGCTTCCCTTAGTTCAGTTCTTCTGTCAAAAAGAGAACGACTCAATCTGAATCTATGTTCTTTATGTAAAAATCGACGGTGTCCCATAAAGCTGTATTTGCCCCTATACAACAAAGAAGACTCAGTGTCAAAGTTACAAGTTGGGCAAGCAAGACCAGTGTGCGTGTTCCATCCAGATAAATTGCCTAGGCCAGGGAAGTCACTAATTGTCCACAACAAAGCCGCTCGCAATGTAAACATTTCTTTTTTCGAATAATCAAAAGTTTGCACTCCATCGAACCAAAGCTCCTTTAATTCTTTTATGAGTGGTTGTAAGTATACATCAATGTCGTTTCCTGTCATTTGATTTCCAGGAATTATCATGGATAGGATAAAAGAGGTTTGCTTCATACACTCCCAAGGAGGACGATTGTATGGGATGAGGACTACTGGCCATATACTATAGCTTGTACTCATGGTTCCGAAAGGGTTGAAGCCATCACTAGCTAAGCCCAGTCGTACATTTCGAGGATCATTTGCAAATTCTGGATGTAATACATCAAATGCTTTCCAAGCCTCGGAATCTCTAGGATGCCTCATCCACCCATCCTGGTTATCCTCTGATGCATGCCATGTCATAGATTCAATTGTCTTAGAACTCATAAACAATCGTTGCAATCTTGACTTCAATGGAAAATAACGCAAGATCTTTGCATATTGTTTCTTATCTTTATCTTTCCACTTAGACGTTTTGCACTGTTTACATTCTTCTAAGCTTTCATTCTCTTCACCCCAATATAGCATGCAATCTTTTGGACAAGCTGGTATTTTGACATAATTAAGACTAAGTTTGTTAATCACATTCTTGGCCTCATAAAATGAGTTAGGAAACTTAGCATGTTCAAATGCGTCCTTTAGCAAGTTTAGAATCATGGTCATTGCTTTATCACTCATTCTACACATGCATTTTATATGATACAACTTCAACATGAATGATAACTTTGAATACTTGGTACAACCTTCATATAGTGGTTCATTATTGTCCTTCAACAACGCATCAAAGTTTGTATTTCCTTCACCATGCAACATATCATCTTGTACACCATCATCTTGAGTACCCTCATCAATGTGATCATCGTGGTGCCCCACAAACCCAAATGCATCGTTCAACATGTCTTCCATTGGATTATGAGATTCTATGACATCTTCAATGACATGCGCACTTGGAACAACCACAGACTCATTTCCACTTAGTCCTTCACCGTGCATATACCAAGTTTGGTAGTTTTGAGGAAAAGTGCTACATGTTAAGTGTTCTTGAACTACATCCCTTGTTTGCCACTTATTGAAACCACACTTTGAACACGGACACTTTATGACAATACCATTAGCATGTCCAAATGCAAATTCCAAAAATTCATTCAAACCATTTGCATATTCAATGGTGTTTCGTGGTTTAGAAATCCAACTTTTATCAATTGGCATGACTACAAAACAAAACACCATAACAAAAAATTACTTACATAAATGTGTTAACTACATAAAATAGTTAATCAGAACCTACATTTACCAAACTAGCTTTTGGTAAATTTTATGGGTCACACAAACAAAATTTTAATTATACAACCAATCTATACGCTTCAAAACAGATCTGGATGGTTGAATATAAAGTTAGATCCAAACCAATTTGCAAGTTGGTTTGGATCAATTGTTGTCTCTATGAATTTCTTAATCATTCTATAAATAATCATTATCAAATAACCATTATAAATAACCATTATCATTCTATAAGCTAACACAATGCAATCAAAATTTAAGTACGTGCAGGTCATCTTCAAATTAATGAAACTAAGTCTGTAAAGGCTAATATATAATAAAAGTTGAAGTAAGACATGAACCCTTGCTTTTTGTAGTTAACCATTCATATAAAAACCGACTCATGCTTAAGTAGAATAAAAATAAATGGCTAAACCTGTAATAAATTCCTGGGGTTGAACCTGAATTTGCAATATTATCCGGGAACAGTATGGTGTAAGAAATAAAATAGACCTGTAAGAAAACAAAAAAAAATAACACGTTACACATTGAAAAATACATAAAAATAACCTTTAAGATATAATTTTTAAACAATGCAGACATACAAGAACAAGTTGAGATAATTCATTTTATAGAGTTCAATGGTGTCAATTGATCCAAATAAAATACTTTTTGTAACGTAAATGTTTTTTTTGTTCAATGTTGTTTATTCATCTTATCTAAAGACCAAATTTGAAGCTCCAATCCCAATTACGCTGCAACATTCTTATCTAATCCCAATTACGCTACAAGCCACTTAGTTAGGACCATGCATGGCTTCTCATTTGTCCTATTTTCCCACTTTCTTAGCTTTTCATCGTGGAAAGCAAGCCACTTAGTTAGGACCATGCATGGCTTCTCATTTGTCCTATTTTCCCACTTTCTTAGCTTTTCTTCACCCAAATTCTATCTTAAAGGATCCAATCAATAATCCATAACTCACATTCATGTTCCCTTCATGTTCCTATACTGCTTTGGGACCAAACCCAACACAAAAAAACCAATGGATCACTGTCACTGTTTAAGCAAATTCTCGTGAAGCAACTTATCACATGCACAGAAAAAAAAGTCATTGCTTCCAAGTTGTTTACATCTAGTTTATTCATAAATTTATTTGATGGAGCATTTGATGGGCATATACTTTTATCAAAGCATAAAACTGATTGATTCTTCCACAGGAATATTACGGGCCTCTTCCTTTTACCCCGATCATTACCAACCCAAAAACCTACACATATGGTCTAAAGAAACTATTGTTTAAGGTCCCCTCAATACCACAATTCAGCACTCATTATGTTACTTGTGCAGTAAAACCAAGTATAATAAAAATGATGGTGGCAGCGTCTAAGAATTTGAATCCAAAGCTGAACCTCCCTTCCACACGCTAGTTTACTGATATGTAGTGACTTCACATTCTTCATCTTCCATGATCCAGCATGAACCAGCAACGGTTGTTGACATCCAATATACCTTACATGGCCACCTACAGGGTTCATTAACAATGTTCCATTCCTTATTTCATCTGCATACCCAACACAAACGCTCTACACCCTTGCTACCATTCTTTCAACCATACTTCCATTCTGTTTCCATTCTTCTATATTCTACATTCCAGCAGCAGACCACAATTTGATTTGTGTACTTCTACATTCCAACGTATACACACCAACAAATTGAATGATTAAAACAAAATTTCTGCAACCAAATTCAAGATCCTTTCTCCATGTAGCTCCCAAGGTGATCGTGCATACCACTTGCTCTGCTCCACACACAAAACCTCATAATTAAAGCTTCTTGCAAATGCTGCTACCGCCACTCTACCTTGACCTGCACAAACCACACCAGCATTCTTTGTTTAACATCAAGCAACTTCAAACCTCCCTTTTACACCTCCAATCGGCTTCTAGCTCCAAGTCTGGCATCAGAGTTACCTGGAAGCCACCTAGCAAACCCGATCACCCTTGGAGCAGCACCTTCAGCCAGCACCTGCTCTGTTTAACTCTCAAATGAGTGATATGGAAACTCTCAAAGTGAATTAAGAGATCCTTGTGCTAAACAAAACCACAAAATCCAAACCAACGAAGTTATTGGTTTCTAAAGAAGAAAAAGATCTCATTGAGAGATAATGAGCATTCCTTCCACCAACGAATCCCAAATCTGCTAACGATTTTAACCTATAACAATTTCAAACAATACACTCCCAAGACAGAGGTTTAGGGTTTCGTGAGCACAGACCTGAAAAACCTGGCGCGAAGGCGGCAATGACGAACTCAGGGTTTCTTGAAGGTCAGAGGAACAACCTTGAGCGGAGCGGCAATGGCGGACAGAGGGTTTCGTGAAGCTCGCCTGAGGGTTTCGTGGGTCATGAAGGTTGCGTTAGCGGAGAAGGAGAACATAAAACGGTGCTGGTTTCATGAAGACACTACAAGACGGTTTCCAAAGTGGGAGACAATGTTGGTTTCCAAAGAAGAGGAAGACAAAATGCTGCTGGTTTCATGAAGACACGAGGGAGAAGAAGTTGGTTTCCAAAGTGGGAGACAAGGCTGGTCCAAAGAGTGGGAGACAAGGCTGGTCCAAAGGCTGGTTCAAAAACAAAATTAATTTTTAACAAATTTTTTATTTATTTTTTTAAAATGAAAATAAAGAGGAATGGTATAGGAGGGAAAGCAAACACGGGAATTTTATTTTGGAGGATAATTATGGCGGTTAAAAATGCCATATTCTAAAGGATCATTGTGGCGGTTACTAAATGTCGTATTATACGGCAGATTGTGGCGGTTATTAATAACCGCCATATTAAAACCGCTGCATTATACAAGTTTTTTTGTAGTGTTAACACTTTGCATATCAAAAACTCATTGCTCTTCCTCTTGAAGGATGTCTTTATATAAGTGTTGAAGAAAAGGAGTTATTACAAATTATTTTTTGGCCGTTAAGGTTCTTCAACTCATTTAAACGTCTTCCTCGTGTCTGATGAGCTGAACATAGATGATGCATTAAATGTGATACATGCATGCATTAAATGTTCTTCTCCTCTTAAAGTAACATCTCGATAACTAATAGTAATTATCGATCCTTGGTTAGAGTTTCTTTACTTGAAATTGTGTAAAACAAGTCGTTCAAGTCAAATAGTCTTTTTTAAAGTGGACAAAACTACCACTAGGGTGTTGTTGAAAGATAACTTTAGTTCATTTTCAAAGAGATTTTTGATGTGACAAAATTTTACAAATCATATTGACAGAGGAAGGTAGCAAAATTTCCTTACAATATAAAATAAGCACAAATAAAATTTCGTGAAGTACAACGTTATGTGACCATCTAAGCAAAATATTGCTTAAAAGATGGAAAAAAAGATTTCAATGTTCATTTATTAAACAAAATACTTACGTTTTACATGATCTGTTATAAAGGAAAGTCTTTCGTCTTCCATACGAAATATGATCATGTTTTATACTTTGTTTTTATTGATATTTAATCAAAAATGGATTTTTTTTTCTAACATTAACATGTCACAAAACATGATTTCAAGCAAAATTTTTTAAAAAAAAACACTACATTGCAATAAAGGAAATTGCAAGCTAGTAAAAAAAAACGTGTTTGTTAGACACTAGACACTAGCAACAAAGTTGGACAAACTCTTTTACCAGGAAAAGAAACTAGAAGGTACACGTGACAAACATAACTTCAAATATGAATGAGTTTTCAAGGAATCAATCCAATTCTTTACTCGGTCAAAGTCTTCATCATGATCACACTAGTGTAGAACAATGCTTTAACAACGGTTAAAAATGCTATATAAAGACGATTTAGAATCGTCGTTATTTTGGGTGTCGTTGTAAATCAGTTGTTTATAATGACGATTCTAGAATCATCGTTATAAAACCACATTAACGATATGTATAAAAAACTGTTGTTATTTCTCCAAATAGACAATGAAAAAATAAAATAAAAATGTATTTTTAAAGACGGTTCCTACTGAAATCGTCCTTATAATTGCTTTTTAAAGACGATTCACAGACGAACTCGTCGTTAAAAATGTTTTTTAAAATGTTTTATTATTATATATATACACTAATTTGCATAAAATATCAAATTTCCAGAACAATAATGCATGTAATATCATAATTTAAATATGAAAGTCTACATACAATAAATTTGTACATATAACATTTTATAAATATATGAAAAAGTTTGACATGGTTACCTTAAGGTGCAACCAAGAGAGTTTCTTTGCATTTACACTTCCCCTCCCACTCAACGTGTTATATCCAGAATAAACACTAAAACAATAAGATTTCATGTTAGAACACATAACATTTTGTAATGTATGAGTAATAAATTTGTGAATGTAATATAATCATAATGGTTTGATAAATCTCTAATTTATACTAGGAAACATCATGCAAAATTTCAGAATTTTCTGACAAATGAAAGTATTGGAACTAAAAGCTTAAAATACCTTAAAAATACGTAAATAATACTTATAAATAAAAAAAGAATAGTAAACAGTGGATTTTTGGAATTTTAGTTGATCCCAATCCTCTTTGGTTTCCCACGTGATTCGTTACCTTGTTTCGAGCAACTACGCGTCTCCATCCGACTTTTCTATTAAAAGTTATGACCGTTTAAAGTTTTTTCATGCTAATATTTGACAACTCCAAATCTATCACTCTTCTCTTCAATGTTAGGACTCCTCCATCAAATATCTAGTAAATAAAGTTTCCACAAACCCTAAACCACTAACTAATCAACACATACATGTAAATATTTATTATAAAAATAATTAAAACATTAGGGTTTAGGGAGGCACCGTGCACTGATCTTGGCAGCGTGTGTGTGGTAGAGGAGTTGGCGGCATGCGGAATGTGTTGTTGCGCGGAGGTGAAGGTAGGTGCGGCTTAGATACGCGCGAAGGAGAGATGCACACACAGAAGAGTGATGCACGCGCGGGGGTTTGACGAGCAAAGGAGGGCTAGAGCGGAGGAGGGCTGGAGCGACGACGAAGGAGGTGTTCACAAGCGACACTGGCAATGACAAGAAGGACCTGTGCCGATGATAGTGGAGAGAAGGAGCGGGCAATGGGAGAAAGAGAAGGAAGTGAGTGCGCAAGTGAAGATGACAACGTGGATGCGCGTGAGAGTCAAAAAACGGGTACAAATAACGACGATTCCAGGACAATAATTATTATATACCCCTCAACAATAGATATAACGACAGTTCACAGAACAACCATTGTTATTTAAGGGCCAAATTGACCTATTATGACGATTCACATGACAATGTCATTAATTTATTTTTTTTTGAGATTTTATACTAGTATCACATTCTACGTGTCATTACAATTTGGTTCTTCCTTGTAAATTTTTGTTTTATTCTGGGTATCGTGGTTGAGGCAGTGGAAGCAAAAGAAAGGAAGAGCCTAATTAGGAGCTATGAAACTAGCTAGTAGCCACTAATTAAACTTGAACAAACCTAGCATATCACCTTCATTCTTTTATGCATCTGTAGAAGATTTTAAATGTATGAACCTTCACTAAGTATATGTGGCCTAGACGGCTATAGCTATTAACTAATCAAAAGGGACGCAATAACTCTGACATAAATGATCTTAAAAAGTATGCACGTTTCACTTACACCACCATTGCATTATGCTCATAAAAAAAAACATTGCCATTATCTTTCTATATTACTATTTAATACACCATGCTGTCGGGAAATCAGCATATAATGTGCCATGCCACTTTTCTTTCTGTGGACACTTATTCACAGATACCAACTTTTCCTTAGTTAAACCAGTTTAACGTTTGATCTATTCAGAGCTACTAAAAAGTTTGTCCCTAAAAGAGAGGAATAAAAAGAAAAAAAAAAGCAAATTACTATAAAGGAGCATTTTCCTCATGTTTGCAGCTCCATGATCTGTAAGGATAACAAAACTGAGGTTGTAGGTCTTATCTTAGTTAAGCTAGACTGTAAGGACTTCAAAATGTGAAAAAGAAATATTATGGTTTTATTTTAATATAATGTTGGCTTGATCAATGATTCATTTGAATCTATAACTAAGAACAAAAGTCCTGTCAGCAAATACATTATTATAAAAACATACAATTTATAAGGTGTGTTAGTAAGTAAAAGATTGGCTACTTCTTGAGGTTAATTTTCTGTATTTTGAAATATAGGTTTAAACTAGAGGAAGTGAGAAATAATAAGAAAGACGGTGAATTAACTATTAGCATCTAACTAATAATGGTCAAAAAGTGATTGCTTATTATTTATTCATAAAATTTCTGACACATGCACACTCACATTCAACTAGTTTATTACATAATGAGAGCAGCGACATGGATTGCTTAACAGCATAGAATTATCAATAATGTCTGCCATTTACGCATCCTATCCCAACCAAACGAGTTGGCAGCTTCCGTACATTACTGAACATGTCTGCTGCAAGAAGCCCTCTAAAGCTTCTCTATTTAAAGCCAAGTGAAGGTTCTGTGCAGTTCCTGAGTAGTGAGTAGTAATAATAATATCAGTAGTCATCATGCCAGGTTTCTGGAGGCACCACTTACTGTTCTTGACTCTTCTTGCTTTTGTTGTTCTATCAGAAGGGTCAAGATTTCCCAAGAATTTTTGGAAACAGATGCTTCCCAAGAAGCTACATCCTCCTTCTTCTTCTCCCTCCGGAGGCACAAACTCTGTGCTTGCCACTTCTTCCACAGCTTCCAAATCTGATATCAATCCCTCCATAGAAGGAAAGGTCTAATGTTAGTTATGGTGATTTAGATCCGTCGAACTGTGAAAGAGTGCAGTCTTGACTTGACAGAGAATGAGTGTTGATCTGGGTCTGAAGATAGTCTCTTGTAAAGACATTTAATCGCAGGATAAGTTTATGAATGACAATAATTAGTTACTTGTAAAATCTTTGGAGAAGCATTTCAATTCTCATGCAACATCGTTATTGGTTATATTTTCCTTAGCATTTTGATCTTGTTAATAAGTAGGTATTTTCAAAGTAATTCATGTTCAGTTCAGCAGTGTGCTTGCTATTGAGAAGGGAAAAGCTTTTTGTTTTATACACTGGCTTCATGCATTAATTCTTAGTACCAATAATATTGAAACTCAAATTTCAGTTAACGTAGCCAGGGGGTGCGAGGAGAGATATTATTGTGAGATTTCATACTTCACGGTTTTTTTGGGTGGTTAGATAGTCGGGAGGTTTGACATGTGGACACATCTATTTTATTTATGTTTTTTAGGGTGTTCTACTTTTTACAATATTCCAAGTATTTTCATGTTTATATTTTTTTCATATCAGCAATATTTCTATATATGTTTATATTATTTTCTTATCAGCAATATTTCTATGATTATATTCTTATCGGCAATATTTTCATGTTTATATATATAGTTTTCGATAAAAAGCTTATAAAAATTTACACATCACTATTTAACATAAAATTATTTTTAAATAATAAACTTGCCAATATTTCTATCATTATTATCTGAAACTTGTCAATATCTTTCTTTTAAGTAGAAATATTTTTTAAACATGTATACTTATGCCATCATTTACAACAACAAAACATGCTTACTTCAAATCTCATTAAGAAATTTTGATGCAAAGAACCCACGAACTTATTCATGAAGATGGTCATGCCATTCTCTTCATATCCCACACAATAAATACTAAAAATAATTTGTCTATTTACATATTGATTATTACTTACGGATATAAATCTGTATATAAATTGAGCATTATATACGATTATTTACATACGAATTTAATTCAGTGTATAAATACACATTACATATGGATTTTTTCTTCGTATATAAATCAAAAGTAATTACATACGAACATAATCCGTATGTAGTTTTAGAGCCATGAAGCAGAAATAATTACATATGGATCATATCCGTATATACAACATTACATTTTTAATTAAAAAATAAAAATTATTATATAAGGATTTTATTTGTATATAACACATTATATATTTAATTTAAAAAATGGAAATAGTTACATACGGATTTTATCCGTATATAATGTATTACATACGAATTTTTAAAAAGTGAAAATAGTTACATATGGATTATATGCGTTTGTAAAGTTGAGACATTGATATATTTAATGTATTAAAAAAATTAATTGTTGGTTGCTATTCAGTTAGGGTTAGGACTTAGAAAACGAGAAAGAGAAATAGAGAAGAAAGAAAATTGAGAGCAACGTTGTCTGTTTCTATTGTTGAATCGGAATAATATTAGATTGGAACAGCGTCGTCGCCCCTTACCGGAGCTAGTGGAGGAGGAGAGACCGACGAAGAGGCATGCGTCGCCTTATGCGATGGTCGTGATGGGCCTTTGTCAAGACTGTTCCGTCCTCGATCTTAAGTCTCGCTTCAAGATCTACGGCACTATCTCCCGCATTCGCATTGACCACGATGCTGTCGGCTACATTACTTATCGGTCAAGGACTTCACTGATGCTGCCATAGCCGCCGGTGTTGACCCCTCTTTCGGAATCACTATTAACTCCAAAAAGGTGCTTCCTTTTACCGTTTTGTTACCTAGGGTTTTGATGTTCCTGTTTTTTATTATGATTCGTGAATGTATAGGTTTTTCTTTTCTCTTTTTTCAATTAATATTATTTTTTGGTTGGGTATTTTCTTGCAGGTGGGATCTATGGGATGCCCCAATTGTTGGGTTGCCTTTCCGGTAAGAGAGTAAGCGTATGAAGAAGAGTTCATAGACGTAACGCAAGATTTCCCCTCGCTTTTCTCGTGTCTGTTGTATGATGACTTTCTACGGCAATAATTTAGATTCGTTGAACTCTGAAAGAGTGGAGCCTTGTTAGAAGTAATAATTTGTCCCTAAGGAAGGATATCGATCCCACAAGGAACAATTGAATTATCAAGTACAATATTCACTAAATATAAAAGAAAACAATAAAAAGTTGTTGAAAGTGGTTGTGTTGGCGATGATTAATGAGAAAACAGGCAAAGAATTGGTTGCTTTAAGTTGGAAAAATAGGGATTAGGTTTCATCTGTTCTTACTCTTATGTATTTTGATTAGCATGTTAACATTAAGTTCTTTGGTTGAAATTGATATCCGTATAAAAATTCATTTATATCGATCTCTCGCATATAAAATTATTAAGAATGTTTCTTAAATATCGATATTTCGCATACTTATAAAAACAACTTAGAATCTCGCTCAGACATTAATAACAATTAACATTTCAAGTCTATCTTTAATACTCAAATATGTTAAGTATTGTTGTTCAGGTCACAACCCCTAAAAATACCTCTCAGTTAGATTTAAAATTCTCAAACATGTCATAACTATACCAATAATCAATCAAGAACAGAATATTATTTCATATTTAAATATCACCTCAATACATAAGAGTTCAAACAAATTACTCTCAATCCCAAAGGGTAGAATTAGCCACGCATACTTCTAGCACCTTCCATTCTCCCAATTGGTTACAAATCACTCAATGTGTTTTCCTCTCAATTTGGCACACTAGGGTTGAGCCTCTAACCCCCCTTATTTAACATAATTTACTAGGGTTAGGTGACTTTTCGCGTCGCGCTGATGAGCTTAATGATAAAAACATAAAATGATCTAATTTGTTTGACACATTCTCACTCAAGCGAGAATATCGAGAAAGACAGCGAGAATGGACTCACTTGAGCGAGAATCCCTACTGCTGAGTTGGACTTTTTTGGCGCTTTTATGAATTTTGCGACCTTCCAACTTTCTTTTTTTTAGCTTATATCATTCCTCTTTAGTCCAAATCTCCTTTCTTCCCAAAAAACCTGAAATTAACACCAAATTTGGGAATAAAATGCTTTTATTCAAATAAAGATCATAAAAAAATGTAAAAATGTATGAATTCATAAATTAAGGATTATTTTATATGTA
Source organism: Phaseolus vulgaris (assembly GCF_051622355.1). NCBI lineage: Eukaryota > Viridiplantae > Streptophyta > Magnoliopsida > Fabales > Fabaceae > Phaseolus > Phaseolus vulgaris. Next base: position 21,990,045 of record NC_143506.1, on the reverse strand, counting down.
AATTAGCAATAAATCCTCATAAGTGTCTATATTTTAATATGAAATATTACTGAAATTAGACACTTATCAGCAACACACAGTTTCTTCAAAGCTAAAATTGTCTTTCTTATATGAATACATGACTTTCTTCATCATTCCACCTTCACATGCGAGGATCGTGTTTAGCACTTTCTTCGCTTTTCCAAGCTTCCATTTACGCGCCAATCACCTGAAACTAACAAAATCTTTCTTCTCAAATCAATCTAGGAACATTGATCACTCGAAAACAAGCACATCATAAGTGTATTTGCCTCCTCGTTTCTCCTAAAATGGGGACACAAAGTGGATTCACATATTATTTTCTACTAAGACGTGTTTAAAGGGTGGACCCTATCATCTCCTATGCGTCCAAGAACTGGATTGTGTCCATCGTGTCGTTTATGTATTTTTTGTTTATCCATGTTGGTGACATGTCTGAAGTGTGGAAATGTAACTTTGGAATCATGTTGAAACTACATAATTTTTAGTTGATATAAGATCTTTAACATCCCTTTGTACTCAAAACATCAAATTCAAGGATAGAGGATGTCCAATAATGAGTGATACGATAAATCTAGCTAATCCGGACTAAGATAGATTTTTATAAGAACTCTAATAACATATTAAAATAATAAAATTTAAAACTAATTCAATATTAATAAATAAAATTTAATAAGAAAGATTTAGACTTATAAATATATTATAACAGTTAGGGTATTTTAATAACTTTCATTTTTTTTTTGTACTTTTTGAAACACATTATACAGAAGATTTTATGTCTGTATATGAAGGGGCAACACCAACAAATCTGGCAAAATATTCTGGGAAACTATAGTGTTCCAGCTAACAAAGTTTTGTCTAAAAGTGTTATAAGACAACGAGTCTTGAAGACATGTACAACAAGGAATACCCTGTAAACGCACTTTCAAGGGAGAGTGTTTACGGTGAACGCTTGGGTGCTTTCCTTTGCTAGTTCTTAATGTTTCTTCACATTTGGTTGGTTCATCAATTAACTATACAGGTAAAAGAAATATTGACAAGTTTAGGTTACATTTTACTTTTAGTACTTTAATTATTTTAATTAGATCCACCGTTTTTTTTCCTTTTAAGCTTTTAAAGGTCCTTATATTTTTTTAAATAAATAAATAAAAATCTCACACTTTTATTTAGCATTAAAAATCAAATAATCAAAACTATTATGTTAATTAATAGTTAATAAGTTCCTACTTTGTAAATTCGAAATTGTTATTTGATTAGAAATATTTAGTAAACTAACAAATAAATTAGTTAGTTGTAAAATGAGATAAAATGATATGTCTATATAAATTTTATTCTATAAATGAAATTTATGTTTTTTGGACAAAAATATATTATTAAAATTTATGTCCTTTTAATATTTATAATTATAATAATATATTAAATAAAATTAATTTTAGGAATTAAAATAATTATTTATTTTGATTAAATTAAAGACCATTTTAAAGATTAAAAAAATATTTTATTTAAAATAGTTTCTATTATTAATAAAAATTTATAAAATAATTTTTAAATTAATATTTAAATTTGGTATTAAAATTTTAGTTATTAATATTATATATTTTAAATTAATCTCTAAAATATATTCTGTACTTATGTGATCACTCATTTCTCACTTTAGCCTGATTTCTCTTAATACTCTTTTTCTTCAAAATCTCAACCGAAATTCTGATCCCATTTATTGGAGAAATAGAAGAATAATGATAAAAAAATTGAAGAAAGAATTCAATCCATTGATAAATAACTGTCACAAAATAACTCTCAATTAATTACATAGTACCCTTCTATTACATAACACACCTTACAAAACTCTCTTGTGTTTATTTGTAATTATGTTTCTCTCTTCAAGTACTTTACAACTTTGAAATATTTATATAAGTGTAAGGAGAATCAAGAACATATAATAAAAATTGTTATTATCTTAAATTTAAGCATATGAATTGGTAAATCATATATTACCCTTTAGCTTCCTACGGCTGAAAGTAGCTTTATTCAGTCGTTGCTACATCGATTCATAACTTTGAATTTGTTATGGATTCAACTCTTAATTGGTTTGGTATGATTTTATAAATGCTTTAACTTATTGGAATGACAAGTTGAATATTTTGGCTAGAACAAATTGAATGGATTGAAGTGGTAAATCATATTTAAGTAATGATACATTTAGAATTTCATATTTTTTTATATAATTATATTCCAACTTCTAATATTATTATTTTAATATCATTTCATATTACTTAATTATATTATTTTTATCATATATTTATTTTTAAATTCATCAAATAAAAAATTATATACAAAAATTGTAAAATATTATTTTTCATTTGATATTACGGTCTCAGCATAAAAAAAAAGTCTTTTTACACTAACTTTTTTTCTCACTTCGATTTTACAACTCCTTTTAATAATAAAGTATTATATTTTCTAATAGAAATTAATATATATAGATAAAGTTTTCAAATAAAATAATAATATATTTATCATCAAATAAATGTAAATGTCACTTAAGAAAGTGAATCTATCATTACTCATGCCTTAAAGCATCTTATTTGTAGTTTAAAGTGAAAAAAAAATCTAAATTGATTTACTTGGGATACTTGTTATTCTCAATTTAGACATTAGACATGTATTATCACCTAATTCTAAGTGAGAAAAAACTTGTCCTTTAAAATAATACCACAATTACTATCAACTAATCATCTTCCACCCCCCAAAGACGTAGAAATCTGGTTTAAGCTATCAAAGCCTGAATTAATGCCACTTTCAACACTAAGAATGGATGGTGCCGAGTTTAGGAAGTTTTCGGTCTCTTCTGAAGATGAACTAACACTTTCCCATTTGTGCTTTCCCATAATTTGAAGTCCCTCAAGTTCCATTGCCACTTCTTTCATGGTGGGTCTTTCCTCTCCTTTCACCTTTAAACATCGATTTGCAACATTGGCAACTTCTGTTAGTTGCTCAACATTTGCATCATGCAGTATATGGTTGTCCACAATGTTATGTAATTGGCCTGTTTTCATTGAAGAAACAAAGTACACTGCAAGGTTTCTATTAGCCTCTGGCCTATCAAATGAAAGTGCCTTCTTCCCTGTTAGTAGCTCTGCAAGGACAACCCCAAAACTATAGACATCACTCTTCTCTGTCAATTGGCTTGTATGAAAGTATTCTGGATCAAGATACCCTAATGTTCCCTGCACCAGAGTGGTTAGTTGAGATTGATCAAGGGGGAAAATCCTTGATGCTCCAAAATCAGAAACCTTTGCAATGAGATTATGATCAAGAAGAATATTTGTAGTTTTCACATCTCTGTGTATGATTGGTGTAGAAGTAGCAGAGTGCAAATAAGCCATGGCCCCAGCTGTTTCTGTTGCTATTCTCAACCTTGTTTTCCATGTAAGTTTTAGAGAACAATTATGATCATGAAGGTGCTCATAAATAGTACCATTGGGAATGAATTCATAAACAAGCATGGGAACTTGTGTCTCCAAACAACAACCCAAGAGTTTTACCACATTCCTATGATTGATTTGGGAAAGCACAATCACCTCGTTAATGAATTGCTCAATCTGATTTGGATCACTGATTTTAGACTTCTTAATTGCCACAGTTCTATTGTCCAGCAATACTCCTTTGTAAACTGTTCCTTGACCACCTTGGCCAAGGATCTTGCCTTCATCAAAGTTGTCGGTGGCGTCTTTTAGCTCCTCTACAGTGAAGACTTTAGCCGTTTCAATTGATCCTTTATGCTTGATTATGTGTTGTTGTAAGAAAAGACCACCATTTTGTTGAAAAAATTGTTCTTTAAGTTCAATGATCTTTCTTTTCTTTGATGCCCAATGCACATAAAAGCTTCCCACAAGTAGTGCCACTAGGCTTACACTCACACCTGTATAAGTACACAAGATGCAATATTATATATATGTTCTTAGATAATTAAGGATAAAATTTATTGTAATTTCAGCATATATACTCACTCAAAGCAATTATGAGTATGATTTCTTTCCTTGAGTTGATGGTAGATTTGTGAGTGCATCTTGTTCCATATTTTTGTCCATCTCCTTCAAATCCTTTTGGGCACAAACAGTTATAACCACCAGGAGAGTTACTGCATTTGGCCCCATCTACGCAATCGTTGGATCCCATGCATTCATTAACATCTACAGGATAACGACTCAATTATGCATTCATTCATTATTCTTTTATTGTGTACTTTCACCTTACACTTTTTCTCCAGTTTTAAGAAAAAAAACTTGTTTCTATTTATTTGTTCATTTACGAGTTCAAGTAATTATAAGTGAGACAGAAATAACAATGAGCACCATATTAATTAAAAATATTTTTCATATAAATTAAAGTATATATTAATTTAGAGCACACTTGGCTAAAATAAAGAGATAAAATTTTTTTAAAAAAAATCTCAATCATGCGATAGAATACAAAGACCAAAGTTATATTTTTTTTAAAGTGCAAACGAATTTAATTAGCTGCTTAAAAAATACTAAATAACGTAAACCATTTTAATTTTTTATTTATATAATTATATTTTACACTTCATAATACATACAGAAAGGAATGAAACAAAAGCTAATAATAACAAGTTAGTTGGCGGGTACTAGAGCTTACATGGAGTTATTTAATTTAATATTTAAAATGTTTTTTTTAAGAATAACATATTCAAGCTTTATTTTAATTATTCATTTCAATGAAATTAATTTATTAAATATTAAAACAAAATAAAGGAATTCCTAAATGATAAAACGTTGCCGTAATTTTTAAAGAAAACTATCATATCATAATTCGGAATATATATATATATGTATATAAACACTACAAAAAAAATTATTAAATAAAAAAATCATTAATTAAATTAGAAAGACTAACAAAACTATTTATATTAACTATCTTAAATTCTAAAGTTTGGTAGTTAATTAAATATTAATTTAAAAACTAGTTTAATAATATAAACTATTTTAAATATTAATAATTTTTTTAATTTTTATTTAATGATTTTTTTAAGTAAAAGTGAAAAGAAAAGTATGAAAAAACAATTTTCAGATTGACAACCTATAGATGTATACACTCTTGTGTAATTTTATATGAAAAATATGGGTTCTGTATTATTTACCTTTTAGTCATTACTTTTTACTTAGTTGCTTAAATCTCATGAAAATAAAATAAGAAAGTGAAAGTAGCAGTATTTTTTATATTTGTTACTATTTATTAGAATATATTAAAATCTTTATTTTATTTAGCTTTATTAATGAGTTTCTCATTATTTTTATTAATGAGTTTCTCATTATTTTTATTAATGAATCAAAATAGATAATTTAATGAATGGTAAATAGGTAGATAAAGATAGTAGTAATACCTTGACAACCATGAAGAAGATAAGGGTTTCCCTGGAAACCATTTGAGCAGCTGCAAAGTAACCAGATCCCTCAACTGAATGGAAACAATCACTGTTCTCTGCCTTGCACGCGTAACTGGAAGCCTCTTTCTTAGCTTCTACGCACGTTTGGTTCTTAACCGCCCAATCCACCACCACGGGGAACGTGGTTTTGTCGAACTTGACGAGGTCCGTGGAGGAGAAATTGTAGGCCCCATCTTCCACCAGGAACGCATACCCGCACGGGTTGAACTCCATTACGTCCGTGTGGTTGAACAAACTCCCAGAACCGTAGGAGAAACTCGACAACCCGCGTGGGATCGAAGTCTCGCAACAACCGGTGCCGGAACAAGTCCCGTTTGTTTGGATGTCTTGGAGCCTGTTGCACAAGGAAATGCATCCCATGGTGTAGTTCTTTCCCTCCAAATCGCTTCCCACCACTATTCCAAACGTGTCACACCCAATTACAGTCAACCTGTTTCTGTTGGAAGAGACTTGAAAAGTTGTGAGGTTTAGGTCTTGAAATGATTCCCTCACGAGTTTGCCTCTGTCGGCGTAGCAGTCGCTGGCCACAGGCCATGAAATTTGCATGTGGCCGTCGAGTGAGATGTTAAGCACAGTTATATTGGTTTGTGGCAGGAAAAGGGTGTGTGATGAAGGAGACGTTTGGTTGCAAGTGAGGAGAAAAGAGGTGTCTAAGGAACAAGTGTCGGACATGCCGAAGGGGAAGGGAATGGTGACATCGCCACACTTTGATGAACAGTTTGGGTTTGGTATTGCTTGAGTTTTAGTTTTTGCAATAAGGAGGGCAACAAGAAGCACCTGCAGTAGCAGCTGCTTAGAGTGCACTGACATGCCTTTTCTTTTTCAAGTCTATTCTACTGGTGGTTGCATGCCCATACAATTTTAATATATCAATGATTCTATAGAATATTTTTATTTTTCATCTTTTTTTTCTCATTTTAATTGTTTTACTTTGTTTTTCTCAGCATATTTTTTCTTTCTTTATTCTATTTCCGCCCTCCTAATTTGTGCATTTTTTTTTAAATGTACAATTTTAAAATACCTTGATTGTGTCGATTTGGTAGCTAAGAGCCGGACAGCCGGCTCTGGGAGGCATGAACCGATGAAAGAAGGTTTCTGTTAAAACACAGTTAATATAATTATCTAATAATTTGTACATATATATTTAGTTCTTATTTTACTATATATTTTTACCTTTCGCACATTTATTATATGTATGTATATATAATTAAATATATCGAGTAAATTTTATTAATAATTATAAAAATTCTTGTAAATATATTCTATTCGCGGTTCATTTGTAAGCAACATTGACTATAATTCTATGAAGTTATTTTTTTTAAAGAAAAACTGACAATTTTTAGATAAGATAACCGAGTTAATAAGTAACTTGTAAACGTACCAACAAAATAAATTTCATATATTGAAAGGTATTAAAGGAGAATTGAAATCTTTCATGAATCGGTTATCTTAAATTGAAATGCTGGATAAAAGGTAAAAGAAAGGAAACAGAGGATGAAAATAGATGGATGTTGAAGAAATAGACGTCACTCAAGAATATTTACAAGCTTTGCATGGAATTTTCACCAAGATGTGAGCAACCTTTAAGATTCATAACAACTGGTTCAGACTACGAATCCTAAAGAGGAGAAAGGTCCAAAGCTCATTCAAACAATGGTTGATATCTCAGTCCGGATATTTCAAAGTAATAGCCTCCTAAACACAAATTCTCTTCAACTTTATTCATTTATTGAAGACTTATATTCCTTTTAACAGTTAAGCCAATCAGTTAATTTAAAATCGCAATATGGAAAAACTACTGAATTTTTCACCTTTGATTATGTCGATTTTTTCTTTTGAATACAGTAATTGGTTTCTTTATAAATCGTACTAGGAAAAGTGTTAGGAGAATGTTTTGAGAGAGCAAGCGTTGCTTAGTTGGAAATGATATTTCCATTCAAATTTCCAAACGGGAAAACATTTTCATTAGTAATAATCTGAACAATGGTGGCAGAACATTAAATGGTACATTATAGTTTTTGTCAAACCACTTTCTAACGTTTCTGAAAATAAGACTCATCAACAATACCTTATTACTTTTGATGCAGAACTCAAGCATGATGAAATTAAAAAACTTTGATATGTATATATTGAATCTTCGAATTGGTCCATAGACAAAGTACCTCCAAGCAAGCACACTTCATCTACCATCCCATAACGGTGACATCACATCGTTGCAAATGGCATCATCCTCAGGCCCAGCACATTTAGCATAAGTATAGTGACAATTAGCAGTGTCTCTTTCTGCTGAACCTGATCTTTCACCAATAACATATTCTGCTCCATTTGATGTGACATTAATCAATGAAGTTGTTGTCATCGTTTTGAGACTTCCCAATTCCATAGCGACTTCCTTCATGCCAGGTCTTTCCTCACCTCTAAGCCTCAAGCACCATTGAGCAATGTTAGAAACTTCCTTCACTTGCTCACTATTTCCCTCATTGACACAATCCTCAACAATTTGGAACAAGCAATCATTCTTCACAGCCGAAAGAAAATACAACGCCAAATTCCTCTTCTCCTCTGGCATGTCAAAAGAAAGTGCCCTTCTTCCAGTAAGCAACTCAGCAAGTACAACACCAAAGCTATACACATCGCTTTTCTCAGTTAGTTGACTGGTCTGAAAGTATTCAGGGTCAAGGTACCCAAGAGTTCCCTGAACCAATGTTGTCAACTGACACTTGTCACGTGGAACCAAGCTAGAGGTTCCAAAGTCAGAAACCTTAGTTGTGTATTTGTCATCTAGACATTTCTGTCTCTAGACAGCAACCTAGGAGTTTGACCACATTTCTGTGGTTAATTTGGGAAAGTACAACCACTTCATTGACAAATTGTTCAATTTGGCTGTGATCTACTAGTTTTGATTTTTTTATTGCAACAACTTGGTCATTTGGAAGAATCCCCTTATAAACTGTGCCGTATCCTCCTCTGCCAATGATTCTGCTTTCGTGAAAGTTTTCAGTGGCTTTCTTTAGCTCTCTTGCAGTAAATATTTTAGCTATCTCGAATGATCCCTCCATCTTTGAAATTTGCTGCTGTAACATTAGGCCACCATTACTCTTAAAATATCTTGCTGTGAGACTCACCCGTTTTCTTTTACCAAACACGTGGTATAGCCAGCCACTACCAAATAACAACAGCACAAGGCCTATGCCAGTTCCTACTATTAGGAGGTGGACTTTAAGCTTAATTCAACCCCATAAAACCGGCTCAATGGGAAGGTTTGTACCCACTTATATACAATGAAAGGCTCTAATCTCTAGTCGATGTGGGATCTCTAACACCTACATTGACAAAGTTGCTTGTTGGATCAGTCTTTAATTTTGTTATGGTTTTGCAAGCATGTCATTCACGTTTATCTTCGAATTACTTTAATTTAAGGGTCACCTTTCCTCGAACTTTCTTTTCGGTAGCGGATACTAATCATTACACTACATACTATCTATTTGCAAACAAATATCACTTCTATTTCTAAGATTTCAAGAGCTGTGAATCAAGATTTCCCCTATGGAATATGTACTGACATAAAGTTGCAAAACTCCAAAATTTTTAGCTTCAAAGCAAGCAAAAAAGAAAAAGCAATAGACTACAAGTGAAAAGAAAAATAAAATCAAACAGATCAAAGATCTTAAAAATAATGGAGCAAAATGCACTTTTTTCACATGCCTTGCTTTTCTTTTGTATTTGTCATGTTAACTTGTTTTCACTGAGTACTATTTTGCAAACCAAACAAGTAATGCGTACCTATCACAATCTCGTTAACCACACGTTGTAGATTCGAGACACAGCCACTTCCTCTTTTTCTGCCATCTCCCAGGTACTTCCTGGCCTTGGGACAGGAACAATTATAGCTCCCTGGTAGGTTAATGCAAATGTCTGAACAGTCATTTAGACTCGGATCAGCACACTCGTCAATATCTAGTGAAGAAATAGGTAAAAAAGAAGTTAATATTTCATTCCTTTATCAAGCAAACAAATCACATTTAGTGTGGGAACATAATCCATACCATGGCATCCACCATGAAGGTATGCATTTCCCACGTAACCTTCAAAGCATCCGCAGAGGTACCCGCGTCCATTTTGAGAATCAATGCATACGCTATTTTCTTGGCAAACATAACTAGTCAAATTATTCTTAGCTTCTTCACATGTTAGATTCCCAACAGCCCAGTCAAGCACTGTGGGAACTGTTCTTCTCTTCTGCAGTTTGATGAAGTCATCCGTGGAAAACTTGAAAGAGTCTTCTTCCACCAACAGAGAGTAGCTACAAGGAATATTCATATTCCTATGCAGCATATTTGATTTCATGACACGAGCTTGATATTCCAAAATGTTTTTTGGGATAGAGGTTTGGCAGAAACCAATGCCAAACTGGGATCCACTGGTTGAACTTTCTACACTACTACAAATTGAAAAACACCCTCCAGCAGAGTAGTTTTTCCCAATTGTTGCATTGATGGTTGAGAGGGTGTCGCATCCAACTCCAACGAACTTGTTTTGGGTGTAGGAGAAAGGGAATGCTTGTAAAGTCATAGATGAATTCCCCGAATCCACTAGCACACCCTTTTCATCATAGCAGACGTAAGCTACAGGGGATTTTACCCGCAAATGACCATTCAATAACACCTCTAAGATCTCAATATTTTTTGTCACATTCCACAGAAATAGTTTGGGAGGCTTGTGACTTGTGTTACAAGCAACATAAAAGTTGCTGTTCAAGTAACAGTCCTCCCTTGTACCAAATGGGTACGGAATGTTAACGGTTCCACATTTATGTTGGCAGCTAGGGCGAATTGTTTGGGACGCTGCTGAGATCATTACAAAGCAAGCAACTAGCACAACTATTGTATTGTCTCGTGCTGGAGCCATTGCTGCATCCAATTCATCAACAAGAACTTTGTGATTAAGTAATAGCTGACACGGCCAAGAATTTTGAATTGCTCAAACTTCAGGCTATAGAAGTCAAGCTTCAATTGCTACTTTTTTTAACAATAGTTGGATTTGTCTTTTGGTTTGGGAGAATAAATCTCTTTGATACCTTCTTAGCTAGGCTTCAATTGGACCTACAATTCTATTTTACATAACTACTATGTAGAAGAATCACTGTTGTGGATTGATAACTTCTGTATTAGTGATTTGAGAAAGTTTGTGCTAAGTTTTTATATTGGTAAAAGACTAGAGAGGGGGACAGGGGTTGAAATTTTTCTCTAATGTATTTTGGAGTCAGTAAAGGTCATTCGAGAAGTTGAATATCCTTTGGTAATATGGTAAAGGCAATGTTGAAATCTTCTATTGTTCCGTTGTCCTATGAAATTTTCAAGGCCGTTGCTATTTTAAACAGACTTATTCTTTCTGCACCTCCATACCTTCTTCTCTCACCTTCATAAATTTTTGAATTTCCAAAAATATTCCTCTATAATATTCTGGATTATGTAATCCGGAAGTCATTTTTCAAATTGTTAATTAGCTTTCGGATTACATAATCCGGAAGTCTTATTTAACTTCTGGATTATGTAATCCGAAAGTCTTTTTTCAAATGAGTTTTCGGATTAATCCAGAAACTACTCTATAGGAGTGACACAAGAAAAATAAAAATGTATTTTCATGTTGTGTATGGAGGTGGCAGAAGAAATATGTCTTTTAAATATTGGCCTTAAAAGGGAAAAAGAATGAATTCTAGGATCCAAGTAGTGACTCTTTATTCCTACACCTCCATACCTTCTTGTGCCACCCCCATGCTAAATATGAAAATACTGTTTTATCCTTTTTTTCCACCCCTTGGATTTGAAATAATAAGCCTATGGATTATGTAATCTGGAGATATTCCGGATTACATAATCCGGAATTCAATCTCATATTTAGAAAAGACTTCCGGATTATGTAATTTGGAAGCTAATCACACATTTGAAAAAAAAGACTTTCAGATTACATAATCCGGAAGCTAATTTTGGATCTAGAAAAAAACTTCTGGATTATGTAATCCCGAAGCTAATCATAAAAGACTTCTAGATTACATAATCCGAAAGCTAAATCTGGATCTAGAAAAAAACTTCCGGATTATGTAATCCAGAATATTAAAAAGAGTATTTTTGGAATACAAAAAACTTATGGGGTGACACAAGAAGGTATGGAGGTGTAGGAAGAAGCAGCCCCAAGTAGTTAAGGTAATTGGCCAGTTCAGTTGCTTTTCTGTCTAAGTTGGGTTCGTCTTACGGTCCAATACACGAGAGAAAAATGTTTGGGCTCATAGAAAAAGATATGTTGGCATTCCATGCCAATTGTTTTTTAAGAGATTTTGCTCCATTTACGGAATTGACGAGAAATGGGAATGAATTTCCAATTTTAGTATGTAAGTAAATTTCATTCTCTGACCATTAACAGTTTCACTATGTCAAAATAAAATAAAACTGTTTCTGACTTGCCTCTGACAAGTTGTCACAATTGATTGGGTCATACCATGGCTCCCCTAGACCTTGCACTTCGGGCACTTGAGATGATTGAGATATGTGAGGTTTTAATAACAAATGAAACATTGTCTCTAGAAGTCCTCTTTATTCAAGAAACACCAGTATAAAAAAGACATTTTATAATGACTTTATAGGCGGTCAAACGAGATCTGGTGCAAACAAAAAAATATGGTGAGATTTTTTTTAAATATTTTATACATATTACACGAGTTGAATGACGCAGACTAATCGGTGTAATATATTCTGCCAACACTTAAATATTTTAAAATTTTTTTTTTTTCTAGCAAGTGTATATTACACCAGTTAGATAACTCAACTGGTGTTATATATCATGCTCTCATTTACGTTTAAAAAAAAATATTATGAGTATGATATATTACATCGGTCGGGTCTTCAAATCGGTATAATATATGGTGCCTAATTTAATTTTTGACAACATATATTACACGGTTGGATGACCCAATCTGTGTAATATGTATCATTATGAGTAAATATATATATATATATATATATATTTATTACTAAGAACCGATGTAATATATAATTTTTAATATATTTTCAAGCTCGCGCTTCACTGCTCATTCACGCTACTACTCTTTCTTCTCCATTATGCTCCTTTGTCTTACATCACTGCTCATTCACGCTACTACTCTTTCTTCTCCATTATGCTCCTTTGTCTTACACCACTGTTGTTCATTTGCCCCCAACTTCATTTGCTACTCTTCGTTCAGCACCCCTTCAAAAATTTCTTTCTTCTCCGCAGCCACTACTTTTCCTCTTCGGTGCCACAAATCCTTCTGTTGTTGCATGTCCATAGTCGTACCACATTGCTTTTGTTCCACGGCCACAACTCCTCCATTCTCACTTAGAGGTGAGTTTTTATTTTCAAATTTTCAATTTTTATTTTTAATTTTTAATTTGTAATTTTAATTTTAAATTAAAATTAAAGTAACAAAAATTGATGATAAAACATCGGTCATGCGTGGGCCAAATAGTGGACCAAAAAGTCATGGAAGCAAAGTGAATTTTTCGTCGACAAATGAGAGGATGCAATTTGCATGGACCAAGTCGGCGTACAATGGACGCAATTTGCATGGGCTAAGCCGATGTAAAACAAACGTAATTTGTGTGTGTGGGGGGAACCGACATAAAACCAACGCAATTTGCATGGCCAAGCCGATGCAAATTAGTGACGAAAAACTGTGTGAACTAGGCCGACGCCTAAGAGCTGGTAAAAAAAATATTTGTTGCGCCCACATAACACTCTTCTAGTGAGTGAGTAAGAATTAAATAAGTCATCAGTTAACTTCTTCTCTCACACTCATAGTATAAGAAATAATCAACCTATTTCACTAAAAAAATTTATATCTAGTCGCCAAATTTTAATCTAACCTGGTTCAAACTACAATTTTAACAGATGTTGATCTAAAAAATTGATTAAACCAAAACAATTTATTTAACAATCGAAACTGAAACTTCAATATAAAGTTTCGCCTGAGACAATAAATGGAAATGAAAGGAAAAAATAAATACATAAGTTATTTGTTTATTGTTGTGAGATCAAAAGAAAAGAAAGATGGAAGTTGCAAGATAGGAGAACATGTCATGGAGAGGAAGCGACAGAGAGAAGGGAGGGACTAACGAAGTGACAGAGCAGAGGGAGCGACTAGGGAAGTGGCGTCATAGAGAAGAAGCGGCAGAGGGAGGGAGTTGCACAGAAAGAAAAAATTAGGTTTTGAACTTCGGGAATTTTTTATTTTGGGGAAGAATGATCGCGCGCTACAAGAATAACATGAAATAGAAATCAATTTTAAAAACCAAAAATAAATATTTGCTATAGTAAATAAATTAGAGACCATTTTAGAAACTAAAAAAAATGGTTTCTAAATTAGTTTTTATTATTGTTAAATGGTTTCTAAATTGGTATCTAATTAGCTACCAAGGTTTTAACTACCAATTGTTTAGTTTCTAAATTTGGTAGCAAAAACTTTGGTTGCTAATTAGATACCAGTTTAGAAACCATTTAATAATAATAGAAACTAATTTAAAAACCAAAAAAAATTTAGTCTCTAAAATGGTTTCTAATTTAGTCACTATAACAACTAATTATTTTTTGTCTCTAAAATTAGTTTCTATTTCATAATTTTCTTATAGTAGCGAGAAGAGGAAGCTGACATTTATTAATAATTTTACGTTGATTCAGACCGACGCAAAACGACGCTAAAATCAGACACAAAATTTGTGTCGGTCGCTAACACATGCCTAACAACGACTATATCATCGACTAGGCTAACCATATATCTTCTTTTATTTAATTTTTTTAACTAAAATCAAATAATAAATATAACTTATCAACAAGACGCAATTGCGTGGACCAAGTGGAGGGGTTTTCTCTTACTTAGTTGTTTGTCTTAATGTTTTAACCATTATGCTTTCGAACTTTGGCATGTTAGAGTTAGAAACTCCCTAATAGAAATTGCAGAACTCGAGGGTAAATACGAGAGTTGAGGGTGAATATTTATTCTTTTTCTTGTCCAAGATTCCTAATAGAACCATAGAACACGAGAGTTTGAAACCCCTAATTATGATTCTGTTTGAGCCAACACATACTAACTTGTACTCTATTTTACTAAGAAATATTTTTCTCTCTAACTTGCAGGTCTCAATGCAGTAGTTTTGATTTCATTGAGTTTCTAAAATTTGGTAATTAGTTTCGTGTTTGTTACTTAGATGTTTTATGTTGCTTTGTTTTTTACTTTTGGCTGTTTTATCCCTTGCTTTCTTTTTGTGCATGTGTTTTTACTTGCTTGGTGATCTTCATTACTATAGATTCCATGTCAGGCCTTTGTTCTCATGATGATTTAGCTAGGGTTGCGAAAAAAACAGTTCAAACCGAACTTTTTTATGGTTGAATCTAACTGAATTCGTTTAAAACTAAACTGGTTCTAACAAAAATTGATCTGGTTTTAAAATTAAATTCAGTACGGAGTGAACTGTTTCTTTTAAACAAATCTAGATTATACCAAATCCATTATACTTTTACTGCCTCCTGTCAAATGTATCATAAAAATCAAAGAATAAAAGCAGGTCCCTCTAAACCTATATTTCTGTGCATTATTACATTTAACTTATTAGAGTAATTTATACCATATAAATCAACGGAGAGACGAAAAATATTGATTTCAGAGACAGAATATTTGGGTCTCTATGTGAGATTTTCTTATTGCCAGACTTGCCTATAAAAAAAATATGTTAATCAATGTTCCAAAAACACTAAAGCATAAACATTGAAGACATTGATTATCAACAAAACATAAGATAAATTGAAAAGATTTAAAATATTTAAGGAATAGTTCAATCATTTTATAACAAAAATGGACTACTTATAACTCAATCCTGTCCAAGCAATTGTCTATTACAAAAAATTTGCATATCCTACCAAGGTGTATCCTTAACCAGCCATGTATTCTACACATTTTGTGCAGCACTCAATATACAGTAGAGAAATAAAAGAGAGTGATGGTTGAAGATGTTTAGACTTTCGTGATCTCCAAAGACGTAAGACTTGTAAGGATTTGTGCTAAAGCCATAAATCAGCAAGATGTTGTTAAGAATCAGGAGTTAACAAGTTACAACCAAATTTGTACTTTAATTAGGTGGTTCAACTCACAAAACACAATGAGTTACATTGTTGACGACAAAATCGAAAACGTTGATTAATCACACTGGGGACGTTATATTGATCCTTAGCCATCACAATTGAGTCCATGATCTATCATAGTCATAATATCGCATGAGTTTTCTCTTCAAAGGTATATATGATGGAGGCATGTAAAACCGTAACAAAGATCTTTGACCCTCCATTACTATGTACAACCTATGGGCCCTATTGAAAAAGGCATCATGCCCTCCAATTACTGATGTCACTTTTTGTCTTTTCCTTACAATTATTGTACATGTAAATGCATATGCAAAGTGGTCCATGGAAGTATGATGTTTTCTATATTCTTGTTAAGAAGGTGGCCTTCAGGTGAGGGAGTCCCCTACCAACCAAGCCCCTTTAAAAATCAATCCAAACCCTAACTTATCAATCCCCCAAAGAAAAAAAGACAGTGATTTGTCTTTCGTTATCATCCAGCTGACAAATTATCAAAAATTTGCTGCTGTTTGTCAGTAGTCGTCTTCTTATCCTATCCTCTATAGGGTCCTTCCCATGGGTATACATATGGCCTATCGTGTCATTGCTAGTTCTCTATGTTTCTATATATTTTGTCATTTTAATTCCGATTTCCATGTAACGAAATCAAAATAAGGTGAAAATTCACCCAAATGTATGCAGGATCCTTCAACTGAGAATGAAATATCATCGTCCACAGATGAATACAGGAGAAAAAAAATGTTGTGAAGTAATTAAATATTTATTTTATATCTTCTTACACATGAAAAGTTTCTTATAAAACTATTCGTCCTAAAATTTATGAATAAGATAATGAAACTTATTAAAATGATCGAAATCTCAATTAGAGATAATGTGAATATATGAGGATAATTCTCTCCTTACAAACTACAAACTACATTTTTAAGATTGAGTTTAGTTTAAAATTTATTTTTTTACCAAAATCTATTTAATCAAGTGGATATAGACTTAAACTCTTCTGAATACAAAATAAGTTAATATACCTTATTAACTTTATAAAATTATTCAATCCTTTTTGTAAGTAAATGTAAGTTAATTACCGGTAAAAATTAGTTTAATTCATCATTTATTTATTATTATCAATAATGTATCTGAAAATTGTTTTACGTAAAAGTGAGAAATCAGACTGTGTATATAGTTACAGACAAATTCTACTCTTCATGTAAAAAGAAATTGCTGAGATTTATTGTTTGTCTTGGAAAAATGTTAAAGCTTTTGAGAAGAAAGGCATAAGAAGAAAATATCACTACAAGAAAGTAATTGTTCTTGTCAGCTCGAGATCAGTCGGAATCTGGATGAGCTCCTAGTAGTCACTTCAAGCTCTAGTGAATCATCAACTTTCCAGAAACGACGAGGTTCCTTCTGTGATGACACTCCGACGCTCAACTTAGTAAAAGCACAAAATATAAAAAGTATCTGTAAAGCATAAAATATATAGACTGAATTGTAATATCTTCGCCTTTAGTCATGATTTTGTCTTAATTGAGTGGTTAAGGTTAATTGATTGAAATCCATTGACTTGTACTCCCTCATAACGTTCGATACATAGGTCAGGAAACGACCATAAATAACCAACTATCGGGTCAGACCCATGACCTAACATGCCTCCATTTATTATATTCCATCATATCAGGCCCATGAGTTAACAATAACATATTAGAGTCAGGCGAGAACCGATACAATGAGGAAGAAACTGTCACTAATGTATTATTTATGACCAATAGTGTTGATCAAAACTTTCACACTAAAAGATTAGAAGCTATGTCGGTCATGCACTAAGACGCTAGTAATATCTATCAAATAGACCCAAAACAAAAGAATAATATTTACTTATAAAACTTTAGAGTGAGTTTAGAGAACACTATTTGTTTTGAAAAACAAAAATTAAAAGAAAACCTTTGTGTGAGTCAAGATAAAGTTGGAAAAAAAATATAAATATATTTGAGAGGGTTAAACAGGTGTTAATCTTAGTGAAAAAAGTGAAAAAAATAACTTTGTGTGGATTATACACTAAAAAATAATGTTATTATTTTGAATGAGTTAGGCGAACACTGACCTTAGTAGAAAAAATAAGAGCAACGTGAAGAGAGAGATAACAATGGTTTGGGGTTTAGTTCTCTCCAACCAGCCAGAGAAAGAAAAGGAAGAAATAAAGAGCAAAAAAAATAACCACGATCAACATTACGTACACGACAATGCCACCACTCCACCACCTACTCTGCCACCACCTTCAATGTTTCACAGCCTATTCTGAAAAGGATTGGCAAGAGCAAGAAAATTCACTCAATGTCACAGCCACTTCATCATTGTCGAAGAGGTGGTCAAAGCCCTAGAGCCCAATCTCTCCTCTTTCTCCGTCATCTCCTCCATGACACCGAAACATCGGTCGAACACAGTTACCGAGCATAAACATCAATTTCCACAATGAGATTGGGACTTTGATTTGAGGTTGATTTTCGAACTTGATCCCTAAATCATAGTTAGGGTTTGTGTTCTACTCACCAATATAAAAATTAGGTTTTAAAAAATATTTACCTTATTAAAATAGTCATTCTTCATCACCATGAATGCAAGCCAGATGTAGGATTAGGAAGAAAACGGGAAGAAGCTCAAGATTGAAAAAAAAAAAAAAAAACAACAAATGAAACTAAGACGGGAAAAACGAAAAGAGGAAAGTTAGAAAATGTCATGCAAGTTTCGAAAGTTCTGGGTGCCTTTTTTTCATTAACATTATGAGTATCGACAAAGATGATGCTACCATGTCAGCTACTTTTGGGAATGGAGGATTGGGTAAATTTTTTGAGAATTGTTGCGAGTGGAGAGTGGGAGACGGAAGGATATTCTGTTTTGGAAAGATGTTTGGGTGGACAATGAAAATCTGAAAAGTAAATTCCCAAGATTGTTCTCTTTGTGGTAATAAAGAAGGTAGTTTACAGTCTTGTGGGGAGTGGGTTAATGATAGATGGGAGTGGAGGTTAATTTGGAGGAGAGGTCTGTTTGATCGGGAAATGTACCAAGAAGTCCAGCTGTTACAAGAAGTGCATGGAAATAGGCGGGTTTGGAAGGCTGGTAGGGATAATGGTTTCTCGGTAAAATCTGCCTATGCTCTTTTAAGAGGCCCTGTGGAGGGAAAAAATGTGTTTGTCTTCCTCTGGAAGACTACTGCTTTGCCCTCAGCACAGATTATCGCTTGGAGGGTGTTGATTAATTCGATTGCCACAAAAGCTAACTTGGAGAGGCGTGGGATTTTGGTGGATACCAATTTATGTAGTTTTTGCAGGATGGCTGTGGAGTCGACAAAACACATGTTTTTTTATTGCAGGATTGCCTGGTTAGTCTGGAATCAGTGCTATACATGGTTAGGGATTGCGTCGGTTGACCATGTTGTCCCAACAGCTCACTTCTTGCATTTTAATTTGCTAAATGCTCCTGTCCAGGTTAATGTAGTCTGGAATTGTGTTTGGATTGCTGTAGTTACTGAATTATGGAAGCATAGTAATAAACATTTATTCCAAGGAGGGGTGATCGATCCTTTGTTCACTTTGGCACAATTAAAGGCTTGGTCCTGGGTAACTTCTAAAACTGTTTCTGCTAGTTTTACTTACTCTGAGTGGTGCATTGATCCTAGAGCTTGTATGTTTTCAATAAAGTGAGTTTTTATAAGAGTTACTCCTTCGGTTGGGTTGTTTGTTGTTCTAAGCTTCTGTTGTTCTTTTTGCCCCTTATTGTGGGAGATTGTATTGGGTTTGGTTTTGAGTCTGTTTGGATTTGTACGGGTTAGATTTGATTTTGTACGGGTTAGATTTGATTTTGTACGGGTTAGATTTGATTTTGTACGGGTTAGTTCTGATTTTGTATGGGTTAGTTTTTGAAATTGTACGGGCTGTACGGGTTTTTTAGTGGTAAATCTGTTTGTCTCTATTTGTTGGTTTGGGAAACCAAAAGAAATTGTCTCATTTTTCTTTTTAAGTATGTATAAGGTTGAACCACCCCTTAAGTGGTTCCTGTTATTCAATTTTTATTGCTGATAAAAAAAACAAAAAAAAACATGTCAGCTATTTCAACATTTGTTAAGCTGACATTACTACATTTAAAAAATAGTATTTTTGTATGGGCTTAACCTACTCGAACTTATATCATTTCTGTGGGGACTTAGTCACATATATTCTAGATTTGGTTAGTTACCTAACCAGTGAAGAATAAATAGCTGATAGATTTTTCTAAATTATCACTAATAACTTATCTAACAATAAGAATACATTTATAGATTAAGCTATCAAATGTAGTTAATTTATTATGTAACATCCTCTAAACAAAAAAAAACAAAATGAAGGATAGTGTTTTAGTATTATGTGATTGCAGCTGTCAAGAATTTGTTATCCTCCCGACAAATGGTAGGAAAATCTATGTTATCCAACCTAATGTTAATATTTTCATG
The DNA here is from genome assembly GCF_051622355.1 of Phaseolus vulgaris. Classification (NCBI taxonomy): domain Eukaryota; kingdom Viridiplantae; phylum Streptophyta; class Magnoliopsida; order Fabales; family Fabaceae; genus Phaseolus; species Phaseolus vulgaris. The sequence continues at coordinate 21,969,919 of NC_143506.1, read as the reverse complement.
TTTCATTTTTTATTGCTAAAGTCTCCTTCCACTATCCAATTTTATTCGTGGGAGAGAGAATCAAACGAAGGAAGAAAAAATTGTTAAAAAAAGTTGGGAAAAGTGATAGAAAAGAAAACGTGTGTGAATGATTATATCTATTAATGATAAAAGGTAAAGTTATAATCTTAGGAATTTGTATATATGGACAAAAACTCTTATCAATGCAAAGGTCTTCGTTTATTTTTTTTTCAAACAGTCCTTGATTTTATGTAAGAGGGTGTATTTTTTATTTTGATAGGATGTTGAAGCAATAAAAGTTAGACACGAGTCTTCATACTGTATTGTTGCATATATGAGTCCGATATAGCATTGGTGTTGGAAAAAATGTTTGATGATATTATTGCATCATTTATAAGGCTTCCTATTGCTATATCTGCTGGCTAGACAGAAAAACTGGAGTACACTAACGAATTCTATAGAAGAATCTGTTATTTTTGTACGTAAAGCATTGATGTTTCAATCAATCAGCATTGCGCCTATCCCGTTCCGTTATTCTATCAGTCCATATATAAAAGGTAAAAAGTACGGAAAAAAGGTTTCAGATTGGCAGCAAAGTGTCTGTTGGCAGTTTGTGTTTCAGATTGCAGACAAACACTTTTTGGCGTATAATGGAATACAATGCTCACGCCAAAATGGGCTAGAAATGATTTCTATGAAAAGTATACGTATACTGTGATGTGTGATATGATATCTGCTTCAAAGTAATAATTTTTTTATGGCTATCAGTCCAATTTAAACTCTTTTCTGCTTATTACCTCAGCGGACTTGGAACTGCTTCTCGGAAAAATTACCATTCAAAAGCACCACGGGCCAAAGATTTATCACTTAAAGGGCAGTGATTGAATTAAACAAATTTATAGAAGATGACAATGAGCACACTGTCATGTAGAATATTCAAAATGTACTATTTCGATTTGCTTTGTTGCTTTTGGCCAAGAGTATCTTATGCAGAATATATAATATCTCATGTTCTTGGCGGAGAGCATTGCTTATATGCTTCATTCACTACGACTTTTCTTATAAAAAAAAAGTGAATATACACAATCAACCATTACGGGGGTAATGGGTTACTCGTAAAACAAAGCCTAAGTACAATATATAATATAACAAAAACATTGATCATAAAAATAATAACGCTGTCATTAATAATTTAAACAATATTAAATATAAATAGCCATATATTATACTGATTTAAATTCAAGATTAGTACCAGGTAGCGAAATACTAAGGTTATTATACATATTATTATGTGAGAGGAGTAACTTGAATCCAGCGAATATGTAGGTGCAGAAAAAACTGGTAGAGAAAAGATTAAGGCGAATGGATATGCAAAGTGCAAGAGACATGGATATGGTGATGGGATTGAAAAGTTTTGGAGTGTAGGTGGGAAAACTACAGGGAGAATTTAGATGAGATAGTGTGTTGAAGAAGATGGTTGTAAAAGTAAAGTAGGATGTGGGAATGGATTTGTTGGTTAGCGAAAAGCTAGTTTGTGGTTTTGGAAGATAGCAACCAGTTGATGAAGTTTGGCAGAGTAGCTTGGTCTGCTCTGTAGTGGTTTTGTGTGAACTGAAGCAAATCTGACCATGTAAAATCGGGATACTGTTTCGTTCCATCCATGCCGACAACACTATCTGGGGCTCTCAACACCTTGTCTTCTTTGGGGCATAGAAAGAACGCCAACGACTTCCTCTCCTTGTACTTGTTAACCACAGCCCTATGCAGGCAACTTTTGTATCTCCCATTTGATAATGCCTGCACAACCAACAACAACTCCATCATTCCTCCCTCTGCATATCTTCCATGCATGCACCATAATCTAATGCATTTCCACAGCAGATTATTCAATTTAACATGTTCGTAGGTTTTGGTTTGAAATTTATTTTCTGGAATAAGTTTTAAAACCCTGTTATTGATGTATACTTACTACATCTTCCTCATGCTCTAGGTTACTATTAATGACCACGTTAAGGGGTGGCGCAAAGAGTGAGGAGCATCACCGCAACTTGTTTTGAAATGGAGCTATTAAAGAAAATTAATTTAGATACACAATGCAAAAACACGAAGAAGCTATATTCCCTTCTCTATTTTTATAAACAATATTCACAATTGAGTCCAAAACAGATCACCAAATATTTTTTACTAAAAAGAAATTAAACATATATTAATATCACTTACTTATAGGCAGATACACATTATCACTTACAAAATGTCAAAATGGACATTATAGAAAATATATAATATCATACATATCAGAAGTGCCTAAACAATTCAATATTCTTTATATTAAATATTATATTATAATATTTTTATTTTATCATATTTTAATAGTCAGACAATTCTTTTTATATATATTATATATAAACAGTTTATATTCTTTTAAAATTATTTGATTTATTTTATATATAATTAAAATCGATATTATATATTTTTTTAAAAATATATTGCAATATCCTTTAACCATTTTCTTTTAGGGTTCAACTTTGACAATATCTAACATAAATAATTATAAAATTATAATTGAACAACAAAATGGACAGAATCTATTTTTTATATAAAATTATTAATAATGTAATATTTAATAAATTTACGGTTAATGTAGCGTTATTCTTTCAACTTCCCACACATATATCAACATTTAAAAAATAATAATAATATTTTTATTTAAGAAAATATATTAGAAAAACTTAAAGAACATAAGATAAGACAGAGAAAGATGAAACTGCTAGAAAATTTTAAAGAGAAAATATTGAAGTCAGAAATTTATGAATTTAATAGAATACATATAGTTAGCTAAATAGTGATCTACATTAGTTATAGTGGATCAGTCCCATGAATACTCAAGTAATCGTGGAGTTATATTATAAAATATTACATATAAAAAAACGGCCAAATTAAATGTTAACAGTCTCTATAATTGTTTTTAAAAAATTCTAAATGCAAGGCCCGTGGTATTCAATTGTCATAACCACTGTGAATAAATTTGGCCCGATCTGTAACTTGGTCAAAGCAATATCTTTAACATTTGGCCATGAAATCCTTTAATCAAATCGGCTGAAGCATGTGTAAATATTTAAGTATATATTTTATCTTTATATAAGGGGTAAAAATACATTAGTTTAATGAAGTGAATAGATTTAAATAGAGACTAAAAGCAGAATGAGTTATACTTTTATTCATAAATGAATGTGAACCTTTTGAGTGTGGTTAATGAGTAGTCGAAGGTGGTAATAATATAGTGAATAGTGGAAGTGTTTATAGGGCCTACCGTGAAGGTGTCTCCAATGTTGACTACAAGGGCATCAAGGCGAGGTTGAACCGTCTTCCACTTCTTGTCTGCAAAAACATGAAGCCCCCCAACAAGATCTTGGTGAAGTATGGTTATAGACGTTGGATCACAATGTGGTCCTGTTCCCAATGTAAGGCTCGGTTGTTGGCAAGATGGGTAGTTGTTGCATCTCATGATGGAGCATCCATCTGAGAACAACTCTCTGTAATGCAACCGATCCACGCCTAAGCTTATGGCCAATAGCTCCACCAGCTTCAACCCCAACTGCTTCATACCATCACAGTACTTCTGGAATATCACTCTGGAAATTCCACAACTCTTGCGTTTCAATGTCATCCATAGAGCAAGCCAAAGTTTATATAAAAACTAGGTAAAGATGACTTCAAAAAGAAAAAGAAAAAAAATGCATGGATCATGAACAACAATCTGAACGTGACACGTTTGATAATGTCTCGAAATAAAGAGATAAAAAAGAATAAATGACATGATGTGAAAAAAAAAATGATAAAAATGACAGATGTCATGCGTTACTAAAAAATAAACTGTTGCAGGAGTCAGAGTGCATTAGTATCTTACCCAGCTTGTTCAAAGTCTTCTCCAATGGTGGACTTAAAGTAGTTGGTTACAACGTGTTCTAAGGTGTTTTCATGGTAGGGGAAAGAGAGGGTTTCCTTCCATGGCAATTTGGAGGAGAAGCGATGAGCATGTGCACCAGAGTAGCCCCACATGGAAGCTGGTGTCTTCTGAACACTCAATTTCCTGTGAATTGGGAGCTTAAAGAAAGTGTCAATTTGACTATGTGCTTCACGAATGAGACGTGAATCAACGCCATGGTTGATCACTTGGAAAAAACCATGGTTTAAGCAGGCTTCCCTTATGAGTTTGGCAGCATACTGTGTGGCCTCTTGGTCCCCTCTCAGAAACCCATCAAGGTCCACTACTGGTGCTTGGAGCTCGCCTTGGACATCCACCAAGTACTCATTAGGCCAAATGAAATTCGTGGGCAAGTGGGGCACAGCATCAACTTCTGATAGCAATAAACTTGAATCCATCTCACCTTAAAAAAAATTTGTAAGTAATGTTTCAATCAAGGAAGGATTCAAAGAACTCTGTGAGAAACACTAGTAAATACCAAGTAGTGAACTTAGACTAGGAAAAACAGTACACGTTGTTATGTGCAGTGCATATGGAGTGTACTTATATAGAGTGAGAGCTGAATAATGAGTCACCAACAAGAAAACATTTTGGAATCAATGACACAGAATCTTTGAACAACATATTCCGAAAGCATTGCTGTGAAACCGATTTCACGGTCATGGGGGCTGCATTTAGAGGTGTCAAAATGGTCAACCGGTCCGTAAAAATACAGACGGGTCGGTGGCCCATTTAAGTTAAGTTAAATACTAGTTCAAATTGTTAAACTGCCGTTCGCTCTAATCTTTTTTTAAAAGTGAAAAATTCTTTTTTTATTTTACTTTTAGTTTTTTTAATCTATTTATTTAGCTTTAGTTATTAATATAGTATTTTATAGTTGATAAAATAAAAACAACAACAATAAAATTAAATCAAATTTTAATATTATAATAAAATAAAATTTAATACTTAAAAAATAAGTAAATCTCAATAATATTTTAATAAATTAAATAATATATAAATAAATTAATATAAATTAATTAATATAAATAAATATAAAATATTACAATCAATTTTAATTCTTAAAAACGTAATATTCTTAATTAAAAAACATCAAAAATAAAAAGAGCATACTTTCCTTAGCTACTTGAGGCATATAATAGGAAGGGAGGAAGCGGATTTTGTGTGCGTGCAAGAAACGAAAGCTAAAGAGATTATGGAAGCTAGGTGTTTTTCCTTATGGGGTGCGAACAAAATTGGTTGGATTCATAATAGAGGGGATGAAGGGAGTGGAAGCTTGCTATCCATGTGGTACAAAGAAGCCTTCTGCTACGAAAATCACCTTATGGGTAGAGGGTATATTGTGGTTTTTGGCCAGCATTTAAAATCTTCGTTCAGGTGTGCCGTGGTCAACGTCTACTCACCCTATATCCTGAGTGCTAAGAAGACTCTATGGGAGGAGCTCTCTAAGGCTAAATTAGACTCTCAAGAGTTAGCTTGGTGTGTCTGTGGTGACTTTAATGCCGTGAGGAGTAGAAGTGAAAGAAAAGGTATTGGTAGGGGCGATCAGTCAAGCGAGATGAATGGCTTTAATAGTTTCATTGAATCTAATTCCTTATTAGATTTACCCTTGGTAGGCAAGATCTTCACATGGTTTAAACCTGACGGAACGGCCAAGAGTAGAATTGATAGAGCGCTTGTTACAGAGGAATGGTTACAGCAGTGGCCTATGAGCAGACAATATGTTCTGAGAAGGGAAGTTTCCGATCATTGCGCTCTGGTAATTAAGTCCGTGGAGAAGGATTGGGGACCTAAACCGTTCAGGTCTATTGATGCGTGGTTCTTGGAGAGGGGTTTCAACAACATGATCAAGGTTAAATGGAAGTCGTACTCAGTCCAGGGAAACAGTATCTTGAAACTTAAAGAAAAACTAAAGCTCCTGAAGTTTGACCTGAAATCATGGAATAAGGATGTGTTTGGTAACTTGCATACTACTAAGGGGAGGTTCTTACAGGAACTGGAGGTGTTAGATTGTGAAGACTGCAATGGGGATTTAGAGGAAAGTGCAAGGTTAAAAAGAATGGAGCTAACAAGCCGCTTGGTAGAGATTGATAGAAAGATTGACTCTTTCTTATGTCAAAAGGCTAGAGCAAGCTGGTTTAAGTATGGGGACTCGTGCACTAGATTCTATCACTCATCTTTGAGGTGGAGAAGGCTTAGGAACGAAGTGAAGGGTGTGCAGGTAGGAGGTTTTTGGTGTGAGTTACCAAGTACGGTTCACATAGAAGCAAAAAAGCTGTTTGAAGCCAGATTCAAAGCTACGAAGGATTTCGGGGTACGATTGGACGGGGTAGATTTTAAGTGTCTAACCAGGATGGAAAACGAGAGCCTTGTAGCGGAGTTCACAGAGTTAGAGATAAGGGAGGCAGTGTGGCAGTGTGATGGAGCAAAGAGCCCAGGACCAGATGGCTTTAATTTCAACTTCATCAGGAAGAGCTGGGATTTCATAAAAGATGAGTTAGTAGTAGCAATGAACTTGTTTCATGAGACTGGGAATATTCCGAAGGGCTATAATGCTTCATTCATAGCTCTTATCCCTAAGGTAAAGGACCCCTCAAAGCTTGAACATTATAGAGCCATCTCTTTAGTTGGAGCCTCATATAAGATCATTGCAAAGGTGTTGGCCGGAAGATTAAAGAAGGTGTTGCCTGCGATCATAGGTGAAAGTCAATCAGCCTTTCTTAGGGGCAGAGGGTTGCTAGACAGTGTGCTCATGGCCAATGAAGTGGTGGAGGAACTTAGAAAGAAAGGGATAAGTGGGTTGTGTCTCAAGGTGGACTTCGAGAAAGCATACGACTCGGTCAGATGGGAATTCCTATATGAAATGTTACACAGGATGGGATTTCATAATTTATGGATTTTATGGATTAAAGGATGCCTTGAATCCGCATCCGTGTCTGTGTTAGTTAATGGGAGCCCCACGGAAGAGTTTAAGTCATCTAGAGGATTGAGGCAGGGCGACCCCTTAGCACCTTTTCTCTTCTTAGTGGTTGCAGAAGGCCTTGCTGGGATAGTAAGACAAGCTTTAAGGGCCAATATGCTGACGGGTCTAAAGATTGGTAGTAAGGAGGTAGAAATGAGTATTCTCCAATTCGCAGATGATACTCTTTTCCTTTGTGAAGACTCCCTAGATAATGTGATTACCCTGAAGGCTATTTTGAGGGGGTTTGAGCTAGCCTCAGGCTTGAAGATTAATTTCCATAAATCAAGGCTAGCATGCATTAATGTACAAAGCAATGTCGTTATATACTACTCGAAGATTTTGAATTGTACACAAATGGGAGTGTCGTTCAAGTATTTGGGTTTGGAAGTGAGAGGAAACCCAAGAAAGAAGCAGTTCTGGGAACCAGTTTTAGCCAAGCTAAAAGCAAGACTCAGTGTATGGAAAGGAAGGTTTTTATCCATGGCAAGGAGAATCTGTCTTATAAATTCTGTTCTTACTGCTATTCCGCTATTCTACTTATCTATGTTCAAAGCACCGTCCTCGATTTGTAAAAAGATTGTAAGCATTCAATCGAGGTTTTTGTGGGGATGGGGGAAGGTAAATAAACCTATTGCTTGGGTCAGCTGGAAAGACGTTTGTAAAGCAAAGGAGGAGGGCGGTTTGGGATGTAGGGACATAAGAAGATTCAATCAAGCTCTTCTAGCCAAATGGAGGTGGAGATGTATATTGGAAGAGACTGGGAGGTGGAAGCAGATTTTGGACTTGAAGTATATTCTGGGGTATGAAAGTGGCCATACACCCCTCAAATTCCAATCGTGGTGGTGGAGAGATTTATTGAAAATATGTAAGGAGGGAGGAGGTAAAGGGTGGTTTCAAGCAGAGTTAGGATGGGAGCTAGGATGTGGTGACAAAGCTTATTTCTGGGAGGAAAGATTGTTTGGTAGGACGGATTTAAAGACTTTGTTCCCACGTCTATTCTCCTTGTCTTTGAATAAGGGACAAAAAGTAGGCGAGGTTGGTGAATTGAGTAATTCGGTGTGGAGGTGGAGGCTAAGGTGGAGACGTGACAGATTTGTATGGGAGTCAGATTTGGAACATGAGCTTGTCTTGCTCTTATCCAGGGTCAATCTGAAATACAATGTTTCGGATATTCAGGTGTGGGGGAAGGAAGAATCAGGGCAGTTCTCCGTGACGTCTGCATATGAGATACTGTCCAATCAAGTTAGAGGTCACCAATCTGAGGTGTACAAACTCTTGTGGAAGGCTAAGGCATTTCCAAATGCAGTTGTCACAGCATGGAGGGTGTTGTTGGACAAACTTCCTACGAGAGTGAATTTAAACAGGAGAAGGGTGCAGTTAAATTCCATGGAGTGTCCCCTATGCCAGCAGGAGGAGGAGTCTTCTCAACATCTCTTCATGGAGTGTTGTCACGCACAAAGGGTGTGGTCTATGTGTTTCCGGTGGTTAGATATCTCCTTTGTCCAGCAGAATGACCTGAAGTCACACTTCCTCAGTTTCCACATGTTCCAAGTTAGTAACAACCAAAATCTGATTTGGAAAGGAGTATGGGTAGCTGTTGTCAGATGCATATGGGATCAAAGGAACCAAATCATCTTTAAGCAAGGAGTAGTAGACGCGGAGGAGATTTTCCAAAAGGTGCAACTTAAGACATGGATGTGGATGAAACATAAGATGCAATCCTTTAATCACTCCTTCGTAGAATGAGTTCTCAACCCAAATATCTGCTTTAAAATCTGTAATAAAGGAAGGTGGTTGCAATAAATCCAGATGGAGTAGTGATAAGAAAAGTCTATGGATGATGTTGTCTCGCTTGCACAGATTCTGTTCGTAAGGGAGGGGGTTGGTGATCCAGAAATACAAGTCCGTCTGCAGTATATCTAAGGGTGCAGTAGCCTGGAAGCAACAGATGCTCAATTTGGAAGATTTGGAGGCTTGGAGGTGTGGGTTATTTTAGAGGTGGGGCGTGTGATAGCAGTATGTTGAGGTTCTGTCGCAGCTGCTATCTGGTTGAGCTGGTGTATATCAATCCCTCAAGGGAAGTTGGCTGGGGTAAAACTGGATGGAAAAGGCTTCTGTTAGGAGTGAGGGTGAAGGTACATTGGTAGTGCAGATAGTGGTTTGGACCTGTTTTAATGCAGGGTTGGGAGTGGGACTGGTGATGTTTCTGGAGGCATGTATGCGGAAACCTTAATCTCTGGGTGAAGCAAGGTGGCCTAATAAGTAGCTGGTGGGGTCACTAGGCACATGGTTCTCTGTGGTTTTGTTGCTTTACCAATATGTCTGCAGCTGCAGTATTTTTTGGTTTGTTGAGTAGAAGGTGGGGTTGATCTTTGCACGAAGATGTGATCTGGGTTGCTGCACTTGTTTATCAAAGTTTTATCATTTGTGGTGTTCTGTCTCTTACGGCAGTTCAATCTGATGGTGCATAAGGTCAATTCAAATGGAAATCCAGAATGAGGGCAAGCAAGTTGGGAATTGTGTTACAAGGAAGTAAAATGGTCTTGGAAGTTGTTGGCAGCAGTGGCAAGGAAATTCCAAGTTTGATCCAGTGTGATTTATGCTGCTATGGTTGGTTATGTTGTAAAAGGAAGAGTGCATTTCTCTGAATTCAGTAGCAGGCCTCTGTTGGTGTTTGTAGAAGTAGTGGCTGGTTATGGTTTGTGAAGGGTCGGGGTAGGATGGTCTGGTATGGAAGTAGCTTACATCATGGTGTGTGGGTGGATCGGTGTTTAGGTGGTCCAAGGTGGGTTTGCTGAAGCATGACAAAGGTGCAGGAGTGTACATAGGAAAGTTAGAACTCACGTTGTGGAGTTGTCACATAGTCTGGCACGGCCATTTGCTTTAGATAAATGATCCTGCAGGTGGTTCAATTGGTTTGCTGCATAATAGAAGGGTTATCAGTCTATGTTTGCAAATTCTGATTTGTGCTGCATAATTTGCGGATGTTATGGCTTGGTATGCTTGCTGCCATATACATATCAATTCTGTGAAGCTGATTTTTGGATTTTTTGGATGCTGATCTATGTAGTTCTAGCTATATGCTTTTTCCTTCTCTAGGTTGTTTTGCAGATGGGGTGAAGGTTATGATGGTGCTCATGGAATTATGTATTTTTTTGGATTTGTTTCTTGTATATGGGTTGAGATACCCCTGAAGTATCCCTTTTAATTCAATTTATTCATTGCTGATCAAAAAAAATATACTTTCCTTATTTTATGACAACAACAAAAAGAAATAGACCATACTTTCATCCTCATTTCCTTCCCACACCAAGTATCAAATAAAGTAAGTTTCATTTCGATCACTCTCTCCAATTCATTTCTAATCAATCACTCTCTCCACTCCATTTCAAACAACTTTATTCTTTGGTACGTAAAACCATCATTCATTTTGTATCTACCATCAAGTGAATTCTAACGTTAACCTGAACATCATCACACTTTTCAATTCCAAAATTACCAATGGAAGAAAAGAAAAAGCTTAAAAAATAAGAGAAACTCAAACCATAGGAAAACAAATGTTGATTAATCAATTCATCATTTTTCTTTTACATGTTATTCTTTGCTTTTCAATTTTGATTGATCCAAAATTATTTATATATATATTTTAAATTTATATCATAATAAAGATTGAAAAAAGGATGTAGATGCACAGACACACAGTAACATTTGTGTTTCTGCTAGTATATATAATAGTAATGATCCTTTATTTTATAAGAAAAGTGTTTAAATATTTTTAATGACTTTAAGTATTTTATTTTCTATCATCATTAATAATTTATTAAATTAATTTTTATCTATTATAAATGCTAATAATAGATTTCCCAAAACTAGACTCAAAAGTCAAAGATATTAAAGTATTATGTTCACTATTTATATTAAATTTAGTGAACTGACTATTGGTACTATTTAAAAAAGATGTTAAGAAACATTTCTTTCACATAATTTATTTACATTTATGCCAATATAAACATGTGAATGTTTCTTTTCGTTTTAATGTTATAAAAAAAGTCTTACTACATTTTTTTTTTCAGGAAAATTATACCTTTTCATCTATACAATTTTTATTCTAGTTTAATAAGTATAAGTAAGTTATGGAACAAAATATTTTGATACTTAATAATTTTTACACTCACTTTATATTTATTATTCTATCCTTAATCTATTTTTTTTTTACAAATATAAAATTTACTTTTTTTAAATGATTACATTACCTTAAAAATAGGTTGTGAAATAGTTAGGGATGACAAAGCGGGGCGGGCCATGCGGGCCGGCCCACGGCCCGTTGGTAAAAAACGCGGGGTGGCTAACCTTTTCAACCCGCTAACCCGCATTAGCCCGCGGTCCGCGCGGGCCAACAGCAGGGTGGGGCGGGCTGGCCCGCTAACTCGCAAGAAAAAAAAATTGTCATTGTTTTAATGTGTGCAGATGACGAGGAAGATTATAATTATGAAAAAATAGATGAAAGTTCTTCTAAGACGACATCCAATGTTATTGAAATGGAAGAATGTTAATAATGTTTATGTTTAATGTTTTTGAATTAATGTTTATGTTTATGTTTAATGTTTTGGAATTAAGTATTTTTAATATTTTGGAAGTGGAAGAATAGTAATATTTGATATTTATCTTAATGTTTAATTTCTTTTATGTTTGACTATGTTTGAAAAGGAAGAAAAAAAAAATTAGGTTTGATAGTAACAAATATATAGGTTTAATTTGACAATTTTTTAAGAACAAAATGTAAAATAAAAATATTTAATCTAAAAAAAAAAAAAAAGAATGCGGGCTGGCCCGCAAACCCGCAGGCCAGCTCTTATGCGGGACAGGTCGAGAATTTTAGCCCGCAATAATTTTGCGGGGCGGACCAACCCGTCTCGCATTTTTGCGGGCCAAGCGCGTGGCGTGCTAGCCCGCTTTGCCACCCCTAGAAATAGTTGGTAGAGTGTCAAAATATTATTTTTCTACTAATCACTTCACAACTCACTTTTAAGAGTAATAAATCACTAAAAAAATAAATTTTTATAATGTAAAAAAAGAAAAAGATAAAGGGTAGAATAACGAGTGTAAGGTGGGTATAAAAATGTTGAATATCAAAATATCATGATCCATAAGTTATATTTCATAAGCACAAGGGAAATTACTTTCTACCATTCATTATTTTATTTATTTATTTTAATTAATTGAGAACCTGAAAAGTATTTCCAAGAATAAAAAAATTACCAAATGTATTCTTAGTCATGTTCCTAAATAATTTCCTAATTATATCATTCACATAAATTACATTCTTAAGAATATAAAATCATAACTTAAAATAAATACCCTCTTAATCGAAATTATTTGTGGTAAAATATATAGGAAAAATTTTAATTTAGCTTTTATAAATTAATACTTTAAGAAAATCTTTCCATAAAATATATAAAGGTCAATTTTTAAGCCAACCCCTATTATTGTACTTTTACTCATTCTTTATTTAACAACTTTAGTATTTCTAATTATATTAATCAATTTTTTAACTATTATAAATTAGTTAAAAAATTATAAATATAGGAACATGTTACATAATTTTTAACTTAAAAATAAAAAACTATCATCCTTTATCTCTCTTTCAAAAAGTTCACTTTCCAATGATGGTGAGTTTCTTGTATATTGCAGGTAAATAACTAGAGTTTTTAAATAGTATATGTAATAGTAATTAAGTACTTTTGAATTTTATTTAATAATGTATTATTATGTAAAGTTTAATAAATTTTACAATTCAAAACTCAAGTATCAATTATTTTAATTGGTTACATATTTAGCTATTAAATACTAATTTTCTTGAGTGAGCTTAGCCTACATACACTACAAAAAAATATGTTTATTAGCATGGGTCAAAAAGGGATATTAGCTATAATAAATGGACGCAAAAGTGTAGTTATCATTAAAATTTGGAAGTTAATATGTTCGATATAAAAATAGTGGCGGGTGTGTGGGACACAAGTGGTGTGTGTTTTGCGTAGGCCTAGCCTACATGCTCCCCATACAAAATTATATTTTATATTGTTTATTTAAAGAAGCGTGAGCTTAGCCTACATGTTGGCCACATAATTTTTAAACAAGTGTGAACTTAACCTTCATAATTTTATTACATATTTAAATTTAATTTATATATATATTTTTTAAAATTATTTTAATCTTTATTTTATTATTATAATTTTTTTTGTCAGTCAAACTGATACTATGATATTATTATTTAATATAAATATACATCTAATTTGTGTTCCAAAAATTGACGCATAGTATTTTTTTTTTTCTAAAAGTTTCTGGTGTCTAGCCGACTCTAAATTTTAAATTTACTTTTATGTCGTTTTTACGTCATTTGAGTTGTAGAGTCTTATGATTGACCCATTCTACATTAAAACAACTAATATTTCGTATTCTTATAGAGATAACATCATATACATATTTGTGTCTTCTTTAAATATTAATATTTTGTTTGGAGTGGAAAGTTGGGAGTGTGGGAGAGTGAAAGTGTGAGAATTTGAGAAAAAATTGAAAATATGTATTTTATAAATAAAATAATTATGTAAAAAATTATAGTAAAAAATTGAAAATTTAAACTTTATTATAATTTAATCTTGATACCTTTTTTAGTGTATTATATTTTGGTTAAATTTTTTTAAATATTTTTTAATTTGATTTTAGTTAAATTATGAATTCATTGAATTATGCACATATAAATACTAACTATTTGAATAAAAACCTAAATGCAGATGACACAAACACACAATGGCCTTCACCTACCTTATACATAAACTTCAATGACTTTCACCTATTTTACACAAAAATCGTACACTGTATTAAAAGTCTTTTCGGTCACAACCAACAGAGTTATCGAAACAAAAACTCTAAAAAATGGGTCAAAAATAATAAACCTAATCACACGAACACTTTCACCTACCTTAAAAAAAAACCTTTCACATACTTTACATGGTCGGAAATTCATTGTAGGTCCTTTTAAATCGCAATAGGGAGGTAGAGAAAAAAATTCTAAAATTAGACGGAAGTTAGTAAACCTAAATATGTATCCGCACAAGCAAACTACCTTACAAAGAGAGTTAACTACTTTAACTTAGTTTTCACGCTGTCATGCACTGCACTGTAGAGTTTTTCAAAAGCTCAACTACTTTAACCTAGTCTCCACGCCGCCATACACTCCCTCCACTACAGAGCTTTTCAAAAAAACTCCATTATTTTAACCTACCTTTCACAACACAGTATACTCCACTGGTCCGTAATCTAGAAAATATACTCAAAAAAATAGTCTTCAATTTTTAAAATTTTGTAATGTTTTAAAACTAATAATGAATTATTATAATAATATTTTTTATATATAATTTACAATAACAACTTTGTAAATTAATAATGATTAGTTTATAAATTTTAATGATCAAATTCATATAATTTCATATTTTAAAAAATATGTAAATTAATAAGAAACTGAACATTTATAAGAAAAATTTGAAGATTATGCATTGCATAAAAAATATATAAAAATTATGTAAAAAATTATAGTAAAAAATTGAAAATTTAAACTTTATTATCATTTAATCTTGATATTTTTGTAGTGAATTATATTTTGGTTAAATTTTTTTAATTTAAAATTTAATTGCTAGATATATATAATATATAAAAAGAAGTACATGTTTCAATATAGTTAAATTATGAATTTATTGAATTCCTCACACATAAATACTGACTTTTTAAATAAATAAAAAAAGTGATAAACACACAAATAATTAACTAAAACATAGATATAAACAGTGATAAACTTAAATAAATTGATATTCGTAGATGATGACAAACCTGTAAATATTCAGACACACTTTATGAGTGAAACACATAAAAAATAAAAACAAAAATTTAAACACATTTACACACACAAACATTAAAATATAATAAAGACACTACACACTCAAAAATTATAAACACACTCAAAAATTATAAACACACCTTAGGACTAATGAAAAACCCTAAACTCCTTTTAGTCACACACTAACAAACCTTGCGTACAATTAGTCATAAACACTTAATAATCCTAAACTTACTTTAATTACATACTATAAAATCTAAATAGGCCAAACAATGATTATAAATAAACAAATAAACTCTAAACAAAGTCTAACCATTCAGGAACCATTTAAAAACTCTAAAAATGTTTTAAATACACGTTATAAAACCTAAATGCAGATGACATAAACACTCAATGACTTTCACCTACATTGTACAGAAAGAAGTGCATGCTTTAGTATAGTTAAATTAGGAATTCATTAAATTCCTCACACATATTGAATAAATAAAAGAATGATAAACACACAAATAATTAACTAAAAACATACTTTGTGAGATATAAATAGTGATAAACTTAAATAAACAGAGATTCGAAGGCAAGGACAAACCTGCAAATATTGAGACACATTTTAAGTGTGAAACACATTAAAAATAAAGATAAAAATTTAAAGACATTTGCACACACAAAAACACTGAAACATCATAAAGACACTGAATTCACCCACACTAAAAGATTATAAACACACCTTAGGACTAATGAAATGCTCTAAACTCCTTTTAATCACACACTAACAAACCTTGCGTACAATTAGTCATAAGTTTAGGGTTTAGGGTTTAGGGTTTAGGGTTTAGGGTGCTTGCTTTGTAAGGTAGTTTGCTTGTGGGGATACATATTTAGGTGTATTAAGTTTCGTCTAATTTTAGAATTTTTTTTCTATACCTCCCTGTTGCAACTTAAAAGGATCTACAATGAATTTCCGACCATGTAAAGTATGTGAAAGGTTTTTTTTAAGGTAGGTGAAAGTGTTTGTGTGCATATGTGATGAGCATATATTTATTCACACACAATAGCCTTAATCATAGATTATTGGACTATAATAATAAATAAATCCATTTTTTTAATTAATATTCATATAATTGGGTTTATTTGGGTCTTAACTATTATCTTTGGTAATTTTGTGTTTTTAGGGTAAATTATCTGAAGCATCTACCTTTGTGAATGGGCCAAACAAATCCCGAGGAAAAGAAAGACAAAATAAAAGCTAAAAGATTCCAGAAACAGAATTGGAAGAAAATCTTCTGCAAAATAAAAAAGAATTATGGAAAGTGGAAACTGTTTACAAAATCTAAATTGCGATATTTTCCCAAGATCCTTGGAGCAGAAAAGCCTATAAAAGGACACAAGCATCAAGGAAAAAGGATAGATTCATAGGATTTTCTTAGTTTATTTTCTTCTTAGTAATTCTTTTGTTTTGCCTCCGCATGGAAGGCTAAACCTTTTTGGTTGATTCCTCTGTAATTTCCCATTGAGTTCTGAGGTTTTGTTCAATAAAAGTTTCGATTTTTAATTCTCTATAGCAGTTGTTTTTATTGTCTAATCTTCTGGAAAACTAGTTTTTGTGAGAGGTTGTACTTGAACGCATGATTGAGAGTCTTCATCTTAAACTTTTGTTTTTTAGTTAGTTCGCATTGTTCTAATTAATTTCTTGGGCGCATGATTCAAGAGAGAGAAGGTAAGCATTCCCATGGAGTATACGCATGGAACAAAATGGGTATTGATTAAACCAATAGACGCATGTTTTACTGGTGAGTTTCAATGGTTCTCTAAAGATTAATCTTTTCCCAATCTGGTTTAAGTCTGTAGGAGGATTGAGAAATGATTAATCTTTAGAGAACCTATGAAGAATTCAATGGTGGAAGAACTTGGGATCAACCGCTTTTTATTTGCTATTTTAATCTCTTTTATATTTTCTGCACAACTATCTCAAACTCTTTTTTATCTTTATTGTTATTGCTAACTTTTATTGCTTGCAGATAGATTTTAAACTCTGATCAACTGATTTTACTATTGGATTCGTTGGGAGACGACTTGGGGACATTTGTCCACAATTATACTATCATCTCCAGTGTTAGACAAGTCTACGCTAGAATCATATTAATTTGACAGCTATCATGTAATTAGGTTTATTATTTTTTACCCATTTTTTAGGGTTTTTGTTTCGATAACTCTGTTGGTTAAAATAGGTGAAAGTCATTGAAGTTTCTGTATAAGGTAGGTGAAGGCCATTGCGTGTTTGTGTCTTCTACATTTAGGTTTTATAGCGTGTAGTTAAAACATTATTAGGATTTTTAAATGATTCATGAATGGTTAGACTGTGTTTAGGGTTTATTTGTTTATTTATAGTCATTGTTCGACATATTCAGATTTTATAATGTGTAATTAAAGTAAGTGTAGGATTTTTAAGTGTTTATGATTAATTGTACGCAATGTTTGTTAGTGTGTGATTTAAAGAAGTTTAGAGTTTTGCATTAGTCCTAACGTATGTTTATAATTTTTGGGTGTGTGTGGATCCAGTGTATTTATAATGTTTCAATGTTTGTGTTTGGAAATGTGTTTAAATTTTTATTTTTGTTTTTAATGTGTTTCACTCTTAAAATGTGTCTCAATATTTGCATGTTTGTCCTCGTCATAATACACTAAAAAAAGTATCAAGATTAAATGATAATAAAGTTTAAATTTTCAATACTTTACTATAATTTTTGACATAATTATTTTATTTATGAAATACATATTTTCATTTTTTTATCATATCAAGTTTAGTGTTTTGATTAGTGTACATGTTAGAGTGAATGTATGAAGAAAATTTAATGAAGTTTGTAAATGATGTGATGTTTGTGAGAAATTTTTTTCTTTAAATATGTAAAATATAAGTTTACAAATTTAAATCTATAAAATATTTAAATAATAAAATATAAAATATTTTGTAAAATTTAATTTAACTAAAATTTTATATAAAAAAAAATACAGAATCCCTTATCCCTTGTAAAAAAAATTATAAATAATATGATGAGTGTGATTGAAAAAGAATTAAAATTCACAAATTTATTTAATATATAAAAAATTAAGTAATTAATTTATATAAATAATATAATTTATTATTATATAAAATTATTTTTATATAAATAATTATATTTATTTTATTATTAATAATATTGTTGGAGATCCCACATCGACTAGATATGAAAATATTTCATCGTATATAAGTGGGTGCAAACCTCACCCCATGAACCAGTTTTATGGAGTTGAGTTAGGCTTAAAGTTCACTTCATATTTAATATTTAATACAAATAAAATAATAATAATTATTATTTATTTATTAAAATTATTTGATTTACATTTATTAGCATTATTTTATTTAAAATTTTATTATTATTTTATAATCTACTCTTACTAGATACAAAACCCAAAGTTTTTCTTAAAAATAGTATGAAATCGCTCTATTATGAATTGTGAAATCACTCTATTATGAATTGTGGGTGGAGAATGTCCACTGGGTGAATTTGTAGTTTGAACGTTTTTTGTATACATGTGCAATGCTAATGTGTGTCCAAGATCTTGGAAGCTTTTCTTACAACACCAAACTTCTGTCAGGTGGTGAATTGTGGTACAGTCCTAGAGAAAATGGAGGGTTGCAATCTTTGGAGCATACCCAATTATATGGATTGGTCCGAGTGCTCCCATAAAGCTAATGGATTGTATCTTAGTTGTTTTTTTTTTTTTTGATATCTTATAGAGATGATTGTCTTAAGTTTGTTTGTGG
This sequence comes from Phaseolus vulgaris, assembly GCF_051622355.1. Taxonomy (NCBI): domain Eukaryota; kingdom Viridiplantae; phylum Streptophyta; class Magnoliopsida; order Fabales; family Fabaceae; genus Phaseolus; species Phaseolus vulgaris. Next base: position 21,951,282 of record NC_143506.1, on the reverse strand, counting down.
GAAATTTTTGATTGGGAGGGTGACTCAATTATTTGTTGTAAGTAGCTTTTATTATGAGACTTTTTGAACTCTTTTTTGTGATTGATGACTCATCAATCATAATTTTTTTTTACAAAAATTGAAATATCCCTTAAATACTTCCTTTAATTTTATTCAATCTTTGCCAATAAAAAAGTCTTTTAATATTGTAGTATTATTTCTTGTAAGTAGCCTGATGAATTTCTAAGGAAATCATGAAAAAAAAAATAGTTATGTCTTCATAATGAGTATCAAATATTTTATTCTCTATTGCAAGTCTCGTATGTGTATGTAATATTTTATGATCCTTTATACTCAATATCTATTTTGTATATCTTATGAAAATATTTAGTTATTGTTAGTTATGTAAGCTCATTTATGAAAGAATCGTTACATTATCTCTATACTATAAAACCGTATTTTATAGAATGTGTACTTCAAATGCTTATGCTTATGTTTTTTTAATGGAGTAAGTAAATAAATTCATTTTAAGTAGAACTAGATTTTAAGGGTGTTATTTTTATGCATTATTTTTATACTTGCATATTAGATATATTTTGTAAATAATTACTATAAAATTCAATTATGTGTGACCATTAGTGATTAAATAATTGTAAAGAAACATTTACATTATGTAAATATTCTATTAATTTTTTTTTAAATTGAAAATAAATTACTGTTTAAAAGTCTCAAGTGTTTTTTTTTTGTCCTTTCCATATTTTTGTCTTCACGCTTCTTGTACTCAATAATATCATTAAGAGAACAAAAGTTGAGTATTTAAATAGAATAGAATCTAAGTATGCACGCCTACCATATCCAATAACCCCATGCTCACTTAATATTAGTATCTAAGGTTCTACCAACGACCAGGTAACAAACGAGATGTCATTTTTCATCTAAATTTTAAATTAACACGATACTAAAGAAACCTTTAACTATAAAATAATAGCAAGGCTTTTTATAGGCGAAGCATCACGGTGATCACAGAAATTAAAAACACACACACAAAATAAATAATTATTTATTTATAGCAAGATGTGAAACAAGACAAAAATCATCAAAATAAGTAAAGTGAATAAAGAAATCAACTTAATATTTAACTTCTTTTTCACACAACTGTTTGAAATCTAAATATAAGTTAAAAATCACATATTAAATAAAAATGTATAAATGAAAAAGAAAACTTGAACACACAGTTTTTAAATTTTAAATTAAAAATAATATCATAATTTCTTATATGATTTACTCCGGATTAATTTATTTGACATATAAAAGAAAATTAATAAGAACTTAATAGTTTCTTTATTGTAAATATAAAAAAATCTAAAGTTTAGATTATGATAAAAACTAATTTCGCCAGTTAAATCACAAAAGTCCATTGATGTTTAATAACTCAATGATAAACTTAAACAATATATATATATATATATATATAATATTACAATTTATTGAAAAAGGAAAAGGTAAACTAATCTTAACTAAAAGATCTTAGCATACTTAAAAAAGAAAAAGAACTTTTAAATTGTCTTTTTAGTACATCGACGTGTTAGCATATGCCATTTTATTTCTGGCCAGTCACAATCATATTTAGGTATCTTATACTAAAATTTGAATTAATGTTCCCATTTTATATATGAAGTGTCCTTTTAAACCCAGGAACGTATTCTAAAAATCCGATACTTATTGGAACTTTCAAAGCATGCGTATATTCGTATCATGCTGTAACTTTTTTCTTGGAGGCAGCAACTTTGGAAGAGACAACCTGAAAAGCAAGAGAAGTTTTTCACGTAGCCACCTTGTTTTACATTTAATTTTCAACTCTTCTCCCTTTTTATTCCCATTTTTTGCATCATGTCATTTACCCCATTTAAATACTTTGCATTTTTTTTCTTTCTCCTCTGTTTTTTCCCCTCGTCTCCCATGAGGGATGATAAAGAAACAATCAACGATCAGCAAATAAGAACTAATTAAAAGGCAGTTATTGACCCTAATTCTCTGATGTTGGGCCTTGACGATTAACAATTTTATTACTATGCTGATACACTGGGCCGCTATATTAGATCTACAGTCTTTAATGGTTACAAGGCAGTTTCTTCCTGTATCTCCACAATTTTTTAAATCCCGATGACCTTCACCTTTTATTTGAAATCAGGATTTGGGAGTGTATTACAGATTCATCAATCCAGAAGTGAATCATGTTGCTTTCAGGATGAGAGAGTGCTTTGGAAACAAAGTTTGCATAAATTGTTGATTTTTGGATTTCTGAATTTAGAAACCTAATTTTTATTACGGACTGGTGGATCTGGAATGATTTTTTTCAATTATGGATTTCTGAATCTGGAATGCATATTTTGAATTACGGATTGACAAATTTAGAATGGTTTTTTTAATTATGAATGTTCTGTATTTTTTTATTTTGGATTAACACTATCATTCATATACTAACGGAAGCACCAATTCGGAAGGCTACCGGACGTGCCAATCCAAAAATTTACCGAAAGCGCCAATATGAAAATTTACTGGATTTCATAATTCGGAATGAAAAAAAATAAATGTACAATTTTTATATAGGGATCATTTTGCCTTTGCACAACATTATGGGGTGCAAAAAATTTTAGGGGTGTAGGAAGAAACTGCCTTGTTACAACTGGATTGAATTAAACTTCACAGTCACAGCACTAAAATTATTATTTTTGTATATAAAAAATGTGTTTTGTTCATCAACTCATGTTTGAACTTAGATGATTCAAGTTAGTTTTATTGGACCACTTAGTAGCCCAATACTTTTGCAGAGGCAATCTCCATCTATCATTCAACGTCTTATCCCTTTATTTAGCTATTTCTATTCTTATTAATTAATATTTTTTTAATTAGTACTTCACCTACTATTCTCCAGAATGTACACATCCACTGGTGAATTATCGAAAAATAAAAATTTATTAGAATAAATTAAACAAATTTTAAGAGGTTATAACTTTGAATGGGCTCCATATAAACATCGCATAAAATTCAATATCGATGATTTATTTGCTTTTCAGTAGATCTTAGTATCAATGTCTTCCCTACAACCATGTATATAAACTACTACACTTGTGCAATTTGATTTGAAAATTACTAACCTAAGTAGCTTTCTTTGAAAAAAAAACGTAAAGGGGCAAGTTGTATTTTAAAAAAAATACTTAAACGGATAAGTTATGTTTGAAAAAAAAAATTACTTAGATAGATATGTTGTATTTAAGAAGATAACTTTACAACAGAAAAAGTCTTGCACTAAATACGATTGTGCTTTTTTCTTTTAACTTTTTATAAATATAATTATTTATAAGTTAAATTAAAATTATGCTTAAATTCACGACTTTGAGTGTTTTTTTTTTAATGTTCAGGTGAACTCCTACTCACAAATATAATTTTAATTTAGTTTATACTAAAATCGTACTTTGTAAGTATAAGTACAATTTTAACTCTTTTTTAGTTAAATCTGAAATTAAATATTTTTTAGTTTTTTGTGAAATCTATATTGCGAGATTTCAGTCAACAACTTAAATAATTTAAGTTATTTTTTTTTGTAGATTAAAATTGAAATAAACTTTTGATCAATTTAAAAGTAATTTCACATAGAAGAAGTAAAGTACTATAACGATCTTCATTTCATTAGAAAAAACATTTTTTATTTATTTAGAATTGGTTCATCTATTTTACATCAAAGTTAGTGGTGGTTTATTTTTTATTGTTATAGTTGCATAGGAATGAAATGTAGACTTATATATAAAGATCAATAATCCTAATTTTAAATTAGATGAAATTGAACTTTATAAAATATTTTTATATACCCAAGATTAATAAATGCTTAGATATATAAATAGTGTGAGAACCAAATATTAATAATAAAAGAGCAAATAATTTCTTACAGTTACACTATCAAGAACAACTTTATTTATTTTAGGAAAAAGTTTTGTTAGCAAATAGTAAATAACACTACTCCATAACCCTTTCTAATAATATTATAATATTTTAAATTAAAAATAAAAATAAAAATAGTTAAAATATTAATTAATTTATTTATTAAGAGTATGTTATTAGTGTCAAGGTATCAAGGTCCTTTATTTTATTTGACTTTGTAGGTAGTTTATTGTTCACTAATCAACATCCATAAATTACTATCCACTCACATATTACATACACAAATGAAACATGATGCAAGCACAGAAGATAATAGCAATGATAACTACACATCATCGTAACATAGAAAATGAATTCATACATATACTCATTATCACAAGGTTAGTGTACAACAAAGGACGATCCAACAAAAATCAAAACAAAGACTTAAACAATTAACCAGAAGACATGCTGCGAGATAATTTTTTTCCCATTTTTTTAACTTGTTATTTACTTATATTTAAAAAAACTAAAATCATATTTTTGAACATGAGTTTTAAATGAATTAAAAATAAAATTTAAGTACTGACCACAACTTTAATAAAAAATGAAAATAGAATCTTATTTAGAAGTCAATATGAAGTGGTATTTTTTTACGACAAAAGATAAATAAAATATAAAAAAGTATTTGAGAGATCTTCTAATTTTTATTTTTAAAAAAAAGAAAAGCTATAACCTCAAAAACAATCCGAAAAACTTATAAATTTAACAACTGAATGAAAACTATAATCATCTAAACACTTATATAGTTTAGGTTGTACTACACCAAACTGTTAGCCCAAAAACCAAAGAAAAAAAAATATTAATGCTACTACTGTGAAGTCATTACTCATTTACTTAATTTCGTTAAAATTTACACTGATAGAAAAAAATTATCAAGATTGTTTAACAATTATGACATCTCATCTAACTACTCTACAAATACGTCTCTAACCCATGTATTATTATTATTATTATCTATTCAAATTTATACATTATCTTTGTTGTTTAATATGTTATTATTAAAAAGTAATCGTGATATAAATAATAGTGGTTGTGAAAAATATAGATAATTTTAAAGTCAACCAAAGTGGTGTTTTTTAAACTCTCTTCTACTATGTTTCTTGTAATGTTTGGCGGTGCCCGCACTTACCACTCTTCTAACTGCTGCGTACTTCTTAACCCACTTTTAATAATTTAAAGATTATTATTGTTTAAGTCCATCTTTTTATCTAACTTATTCATTAAAAAGATTAATTTATCCTATCATTTTCTTTTAATTAACATTATAAGTTTTACATCTGAAAGGTAAGAAATGAACACATATTTAAGAACCGAGATTGTTACTTGCAAGGGTTATTAGAAGGAAATAATAGCATTAATTCCATTTTAGAGATTAAAGGAATAAATTAAATTTTAAAAAGAAATAAATAGATTGAACAAATTAAATAAAAATATAAACAAATAATAATCAAGTCTAATTTAAACAACGCTGTCATCATATATATTGATATATTACATTAAAAACATTAAATAATGAAATGTAAATCAAATCTTAAATGTTTGATATACTACAGTCTCACATTATACAGACTCTCTCTGATTATGCTCAAACATATAAATTCAAACCAGAAAAAACACACACACCAGTGTTTTTCATCTTATATCTAAAAGATTAAAACTAGAATTTCATCAACCTTTGAAACTTCTAGGGTAGTAATGAATATATTGTAACATTCAACAAACAAAAAATTAAAAATATGAAACAAACAAACAAAAAGAAGCAGAGAATTGGTTCGGAACTTCAAAGTAAAAATGTAGGACATACTGTTTTCTACAAAAAGATAAAACAGTCCAAGGAGATAAGAGGGTTGTCGATATCCTCCATCAGAGTGAAGTCCATGTCATGGTCAGAAACAACATCCTTAGCCACAGTTTCATCAACTTTAGAACCAGCCTCGAAAGTACTTGTCTCATTGTGCCTTAAACCAGGAGAATTAAGTACTCTTCGTGAACAGTTATAGGGACTCTCTGCTTTAACATTCTCTTTCCTCGTTGAAGGCAAACCAGAATGATGAGAATGAACAGCAGTAACACTAACTTTCGAAGTGTTCATCATTCGCCTCGAAACAACGTTGTCCGTTGCCAAATTACCACTCCCACATTTGTCTCCGTTATATCTTCTGCTCGGAGAGGGTGACCCTAGACTCCTACTGTGCATGTTGGAAGCATAGTTAACAGTGATAGACCTCTCAGTGTCCTTCCGGAAACTCTTCTGTCTGGCTAGATTGGTAGGCGAGTTTGAGCGAACCCTCTTCTGGGGCATAGAAAAGGATTGCGATGGTGGAGACTGCTTGCGCGTTAGCAAGTTGGGTTTGGGAGGAGGTGATGGGTTTATGTTTGCAAGCTTTCTATGATGAAGTGTAGGTTTAGTTGGGGGCGTCAAGGAGAGAGAAGCTTCCCTGAGTGAGTTGATGCGAGTGATGTGAGGGTTGTCCTTGTAGCAGGACCATAGGAAGTCGTTGGAGAAGGACCTGTCCTTGGAGCTCAAGGAGGAGGAGGCGGTGGATAGGGAGGAGGCTGAGGAGATGGTGTTGGAAGTGGTGCATGTGAAGGAGGAAATGGAGGAAGTGGAAGAGGTTGGAGAAGGAGGGGAGGGAGAGATTTTGGTGGAGGAGTAAAGGGTGGGAGGTGGTGGAGCGAGTTTGTCTTGAAGGAGGTTAAAGTTGAAGTGGTTTTGATGTTGTTCTGGGGAGGGTTTGCCGTCGGGCCTGCATTTGCTAACGCAGCAACCCATTTGGCTGAGGAATGAGAAATGAGAAAATAGGATTGGTAGGATGAGGAAGAAGAAGAAGAAGAAGAGTGAGTGGTTGAAGTTTGATATAGTTAGCATTGGAAGTTGCATTTGAAAAGGAAGGGAAAGTGAGGGAATGAATGTCTTTTACTTTTCAGTGTTTATTTGAATTTGGGTACCGGGGAGGGGTTCCGTTGGGTAACGGTTGGATACCAACAACATGGTGGTGGATAGTGGATGATACTATCATATTATTATTATTCCTTGCTTTTGACCTTTCAGACATATATGGAACAAATGGTAGGGTCTAACTCTTTTAGTGTTTAATGTGGCACAACGTTTTTCTCCAACTCAACTACTATTTCAGTTTAGAGATCCCACACCCAACCAGGAATCATTTCATTTTCTTTACTTTCTTTCAAAAGGTTTAATCAAAATTTACCATCCAACCTAATTATTTTCTGAATTATTGTATTTAATTACTATTTTAATCAAACTGTTTATTTATAGGCATTATCTTCAACTTACTAATATTTTGTAGGCATTATATATATACATCTTATATTTTTTCTCGTAAATATTATTTTCAAGACTTGTAATACTATGGATGGGGAACACACTAGTAAGCAACGAATCACTGTGGATTATAAAGTAATTTCAATTTTTCATACGATTATAAATTTACTTCAATTAATTTTAACAATAAATTAACTTACTATTTGCTTTTATTGTAATAGACAAGTTGGTAACTATAATTGTCGTTATCATGTTATCATAATAATAAATATAACAATAAAATTTATTAGAACCAAATAATAAGATAACATTATTACTTTAAAATTTACATGTACATTTATATGCTATTTATAATTTCTTTTATGTTGCATGTATTTAAAGAAAGAAAAAAATATTTATCTTTGGATACCATTGATATTATAGTAATAGATATACGACCAAATTTTTAGAAGGTAGGAATACAGAATTAAACATGTAATAGTTTTAGATTTTGTTTACACAGAATAGTATTAGGCAATTTAAATTATTTTTGTACATTGTAACTTTCCTATTGATTTATGTTTTCAGTTTATTATTGTTTCAAAATTGAAATTGTATTTTTTTAGGCGTGAACTTTTTTTATTTTATAAGTTAACACTGCTATTAAGATAACATTAAAAAATATACTTGTTATGAGAATAACTAATGCAAAATATATATTTTCTATATCGATAAACAATTGACATAGAATGTTAATAATTTAACATCAGTTATAGTCATAGTCTATATAACGTGACAATTTTACGTCAATTTGCAATTAACATTCAATAATTGCTTTTTCTATATAGATTATTAAATCCATATAAAAATTGCATAAAAAATGTACTAATAAACAATACAATGAGAACTGTAATTGATAAGAGTATAAAGTAATAATGGTGATTTCCACAATAGTAATAATCAGAACCATGAAATAATAATTATTTTTATTAATAAAAAATAAATAAATATATATTGTAACATTTTAGAGATAATCCATCCATATACAATGATAAAATATAATGGTGATATACACTACAAGAAAATCATAAAATAGAAACCAATATTTAGAGACTAAAAATAATTAGTTGTTATAGTGACTAAATTAGAGATATTTTAGAGATTAAAAATTTTTTGGTTTCTAAATTAGTTTTTATTATTGTTAAATGGTTTATAAATTGGTATATAATTAGCGACCAAGGTTTTTGTTACTAAATTTAGAATCTAAATAATTAGTTAGTAGCAAAAACTTTAGTTGCGCTCTTCTCTTTTACTTAAGCTTTTTAATAATTTGTTTAAATTTTACTAAAAAATATACCTTGAGAATATTTTTACTTTATAATTTTTTCATTTAATTTATTTTTTAAATTAAATATAACAAACATATTTGTATCACAACTATAACCATACAGCAGTCACTCTTCTCCACTGTAAGTATAATCAACTATTATTGTTTTCAAATTGAGTCCAATCTAACCTGAATTTTAACATTTCAAAATGAATTAAATATATTTTTTTATTTTTATACTATTGACATAAAATTAATTTTTATCCCTAGTATATAATTTAGATCTCATGAATTTTTACTATAAAATGAGAATTTTCAGTTTAAAGTGTATCATAATATTTATATTAATAATGAGTAAATATGAAATATTTTAATATTATATTTCATATTAAAAAAATATGTTTATCACGTACACAAAATTTGTAATAACTCATTTTAATATTTTTTTATTACAAATATTTAGAAGATCTAAAATTTAGACTAGAAATAAAAATCAATTTCACATAAGTAAAAAAAAAATATTTAACTATTTTAAAATTTATATCCAAATCATTTGAGTCATAGGTTAGTAAAATATGAACTATTTAAGCTGTGATTTTTTATTTGCTGATTTGATTTGTGGGTTCATATGAATGAATTATTCGGATTTGAACCATATTGACTCAAGCTTTTTTTAAAAAGAATTATTTGATTTTATATTTAAATAAATGAAATAGATATACTAGACCTTTAATAGAAAAAAAAGATGTAATTTTAATAATTATTTTTACAATAAGCTATTTTGTATAATTTATTACTAAATTTCTATAAAAAATTATCATATTAAAAGTAAAGGTGAAAATTTAGATATACATTTTGACAAATTTCAATAAAATTTGTCTAGATAACATTTTGACGAAGTCGATCGTTTTTATCTATATATAAATCAATTTTATTCATTCCAAAATAAGCTTAGAAGCTTTAATTTTTTTTTTATTTCTAAAAGTTATTTACGATTTTGAGCTGCCATAATCTATATAAAAATATGCTCAAACCTACTTAATCAATGGTTTATGGGTGAACAAAAGTTGGTTAAGGGAACTTATACTTTAAAATAATATTTTATCTAAGAAGGTAGAGGTTCTAAAAATTTGCGTCATTAACACGTTTTTAAAATCACAAATAAAAATTGTGGCACATTAATAATTATTGTTTAAAGATAGAGAAAAACGCCTGTATTAGTTCTTGCAGCACCATGCAGGGATGGAACATGAACATGCTAACTATGACAGCACAAAAGACTTCTTCAGTTTCTGATTATGGTATTCAATTTTTCACATTCTTAGCTTCCGCATCAAAACATAATAGAATCAAATCAAAACTTTTATCTTTCTTGTCACATATCGTCTATTAGCCACTCGTAAATGGAGTTTATGGAATCAAAAACATGTCAGGAATCCCACCACAAACCAGACTCAAAAGCAATGTTTTTATATTCACAATCTATCACTAGTCATGCTTCTTCTTTTACACATAAATTTTTTACTAATTTGATTGTAATTTTATATCTTAACTATTAAAGTAGACAATTTTTTAAAAATTTTATAACAAGATAACAATTTTATTATAAAAAAGTCATGACAGTATAAAAGTATAACAAATTTCAACTACTCTATAAAGTAAATTTTAATTAAATCTGTGACGATGTGTCCCAAATTATCCATTAATGTTTTGAAATTTTATCAATTTCAGCAACTAAGATGTAAAATTAGATAATATTATTACTAATCCCTACAACAAAATCATGAAATATAAACAAATTTTAAAAACAAAAAAAATAATTAATTGTAATAATGATTAAATTAGAGAATATTTTAAATTTTTTTTTTATTTCTAAATTAGTTTCTATATTTGTTAAATAATTTTTAAATTGGTATCTAATTAGCTACCAATGTTTTTACTACCAAATTTAAAATCTAAATAATTGATAGTTAAAACTTTGGTAACTAATTAGATATTAATTTAAAAATTAAAAATTCTTTTAGTATTTAAAATGGTGTATAATTTAGTCACTATAGCAACTAATTATTTTTTATCTCTAAAATTAGTTTATATTTTATGATTTTTTTTAGTAAAACATATACTTGGTACTTTAATTTGGATATCTTAAATCAGATTTTAATAAAGTTTTTATCAATGGAAAAAATTTGAGAGAAGAGATTTCTCTGAATGATCAATCAAGTTTTACGAAAAAATAATTATTAACAAAATTAATCAATACTTTGTATTTATTACATGATGAGAGAGAGAAAAACCCAGCAGAAAGAATATTTGTTTTAATCATACGCAATTTAGTCAATTGATCATGGATAGTCCTTCAAATAGGACTCTGTCTCCTTAATGTTTCACTGTAGTTAAAAGATACATTTTTGCTTATATTGCACGTCGGAGACAGTGATATTACATTGTTGAACACATTTTCATCTTACTGATCGAAATTTATCAAAATTCAAAATATAATAATTTTAATTTTATTTTAAGTATTTCGCCCCAATTTCGTGAACTCTAATAAAATATGACAGCACGTGTTAAAAACATTCCACACAAGTGTGTGATTAACATTTTTGTAATGTTCAATTAACTCGTAAAAGGGGATACCAAAAGTTAAAACGAACAAAAATTAATAGAGCTAGAAGTGAGGGAAAACGTATAAGGATTAACAGTGAGGGTGAATTAGAATGAAAATCTTGAACAGCGTAAAACACGTTTATTTTTCTTTTCTTAACTTTGAAATAACCAACAGATAACGTTTGCAAACATAAGTCGTACAAAATAGCTGAACTCTAAAACTAAAGTTCGAATGATGTTTTACATAATCACTCTTGATCCTTATTGAATAGTAAACAACAATTTCCAGTCCCCACTACCATATATCACTGTTAATTTGTTCCTGACAACCTCTTCTGATTTCATTTGCAAAGAGAAGGCTCTGTTTAGTTTCCATAGTTGGCTGCAAGAGATCAGAGAAAAATAAAAAGGGGTAAGCCTGGAGTAGGAGCATAAGATAAGTGAAAAGCAAACTAAAATGGTTACCTGCAGCATAGAGAGGCTTATGGTTGGTGTTGGTTTTGGAGCACTTGTGGCACATGCAGTGGATAAAGCAACTACACATCATTTTCTTGACACACACTCTCTTTGCAGGGATGACAGTTGCTTCCCTGGGTCTGTGGAAGGACTCTGTTTTACTGGGAACAATGATTTTGTCCTTTGGCTCAGCTTCCACGTTGATGTCAGACTCAACCACCCCTTCGCAGCACAACCTCAAGCCTCTCATTCCCACCCGCAACAGGGATCCACTCCTCACAACACCACCCCTCGCCCTAATGCCAACTCTTCCGAGTTAATTAAATAGCACCCACTTTAATTAAATAATCATTTGTTTCAAAAGCAAATATGAATGAACGGGTTATATTAGAGATAAGTAAATTTCAAAAGCAATCACTTTATTTTTTAAGATTTACATACACTTAAATTCAACATCAGAACTATTTACTATTTGGAGTATTTATTAGATTTATGAGATTACTCTCTCACAAACAAGTTGTGGTAGATGTTGGTAAAAGAGTTGAATTGAAGATCCACATTTATTTTCATATTTAAAAAATTTTAAAACTACAAAAATTAACCAGTTTTTTAAAAATATCTGTCACTTGCAACTTGCTATCTACAACTTGTTACCTGCTACCTTCTATCTGCCACCTACAACTTGCTATCTGCTACATACAACTTGCTACCTGCAATGTGTTACTTGCAACCTACTACCTGGTACCTACTATCTGCAACCTGCTACTTGCAACTAGTTACCTGCAACCTGCTACCTGCAATGTGTTACTTGCAACTTGCTATGTGTTTTCTGCTACCTGCAACCTGCTACCTACAACCTGCTATCTGCAACTTGCTAGCTGTAACCTGCTACCTGCAACCTTCTATTTGCCACCTACTTCCTGCTATCTACAACCTGCTACCTGCAACCTTCTACTTGGTACCTGCAACTTGCTACCTGCAAACTGCTACATGCTATCTGCAACCTGCTATCTACAACTTGCTATCTGCAACCTGCTACCTGCAACCTGCTACCTACAACCTGCTATCTGCTACCTGCAACCTGCTACCTGCAACCTGCTACCAGCTACCTGCTACCTGTAACCTGCTACCTGTAACCTGCTACCTGCAACCTGTTACCTGTAACCTGATACCTGCAACCTGTTACCTGTAACCTGCTACCTGCTACCTGCAACCTGCAACCTGCTATCTGCAACCTGCTACCTACAACCTGCTACCTGCGACCTGTAACCTGCTACCTGCGACCTGTAACCTGCTACCTGCTACCTGCAACCTGCTATCTCCAACCTGCTACCTACAACCTGCTACCTGCGACCTGTAACCTGCTACCTGCTACCTACTACATGCTACCTGCAACCTTCTACCTGCTACCTGCTACATGCTACCTGCAACCTGCTACCTGTTACCAGCTACCTATAACCTGCTACCTGCTACCTGCTACCTACTACCTACTACATGGTACCTGTAACCTTCTACCTGCTACTTGCAACCTGCTACTTGCTACCTGCAACATGGAACTTGCTACCTACAACTTGCTACTTGCAACATGTTACCTGCAACCTGCTACCTGCAACATGTTACCTGCAACCAGCTACCTGCTACTTGCAACTTCCTATCTGCCACCTGCTACCTGCTATCTGCAACCAGCTACCTGCTACCTTATACTTGCTACCTGTAACCTGGTACCTGTAACCTACTACCTGCAACCTTCTATCTGCCACCTGCTTCCTACTATCTACAACCTGCTACCTGTTACTTTCTACTTGCTACCTGCAACCTACTACTTGCAACATGTGACCTGCAACCTGCTACCCGCAACCTTCTACCTTCTACCTGCAACCTACTACCTGCAATCTGCTACCTGCAACCTGCTAACTGCAACTTGGTACCTGCAACTTGGTACCTATAACCTGCTACCTACAACCTTCTACCTCCTACTTGCTACATGCTACCTACAACCTTCTACCTCCTACCTGCTACCAGCTACCTACAACCTTCTACCTCATACCTACTACATGCTATATGCAAGCTTCTACCTTCGACCTGCCACCTGCTTCCTGCTATCTACAATTTGCTACATGCAACTTGCTACTTACAACCTGTTATCTGCTCCTTGCAAACTGTTATCTGCAACCTGCTACCTACAACTTGTTACCTGCTATCTACAACCTGCTACCTGCAACCTGCAACCTGCTATCTGCAACCTGCTACCTGCAACCTACTACCTGCAACCTGCTACTTGTAACCTACTACCTCCTACCTGCTACCTACTATATGCTACATGCAACCTACTATATTACTTGCAATCTCCTACCTGCAACCTGTTACCTGTAACCTGTAACCTGCTACCTGCTACTTGTAATTGGCTACCTCTTACCTGCTACCTGCTACCTTATACTTGCTACCTGTAACCTGCTACCTGTAGCCTACTACCTGCAACCTTCTACCTGCCACCTGCTTCCTGCTATCTACAACCTGCTACCTGTTACCTTATAATTGCTACCTGTTACCTGCTACCTGCAAGATGTGACCTGCAACCTGCTACCCGTAACCTTCTACCTTCTACTTGCTACCTGCAACCTACTACCTGCAATCTGCTACCTGCAACCTGCTAACTGCAACCTGCTAACTGCAACTTGGTACCTGCAACTTGCTACCTATAACCTGCTACCTCCAACTTGCAACCTTCTACCTGCAACCTGCTCTCTGCAACATGCTACTTGCAATCTACAACCTGCTACGTGCAATCTGCAACCTGCTACCTGCAATCTGCTACCTGCTACCTGCTGCCTGCAACCTACTACCTGTAACCTACCTGCAACTTGCAACCTTCTACATGCAACCTGCTACCTACAACCTGCTCTCTGCAACCTACTACCTGCAACTAGCAACCTGCAACCTGCTACCGGCTATCTACAACCTGCTACCTGCTACATGCTATATGCAACATGGAACTTGCTACCTGCCACCTGTTATCTACAACCTGCTCCTTCTATCTGCAACCTGCTACCTGCTATTTGCAACCTGCTACCTTCTATCTGCAACCTGCTACCTTCTACCTGCAACCTGCTACTTGCTTCCTGCTACTTGCAATCTGCTATCTGCAACCTCCTACCTGTAACGTGCTACCTGTAACCGGTAATCTGCTACCTGCTACCTGTTACCTAATACATGCTACCTACAACCTTCTACCTACCATATGCTACCTACAACCTGCTACTTGCTACCTGCTGCTTGTAACCTGCTACCAGCTACCTGAAACCTGTTACCTGTAACCTGCTACCTGCTATCAGCTACCTGAAATCTGTAACCTGTAACCTGTAACCTGCTACCTGCTACCCGCTACCTCATACATGCTACCTGCAACCTGCTACCTGTTACTTGCAACCTGCTACCTGCTATCTGAAACCTTCTACCTGCAACCTGCTACCTCAAATGTGTCACCTGCAACTTGTTATGTGGTACCTGCAACTTACTACCTGGTACCTGGTATCTGCAGCCTGCTCCTTGCAACCTATTACCTGCAACATGTTACCTGCAACCTGCAACCTGCTACCTGTAACCTGCTACCAGCAACCTTCTATCTGCCACCTGCTACCTGGTACCTGCAACCTACTACCTGGTACCTGCTATCTGCAACCTGCTACATGCAACGAGTTACCTGCAACCTGCTACCTGCAACATGTTACCTGCAACTTGTAGTGTGCAACTTGCTCCTTGCAACCTGTTACCTGCAACCTGCTACCTGTAACCTGCTACCTGTTACCTGCAACATTTTATCTGTCACCTGCTACCTGCTACCTACAACCTGCTACTTGCTACCTACAACCTGCTACTTGCCACCTTCTACCTGCTACCTGCAACTTGCTACCTGTAAACCACTACCTGCTACGTGCAACCTGCTACCTGTAACCTGTTACCTACTATATGCTACCTGCAACCTTCTACCTACTATATGCTACCTTCAACCTTTTACCTGCTACCTGCTACCTCATACATGCTACCTGCAACCTTCTACCTGCTACCTGGTACTTGCAATATGCTATCTACTACCTGCAACATGGAACTTGCTACCTACTACCTGCTACATGCAACCTGGTATCTGCAACCTGGTACCTGCAATCTGCTATTTGTAACCTGATACCTGCTACCTACTATATGCTACCTGCAACCTTCTACCTACTATATGCTCCCTGTAACCTTCTACCTGCTACCTGCTACTTCATACATGCTACCTGCTACCGTTACTATAATCTGCTACCTGCTAACCGAATCCTGCTACCTGCAATGTGTTACCTGCAACTTGTTATGTGGTACCTGCAACCTGCTACCTGCAACGAGTTACTTGCAACCTGCAATGTGTTACCTGGAACTTGCTATATGCTACCTTATACCTGCAAATTGTTACCTGTAACCTGCTACTTGCAACATTCTATCTATCACCCGCTTTCTGCTATCTACAACCTACTACCTGTTACCTTCTACCTGCTACTTTCAACTTGCTACCTGCAACCTTTTACCTGCTACCTACTACCTGTAACCTACTACCTGCAATCTGCTACCTGCAAACTGCTACCTGCAACTTGCTACCTGCTACTTGCTACCTGTCACCTGCTACCTGTAACCTGCTAATTACTATATGGTACCTACAACCTTCTACCTACTATATGCTACCTTCAACCTTTTAATTGCTACCTGCAACCCGCTACGTGCAATGTGTTACCTGCAACTTGTTATGTTGTAACTGCAACCTACTACCTGGTACTTGATCTCTGCAACCTGCTACCTGGAACCTGCTACCTATTACCTACTACCTATTACTTGCTACTTGTAACCTCTTATCTGCTACCTGCAACGAGTTACCTGCTACGTACAACTTGCTACTTGTAACCTGCTACCTACTATATGCTACGTGCAACCTTCTACCTATTATATGCTACCTTAAACCTTTTACCTACTACCTACTATCTACTACCTCATACATGCTACCTGCAACCTTCTACCTGCTACCTGCTACTTGCAATATGTTACCTGCTACCTGCAACATGGAACTTGCTACCTACAACCTGCTACTTGCAACCTGTAACATGCAACCAACTACCTGCTACCTGCGACTTGCTATCTGCCACCTGCTACCTGCTATCTACAACCTACTACCTGCAACTTGCTACCTGCTACCTGCAACTTGCTACCTGCAACCTGCTACCTGCAACCTGGTATCTGCAACCTCCTACCTACTACCTACAACCTGGTGTCTGCAACCTGCTACCTGTAACCTACTACTTGCTACCTACTATATGCTATTTGCAACCTTCAATCTACTATATGCTACCTGTAACCTTCTACATGCTACATGTTACCTCCTACATGCAACCTGCAACTTGCAACCTGGTACCTGCTACCTGTTACTACAATATGCTACTTGCTACCTCAATCTTGCTACCTGCAATGTGTTACATGCAACTTGTTATGTGGTATCTGCAACGAGTTACCTACAACCTGCTACCTGCAATGTGTTACCTGCAACTTGTTGTGTGCTACCTGTTACCTGCAACCTGCTACCTGCTACCATATACTTGCTACTTGTAACCTACTACCTGCAACCTTCTATCTGTCACCTGCTTTCTGCTATCTACAACCTGCTATCAGTTACTTTCTACTTGCTACCTGCAACATGTTACCGACAACATGTGACCTGCAACCTGCTACCCGCAACCTTCTACCTGCTACCTGCTACCTACAACCTACTACCTGCAATATGCTACCTGCTATCTACAACCTGCTAACTGCAACTTAGTACCTGCAACTTGCTACCTGTAACTTGCTACCTGCAACTTGCAACCTTCTACCTGCAACCTGCTCTCTGCAACTTGTTACTATCAATCTGCAACCTGCTACATGCGACTTGCTACCTGTAACCTGCTACCTGCAACTTGCAACCTTCTACCTGCAACCTGCTACCTGCAACCTGCTCTCTGCAACCTGCTCTCTGCAACTTGCTACCTGCAACCTGCCACCTGCAACTAGCAACCTGCAACCTGCTACCTGCTACCTGCTATCTACAACCTGCTACCTGCTATTTGAAACATGGAAATTGCTACCTGTAACCTGCTACCTGCTATCTACAACATGGAACTTGCTACCTGTAATCTGCTACCTGTTATCTGTTATCTACAACCTGCTCCTACTATCTGCAACCTGCTATCTGCAACCTGCTACCTTCTACCTTCAACCTACTACCTGCTACCTGCTACTTGCAACCTGCTATCTGCAATCTCCTACCTGTAACGTGCTACGTACTACCTGTAACCTGTAACCTGCTACCCGCTACCTACTACATGCTACCTACAGCTTTCTACTTACTATATGCTACCTGCAACCTGCTACCTGCTACCTCACACAAGCAACCTGCAACCTGCAACTTGCTACCTGCTGCTGTAACCTGCTACCAGCTACCTGAAACCTGTAACCTGCTACCGCTACCTGAAACCTGTAACCTGCTACCTGCTACCTGCTACTTGCAACCTGCTACCTGCTATCTGAAACCTGCTACCTGCAACCTGTTACCTCAAATGTGTTACCTGCAACTTGTTATATGGTACCTGCAACCTACTACCTGGTACCTGCTATCTGCAACCTGCTACCTGCAACGAGTTACCCGCAACTTGCTACCTGCAACATGTTACCTGCAACTTGCAATGTGCAACCTACTTCTTGCAACCTGTTACCTGTTACCTGCAACCTGTTACCTGCTACCTGTTACCTGCAACCTGCTACCTGCAACCTGCTACTTGTAACCTGTTACTTGCTACCTGCAACCTTCTATCTGCCACCTGCCACCTGCTACCTACAACCTGCTACCTGCTACCTACAACCTGCTACCTGCTACCTGTTACCTTCTACCTGATACCTGCAACTTGCTACCTGCTACGTGCAACCTGCTACCTGTAACCTGTTACCTACTATATGCTACCTTCAACCTTCTACCTACTATATGCTACCTTCAACCTTTTACCTGCTACCTGCTACCTCATAGATGCTACCTGCAAGTGATGAGAATCAAATAAAGGAGGCTTTTATTAATGGAGGAAGAGGACATCCACCCTCACATTTGAAGTTCTTCCTTCTAGTCTTCTCAAAATTAAAAGAAGACATAAAATAAAGATGAGGCCCAAGCCCAAAGCCCAAGCACAAGCCCAAGCCCAAGAAGGCCAAAGCCCAAAGAGCCCAAGTCCATCCCATGAGGGGCAAGGCCAAGCTTTGAAATACTCTTGTATAGTTTTAGGAGGTGTGGTTATTAAATAAAGGAGTGTGAAAATGTAAAATAAAGTCACATTGTCCATGTGACTTAGGAGAGTGGTGTAGGTGTAGTTTTTAGGAGGTGTCATAGTAGAAAAAGGTCACACCTCCCATGTGACTTGTTTTTGGTGGGAATTTCAAATGAGTTTTATTTGAAATTTCCCACCTATTTTTCAGCACCTCTTAGCCTATAAATTAAGGTGCTGCCCTTGTATTTTTCAGATTTGAATTTTGATTAGAGAAACTATACTCAATTTTTGAGAGAGCATTGGAGAGCTTTGTGCCTTCCTCACTTAGTCTTATCTTGAAAGTTCTATGGTTATCTCAAGTGGCGGCTTGCACACTCATCTTGGAGTCACCATCCTCTAAGTGGCGTGATCATCCAACCATTCCTCCATCTTCATGAGCTTTCTCTTCTCCTTCCTTCCTTCTCTTGTTATGTTCATGTCTTAGCTTGATTCTTTACTTTTTCAGTTCGGAATTTTCAATTCCTTTGTGTTTTGCTTCGGTTCATTTTCTACTTTGTTGTTCTTCATTGTTTCTTCTTCATTTCTAGCCTTTTTGTTCGGTTCAATTCTGTTCTTGTGCTTTTTGTTCGGTGCCTTTGCCTTTTCTTCCATTTTGTTCGGTTCAATTTGACAATACATGGAACTTCCATATGAGTTTGGGTTTTGGTACTAGTCTTGGTGAGTTCTTGATCATAGAACCTTGATCCAATTCTATCTTTAAGTGCCTATCTCATATCCAACTCAAGATGATTCCTAAGAATGTCAAGAATCATTCATATTGTGCTATTGGAATCATATCATGTGGTATCATGAGTTTAGGTGTGTTCTTGTTTAAATTTTGAGTTGTGTTGCACTTTAATTTCAACAGCTCTTTAATTTCTTGCAATTTACGGTTCTGTTTTAGGCTTATTTGAGTTTTCTTGCTGTTTTCTTTATTTTGCCTATCATATGTTTGAGTATTTTCCTTTTTGAATCCATCCAAGTTTTGTCTTAGTCTTGTTTTTCCATAATTGTCATCACTTCTTGTAGTACTTTTATTGAATTTGTTGTTTCTTGCTTTGGTGTCATATAATTTTCTGAGTTTGATACTTGATCCTTTGTGCATTTTCTGTTTTAGATTGAGTTCATGCTTGTATTCTAGACCTATACAAGTTCCTATACATCATTTTCCATTATGTCTTTGCTAGTTCATAATTTTGTTTTTCATTTCTATTAGGATTCCTCTGTTTTCTGAAAACGTGCTTACTGTTTTTCCTTATTGCAATTGATTTAATCACTTGAAAATTCTGAAATTCTGGATTTGTGATCTTAAAAGTGTTAGAAAAGAGTAGAAAAAAGAAGTACTAAAAAATTCAAAGTACACAAAAAATGATAAATAAAATACAAAAAGTGTACAATTCTGCCAAAAAAAATACGGTAATCTGGCAGCGATTTTGAAAAATTTATCTCAATTAATTGGCTTACTGTTTTTGCGTGATTCCAGTGCCATTTTTGAGCTAAGATCTTGAGGTTTCTGTGGTTAAAATTTCATAATCCAGTTCGCTTTATATCATTCCAGTTAAATCAGTGAACATCAAGCACAATTTGCATAAAAATATTTTCCAGTAGCTAATTTTTGTTTTCTTCATCTACTCTAGTGCTTTTCTTTAAGTATTCTTTTGTGTGCCTACTTTCTCATTGAGTTCCTTATTTTTTCTTGCTTGTCTTTTGTTCCTTAATCTTTGAATTTGTCATACATCTAGTATTCCTTTTGTTATAGCCTTTTATTGCTTATACCTTTTCTTATTTGTCTTTATTGCTTCATTGGTTTTGTTGTGGTTGGCTTTGAGATTGGTGTGCCTTGCTTTGACATCTTTCATTTGAGGATTCCTAAGGCCTCAAGATCAGTTTGGTGCAGGGACATTATTTCTTTGAGAGTGACTTTTTCTGGCCATATTCACTTCGGCAATTTGGTTGCCAAATTCATTTTTGCTAACTTTGTTTCTTAACTTGTTTGCTGTTTTCTTTTTCAAATGGCTGGCTATTCAAGTGGTGAATCTTACAAGCAGCACTCTCCTTCCAAAGCTTCAGTCCTTGGTGAATTACATGAAGCTCAACGCACCATTCAGCGTTTAGAAGAAAAATTGCAAAAGATGGAGGTGCAACAAGCTAGGCCATCTCACTCTATCAATGGTGGACATCATTCACATAGACCTTCATCAAGGGGTTCTTCAAATGACTTTGGCCGTGAGGAGAACCATAGGAGAAGGCAAACTCCACCTCAATTCCATGGACATAGACATCACAACCAAGGGGAGAGACATCACCGTGGAGAAGGATACTACCAAGATGCAAAGGCTAGGCTACCTTCGGTCAAGCTTCCTTGTTTCAATGACTCTAGTGATCCTAATGTGTATCTAGATTGGGAGGCTAAATGTGAATAGATTTTTGACCTCCATGAGATCCTAGATGAGCACAAATATAAGCTAGCCACTTTAGAATTTTTAGATTTTGCCAAAGAATGGTGGCATAAAATTGTAATGGACATTATATATCGCAAGGGACCTCCCGTGGTTTCTTGGAATGATTTGAAAGAGTGTATGCGCGCGAGGTTTGTTCCTCCTTCTAGGAAGGAACACTTGTTGAAGTTCCACCCTCTCATTTGAAATTCCCACCAAAAACAAGTCACATGGGAGGTGTGACCTTTTTCTACTATGACACCTCCTAAAAACTACACCTACACCACTCTCCTAAGTCACATGGACAATGTGACTTTATTTTACATTTTCACACTCCTTTATTTAATAACCACACCTCCTAAAACTATACAAGAGTATTTCAAAGCTTGGCCTTGCCTCTCATGGGATGGACTTGGGCTCTTTGGGCTTTGGGCTTGGGCCTCATCTTTATTTTATGTCTTCTTTTAATTTTGAGAAGACTAGAAGGAAGAACTTCAAATGTAAGGGTGGATGTCCTCTTCCTCCATTAATAAAAGCCTCCTTTATTTGATTCTCATCAGCAAGCTTCTACCTGCTACCTGCTACCTGCAACCTGCTACCTACCTGCAACATGGAACTTGCTACCTACAACTTGCTACTTGCAACCTGTTACCTGTAACCTGCTACCTGCAACCTGTTACATGCAACCAGCTTTCTGCTACCTGCAACTTGCTATCTGCCACATGCTACCTGCTATCTACAACCTACTATCTGCTACCTACAACATGCTACCTACAACTTGGTACCTGCAACCTGGTATCTGTAACCTGCTACCTGGTATCTGTAACCTGCTACCTGCAACATGCTACCTGCTACATGCAACTTGGTATCTGCAACCTGCAACCTTCTACCTACTATCTGCAACCTGCTACTTGCTACTTCATACATGCTACATGCTACATGCTACCTATTACTACAATCTGCTACTTGCTAACTGAATCTTGCTACCTGCAACCTGCTACCTGCAATGTGTTACCTGCAACTTGTTATGTGGTACCTGCAACGAGTTACCTGCAACCTACAATGTCTTACCTGGAACTTGCTATGTCCTACCTGCTACCTTATACCTGCAAATTGCTACCTATAACCTGCTACCTGCAACCTTCTATCTGTTACCCGCTTCCTGCTATCTACAACCTACTACCTGTTACCTTCTACCTGCTACTTACAACTTGCTACCTGCAACCTTTTACCTGCTACCTACTACTTGTAAACTACTACCTGCAATCTGCTACCTGCTACCTGCGACCTGCAAACTGCTACCTACAACTTGCTACCTGCTACATGTAACCTGCTAATTACTATATGCTACCTGCAACCTTCTACCTACTATATGCTACCTTCAACCTTTTAATTGCTACCTGCAACCCGCTACGTGCAATGTGTTACCTGCAACTTGTTATGTTGTAACTACAACCTACTACCTGGTACCTGCTCTCTGCAACCTGCTACCTATTACCTGCTACCTGTAACCTCCCACCTGTTACTCGAGTTACTTGCTACATGCTACCTGCAACCTGCTACTTTTATCCTGCTACCTGGTACCTGCAACCTTGTACCTGCCACATGCTTCCTGCTATCTACAACCTGCTACCTGCAACCTGCTACTTTTCACCTGGTACCTGGTACCTGCAACCTTCTACCTGCCACCTGCTTTCTGCTATCTACAACCTGCTACTTGCAACCAGATACCTTCTACCTACTACCTGCTACCTAATACCTGCAACCTAATACCTGCAACCTACTACCAGCAACCTGCAACCTGCTACCTGCAACCTGCTACCTGCAACCTGCTATTTGAAACCTGCTACCTGGTATCTGGTATCTGTAACCTGCTACCTTCAACCTGCTACTTGGTATCTGTAACCTGCAACCTGCCACCTGCTATCTACTACCTGTTACCTGCAACCTGCTACCTGCAACCTACCACCTGCTACCTGCTATCTACTACATTCTACCTGCAATCTGCTTTTTGCAACATGCTACCTGCAACCTGCTACCCGCAACCTGTTATCTGCCACCAGTTACCTACAACCTACTACGTGTAACCTGCTACCTGCAACTGGCTACTTGCTACCTGCAACTTGCTATATGCAACCTGTTACCTACAACCTGGAACCTGCTACCTGCATCCTTGTATCTGTCACCTCCTACATGCTATCTACAACCTGCTACCTGCAACCTGCTACATGTAACCTGCTACCTGCAACCTGCTACATGCAACCTACTACCTGCAACCTGCTACATGCAACCTGCTACCCACAACCTGTTACCTCCAATCTGCTACCTGCTACGTGCTACCTGCAACTTGATACCTGCAACTTGCTACTCGTAACCTGCTACCTGCAACCTTCTACCTGTAACTTGCTACCTGTAACCTGCTCTCTGCAACCTGCTACCTGCAACCTGCTACGTATTACCTGCTACCTATTACCTACTACCTGTAACCTGCTACCTATTACCTGCTACTTGTAACATGCTACCTGCTACCTGCTACCTACTTCATGGTACCTCCAACCTTCTACCTTCTACATGCTACGTGCAACATGGAACCCCCTACCTACAACTTGCTATTTGCAACCTGCAACCTGCAACCAGCTACATGCTACCTGCAACCAGCTACATGCTACCTGCTACCTTCTACCTGCAACTTGGTATATGCCACCTGCTACCTGCTATCTACAACCTACTACCTGCTACTTGCAACTTGCTACCTGGAACTTGCTATCTGCAACCTGCTACCTGCAACCTACTACCTGCTTCCTTTAACCTGGTATCTACAACCTGCTACCTGCAATCTGCTACCTTTAACCTGCTACTTGCTACCTACTATATGCTACTTGCAACCTTCTACCTACTATATACTACAAGTAACCTTCTACCTGCTACCTCATACATGCTACCTGCTACCTATTACTACAATTTGTACCTGCTAACTGAATCCTGCTACCTGCAACCTGCTACTTGCAACGAGTTAATCTGCAACCTGCAATGTGTTACTTGGAACTTGCTATGTGCTACCTGGTACCTGCAACTTGCTACTTGCTACCTTATACCTGCAACTTGCTACCTGTAACCTGCTACCTGCAACCTTCTATCTGTCACCCGCTTCCTGCTATCTACAACCTGCTACCTACTACCTACTACCTGCAATTTGCTACCTGCTACCTCTTAACTACAAACTGCTACCTGCAACTTGCTACTTGCAATCTGCTACCTGCTACCTCTTACCTGTAACCTACTACCTACTATATGCTACTTGCAACCTTCTACCTACTATATGCTAACTTCAACCTTTTACCTGCTACCTGCTAGCTCATACATACTACATGCAACCTGCTACTTGAAACCTGCTACCTGCAACCCGCTACGTGCAATGTGTTACTTGCAACTTGTTATGTTGTAACTGCAACCTACTACATGGTACCTCCTCTTTGGATCCTGCTACCTGCAATGAGTTACCTGCTACCTGCAACCTGCTATCTGGCACCTGCTACCTGCTACCTACTACCTGCAACCAACTACCTGCAACCTACTACCTACAACCTGCTACCTGGAACCTGTTACTTGCAACCTGCTACCTTCAACCTCCTACCTGCAACCTCCTACCTGCTACCTCCTACCTGCTACCTCCTACCTGCTATCTGCCACCTGCTACCTGCAACCTACTACCTGTAACCTGCTACCTGCTACCTGCAACTGGCTACCTGCTACCTGCTACTTGCAACCTGCTACCTCCAACCTGCAACCTGCTACCTGCATCCTTGTATCTGCCACCTACTACCCGCTATCTACAAGTTGCTACCTGCAACCTGCAAAATGCTACCTACTACCTGCAACCTGTTACCTGGAATCTGCTACCTTCTACATGCTACCAGCAACCTGATACCTACAACTTGCTACCTGTAACCTGCTACCTACAACCTGCTACCTGTAACCTGCTCTCTGCAACCTGATACTTGCAAATTGTTACCTATGACCTGCTACATATTACGTGCTACCTGTAACCTGCTACCTACTACCTACTTCATGGTACCTGCAACCTTCTACCTTCTACCTGTTACCTGCAACATGGAACCTCCTACGTACAACCTGCTACTTGCAACATCCTACCTACAACCTGCTACCTGAAACCTGCTACCTGCAACCAGCTACCTGCTACTTACTACTTTATACATGCTACCTGTTACCTACAACCAGCTACCTGTTAACTTATGCCTTCTACCTGCTACCTGCTACTTGCAACTTGGTATCTGCCACCTGCTACCTATAACCTGCTACCTGTTACCTACAACCTGTTACCTGCTACCTGCAACTTGCTATCTGCCATCTGCTACCTGCAACCTACTAATGTATCCTTCTACCTGCAACCTGCTACCTGCTTGCTACAACCTGTTATCTGCCACCTGCTACATGTTATCTAAAACCTGCAACCTACAACCAGCTACGTGCAATATGCTACCTGCTACCTGCCATCTGCTACCTGCAACCTACTACCTGCAACCTGCCACCAGCAACCTGCTACCT
Organism: Phaseolus vulgaris; assembly: GCF_051622355.1. Classification (NCBI taxonomy): domain Eukaryota; kingdom Viridiplantae; phylum Streptophyta; class Magnoliopsida; order Fabales; family Fabaceae; genus Phaseolus; species Phaseolus vulgaris. Next base: position 21,925,317 of record NC_143506.1, on the reverse strand, counting down.
GCAACCTGCTACCTCCAACTTGCTACCTCCAACTTGAATCCTGCTACCTGCAACCTGCTACCCGTAACCTGTTACCTGCTACTGCAACTTGCTAACTGCAACCTGCTACCTGTTACCTGCAACCTGCTACATGTAACCTGCTACCTGTTACATACAACATGGTATATGTTACCTGTTACCTGCTACCTGTTACCTGCTAATTGCAACCTGCTACTTTCTACCTGGTACTTTCAACTTGCAACCTCCTATCTGCATTATGCTACCTGCAACCGGCTACCTGTAACCTGCAACCAGAAACCTGCTACAAGCAATCTGCTACCTGGAACCTGCTACCTGGAACTTGCTACATGTTACCTGCTACATGCAAACTACGATCTGTCACCTGCTACCTGCTATCTACAACCTGCTACCTGCTACCTGTAACCTGGAACTTCCTTCCTAAAACCTGCTACTTGTAACTTGCTACATGTTATCTGCCATCTGCAACCTGCTACCTGCTATCTGCAACCTGCTACTTTCTACCTGCTACCTACAACAAACAACTTGTTACCTACTACATGCAACCTGCTACCTGTAACTTGCTACCTCCAACCTCCAACCTGCTACCTGTAACCTGCAACCTGCTACCTGTTACCTGCAAACTACTACCAGCAACCTCCTACATGTAATATGATATCCGCTACCTGCAACCTGCTACCTGTAATCTAATACCTGCTATCTACAAGCTGCTACCTGCTACTTGTTACCTGCAACTTGTTATCTGCCATCTGCTATATACAACCTACTACCTGCTACCTGCAACCTACTACCTGCAAAATGCTATCTTCAACCTGCTACTTTTAATCTGCAACCTGTAACCGGCTACCTGCAACCTACTACCTGCAACCTGTTACCTGCTACCTGTAACCTATAACCTGCTACCTGTTACATGTAACATGTAACATGATACCTACATCCTGCAACCTGCTACCTGCTACCTGCTACCTGCTACCTGCTATATGTTATCTACATCCTATTACCTACTACCTGCTACATGCAAACTACTACCTGCAACCTGGTACCTGCTACTTACTACCTGCAACCTGCTATCTGCAACGTGTTACCTGCAACCTGCTACATGTAACCTATAACCTGCTACCTATTACTTGCAACCTGATACCTGCTACCTTCTACCTGCTACCTGCAACCTGCCACCTGCAAAATACTACCTGTAACACGCTATCTTCAACTTGCTACTTGTAACCTGCTACCAGCAACCTGCTACCTACAACCTGCTACCTACAACCTGTTACCTGCAACCTGCTACCTGTAACCTATAACCTGCTACCTGTTACTTGCAACCTGATACCTGCAACCTGCTACATACTACCTGCAACTTGCTATCTGCAACCTGCTATCTACAACATACTACCTTCTACCTGCAACCTGCTACTTACAACCTGCAACCCGCAACCATGTACCTGTTACCTGCTATCTGTTACCTGCTACCTGCTACCTGCAAACTGCTACCTGAAACCTGCTATCTGTTAACTACTGCAACTTGTAACCTGTTACCTGCAACCTGCTACATCTAACATGCTACCTGTTACCTGTAACCTGGTACATGTTACCTGTTACCTGCTATCTGTTACCAGTTAATTCCAACCTGCTACCTTCTACCTGGTACTTGCAACCTGCAACCTCCTATCTGCAACATGTTACCTGCAACCTGCTACCTGCAACCTACTACATCCAATCTTGTTCCTGTTACCTGCTACTTGTAACCTGCTAAATGCAACTTGCAACCTGCTACCTGCTACTTGCAACCTGCTACCTGCTACTTGCAACCTGCAATCTGTCACCTACTACCTGCTATCTACAACCTGCTACCTGCAACATGGAACTTCCTTCATAAAACCTGCTATTTGTAACCTACTATCTATTATATGCTATCTACAACCTGCTACTTACTATCTGCAACCTGCTACCTTCTACCTGCAACCTGCAACCAACAACTTGATACCTGCTACCTACAACCTGCTACCTGCAACTTGCTACCTGCAACTTGCTACCTGCAACTTGCTACCTACAACATGCTACCTACTACCTGCAACTTGTTACCTATTACCTTCAACCTGGTACATGTTACCTGTTACCTGCTCCCTGCTACTTGTTACCAGCTAATTCCAACCTGCTACCTTCTAACCGGTACTTGCAACGTGCAACCTCCTATCTGCAACATGTTACCTGCAGCCTGCTATCTACAACCTACTACCTGTTACCTGCAACCTGCCACCTGCAACTTGCAACCTACTACCTGCAACATGCTATCTTCAACCTGCTACTTGTAACCTGCTACCTGCAACCTGCTACCTGCAACTTGCTACCTGCAACTTGCTACCTGCAACCTGTTACATGCTACTTGCTATCTGCCATCTACTACCTGCAACCTACGAATGTATCCTTCTACCTGTAACCTACTACCTGCTACCTACAACCTGTTATCTGCCACCTGCTACATGTTATCTAAAACCTGCAACCTACAACCAGCTACCTGCAATATGCTACCTGCTACCTACCATCTGCTACCAGCAACCTACTACCTGCAACCTGCTACCAGAACCTGCTACCTGCAACTTGCTACCTACAACTTGCTACATCCAACTTGCAACCTGCTACCCGTAACCTGTTACCTGCTACTGCAACTTGCTAACTGCAACCTGCTACCTGCAACCTGTTACCTGCAACCTGTTAGCTGCAACCTGCTACATGTAACCTGCTACCTGTTACATACAACCTGGTACATGTTACCTGTTACCTGCTACTTGTTACCTGCTAATTGCAACCTGCTACCTTCAACCTGGTACTTGCAACTTGCAAACTCCTATCTGCATTATGCTACCTGAAACCGGCTACCTGCAACCTGGAACCTGCAACGTGCTACCTGCAACCTGCTACATGCCATCTGCTACCTTCTACCTTCTACCTGCTACTTACAACCTGCTACCTGCTACCTTTAACCTGGAACTTCCTTCCTAAAACCCGCTACTTGTAACATGCTACAAGTTATTTGCTATCTGCAACCTACTACCTGCTATCTGCAACATGCTACTTTCTACATTCTACCTGCAAGAAACAACTTGTTACCTACTACCTGCAACCTGTAACTTGCTACCTCCAACCTGCAACCTGCAACCTGATACCTGCAACCTGCTACCTATAACCTACAACCTGCTACCTGTTACCTGCAAACTGCTACCAGCAACCTGCTACATGTAATATGATACCTGCTACCTGCAACCTGCTACGTGTAATCTGATACCTGCTATCTACAACCTGCTACATGCTATTTGTTACCTACAACTTATTATCTGCCACCTGCTATATACAACCTACTACCTGCTACCTGCAACCTATTACCTGCAAAATGCTATCTTCAACCTGCTACTTGTAATCTACAACCTGTAACCGGCTACCTGCAACCTGCTACCTGTTACATGCAACCTAATAACTACATCCTGCAACCTGCTACCTGCTACCTGCTACCTGCTACTGTTATCTACAACCTACTACCTACTACATGCAACCTGGTACCTGCTACTTACTACCTGCAACGTGTTACCTGCAACCTGCTACATGTAACCTATAACCTGCTACCTCTTACTTGCAACCTGATACCTGCTACCTTCTACCTGCTACCTGCTACCTGCTACCTGCAACGTGCTATCTACCACCTGCTACCTGCTATATACAACCTACTACCTGCAACCTGCCACCTGCAACCTACTACATGCAACACGTTATCTTCAACTTGCTACTTGTAACTTGTTACCAACAACCTACTACTAGCAACCTGCTACCTGTTACTTGCAACCTCATACCTGCAACCTGCTACCTGCTACCTACTACCTGCAACTTGCTATTTGCAACCTGCTACCTGCTATCTACAACCTACTACCTTCTACTTGCAACTTCCTACCTGCAATCCGCAACAATCTACCTGCTACCTTCTATCTGTAACCTGCTACCTGCAACCTGCTACCTGAAACCTGCTATCTTTTAACTACTGCAACCTGCAACCTGTTACCTGCAACCTGCTACATGTAACATGCTACTTGTTACCTGGAACCTGGTATATGTTACCAGTTAATTCCAACCTGCTACCTTCTACCCAGTACTTGCAACCTGCAACCTCCTATCTGTAACATGTTACCTGCAACTTGCTACCTGCAACTTGCTACCTGCAACCTACTACATCCAATCTGCTTCCTGCTACCTGCTACTTGTAACCTGCTAAATGCAACTTGCAACCTGCTACCTGCTAATCGCAACCTGCTACCTACTACTTGCAACCTGCTATCTGCTACTTGCAACCTGCAATTTGTCACCTACTACCTGCTATCTACAACCTGCTACCTGCAACATGAAACTTCCTTCATAAAACCTGTTCCTTTTAACCTGCTGCCTGTTATATGCTATCTACAATCTGCTACCTACTATCTGCAACCTGCTACCTTCTACCTGCAACCTGCAACCAACAACTTGATACCTGCTACCTGCAACCTGCTACATGCAACTTGCTACCTGCAACCTGCTACCTGCTACCTACTACCTGCAACCTGCTACCTATTACCTACAACCTGGTACATGTTACCTGCTACCTGCTACTTGTTGTCAGCTAATTCCAACCTGCGACCTTCTTCCTGGTACTTGTAACCTGCAACCTCCTATCTACAACATGTTACCTGCAACCTGCAACCTGCTACCTACTATCTGCAACCTGCTACCTTCAACCTACTACTTGTAACCTGCTACCTGTAACCTGCTACCTGCAACCTGTTGCCTATAACCTGGTACATGTTACCTGTTAGCTGCTATCTCCTACTTGTTACCAGCTATTTCCAACCTGCTACCTTCTACCTGGTACTTGCAACCTGCAACCTCTTATCTGCAACATGTTACCTACAACCTGCTATCTACAACCTACTACCTGTTACCTGCAACCTGCCAACGACAACTTGCAACCTACTACCTGCAACATGCTATCTTCAACCTGCTACTTGTAACCTGCTACCTGCAACCGGCTACCTCCAACCTGCTACCTGCAACCTGTTACCTTCAATCTGCTACTTGTAACATATAACCCGCCACCTATTACCTACAACCTTCTACCTGCCACCTGCTACATGCAACCTACTACCTGCAACTTGTTACATGCTACTTGCTACCTGCAACTTGCTATCTACCACCTGCTATCTACAACCTACTACCTGTTACCTGCAACCTGCCACCTGCAACTTGCAACCTACTACCTGCAACATGCTATCTTCAACCTGCTACTTGTAACCTGCTACCTGCAACCTGCTACATGGAATTTGCTACCTGCAACCGGCTACTTCCAACCTGCTACCTGCAACCTGTTACCTGCAACCTGCTACTTGTAACCTATAACCTGCTACCTATTACTTGCTATCTACCATCTGCTACCTGCAACCTACTAATGTATCCTTCTACCTGCAACCTGTTATCTGCCACCTGCTACATGTTATCTAAAAACTGCAACCTACAACCAGCTACATGCAATATGCTACCTGCTACCTGCAACTTGCTACCTGCCATATGCTACCAGCAACCTACTACCAGCAACCTGCTACCAGCAACCTGCTACCTGCAACCTGCTACCTACAACTTCCTACCTCCAACTTGCAACCTGCTACCTGCAACCTGTAAACATAACCTCTTACCTGCTACTTCAACTTGCAAACTGCAACCTGCTACCTGCAACCTGTTACTTGCAACCTGCTACATGTAACCTGCTACTTGTTACATACAACCTGGTACATGTTACCTGTTACCTGCTAATTGCAACCTGCTACCTTCTACCTGGTACTTGCAACTTGCAACCTCCTATCTGCATTATGCTACCTGCAATCTACAACCTACTACCTGCAACTTGCTACCTGCTACCTCCAAGATGAAACTTCCTTCATAAAACCTGCTACTTGTAACCTGCTACATGTTATCTGCTATCTACAACCTGCTACCTACTATCTGCAACCTGCTACCTTCTACCTGCAACCTGCAACCAACAACTTGATACCTGCTACCTGCAACCTGCTACCTGCAACCTTCTACCTGCAACCTGTTACCTACAACCTGGTACATGTTACCTGTTACCTGCTACCTGCTACTTGTTACCAGTTAATTCCAACCTGCTACCTTCTACCTGGTACTTGCAACCTGCAACCTCCTATCTACCACATGTTACCTGCAACCTGCTATCTACAACCTACTACCTGTTACCTGCAACTTGCTACTTGCAACCTGCCACCTGCAACTTGCAACCTACTACCTGCAACATGCTATCTTCAACCTACTACTTGTAATCTGCTACCTGTAACCTGCTACCTACAACCTGTTACCTTTAACCTGCTACTTGTAGCCTATAACCTGCTACCTGTTACCTACAACCTGTTACCTACTACCTCTTACCTGCAACTTGCTATCTGCTACCTTTTACCTGCTACCTGCAACTTGTTACCTGCTACATGCTACCTGCAACTTGCTATCTACCACCTGCTATCTACAACCTACTACCTGATATCTGCAACCTGCTACATGTAACCTGGAACCTGCTACCTGTTACCTGCAAACTGCTACCAGCAAATTGCTACATGTAATATGATACCTGCTACCTGCAACCTGCTACATGTAATATTATACCAGCTATCTACAACTTGCTACCTGTTACTTGTTACCTGCAACTTGTTATCTGCCACCTGCTATATACAACCTACTACCTGCTACCTGCTACCTGCAACTTGTTACATGCAACCTACTACCTGCAAAATGCTATCTTCAACCTGCTACTTGTAATCTGCAACATGTAACCGGCTACCTGCAACCTGCTACCTGCAACCTGTTTCCTGCTACCTGTAACCTATAACCTGCTACCTGTTACATGCAACCTGATACCTACATCCTGCAACCTGCTACCTGCTACCTGCTATCTACAACCTATTACCTACTTCCTGCTACATGCAACCTGGTACCTGCAACCTACAACCTGGTACCTGCTACTTCTACCTGCAAGCTACCTGCAACCTTCTACCTGCAACCTGCTACATGCAACGTGTTACCTGCAACCTGCTACATGTAACCTATAACCTGCTACCTATTACTTGCAACCTCATACCTGCTACCTTCTACCTGCAACGTGCTATCTACCACCTGCTACCTGCTATATACAACCTACTACGTGTTATCTGCAACCTGCCACCTCCAACCTACTACCTGCAACAAGCTATGTTTAACTTGCTACTTGTAACCTGCTACCAGCAACCTGCTACCTACAACCTGCTACCTGCAACCTGCTACCTGTAACCTATAACCTGCTACCTGTTACATGCAACCTGATACCTGTTACCTGTTACCTGCTACCTACTACCTGCAACTTGTTATCTGCAACCTGCTACCTATTACCTACAACTTGTTATATGCAACCTGCTACCTGCTCTCTATAACCTACTACCTTCTACTTGCAACTTCCTACCTGCAACCTGCCACTTACAACCCGCAACCATCTACCTGCTACCAGCTATATGTAACCTGCTACATGCAACCTGCAAACTGCTACCTGAAACCCGCTATATGTTAACTACTGCAACATGCAACCTGTTACTTGCAACCTGCTACATGTAACGTGCTACCTGTTACCTGCAACCTGCTACATGTTACCTGTTACATACTACCTGTTACCAGTTAATTCCAACCTGCTACCTTTTACCTGGTACTTGCAACCTGCAATCTCCTATCTCCAACATGTTACCTGCAACCTGCTACCTGCAACCTACTACATCCAATCTTCTTCCTGCTACCTGCTACTTGTAACCTGCTAAATGTAACTTGCAACTTGCAACTTGCTACCTGCTACTTGCAACTTGCAATGTGTAACCTACTACCTGCTATCTACAACCTGCTACCTGCAACATGGAACTTCCTTCATAAAACCTGCTACTTGTAACTGGCTACCTGTTATCTGCTATCTGCGACCTGCTACCTACTATCTACAACCTGTTACCTGCAACTAGCTACCTGCAACCTGCTACTGTCACCTACAACCTGGTACATGTTACCTGTTACCTGCTACCTACTACTTGTTACCAGCTAATTCCAACCTGCTACCATCTACCTGGTACTTGCAACCTGCAACCTCTTATCTGCAACATGTTACCTGCAACCTGCTATCTACAACCTACTACCTGTTACTTGCAACTTGCTTCCTGCAACCTGCCAGCTGCACCTTGCAACCTACTACCTGCAGCATGCTATCTTCAACCTGCTACTTGTAACCTGCTACCTGCAACCTGCTACCTGCAACTTGCTACCTGCAACCGGCTACCTGCAACCTGCTACCTGTTACCTTTAACCTACAACCTGTTACCTTCATCCTGCAACCTGTTACCTTCAACCTGCTACTTGTAAGCTATTACCTGTTACCTGTTACCTACAACCTGTTACCTACTACCTGCTACCTGCACCTTGCTATTTGCTACCTTCTACCTGCTACCCGCAACCTGCTACCTGCAACTTCTTACCTGCTAGTTGCTACCTGCAACTTGCTATCTACCACGTGCTATCTATAACCTACTACCTGTTACCTGCAACCTGCCACCTGCAACTTGCAACCTACTACCTGCAACATGCTATCTTCAACCTGCTACTTGTAACCTGCAACCTGCTACCTGCAACTTGCTACCTCCAACCTTCTACCTCCAACCTGTTACCTGCAACCTGCTACTTGTATCATATAATCTGCTACCTGTTACCTACAACCTGTTACTTGCTACCTGCTACCTGCTACCTGCAACTTGCTATCTACCATCTGCTACCTATAACCTACTAATGTATCCTTCTACCTGCTACCTGCAACCTGTTATCTGCCACCTGCTACATGTTATCTAAAACCTGCAACCTACAACTAGCTACCTGCAATATGCTACCTGCTACCTGCCATCTGCTACTTGCAACCTACTACCTGCTACCAGCAACCTACTACCTGCAACCTGCTACCTGCAACTTGCTACTTGCAACCTGCTACCCGTAACCTGTTACCTGCTACTACAACTTGCTAACTGCAACCTGCTACCTGCAACCTGTTACCTGCAACCTGCTACATGTAACCTGGTACCTGTTACATACAACCTGGTACATGTTACATGTTACCTGCTAATTACAACCTACTACCTTCTACCTCGTACTTGCAACTTGCAACCTCCTATCTACATTATGCTACCTGCAACCGGCTACCTGCAACCTGCAACCTGCTACCAGCAACCTGCTACCTACAACCTGCTACATGCAATCTGCTACCTTCTACCTGCTACCTGCAACTTGCTACCAGTTACCTGCTGCTTGCAACCTACAATCTGTCACCTGCTACCTGCTATCTACAACCTGCTACCTGCTACCTGTAACCTGAAACTTCTTTTCTAAAACCTGCTACTTGTAACCTGCTACATGTTATCTGCTATCTGCAACCTTCTACCTGCTATCTGCAACCTGCTACTTTCTACCGACTACCTGCAACCTACTACCTGTAAGTTGCTACCTCCAACCTGCAACCTGCAACCTGCTACCTGCTACCTGTAACTTGCAACCTGCTACCTGTTACCTGCCAACTGCTACCACCAACCTCTTTCATGTAATATGATACCTACTACTTGCAACCTGCTACCTGTAATCTAATAGCTGCTATCTACAACCTGCTACTTGTTACCGACAACCTGTTACCTGCTAACTGTAACCTATAACCTGCTACCTTTACATGCAACCTGATACCTACATCCTGCAACCTGCTACCTGCTCCCTGCAACCTGTAACTTGCAACCTCCGACCTGCAACCTGCAACCTGCTACCTGCAACCTGCTACCTGTAACCTACAACCTGTTACCTGTTACCTGCAAACTGCTACCAGCAACCTTCTACATGTAATATGATACTTGCTACCTGCAACCTGCTACCTGTAATCTAATACTTGCTATCTACAACCTGCTACCTGCTATTTGTTACCTACAACTTGTTATCTGCCACCTGTTATATACAACCTACTACCTGCTTCCTTCAGCTTGCTACCTGCAACCTACTACCTGCAAAATGCGATCTTCAACCTGTTATTTGTAATCTGCAACTTGTAACCGGCTACCTGCAACCTGTTACCTGCTACCTGTAACCTATAACCTGCTACCTGTTACATGCAACCTGATACCTACATCCTGCAACCTGCTACCTACTACCTGCTATCTACAACCTACTACCTACTACCTGCTACCTGTAACCTACTACCTGCAACGTGTTACCTGCAACCTGCTACATGTAACCTATAACTTGCTACCTATTACTTGCAACCTGATACCTGCTACATTCTACCTGCTACCTGCAACGTGCTATCTACCACCTGCTACCTGTTATATACAACCTACTACCTACTACCTGCTACCTGCAACCTGCCACCTGCAACCTACTACCTGCAACACGCTATCTTCAACTTCCTACTTGTAACATGCTACCAGCAAGCTGCTACCTACAACTTGGTACCTGTAACCTGCTACCTGTAACCTATAACCTGCTACCTATTACTTGCAATCTGATACCTGCTACCTATTACTTGAAATCTGATACCTGCTACCTGCTACCTACTACCTGCAACTTGCTATCTGCAACCTGCCACCTGCTATATACAACCTACTACCTGCTACCCGCAACTTGCTACATGCAACCTACTACCTACAAAATGCTATCTTCAACCTGCTACTTGTAATCTGCAACCTGTAACCAGCTACCTGCTACCTGCAACCTACTACCTGCAACCTGTTACCTGCTACCTGTAACCTATAACCTGCTACCTGCTACATGCAACCTGATACCTACATCCTGCAACCTGCTACCTGCTACCTGCTACATGCTATCTACAACCTACTACCAACTACCTGCTACATGCAACCTGCTACCTGCAACCTACAACCTGGTACCTGCTACTTACTACCTGCAACCTGTTACCTGGAAGCTACCTGCAACCTGCTACCTGCAACGTGTTACCTGCAACATGCTACATGTAACCTATAATCAACTACCTATTACTTGCATCCTGATACCTGCTACCTTCTACCTGCTACCTGCAACGTGCTATCTACCACCTGCTACCTGCTATATACAACCTACTACTTGCTACCTGCAACCTGCCACCTGCAACATGCAATCTTCAACTTGCTACTTGTAACCTGCTACCAACAACCTGCTACCAACAACCTGCTACCTACAACCTGCTACGTGTAACTTATAACCTGCTACCTGTTACTTGCAACCTGATACCTGCAACCTGCTACCTACTACCTGCAACTTGTTTTCTGCAACCTGCTACCTGCTATCTACAACCTATTAACTTCTACTTGCAACTTCTTACCTGCAACCTGCTACTTACAACCTGCAACCCGCAACCATCTACCTGCTACCTGCTATCTGTAACCTGCTACCTACAATACCTGAAACCTACTATCTGTTAACTACTGCAACATGCAACCTGCAACCTGCTACATGTAACATGCTACCTGTTACTTGTTACCTACTACCTGTTACCAGTTAATTCGAACCTGCTACCTTCTACTTGGTACTTGCAACCTGCAACCTCCTATCTACAACATCTTACCTACAACCTTCTACCTGCAACCTACTACATCCAATCTGCTTCCTGCTACCTGCTATTTGTAACCTGCTAAATGCAACTTGCAACTTGCAACCTGTTAACTGCTACTTGAAACATGTAATCTGTGACCTACTACTTGCTATCTACAACCTGCTACCTGCAACATGGAACTTCCTTCATAAAACCTGCTACTTGTAACATGCTACCTGTTATCTGCTATCTACAACCTGTTACCTACTATATGCAACCTGCTACCTTCTACCTACAACCTGCTACCTGCAACTTGCTACTTGCAACCTGCTACCTACAACCTGCTACCTGCAACCTGCAACCTGCTACCTGTTACCTACAACCTGGTACATGTTACCTGTTACCTTCTACCTGCTACTTGTTACCAGCTAATTCCAAACTGCTACCATCTACCTGGTACTTGCAACCTGCAACCTCTTATCTGCAACATGTTACCTGCTATCTACAACCTACTACGTGTTACCTGTAACCTGCCACCTGCAACTTGCAACCTACTACCTGCAACATGCTATCTTCAACCTCCTACTTGTAACCTGCTACCTGCAACCTGCTACCTGCAACCTGCTACCTGCAACCTGCAACCTGTTATCTGCCACCTGCTACATGTTATCTAAAACCTTCAACCTACAACCAGCTACCTACAATATGCTACCTGCTACCTGCAACTTGCTACCTGCCATCTGCTACCTACAACCTACTAACTGCAACCTGCTACTAGCAACCTGCTACCTGCAACCTACTACCTACAACTTGCTACCTCCAACTTGCAACCTGCTACCTGCAACCTGTTACCTGCAACCTGCTACATGTAACCTGCTACCTGTTACATACAACCTGGTACATGTTACCTGTTACCTGCTACCTGCTACTTGTTACCTTCTAATTGCAACCTGCTACCTTCTACTTGGTACTTGCAACTTGCAACCTCCTATCTACATTATGCTACCTACAACCGGTTACCTGTGATGAGAATCAGAAAGATGTTATCAATAGAAGAAATGGACAAGGGCCAAAGCATTTCAAGTTCTTCTTATTAGTCTTTGCAAAAGATGAGGCCCAAGCCCAAAGCACAAGCCCAAGAAGGCCCAAGCCCAAGAAGCCCAAGTCCAAACCATGAGGGGCAAGGCCAAGCATTAAATAAAAGAGCATCATTTGAATGAATCTTGTAGGAGGGTGGATATTAAATAAATAGGTGTGAATGTATTAGAGAGAGTTACATTGTCCATGTGACTTAGTAGGGGGTGTAGGTGTAGTTTTTAGGAGGTGTCATAGTAGAAAAAGGTCACACCTCCCATGTGACTTGTTTTTGGTGGGAATTTCAAATGAGTTTTATTTGAAATTTCCCACCTATTTTTCAGCACCTCTAGGCTATCAATAAAGGTGCTTAGCTTGTACAATTCAGATTGGAATTTTATAGTAGAGAGACTATACTCAAATTTGGAGAGAAATTGTGAGTCTTGAGTCTTATTCTTCCTTTGCCTTATCTTGTGAGCTATGGTGAGCTTCAAGTGGCGGCATTCCATCACTTATCTTGGGTCAAGGAACCAAGTGGCGTGAAGTGTCTTCCAAGTCTCAAAATCCAGCAAGCTTCTTCTATAAGTGTTCTTCCTTCATATTCTTTCAATTCCATTCGGTAGATTAGCTTTGTTTGTTGTTTCTTTTCATTTCTACCGTTTGAATTTCTGTTTTCCAGCTTTGCTTCTAGTTTCTGTTCGGTGCAGTAGTTTATTATTTCATTTCTGTCCAGCTTTCAATTCTTGTTCTTCATTCCTTGTGTTTTGATTCCATTTGACAATATATGGACTTCCATATGAGTCTTGGTTGGTGCTAAGTCTTGGTGAGTTCTTGAATTAGAACATTGATCCAATTCTAAAGTAAGGTGCCATTTATGACCAACTCAAGTTGCTCCTAAGAATGTCAAAGAATCATGTATTCTTGTTGTTACATTCACATCAACCTGCAACCTACAACCTGCAACCTGCTACCTGCAACTTGCTACCTGCAACCTGCTACATGCAATCTGCTACCTTCTACCTGCTACCTGCAACCTGCTACATGCAACCTACGATCTGTCACCTGCTACCTGCTATCTACAACCTGCTACCTCCTACTTCTAACCTGGAAAATCCTTCCTAAAACCTACTACTTGTAACCTGCTACATGTTATCTGCTATCTGCAACCTGCTACCTGCTATCTGTAACCTGCTACTTTCTACCTGCTACCTGCAACAAAAACCTTGTTACCTACTACCTGCAACTTGCTACCTGTAACTTGCTACCTTCAACCTGCAACCTGCAACCTGCTACTTGCTACCTACAACCTGCTACCTGTACCCTGCAACATGCTACCTGTTACCTGCAAACTGCTACCAGCAACCTGCTACATGTAATATGATACCTGCTACCTGCTACCTGTAATCTGATACCTGTTATCTACAACCTGCTACTTGTTACCTGCAACTTGTTATCTGCCACCTGCTATATACAACATACTACCTGCAACTTGCTACCTACAACCTACTACCTGCAAAATGCTATCTTCAACCTGTTACTTGTAATCTGCAACCTGTAACCGGCTACCTGCAACCTGCTACCTGCAACCTGTTACGTGCTACCTGTAACCTATAACCTGCTACCTGTTACATGAAACCTGATACCTACATCCTGCAACCTGCTACCTGCTACCTGCTTTTTACAACCTACTACCTGTTACATGCAACCTGCTACCTGCAACCTGCAACCTGGTACCTGCTACTTACTACCTGCAACCTGCTACCTGCAACCTGCTACCTGCAACGTGTTACGTGTAACCTGCTACATGTAACCTATAACCTGCTACCTATTACTTGCAACCTGATACCTGCTACCTGCTACCTGCAATGTGCTATCTACCACCTACTACCTGCTACCTGCAATGTGCTATCTACCACCTACTACCGGCTATATACAACCTACTACCTACTACCTGCTACCTGCAACCTGCCACCTGCAACCTACTACCTGCAACACGCTATCTTCAACTTGCTACATGTAACCTGCTACCTGCAACATGGAACTTCCTTCATAAAACCTGCTACTTGTAACCTGCTACCTGTTATCTGCTATCTGCGACCTGCTACCTACTATCTACAACCTGTTACCTGCAACCAGCTACCTGCAACCTGCTACTTGTTACCTGCAACCTGGTACATGTTACCTGTTACCTGCTACCTACTACATGTTACCAATTAATTGCAACCTTCTACCTGGTACTTGCAACCTCCAACCTCCTATCTGTAACATCTTACCTGCAACCTGCTACCTGCAACTTGCTACCTGCTACCTGCAACCTACAACATCAACTCTGCTTCTTGCTACCTGCTACTTGTAACCTGCTTTCTGTAACCTGCTACCTGCAACCTGCTACCTGCAATCTGCTACGTGCTACCTACAAACTACAACCTGCAACTTGGTACCTGCAATCTGCTACGTGCAACCTACAACCTACAACCTGCAACTTGTTACCTGCCATCTGCTACCTGTCATCTGCTACCTACAACCTGCTTTCTGCACCCTGTTATCTGCTATCTGCAACCTTCTACCTACTATCTTGAACCTGCTACCTTCTACCTGCAACCTGCAACCAACAACTTCCTACCTGCTACCTGCAACCTGCTACCTGCAACCTGCTACAAGTAACCAGCAACCTGCTACCTGCAACCCATTACATCCAATCTGTTACCTGCTACCTGCTACATGTAACATGCTAAATGCAACTTGCTACCTGCTACTTGCAACTTGCAATCTGTCACCTGCTACCTGCTATCTACAACCTGCTACCTGCAACATGGAACTTGCTATCTGTTACCTGCTATCTACTACTTGTTAACTGCTACTTGTAACCTACTACATGTTATCTGCTATCTGCAACCTGTTACCTACTATCTGCAACCTGCTACCTTTTACGTGCTACTTGCCACCAACAACTTGCTACCTGCTACTTGCAACCTGCTACCTGCAACCTGCAACCTGCTACCTATAACCTGCAACATGCAACCTGCTACCTATTACCTGCAAACTAGTACCTGCAACCTGCTACCTATATGATGATACCTGCTACCTCCTACCTGCAACTTGCTACCTATAATCTGATACCTGCTATCTACAACCTAATACCTTGTATCTACAACCTACTACCTGCTACTAGCTACCTGCAACTTGCTATCTGCCACCTGCTATCTACATCTTACAATCTGCTACCTGCAACCTGCCACCTGCAACCTGCAACCTACTACCTGCAACATGTTATCGTCAACCTGCTACTTGTAACCTGCTACCTGCAACCTGCTACCTGCAATCTGTTACCTGCAACCTGCTACTTGCTACATGTTACCTACAATCTGTTACCTACAACCTACTATCTATAACCTGCTACCTGCAACCTGTTATCTGCCACCTGCTACATCTTATCTACAACCTGCAACCTACAACCTGCTACCTGCAATATGCAATATGCTACCAGCTACCTGCAACCTGCAACTTCCTACCTGCCATCTGCTACCTGCAACCTGCTCTCTGCAACCTGATACTTGCAACCTGCTACCTGCAACCTGCTATCTACAATCTGCTACCTGCAACTTGCAACCTGCAACCTGCTACATCCTACTTGTAACCTGCTACCTGCAACCTGCTACCTGCTACTGCAACTTGCTAACTCAACCTACTACCCCCAACCTGTTACCTGCAACCTGCTACATGTAACCTGCTGCCTGTTACATGTAATCTGCTACCTGTTACATGAAACCTGGTACATGTTACTTTTTACCTGCTACCTGTTACATGCTAATTGCAACCTGCTACCTTCTACCTGGTACTTGCAACTTGCAACCTCAAATCTGTACCATGCTACCTGCAACTGACTAACTACAACCTGCAACCTTTACCTCCAACATGCTACATGCAATCTGCTACCTTCTACCTGCAACTTGTTACCTGCTACCTGCTACCTGCAACATGCGATATGTCACCTGCTACATGTTATTTATAACCTGCTACATGCAACCTGGAACTTCCTTCCTAAAACCTGCTACTTGTAACCTGCTGACAGTTATCTGCTATCTGCAACCTACTACCTACTATCTACAACCTGCTACTTTCTACCATGTACCTGCAACCTGCTACCTGTTACCTACAAACTGCTACCTGCAACCTGCTACCTGTAATATGATACCAGCTACCTGCAACCTGCTACCTGTAATCTGATACCTGCTATCTACAACCTGCCACCAGTTATATACAACCAACTACCTGCTACCTTAAACTTGATACCTGCGACTTGCTACCTGCAACCTGCAACCTACTACCTGCAACATGATATCTTCAACCTGCTACTTGTAATCTGCTACCTGCTACCTGCTACCTGCAACCTGCAACCTGCAACTTGTTATCTACAACCGGTAACCTGCAACCTGCTACATGCAACCTGTTACCTCCAACCTGCTACCTGTAACCTATAAACTACTACCTGTTACATGAAACCTGATACCTGCAACCTGTACCTGCTACCTGCAACTTGCTATTTGCCACCTGCTACCTGCAACCTGCAACCTACTACCTAAAACTTGCTACCTGCAACCTGCTATTGGTAACCTATATCCTGCTACCTGTTACCTGCAATTTGCTATCTACCACTTGCTACCTGCTACTTGCTACCAGCAATTTGCTCTGTACCACCTGTTACCTGCTACTTGCTACCTGCAACTTGCTATCTACAACCTGTTACCTGCTACCTACTATCTACAACCTGCAACGTGCAACCTGCAACTTTCTACCTGCCATCTGCTACCTGCAACCTGCTCTCTGCAAACGTCTACCTGCAACCTGCTACCTACAACCTCCTACATGCAACCTGCTACCTGTAACCTGCTACCGGTAACCAGCTACATGCTACTGCAACTTGTTAACTGCAACCTGCTACGTAAAACCTGCTACATGTAACAAACTATCTATTACCTGAACCTGTTGCATGTTACCTGTTACCTTCTACCTGGTACTTGCAACTGCAATCTCCAATCTGCAACATGCTACCTCTAACCTGCTACCTGCAACCTGTTACCTGCCACCTGCTTCCTGGTCTCCATAACTTGCTACCAGTAACTTGCTACCTACAACCTGTTACCTGCTCCAGCAACCTGTTATCTACAACCTGCTACCTGCAACCTGATACTTGCAACCTGCTACTTATAACCTGCTACCTGTTACATGCAATCTGTACCTTCTACCTGCTACCTGCAACTTGCTATCTGCCACCTGTTACCTGCTATCTATAACCTACTACCTACTACCTCCTACCTGCAACCTGCAACCTGCTACCGGCTACTTGCTACCTACAACCTACTACATGCAACCTGCTACTTGAAACCTATAGCCTGCTACCTGTTACCTGCAACCTGCAACCTGCTACCTGTTACCTGCAACTTGCTATCTACCACCTGCTACCTGCTACTTGCTACCTGCAACTTGCTATCTACCACCTGCTACCTGCTACTTGCTACCTTCAACATGCTATCTACAACCTGCTACTTCCTACCTACTATCTACAACCTGCAACCTGCAACCTGCAACCTGCAACCTGCAACCTCCTATCTGTAACCTGCTACCTGCAACCTGCTATCTGTAAACTGCAACCTGCAACCTGCTACCTACTACCTGCAACCTGCTATCTGCCACCTGTACATGCTATCTACAACCTGCTACCTACAACCTGCTACTTGCAATCTGCTACCTGCTACCTGCAACTTGCTACCTGCCATCTGCTACCTACAACCTGCTCTCTGCAAACGGGTACCTGCAACCTACTACCTACAACCTGCTACCTCCTACCTACAACCTCCTATCTGCAACCTACTACCTGTAACCAGCTACATGCTACTGCAACTTGCTAACTACAACCTGCTACATAAAACCTGCTACATGTAACCAACTATCTATTATTTGAACCTGCTGCATGTTACCTATTACCTGCTAATTACAACCTGTTGCCTTCTACCTGGTACTTGCAACCTGCAACCTGCAACTTGCTACCTGCAACCTCCAATCTGCAAGATGCTACCTGCAACCTGCTACCTGCAACCTGTTACCTGCCACCTGCTTCCTTCATAAAACCTGCTACTTGTAACCTGCTACATGTTATCTGCTATCTGCGACCTGCTACCTACTATTTGCAACCTGCTACCTGCAACTTGTTACCTACAACCTGCTACATGTTCCCTCCAACATGTTATCTGCAACCTGCTACCCGCAACCTGATACTTGCAACCTGCTACCTGCTACCTACTACTTGCAACTTGCTATTTGCCCCCTGCTACCTACTATCTACAACCTACTACCTACTACCTGCTACCTGCAACTTGCTACCTACAACCTGCTACCTGCAACCTGCAACCTGCTATCTGCAACCTGCTACTTGCTATCAGCAACCTGCTATCTGTAACTTGCTACCTGGAACCTGCTACCTGCAACCTGTTATCTGTCATCTGCCACCTGCTATCTACAACCTGCTACCTGCAACTTACAACATGGAACCTACTACCTGCAACCTGCTACCTGCAAACTGCTACCTGTGACCTGCTACCTGCTACTACAACTTGTTAACTGCAACCTGCTACGTGCAACCTTTGACCTGCAACCTGCAACCTGCTACATGTAAACTGCTACATGTTACCTGCAACCTGCTACATGTTACCTGTTACCTGCTACCTGTTACCTGCTAATTGCAACGTGCTACCTTCTACCTGTTACTTGCAACCTGTAACTTGCTCCCTACAACCTCCAATCTCCAACATGCTACTTGCAACCTGCTACCTGCTACCTGCAACCTGCAACCTTCAACCTGCTACCTGCAACGTGGTACCTACAACTTGCTATATGCAACCTGCTATCTGTCATCTGCTACATGTTATCTACAACCTGCTACCTCCTACCTATTACCTGCTACCCGCAATATGGAACTTTATACATAAAACCTGCTACTTGTAACTTGCTACCTTTTATCTGCTATCTGCAACCTGCTACCTGCTATCTGCAACCTGTTACTTTCAACCTACTGCCTGCAACCAACAACCTGCTGCCTACAACCTGCTACCTACAACTTACTACCAGCAACCTCCTACCCGCTACCTGTTACCTAGAACTTGCTATCTGCCACATGCTACCTGTTATCTACAACCTACTACCTACTACCTACTACCTGCTACCTGTAACCTGTTACCTGTAACCTGCTACCTGCTACCTGCAACCTGCTATCTGCAACCTGTTATCTACAACCTGCAACCTGCTATATGTAACCTCTTACCTGCAACCTGCTACCTACTATTTGCAACCTCGTATCTGTCACCTGCTACATGCTATCAACACCTGCTATCTGCAATTTGCTACCTGCTACCTGCAACATGCAACCTGCAATTTGCTACCTGCTATCTGCTACCTGCAACCTACTCCCTACCACCTGCTACCTACAACCTACTACCTGCAACCTGTTACCTGCTACCTACAACCTGATACCTTCAACCTGCTACCTGCAACTTGCTATCTGCCACTTGCTACATACTATCTACAACCTACTACCTACTTCCTGCTACCTGCAACTTGCTACCTACAAACTGCTACCTTCAACCTGCAACCTGCAACCTGCTACCTGCTAATTGGAACATGCTATACATGTTATCTACAACCTGCTAGCTGCAACCTGCTAGCTGCAACTTGCTACCTCCTACCTACAACCTGCTACCTGCAAACTGATACGTGTAACCTGCTACTGCAACTTGCTAACTGCAAACTGCTACCTGCAACCTGTTATATGCAACCTGCAACATGTAACCTCCTACCTGTTACCTGCAACCTGCTACATGTTACATGTTACCTGCTACCTGTTACCTGCTAATTGCAACCTGCTACCTTCTACCCGCTACATGCAACCTGCAACATGCTACCTACAACCTCCTATCTCCAACATGCTACCTGCCACTTGCTACCTGCAACCTACTACCTAACACCTGCGACCTGGCACCTGCTACGTGCAACTTGCTACCTACTACCTGCTACCTGCAACCTACGATCTGCCACCTGCTACCTGTTATCTATAACCTGCTACCTGCTACCTACTACTTGATACCTGCTACCTACAAAATGGAACTTCCTACCTAAAACTTGCTACTTGTAACCTGCTACCTTTTATTTGTTATTTTCAGCCTGCTACTGCTATCTGCAACTTGCTACCTTCTACCTACTACTTGCAACCAACAACTTGCTACCTGTTGCCTGCAACCTGCTACCTGCAACTTACTATCCGCAACCTGCTACCTGCTACCTGTAACATGCAACCTGCTACCTGTTACATGCAACCTGCTACCTATAATATAATACCTGCCACTTCCAACCTACAACCTGCTACCTGTAATCTAATACCTGCAATCTGCAATCTGCAACCTGCTACCTGCTACCTGCCACTTGCTATCTGCCACCTGTTATCTACAACCTACTACCTACTACCTTCAACTTGCCACCTGCAACCTGCAACCTACTACCTGGAACCTACTACCTGCAACATGTTATCTGCAACCTGCTACTTGTGCTACTTACAACCTGCTACTTGTAGTCTGCTACCTACAACCTACTACCTTCAACCTGCAACTTGCTAACTGCAACATGCTATCTGCCACCTGTTACATGTTATCTACAACCTACTACCTGCAACCTGCTACCTATAACCTATAACTTGGTACCTGCAACCTACTACCGGCTACCTGCTACCTAGAATATGCTACCTGCTACCTATTATATGCTACTCGCAACCTCCTACCTGCAACCTGCTACCTGTAACATGTAACATGTAACATGCTACCTACTACCTACAACTGGCTACCTGCTACCTGTACCTGCTACCTATTACCTGCTACCTATTACCTGCTACCTACTACCTTCTACCTGTTACCAGCTATCTGCAATCTGCTACCTACTATCTACACCATGTTACCTGCTACCTGTTACCTGCTATCTGAAACTTGTTACATGCAACTTGGAACTTGCTACCTGCAACCTACTACCTGCAATCTGCAACTTGCTACATGTTACCTGCAACCTACTACATGTTACCTGCTATCTGCAACCTGCTACTTGCAACGTGTTACCTACAACCAGCTACCTACAACGTGTTACCTGCAACTTGTTGTGTGCTACCTGCAACCCCCTACCTGCTACCTGCTATATGTTACCTGTAACCTTTTACCTACTATATTCCAACTGCAGCCTGCTACCTACAACCTGCTACTTGTAACATGCTACCTGCTACCTGCAACTGGCTACTTGCTTCCTGTAACCTGCTACCTTCTACCTGCTACCTGTAACCTACTACCTACTACCTGCTACTTGCAACGTGCTATCTAGCACCTACTATCTGCTATCTACAACCTACTACCTACTACCTGCTACCTTTAACCTGCCACCTGCAACCTATTACCTGCAACATGCTATCTTCAACCTGTTACTTGTAACCTGCTAGCGGCAACCTACTACCTACAACCTGCTACCTTTAACTTGCTACCTGCAACCGGCTACCTACAACCTGCAACATGCTACCTGTAACCTATAACCTGCTACCTGTTACTTGCAACCTCAAACCTGCACCCTGCTACCTGCTGCCTGCAACTTGTTATTTGTCACCTACTACCTGCTATCTACAACCTAATACCTTCTACTTGCAACTTCCTACCTACAACCTGCTACTTACAACCTGCAACCTGCAACCATCTACCTGCTACCTGCAACCTGTTATCTGTAACCTGCTACCTGCAACCTGCTACTTGCAAACTGCTACCTGAAACCTGGTATGTGCCACCTAGTACATGTTACCTACAACCAGCTACGTCCAATCTGCAACCTCCTACCTGCAACCTGCAACTTGCTACCGGCAACGTGCAACGTGCAACCTGCTACCTGCAACTTTCTACCTGAACCTGCTACCACCTACCTGCAACCTGCTACCTGTAACCTGCTACCTGCTACCTGCTACCTGCTACTGCAACTTGTAACTACAACCTGCTACCTGCAACCTGTTACCTGCAACCTGCTACATGTAACATGCTACTTGTTACCTGCAACCTGGTACATGTTACCTGTTATCTGCTATCTGTTACCTGTTACCAGCTAATTGCAACCTGCTACCTTCTACCTAGTACTTGCAACCTGCAACCTCCTATCTGCAACATGTTACATGCAACCTGCTACCTACTACATCCAATCTGCTTCCTGCTACCTGCTACTTGTAACCTGCTAAATGCAACTTGCAACCTGCTACCTGCTACTTGCAACCTACTACCTGCTACCTGCTACCTGCAACGTGCTATCTAGCACCTACTACCTGCTATCTACAACCTACTACCTACTACCTGCTACCTTTAACCTGCCACCTGCAACCTATTACCTGCCACCTGCAACCTATTACCTGCAACATACTATCTTCAACCTGTTACTTGTAACCTGCTACCGGCAACCTGCTACCTACAACCGACTACCTACAACCTGCAACATGCTATCTGTAACTTATAACCTGCTACCTGTTACTTGCAACCTCAAACATGCACCCTGCTACCTGCTACCTGCAACTTGTTTTTTGCCACCTGCTACCTGCTATCTACAACCTACTACCTTCTACTTGCAACTTCCTACCTACAACCTGCTACTTACAACCTGCAACCTGCAACCATCTACCTGCTATCTGTAACCTGTTACCTGCAACCTGCTACTTGCAAACTGCTACCTGAAACCTGCTATATGTAACCTGCTACCTGCTACTTGCAACCTGCTATGTGCCACCTAGTACATGTTACCTACAACCAGCTACGTGCAATCTGCAACCTGCAACCTGCAACTTGTTACCTGCCATCGGCTACCTGCAACGTGCTCTCTACTACTTGTTACCTGCAACCTGTTACCTGCTACCTGCAACCTGCTACTTGCAACTGTTCTTGTCGTTGACCTAGGTACGTCTTTGTGCGCGACCTTGCCCGTCAGCTAGGGACACCTCCCTTCTGGTAATCTGTGAGCACCTGCAAAGAAGTGGACAAATGGGCGCCCTAGCGGCCGTTTGCACTCCGACGCTCAAGTCAGCTAACAAGAAACACCAAAACTCTACACTTCCGTATCGGAGCACCGTGGAAGGCACTCTAAAGGTGATTAAAGGAACTGTGTATTGTGTCCTGTTTCTGGTTCTGGAAAAAGATCCTTCTCTAGTCTCCTGTGCGTAGCATAAGAGCTCGAGCAAGCAACTAGAGTGTGTTTTCGGGAAAATTCACCAGAAGTTCGATCCCCGTTTCCAACGTCCCTGGTTCCCTTTAAACGTCTCTCGCATTTAAAGCGTCTTAAAAGCTCATTTAAGGTTATGAAACGTTCAACGCCTTTAAGACGTTTAAACCACTTAAAGCATTTAAAGTACCTTAAAACGCTCGAAACGTAAACTTTAATTACTTCTAAATAGCTTTAATTACCTCATACCGGACAAACCCTTTGGAAATCATTGATGTTTTTGTTCTCCCTGCCGCGTGTCCTCCTGACTTGGTCGTTATTATACGTGGAGGGCCTCACAGCACTGTGACCCAGCTTAGGGGTATTTCCTCGCGTGAGTCCTCGTCCCAGGGAGTGCATCTGGCGCAAGAGGTGACTTCTTGGGTGCCAACTCATGCCCCCCAACCTCTAGTCACTCGCTCTGAGAGCGTATCTACCTTTCTCGCGCACCCTGCACCTAGTTACCCCTGGGCATGACCCTCTCATGAGTCGTATCTATCACAAGGCTCTCCCTGGGGTGGCATGGGCACTTCACGAGTCAGGTTGCTCTCTACTGGCGCTAGTACTATGGCCTTGAAGCCACCTTTCTCTTTTCTTTATTATCGTTTCTGCGCTAGGCGGGCCCGAAGACTCCGTGGCGTCACTCCCTCCATGGTCTTTCCTACCCATGGGTGTTGGGGAGTAACCCTGCTGGTGGCTTGCTTGGCGACGCCTTATCTTGGCGACGCCTTGTTTAGGCGACGCCCTTTCTTGGCGACGCCTTGTTCAGGCGACGCCTTGTCTGTAGTTTCTCTGTTGACTTCCTCTCTTTGGGGCCCTTCGTGTGGCCCCACCATATGTTGACCTTGACCCCGACGTTGACTTTGACCCTTAGTCTTGAGCAGATGACTTGTCTTCAGCGAAAAGACTAAGACTAAGGCCTCGCCCACGCCATCCACGTGGCACCCTGGTGACGTGTCATTCTTGCTGACGCGACATTCCCTGAACCATTGACGTGACATTCCCTTAGCAGTTGAAATGTTCTTAATGGCTGATGGGACATCCTCTGAATCGGGAAAAGTAACGCTTTTTGGGTCACGATTTTTGGGAGTTCCTCTGAATCTGAATCGCCCACGCCATCTACGTGGCATTTTCCATATTACTGAGGGGACGTTCCCCTGCTCGATTTGATCTTGACATTTTCTGAGCTTTTGACAAGATGCTATCTTCTTCGCCGGCGCGTCGTACCCTCGGGGACGCTGTCGACACGACGTTCGCTTTTCATATGAATATAGGGCGTGTACATGATTGCCCTTTGTCTAATCTGCAGTTATCACGAACTTTATCTGTAACCCTAACTCTTGATCTATACTTTGGCTTCGTCTAAGCGCTGCCCATTTTGTTTTTGCGTATTTGCGTCTTCTTCTGCTTCCTCTGCCATGCTGCATGCGTTACCTCTGGCATTCCCCTCCATTGTTTTTAGGAGGGTTTATTTTACCTATACTGAGTGTCCACGCTTAAGGGGAGGCCTGCTCTGGGTGCCCTTAGCGTGTCTAACACTAGGGACAAAGTCGCGCTTTGGTGCCCACGCCCATGGAGAGGCCGGTATAACAGCGCCGTATCGTCCATGGAGTGTCTCAAACACCAAGGCGACTGGTCCCTTATCTCTTTGGTGCTTGTTGCCCACGCCTGAGGAGAGGCCTATTACAGCAACGCCATATCGTCCTCAGGGTTTCTAAAAACACCAAGGCGAAGGCTCCCGTCCGACACCGGGGCTAGTTATTCATACTTGAGGAGGGGGCATCCCGAAGGAATCCCTCAACCCCTGCTCAAGGACTAAGACTCCCGGCTTTTACCTTATCGAACATATGATACCGGAGCTAGCTATTCATACCTGAGGAGGGGGCGTCCCAAAGGAATCCTTTAACCCCTGCCCAGGGACTAAGCTCCCGGATTTTGCCTCGTGTTGGACATACCTGTTATCTTGACCTCTGGGCGCATGCATGCGCTCTTACTACTTGCTTTGAATTCCGATGTCGTCTCCCCATTTGGCGATGCCTACATTCTGGTGACGCCCCACCTTGGCGCGTTTCCTTTGGCGACATGTCATTTGGCGACACCTGATCTTTGCGGCGCCTAACCTTGGCGGCGCTTGATCTCGGCGGCGCCTCGTCTTGGCGATGCCTTATCTTGGCGACGCCTGACGCTGCTTGGAGTCTTTGTCTTTTATCTCCTTAACCTTTGGTCTTACACTTCGAGCGAGAAGAGAAAAACTAAGACAAAGTTTTCTCGAACTTCTCTTTTTACTTGGGTGACCTCATTAAAAAACCCCCGAGGGGGAAAAAGAGTGTCCCCTTTACAAATCGTATTACATTACTCTCCACTAACATAACTCAACTGAAATAAAATTTTAAATTGGTCGCATTCCAACTGCGCGGAATGGGACCTCCTTCCAAAGTCTCTAGATTGTATGAACCATTCCCCTTGACTTTGGTGATTCTGAAGGGTCCGGTCCATTTGGGGGACAATTTGTTCTCTAACTCATATGGGTGAGCTTTCCTAATGACTAAGTCACCAACCTGGAATTGTCGGGGCTTCACCTTTGAGCTATACTGTCGCTCCACTCTTCTCTTCACTGCCTCAGCCTTTATTCTCGCTACCTGCAACCTGCTCACTGCAACCTGTTACCTGCTACTTGTAACCTACAACCTGTTACCTACAACTTGTTATCTGCCACCTGCTACCAGCAACTACTATATGTAACCTGCTACCTGCAACCTGTTATCTGCCACCTGCTACATGTTATCTACAACCTGTAACCTACAACCTATTACCCGCAATATGCTACCTGCTACCTGCAACCTGCTACATGTAACCTGTTACCTACAACCTGCTACCTACAACTTGCAACCTGCAACCTGCTACCTCCTACTTGCAACCTCCTACCTGCAACCTGCTACCTGTAACCTGCTACCTGCTCCTGCAACTTGCTAACTGCAACCTGCTACCTGCAACCTATTACCTGCAACCTACTACATGTAACCTGCTACCTGTTACATGCAACCTGGTACATGTTACCTTTTAGTTGCTACCTGTTACCTGCTATCTGCATCATCCTACCTGCAATTGGCTACCTACAACCTGCAACCTGCAACTTGCTACCTGCAACCTGCTACATGCAATATGTTACCTTCTACCTGCTACCTGCAACTTGTTTCCCGCTACTTGCTACCTGCAACTTGCTATCTACCACCTGCTATCTACAACCTACTACCTGTTACCTGCAACCTACTACCTGTTACCTGCAACCAACTACCTTCTACCTACCACCTACAACTTGCAACCTACTACCTGCAACATGTTATCTTCAACCTGCCACTTGTAACCTGCTACCTGCAACCTGCTAGCTACAACCGGCTACCTGCAACCTGCTACCTGCAACCTATTACCTGCAACCTGCTACTTGTAACCTATAACCTGCTACCTGTTACCTACAGCCTCTTACCTGCTACCTGCTACATACTACCTGCAACTTGCTATCTGCCACCTGCTACCTGAAACCTACTAATGTATCCTTCTACCTGCAACCTGCTACTTGCAACCTGTTATCTGCCACCTGCTACATGTTATCTAAAACCTGCAACCTTCAATCAGCTACCTGCAATATGCTACATGCTACGTGCAACCTGCAACTTGCAACCTGTAAACTGCTACCTCCTACTTGCAACCTGCTACCTGAAACCTGCTACCTATAACCTGTTACCTGCTACTGTAACTTGCTAACTGCAACCTGCTACCTGCAACATGTTACCTGCAACCTGTTACATGTAACCTGTTACTTGTTACATACAACCTGGTACATGTTACCTGTAACCTGCTACCTACAACCTATTACTTGCTAATTGCAACCTGCTAGCTTGTACCTGGTACTTGCAACTTGCAACCTCTTATTTGCATTATGCTACCTGCAACCGGCTACATGCAACCGGCTACATGCAATTTGCTACCTTCTACATACTACCTGCAACCTGCTACCTGCAACTTGCTACCTGTTACCTGCTACATGCAACCTACGATCTGTCACCTGCTACCTGCTATCTACAACCTGCTACTTGCTACCTGCTACCTGTAACCTGGAACTTCCTTCGTAAAACCTGCTACTTGTAACCTGCTACATGTTATCTGCAACCTGCTACCTGCTATCTGCAACCTTCTACTTTCTACCTGTTAGCTGCAACAAACAACTTGTTACCTACTACCTGCTACCTGTAACCTACAACCTGCTATCTGTTACATGCAACCTGCTACATGTAACATCATACCTGCTACCTGCAACCTACTACCTGTAATCTGATACCTGCTATCTACAACCTGCTACCTGCTACTTGTTACCTGCAACCTACTACCTTCTACCTACCACCTACAACTTGCAACCTACTACCTGCAACATGTTATCTTCAACCTGCCACTTGTAACCTGCTACCTGCAACCTGCTACCTACAACCGGTTACCTGCAACCTGCTACCTGCAACCTATTACCTGCAACTTGCTAATTGTAACCTATAACCTGATACCTGTTACCTACAACCTGTTACCTGCTACCTACTACCTGCAACTTGCTATTTGCCACCTGCTACCTGCTACCTACAACCTACTACTTGCAACTTGCTATCTGCAATTTGCTATCTGCCACCTGCTACCTGCAACCTACTAATGTATCCTTCTACCTGCTACCTGCAACCTGTTATCTGCCACCTGCTACATGTTATCTAAAACCTGTAACCTTCAATCAGCTACCTGCAATATGCTACATGCTACGTGCAACCTGTAAACTGCTACCTCCTACTTGCAACCTGCTACCTGCAACCTGCAACCTGCTACCTATAACCTGTTACCTGCTACTGTAACTTGCTAACTGCAACCTGCTACCTGCAACATGTTACCGGCAACCTGCTACATGTAACTTGTTACCTGTTACATACAACCTGGTACATGTTACCTGTAACCTGCTACCTACTACCTGTTACCTGCTAATTGCAACCTGCTAGCTTGTACCTGGTACTTGCAACTTGCAACCTCTTATTTGCATTATGCTACCTGCAACCGGCTACATGCAACCTGCTACCTTCTACATACTACCTGCAACCTGCTACCTGCAACTTGCTACCTGTTACCTACTACATGCAACCTACGATCTGTCACCTGCTACCTGCTATCTACAACCTGCTACCTGTAATCTGGAACTTCCTTCGTAAAACCTGCTACTTGTAACCTGCTACATGTTATCTGCAACCTGCTACCTGCTATCTGCAACCTTCTACTTTCTACCTGTTACGTGCAACAAACAACATGTTACCTACTACCTGCAACCTGCTACCTGCTACCTGTAACCTGCAACCTGCTATCTGTTACCTGCTACATGATACATGATACCTGCTACCTGCAACCTGCTACCTGTAATTTGATACCTGCTATCTACAACCTGCTACTTGTTACCTGCAACTTGTTATCTGTCACCTGCTATATACAACCTACTACCTGCAACTTGCTAACTGCAACCTACTACCTGCAAAATGTTATCTTCAACCTGCTACTTGTAATCTGCTACCTGTAACCGGCTACCTGCAACCTGCTACCTGCAACATATTACCTGCTACCTGTAACCTATAACCTGTTACCTCTTACATGCAACTGATACCTGCATCCTGCAACCTACTACTTGTTACTTGCTACTTGCAACTTGTTATTTGCCACCTGCTACCTGCTATCTACAACCTACTACCTACTTCCTGCTACATGCAACCTGCTACCTGCAACCTGGTACCTGCTACTTACTACCTGCAACCTGCTACCGGCAAGCTACGTGCAACCTGCTACCTGCAACCTGTTACCTGCAACATGTAACCTATAACCTGCTACCTATTACCTGCAACCTGATACCTGCTACCTTCTACCTGCTACCTTCTACCTGCAACGTGCTATCTACCACCTGCTACCTGCTATATACAACCTACTACCTACTACCTGCAACCTACCACCTGAAACCTGCAACCTACTACCTGCAACACGCTATCTTGAACCTGCTACTTGTAACCTGCTAGCAGCAACTTGCTACCTACAACCTGCTACCTGCAATATGCTACCTGTAACCTATAACCTGCTACCTGTTACTCAACCTGATACCTGCAACCTGTTACCTGCTACCTGCTACCTACTACCCGCAACTTGCTATTTGTAACCTACTACCTGCTATCTACAACCTACTATCTTCTACTTGCAACTTCCAACCTGCAACCTGCTACTTACAACCTGCAACTCGCAACCATCTACCTGCTACCTGCTATCTGTAACCTGCTACTTGCTACCTGCAACCTGTTATCTGCCACCTAGTACATGTTAACTACCACCTGCTACCTGCAATCTGCTACCTGCTACTTGTAACCTGCAACTTGCTACCTGCCATATGCTACATGCCATATGCTACCTACAACTTGCTCTTTGCAACTTGCTACCTGCAACGTGCAACCTGCTACCTGCTACTGCAACTTTTTAACTACTGCAACCTGCAACCTTCTACTTGTAACATGCTACCTGTTCCCTGCAACCTAGTACATGTTTCCTGTTACCTGCTACCTCTTACCAGTTAATTGCAACCTGCTACCTTCTACCTGGTACTTGCAACCTGCAACCTCCTATCTGCAACCTTCTACCTGCAACCTACTACATCCAATCTGCTTCCTGCTACCTGCTACTTGTAACCTGCTAAATGCAACTTGCAATCTGCTACCTGCTACTTGCAACCTCCAATCTGTCACCTACTACCTGCTATTTACAACCTGCTACCTGCAACATGGAACTTCCTTCATAAAACCTGCTACTTGTAACCTGCTACCTGTTATCTGTTATCTGCAACCTGCTACCTACTATCTGCAACCTGCTACCTTCTACCTGCAACCTGCAACCAACAACTTGTTACCTGCTACCTGCAACCTACAACCTGCTACCTGCAACCTGCTACCTGCAACCTGCTACCTGCAACCTGCTACCTGCAACCTGCTACCTGCAACCTGCTACCTGTTACCTGCAACCTGGTACATGTTAACTGTTACCTGCTACCTGCTACATTGTTACCAGCTAATTGCAACCTACTACCTTCTACCTGGTACTTGCAACCTGCAACCTCCTATCTGCAACATGTTACCTGCAACCTGCTTCCTGCAACCTAATACATCCAATCTGCTTCCTGCTACCTGCTACTTGTAACCTGCTAAATGCAACTTGCAACCTTCTACCTGCTACTTGAAACCTCTAATCTGTCACCTGCAACCTACTACCTACAACCTGCTACCTGCAACATGGAACTTCCTTCATAAAACCTGCTACTTGTAACATGCTACCTGTTATCTGCTATCTGCAACCTGCTACCTACTATCTACAACCTGCTACCTTTTACCTGCATCCAATAACTTGTTACCTGCTACCTGCAACTTGCTACCTGCAACCTACTACCTGTAACCTGCTACCTGTTACCTGCAACCTGGTACATGTTACCCGTTACCTGCTATCTACTACCTGTTACCATCTACCTTCTACTTCCAACCTACTACCTTCTACCTGGTACTTGCAATCTGCAACCTCCTATCTGCAACATGTTACCATCAACCTGCTACCTGCTACTTGTAACCAGCAACCTGCTACCTGCAACCCACTACATCCAATCTGCTACCTGCTACTTGTAACCTGGTAAATGCAACATGCTACCTCCTACTTGTAACCTGCAATCTGTCAACCGCTACCTGTTATCTACAACCTGCTACCTGCAACATGGAACTTGCTATCTACACCCTGTTACCTGCTACTTGTAACCTGCTACCTATAATCTGCTATCTGCAACCTGCTACCTACTATCTGCAACCTGCTACCTACTATCTGCAACCTGCTACCTTCTACGTGCTATCTGCCACCAACAACTTGCTACCTGCTACCTGCAACCTACTACCTGTAACTTGCTACCTGAAACCTACTACCTGTAACCTCTGCAACCTGCTACCTGTTACCTGCAAACTGCTACCTGCAACCTGCTACCTATAATCTGATACCTGCTATCTACAACCTGATACCTGGTATCTACAACCTGCTACCTGCTACTTGCTACCTGCAACTTGATATCTGCCACTTATTATCTACAAATTACAATCTGCTACCTGCAACCTGTACATGTTACATGTTACATGTTACCTGCTACTTGTTACATGCTAATTGCAACCTGCTACCTTCTACCTGGTACTTGCAACTTGCAACCTCATATCTGCATCATGCTACCTGCCACCGACAACCTGCAACCGGCTACCTGCAACCTGCTACATGCAATCTGCTACCTTCTACCTGCTACCTGCAACCTGCTGCATGCAAGTTGCTACCTTCTACCTACTACCTACAACCTGCTACCTGCAACTTGTTGTTGAACCAAGTGGTGTTCAAGTTTTGAAGAGTCCATATCCTTTGAAGGATGTTGAAGCCTTGGCTGTGCTTGATGTTGTTGTGCTGGTTTAGCTTAGTTCTTGGGTAGTTTATATGCTGTAATCCACCCTTTGATTAAATCTAAAGTATTAGCATTCTCAATCTTTGTGAAAGTAAAATATTTTTAAACTAAGTTAAAACAACCGATTGTTTTGTCGAAACAACCGATTGTTTATGCTTAGGTGTTTTGAGAAAAAGATTGAAAACTTTTTTTAAAATGGTTGAACTGTTAAGTACCAAAACCACCGATTGATTTGAGGAAACAACCGATTGTTTGTTTTGGGACCATAACAGAAAAACTGTTTTCTATTTGATTGGCTTTAAATGATTTAACTGCTTACGCTCCAGTCATTAAATGCCTTGACCAATCTTTTAATGCAATTTAAGAGTTTGTTAAGATTTGATAACAAACTACATCTTTGAATATATTCAGAAAAACAGATTTAAGATTTAAGAATCTTTGACAAGTTTTTTCCTAAAAGAGTTTTTTGAGTTTTTCAAAGAGCTGGGATTGCTAAGAGTTTGTGGTTGATCAAAGTATTTGGAATAGGATTCTACTTGTATTGATTTCAGATTATCTTCTGTAACAAGTGTAATCCTTGAACTCTGTTGAACAAGTATTTGTTTCTGTGTTTGATGAGATTGGTTGTGTGTTCTTGAGGGGATCAAGATCAGCAATCTTAGTGTTGGTGTGTTGACCAAGGAGAGTGTGTTTCTTGAGGTGTTCAAGGTCATTCTCATGGTTGTTGTGTAAGTGATCAAGGTGTGATTGCTTAGTGGATTTCCTCAGGGTTCTGAGAAGACTGGATGTAGCTCTGGGTTTGCAGTGAACCAGTATAAACAACTGTGTACAATCTCTCTATCTGTAACTCTTTAAATTCAGTTTATTTTTTGTTGTTTACTGGTATAAACAACCGATTGTTTCTACGAAACAACCGATTGTGTTTCTGGTACTACAGCTTTTGCTTGCTATTTTGGCGAAATGAATTTCTGAATCAATTGTTTCCTGAGATAAATTCATTCTAGTTTTGAAAAGTTTGCGAAAAACCTCTTTAAACAATTCACCCCCCCCCCCTCTAGTTTAAAGCTATCTTTTCTAACACTTGTTACCTGCTACCTGCAACCTGCGATCTGTCACCTGCTACATGTTATCTACAACCTCCTACCTGCAACCTGAAACTTCCTTCCTAAAACCTGCTACTTGTAACCTGCTACCTGTTATCTGCTATCTGCAACCTACTACCTGCTATCTGCAACCTGCTACTTTCTACCTACTACCTGCAACCTGTTACCTGTAATATGATACCAGCTACCTGCAACCTGCTACCTATAATCTGATACCTGTTATCTACAACCTGTTAACTGCTACTTGTTACCTGCAACTTGCTATCTGCCACCAGTTATATACAACCTACTACCTGCTACCTTAAACTTGCTACCTGCAACCGGCAACCTACTACTTGCAACATGCTATCTTCAACCTGCTACTTGTAATATGCTACCTGCAACTTGTTATCTGCAACAGGTAACCTGCAACCTGCTACCTGTAACTGGCTACCTGCAACCTGCTACCTACAACCTGTTACCTGCAACCTACTACCTATAACCTATAACCTGCTACCTGTTACATGCAACTTGATACCTGCAACCTGCCACCTGCTACCTGCTACTTGCTTCCTACAACTTGCTATCTGCCACCTGCTACCTGCTATCTACAACCTACTACCTACTACCTTCTACCTGCAACCTGCAACCAGCTACTTGCTACCTGCAACCTGCTACTTGTAACCTATAGCCTGCTACCTGTTACCTGATACCTGCTACCTGCTACCTGCTACCTGTTACCTGCAACTTGCTATCTACCACATACTACCTGCAATTTGCTATCTACCACCTGCTACCTGCTACTTACTACCTGTAACTTGCTATCTACAACCTGCTACCTGCTACCTACTATCTACAACCTTCAACCTGCAACGTGCAACCTGGTATCTGAAACCTGTTACCTGCAACCCTGCTATCTGTAACCTGTTACCTGCTATCTGCAACCTTCTATCAGCCACCTGCTACATGATATCTACAACCTGCTACCTGCTACCTGCAACCTGCTACTTGCAATCTGCTACCTGCAATCTGCAACTTTCTACCTGTCATCAGCAACCTGCAACCTGCTCTCTGCAAACGGCTACCTGCAACCTGCTACCTACAACCTACTACGTGCAACCTGCTATCTGCAACCTGCTACTTGCTATCAGCAACCTGCTACCTGCAACCTGCTATTTGTAACCTGCTATCTACAACCTGCTACCTGCTACCTGCAACCTGCTATATGCCATCTGCCACCTGCTACATGCTATCTACAACCAACTACCTACAACCTGGTACCTGCTACCTGGACCTGGTACCTGCGACCAGTTACTTGCAACGTGTTACCTGCAACTTGTTATGTGCTACCGGCTACCTACAACCTACTACCTGCTACCTGCAACCTACAACTTGTTACCTGTAACCTGTTACCTGCTACAAGCTACCTGCAACCTTCTATCTGCCACCTACTTCCTGCTATCTACAACCTGCTACCTGCTACCTTCTACCTGCTACCTGCTATCAGCAACTTGCTACCTGCAAACTGTTACATGCAACCTGCTATCTACAACCTTCTACCTGCAACCTGCTATCTGTAACCTTCTACCTACAACCTGTTACCTGCTACCTGCAACCTGCTACCTATTACCTACAAACTGCTACCTGTAATATGATACCAGCTACCTGCAACCTGCTACCTGTAATCTGATACCTGCCATCTACAACCTGCTACTTGTTACCTGCAATTTGCTATCTGCCACCAGTTATATACAACGTACTACCTGCTGCCTTAAACTTGCTACCTGCAACCTGCTACCTGCAACCTACTACCTGCAACATGCTATCTTCAACCTGCTACTAGTAATATGGTACCTACAACCTGCTACCTCCAACTTGTTATCTGCAACAGGTAACCTGTAACCGGCTACCTGCAACCTGCTACCTGCAACCTGTTACCTACAACCTACTACCTGTAACTTATAACCTACTACCTATTACATGCAACCTGATACGTTCAACCTGCTACCTGCTACCTGTTACCTGGTACTTGCAACTTGCTATATGCCACCTGCTACGTCCTATCGACAACCTAATACATACTACCTTCTACCTGCAACCTGCAACCTGCTACCTGCTACTACAAGTTGCTACCTGCAACCTGTAACCTGCAACCTGTTACATGTAACATGTTACCTACAACCTCTTACATGTTACCTGTTACCTGCTACCTGTTACTTGCTAATAGCAACCTGCTACCTTCTACCTGGTACTTGCAACCTGTAACTTGCTACCTACAACCTCCTATATGCAACATGTTACCTGCAACCTGCTACATGCAACCTGCTACATGCAATCTTCTACCTGCTACATGCTACCTGGAACTTCCTACCTGGAACTTGCTACCTGGAACCTGCGATATGTAACCTGGTATTTGCCATCTACAACCTGCTACCTGCTACTTGCTACCTGCAACATGGAACTTCCTACATAAAACCTGCTACTTGTAACCTGCTACCTGTTATCTTCTATATGCAACCTGCTACCTACTATCTACAACCTGCTACCTTCTACGTGCTACATGCAACCAACAACTTGC
Source organism: Phaseolus vulgaris (assembly GCF_051622355.1). Taxonomy (NCBI): domain Eukaryota; kingdom Viridiplantae; phylum Streptophyta; class Magnoliopsida; order Fabales; family Fabaceae; genus Phaseolus; species Phaseolus vulgaris. The sequence goes on along the minus strand of NC_143506.1, from coordinate 21,889,108 downwards.
TACCCGCTACCTGCAACCTGCTACCTGTTACCTGCTATCTGCAACCTGCTACCTTCTACCTGCTACATGCAACCAACAACTTGCTACCTGCTACCTGCAACCAACAACTTGCTACCTGCTACCTGCAACTTGCTACCTGCAACTTGCTACCTGCAACCTGCTACCTGCTACCTGTAACCTACAACCTGCTATATGCAACCAGCTACGTGCAACCTGGAACCTGCTACCTGCTACCTACTACCTGCTACCTGTTACCTGCAACCTGCTCTCTACAACATGCTACCTGCAACCTGCTACCTACTACCTGCAACCTTCTCCTGCAACCTGCTACCTACAACTTTCTACCTATTATATGCTACTTGCAACCTTCTACCTGCAACCTCATACATGCTACCTACAACTTGCTACCTGCTACCTGCAACATGCTACCTGCTACCTGAAACCTGCTACCTGCAATGTGTTACCTGTAACTTGTTATGTGGTACGTGCAACCTGCTACCTGCTACCTGTTACCTGCAACCTGCTCTCTACAACATGCTACCTGCAACCTGCTACCTACTACCTGCAACCTTCTCCTGCAACCTGCTACCTACAACTTTCTACCTATTATATGCTACTTGCAACCTTCTACCTGCAACCTCATACATGCTACCTACAACTTGCTACCTGCTACCTGCAACATGCTACCTGCTACCTGAAACCTGCTACCTGCAATGTGTTACCTGTAACTTGTTATGTGGTACGTGCAACCTACTCCCTGGTACCTGTTATCTGCAACCTGGTACCTGCAACCAGTTACCTGACACGTGTTACCTGCAACTTGTTATGTGCTACCTGTAACCGGCTACCCGCTACCTGTAACCTTCTATTTGCCACCTACTTCCAGCTATCTATAACCTGCTACCTGCTACCTTCTACCTGCTATCAACAACTTGCTACCTGCAAACTATTACCTGCAACCTGCTACTTGCCACCTACTACATGCTATATACAACCTGCTACCTACAATCTGCTACCTGCTATCTATAACCTGAAACCTGCAACCTGCAACTTGCTACCTGCTACCTACTATATGCTACCTGCAACCTTCTACCTACTATATGCTACCTGCTACCTTATACATGTTACCTGCAACCTGCTACCTGCTACCAGCAACTTCTACCTGCTACTCGCTACCTGAAACCTACTACCTTTAATGTGTTACCTGCAACTTGTTTTGTGGTACCTGCAACCTAATACCTGGTACCAGATACACGGACCTGGTACCTGCGACCAATTACCTGCAACGTGTTACCTACAAGTTGTTATGTGCTACCGGCTACCTACAACCTACTACCTGCTACCTGCAAACTACAACTTGTTACCTGTAACCTGCTACCTGCTACCCGCTACCTGCAACCTTCTATCTGCCACCTACTTCCTGCTATCTACAACCTGCTACCTGCTACCTTCTACCTGCTATCAGCAACTTGCTACCTGCTACCTTCTACCTGCTACCTGCAAACTGCTACATGCAACCTGATATCTACAACCTTCTACCTGCAACCTGCTATCTGTAACCTGCAATCTGTAACCTACTACCTACAACCTGTTACCTACAAACTGCTACCTGCAACATGCTACCTCTAATATGATACCAGCTACCTGCAACTTGCTACCTCTAATCTGATACGTGCCATCTACAACCTGCTACCTGCTACTAGTTACCTGCAATTTGCTATCTGCCACCAGTTATATACAACGTACTACCTACTACCTTAAACTTGCTACCTGCAACCTGCTACCTGCAACCTGCTACCTCCAACTTGTTATCTGCAACTGGTAACCTGTAACCTGCTACCTGTAACCGGCTACCTGCAACCTGCTACCTGCAACCTGTTACCTGCAACCTACTACCTGTGACCTATAACCTGCTACCTATTACATGCTACCTGCTACCTGGTACCTGCAACTTGCTATCTGCCACCTGCTACGTACTATCGACAACCTACTACCTTCTACCTTCTACCTGCAACCTGCAACCTGCTACCTGCTACTTGCTACTTGCAACCTGCTACCTGCAACCTGATTCCTGCTACCTGCTACCTGTTACCTGCAACTTGCTATCTACCACCTGCTACCTGCTACTTCCTACCTGCAACTTGCTATCTACCACCTGCTACCTGCAACTTGCTACCTGCAACTTGCTATCTACAACCTGCTACCTGCTACCACCTATATACAACCTGCAACCTGCTGCGTGCAACCTGCAACCTGCTACCTGCTACCTGTTACATGCAACCTGAAACCTGCTACCTACTACCTTCAACATACTACCTGTAACCTACTACCTGCAACCTGCTACCTGCAATCTGCTACCTGCTACCTTCTACCTTCAAACTGCAACCTGCAACCTGCCACCTTTAACTTGCTACCTGCTACCTGCAACCTGTGATCTGTCACCTGCTACCTACTATCTACAACCTGCTACCTGCTATCTGCAACATGGAACTTCTTACCTACAACCTGCTACTTGTAATTTGCTACCTGCTATCTGTTATCTGCAACCTGCTACCTTCTACCAGCTACCTGCAACCTGCAACTTGCTACCTGCAACCTGCTACCTACAACCTGCTACCTGCAATCTGCTACCTGCTACCTGTTAGCTGCAACCTGCTACTTGTAATATGATACCTGATACCTGTTATCTGCAACTTTCTACTTGCTACCTGCTACTTCCTACCTGCAACTTGCTATCTTCCACCTGCTATCTACAACCTGCTACCTGCAACCTGCAACCTACTACCTGCAACATGCTATCTACAACCTGCTACCTGTAACATGCAACCTGCAACCTGTTACCTGCAACCTACTACCTGTGACCTATAACCTGCTACCTATTACATGCTACCTGCTACCTGGTACCTGCAACTTGCTATCTGCCACCTGCTACGTACTATCGACAACCTACTACCTTCTACCTTCTACCTGCAACCTGCAACCTGCTACCTGCTACTTGTTACTTGCAACCTGCTACCTGCAACCTGATTCCTGCTACCTGCTACCTGTTACCTGCAACTTGCTATCTACCACCTGCTACCTGCTACTTCCTACCTGCAACTTGCTATCTACCACCTGCTACCTGCAACTTGCTACCTGCAACTTGCTATCTACAACCTGCTACCTGCTACCACCTATATACAACCTGCAACCTGCTGCGTGCAACCTGCAACCTGCTACCTGCTACCTGTTACATGCAACCTGAAACCTGCTACCTACTACCTTCAACATACTACCTGTAACCTACTACCTGCAACCTGCTACCTGCAATCTGCTACCTGCTACCTTCAAACTGCAACCTGCAACCTGCCACCTTTAACTTGCTACCTGCTACCTGCAACCTGTGATCTGTCACCTGCTACCTACTATCTACAACCTGCTACCTGCTATCTGCAACATGGAACTTCTTACCTACAACCTGCTACTTGTAATTTGCTACCTGCTATCTGTTATCTGCAACCTGCTACCTTCTACCTGCTACCTGCAACCTGCTACCTACAACCTGCTACCTGCAATCTGCTACCTGCTACCTGTTAGCTGCAACCTGCTACTTGTAATATGATACCTGATACCTGTTATCTGCAACTTTCTACTTGCTACCTGCTACTTCCTACCTGCAACTTGCTATCTTCCACCTGCTATCTACAACCTGCTACCTGCAACCTGCAACCTACTACCTGCAACATGCTATCTACAACCTGCTACCTGTAACATGCTACCTGCAACCTGTTACCTGCAACCTGCTACCTGCTACCTCCAACCTGCTACCTGTAACCTAGTACCTACAACCTGCAACTTGCAACCTGCTACCTACTACCTGCTATCTGTAACCTGCTACTAGCAACCTGCTACTTGCTATCAGCAACCTGCTACCTGCAACCTGCTACCTGTAACCTGCATCATGCAACCTGCTACCTGTTACCTGCAAACTGCTACCTGAAACCCGCTACCTGTATGATGATACCTGCTACGTCTTAACTGCAACTTGCTACCTATAGTCTGATACCTGCTTTCTACAACCTGATACCTGATATCTACAACCTGCTACCTGCTACTTGCTACCTGCAACTTGCTATCTGCCACCTGCTATCTACAACCTACAATCTGCTATCTGCAACCTGCCACCTGCAACCTACAACCTACTACCTGCAACATGTTATCTTCAACCTACTACTTGTAACCTGCTACCTGCAACCTGCTACCTGCAACCGGCTACCTGCAACTGCTACCTGCAATTTGTTACCTGCAACCCGATACTTGCTACCTATTACCTCCAATCTGTTACCTGCAACCTACTATCTGTAACCTACTACCTCCAACCTGCTACCTACTACCCGCAACCTGTTATCTGTCACCTGCTACATCTTATCTACAATCTGCAACCTACAACCTGTTACCTGCTCTTTGCAACCTGCTACCCGCAACCTGCTACCTGCAACCTACTACTTGCAACTTGCTACCTGCAACCTGCTACCTGCAACCTGCTACCTGCAACCTACTATCTACAACCTACTACCTGCAACCTACTACCTGCAACCTGCTACATGTAACCTGCTACCTGTTACATGCAACCTGGTACATGTTACCTGTTACCTGCTACCTGTTACATGCGAATTTCAACCTGCTACCTTCTACCTGGTACTTGCAACTTGCAACATCATATCTCCATCATGCTACTAGCAATCAGCTACTCGCAACCGGCAACCTGCAACCTGCCACCTACAACCTGTTACATGCAATCTGCTACCTTCTACCTGCTACCTGAAACCTGCTACATGCAATCTACTACCTTCTACCTACTACCTGCAACCTGCTACCTGCAACTTGTTACCTGCTACCTACTACCTACAACATGCGATCTGTCACCTGCTACACGTTATCTACAACCTGCTACCTGCTACCTGTCACCTGGAACTTCCTTCCTAAAATCGAATACTTGTAACCTGTTACCTATTATCTGCTATCTGCAACCTACTACATGTTATCTGCAACCTGCTACTTTCTACCTGCTACCTGCAACCTGCTACCTGTTACCTACAAACTGCTACCTGCAACCTGCTACCTGTAATATGATACCAGCTACCTGCAACCTCCTACCTGTAATCTGATACCTGCTATCTACAACCTGCTACATGCTACTTCTTACCTGCAACTTGCTATTTGTCACCACTTATATACAACGTACTACCTGCTACCTTAAACTTGCTACCTGCAACCTGCTACCTGCAACCTCCTACCTGTAACCTGCTACATGTAATATGATACCAGCTACCTGCAACCTCCTACCTGTAATATGATACCTGCTATATACAACCTGCTACCTGCTACTTGTTACCTGCAACTTGCTATTTGTCACCACTTATATACAACGTACTACCTGCTACCTTAAACTTGCTACCTGCAACCTCCAACCTCCAACCTACTACCTGCAACATGCTATCTTCAACCTGCTACTTGTAATCTGCTACCTGCAACTTGTTATCTGCAACAGGTAACCTGTAACCTGCTACATGTAAACGGCTACCTGCAACCTGCTACCTGCAACCTGCTACCTGCAACCTACAACTTGTAACCTATAGCTTGCTACCTGTTACCTGCAACCTGATACCTGCTACCTGCTACCTGTTACCTGCAACTTCTATCTACCACCTGCTACCTCCTACTTCCTACCTGCAACTTGCTATCCACCACCTGCTACCTGCTACTTGCAACCTGCAACTTGCTATCTGCAACCTGCTACCTGCTACCTGCTACCAACTATCTACAACCTGCAACCTCCAACTTGCTATCTACAACGTGCTACCTACTACCAACTATCTACAACCTGCTACCTACAACTTGCAACCTGCTACCTGTTACATGCAACCTGATACCTGCAACCTGCTAGCTGCTACCTGCCACCTACAACTTGCAATCTGCCACCTGCTACCTGCTATCTACAACCTACTACCTTCTACCTGCAACCTGAAACCTGCAACCTGCTACCTTGCTACCTGCTAGTTGCTACCTGCAACATGTGATTTGTCACCTGCTACCTACTATCTACAACCTGCTACCTGTTACCTGCAACATGGAACTTCCTACCTACAACCTGTTACTTGTAATTTGCTACCTGCTATCTGTTATCTGCAACCTGCTACCTGCTATTTACAACCTGCTACCTGCAACTGCTTTCTAAAACCTGCTACGCGCAACCTGCTACCTGCAACCTACTACTTGCAATTTGCTACCTACAACATGCTACCTGCAACCTACTACCTGCAACCTGTTACCTTTAATGATGGAGATCAAGCCCAAGAGAACATGGAGGCCACTCATCAAGCTCAAGAAGAGGTGGAGGCACAAATGGAGGATGCCCATGGAGGTCAAAGTCCACCTCAAAGGATTACAAGAAGCATGTTCAAAGCCTTGGGAGCAAGAGGACATTTATTTTCTCTTTTTGTAGTGTCTTTAGTTGAAGGTGCTTAGAGGGAAACCTTAGAAACCTCTTTTGTTATAGCATCTTTTAGGTTTTAAATAGGACCTTTAGGGGGGTGTATTAGTAGATAGGTGTAGGTGTAGTTTTTGGGAGGTGTCATAGTAGAAAAAGGTCACACCTCCCATGTGACTTGTTTTTGGTGGGAATTTCAAATGAGTTTATTTGAAATTTCCCACCTATTTTTCAGCACCTTAGGCTATAAATAGAGGTGCTTCCTTTGTAAAATTCAGATTTGAATTTTATCTAAAGAAACTATACTCAAAATTGGAGTGAGCATTTGGAGAGCTTTGAGCTTCTTCTCTAGTCTTATCTTGAAGGACCATGGTTTCCTCAAGTGGCGGCTTCCACACTCATCTAGGAGCATCCATTCTTCTAGTGGCGTGATCATCCAACCATTCCTCCATCTTCATGAGCATTCTCTTCTCCTTCCTTTCTTCTTCTTCAATTTGTTCTTATTGCCTTGAGTTTTGAGTTGTTTTTGTTTCGGTTCCTTTAATTTTCCAGCACCTATTTTCTGTTTAGTTTTTAAATTCTGTTCGGTTCTTTTGTTTTGAAGTTCAATTCTGTTCGGTTTGTTCTTTTCCTTCTCCTTTGTTGATTCAATTTGACAATATTTGGTTCATCCAAATGAGTTTGGGATTTGGTACTTGTTTTGGTGAGTTCTTGATCTTAGAACTATGATCCAACTTCTAAGAAAGTGCCTCTACATTTTCCAGCTCAAGGTGATTCCTCAAAGTGTCAAGAATCTTGTTCTATGTGGCTATTGGAATCACATCATGTGGTATCATGAGTCTTAGGTTCATTCTTGTTTAATTGTTGAGTTGTGTGCACTTTATTTCAAGAGCTCTTTAATTTTTCTTGCAATTTAAGTTTCTGTTTTAGAATTTTAATTGAGTATTCTTGCTGTTTTTCTTTTGCTCCAAGTGTTTGTGGAAAGGTTTATGGCACTCATAATTCTTATGAGTATGGTTGCTCTTTTGGAATGGCATTATCCTTCCTAGAGTTTACCTTAAGCTTCCTTCCACTTGTTACAATTTGTGTTGTGTCTTTTAATTTTTGAATCTTGTTAAGTTTTGTCTTAGTCATGTTATTCCATATATGTCATTACTTCTAGTAGTACTTTTATTGTTTTGATTGTTTCTTGCTTTGGTGTCATATATTTTTTCTGAATTGATGTTGATCCTTTGAGCATTTTCTTTTTAGCATTGAGTTCATACTTGTATTCTAGACCTATACAAGTTCCAATACATCATTTTCTATTATGTCTTTGCTAGTTCATCATCCTGTTTTTTTATTCCTATTAGGATTCCTCTGTTTCTGAAAAAAGTGCTTACTGTTTTTCCTTATTGCAATTGATTTACGTACTGTAAAATTCTGAAATTCTGGATTTGAGATATTGAAAGTGTTAGAAAAGAATAGAAAAAAGAATCATTCAAAAATATGAAGTACACAAAAAATGATAAATAAAATAAAAAAAGTGTACATTCCTGCCGAAAAAAATACGGTAATCTGGCAGTGATTTTAAAAAATTTATTTCTCTCAATTGGCTTACTGTTTTTAATTGATTCCAGTGCCATTTTTGAGTTAACATCTTGAAGTTTCTGTGGTATAAATTTCATAATCCAGTTCGCTCTACAACGTTCCAGTTAAATCAGTGAATATCAAACACAGTTTGCATTAAAAAAAAATTTCCAGTAGCTAAATTTTTTTTGTTTTCTTCATCTACTCTAGTGCTTTTCCTTAGGTATTCTTTTGTGTGCCTACTTTTCTCATTGAGTTCTTTATTTTCTTGATTGTCTTTCATTCTTACTCTTTGAGTTTGTCTTACACATAGTTTTCCTTTTGCAATTACCTTTCCTTGCTTATACCTTTTCTTGTTTGTCTTTATTGTTTCATTGGTTTTGTGGTGGTTTGCTCTTAAGATTGGTGTGCTTGCTTTGACATATTTCATTTGAGGATTCCAAGGCCTCAAGATCAGATTGGTGCAAGAACATTATTTCTTTGAGAGTGATATCTTTTCAGCCTTAAATTCACTTCGGCAGTTTCAATTGGAAAGCTCACTGTTTTTGCTAATTTTTAACTTGTTTGCTGTTTTGTGTGTTTGCTGTTTTTTAATTACAAATGGCTGGATCTTCAAGTGATGCATCCTCCAAGCAGAATTCTCCTTCCAAAGCTTCAATTCTTGGTGAATTACATGAAGCTCAAAGAACAATTAGAAGGTTGGAAGAGAAATTGCAAAAGATGGAGGTCAAACAAACTAGACCATCTCCTTCTATCCATGATGGACATCATTCTCATAGACCATCTTCAAGAGCTTCTTCAAATGATGTTGGCCGTGAAGATGAGCATAGGAGAAGGAGACCTCCACCCCAAGTTCATGGACAAAGACATCATCACCAAGGGGAAAGAATTCACTACGGCAATGGCTTCTACCATGATGCAAAGTCCAAGCTTCCTACGGTCAAACTACCTTGTTTTAATGGTTCTAGTGATCCAAATGTGTATTTAGATTGGGAGGCTAAGTGTGAACAAATTTTTGAGATCCATGAGATCCAAGATGAGCATAAGCTCAAGCTAGCCACCCTAGAGTTTAGTGATTATGCCATGAAATGGTGGCATGGGATTGTAAAGGACATTATCTATCACAAGGGTCCTCCCGTGGACTCTTGGAACTCTTTAAAGGATCATATGCGCGCTAGGTTTGTGCCCCCACATTTTAGGAAAGACCTCATGTTGAGACTCCAACGGTTTCAACAAGGCACGCTAAATGTGGATGAATATTATAAGGAGCTTGAGACGCTTGTGCTTAAAATTGAATTAGAAGAAAGTGAAGAAGCCATGGTTGCTAGGTTTGTGAGTGGTCTTAGGAAGGATATCCAAGACATTGTTGAGTTACAAGAGTATTCATCATTGGGCTCTTTAGTTCATCTTGCAATGAAGGTGGAAGCCCAACTTGCTAAGAAAAACTCTTTTAAAAATGCTTCCAATAATGGATACTACTCCAAGTCTTGGAGAAACAAAACTTCTTTTTCAAAACATCCTTCCAAAGATTCTTCTTTCAAACCCAAGGAATCTAAGCCATCAACATCTAGACCTAAGTCTCCCACTAGAACATCTAACACTAAATGCTTTAAATGTATGGGTTATGGTCATATTGCTGCAAATTGTCCTTCAAAACGAAGTATGTACATGCATGAGGGCATTGTAGTTAGTGAGCATGATTCGGATTCTTCAAAGCATTCATTGCATTCTCATGCATCTAGTGAGGAAGAGAGTGAATGTCCACTTGAAGGGGACTTGTTAGTTGTGAGAAGACTTCTTGGACAAGTTTCACAACCTTTTGATGAAAGTCAAAGGGAAAATATTTTCCATACAAGATGTCTTATTCAAAACAACATTTGTTCCTTGATAGTGGATGGGGGTAGTTGTGCAAATGTGGCTAGTACAAGAGTAGTAGATAAGCTTGGATTGCCTACTATCTCTCATACAAAGCCCTACAAATTACAATGGCTTAGTGAAGTAGGAGAAATAATTGTTAATAAACAAGTCCTCATCCATTTCTCCATTGGAAAATACAAAGATGAGGTATTATGTGATGTTGTGCCCATGGAAGCCACTCATGTTCTTTTGGGAAGGCCTTGGCAATTTGATAGAAAAGTTTTACATGATGGCTTTACCAACAAATTATCTTTTGAATTCCATGGTCACAAGGTTACTTTAAAATCTCTCTCTCCAAGAGAAGTCCATGAGGACCAAGTTATCATGAAGAAAAAGAGGGAGAGTGAAAAAGATAAAAAAGATAAAAAAGATAAGAGTTCTAAGCCTACACTCCTTGTGTCTAGGCGTGACATTGAAAGGGAAATAGTGGCTCATCATCCTCTTTTTTTAGCCATCCCTAGAACTCTTAGCATAGAAACACTTGTTGATAGTCCTCATTGCTTGGAAAATTTGGTAGAAGAGTTCAAAGATGTGTTTCAAGATCCTCCAAATGGCCTTCCACCTTTGAGAGGGATTGAGCACCAAATTGATTTGATACCGGGCTCTTCTTTACCAAATCGTCCCGCATATAGGACCAATCCAAGTGAAACCAAGGAAATTCGCCAACAAGTTGAGGCTTTGATTGAAAAAGGGTGGGTGCAAGATAGCATGAGTCCTTGTGCTATGCCTATCATCTTAGTGCCAAAAAAGGATGGCACATGGCGAATGTGTTCGGATTGTAGGGCCATAAATAACATAACCATTAAGTATAGGCATCCCATACCTAGATTAGATGATTTGTTGGATGAATTACATGGTTCAAAAATCTTTTCAAAGATTGATCTTAAAAGCGGCTACAATCAAATCCGTATCAAACCGGGTGATGAATGGAAGACGGCTTTTAAGACCAACTTTGGTTTATATGAGTGGTTAGTTATGCCTTTTGGTTTAACTAATGCACCAAGTACCTTCATGCGCCTCATGCATCATGTTCTTAGACCTTTCATTGGTAAGTTTGTTGTGGTTTACTTTGATGACATTCTCATTTATAGCTTATCTTTGAATGACCATAGGTTGCATGTTAGGCAAGTTTTGGAAACCCTTAGGAAGGAACATTTGTATGCTAACCTTGCTAAATGTATGTTTGCTCTTGATCATATAGAATTCCTAGGGTTTGTTGTGAGTTGTAAAGGGGTCCATGTGGACAAAACCAAGGTGGTGGCCATTCAAAAGTGGCCTACACCGAAATCTTTGAATGAGGTCCGAAGTTTTCATGGGCTTGCTTCTTTCTATAGAAGATTTGTCCCAAACTTTGGTACCATTGCCGCACCACTCAATGACATAGTGAAAAAGGATGTGGTCTTTCATTGGGGAGAAGCACAACAAAATGCTTTTGATACTTTGAAAGAAAAATTGACTAATGCTCCCATCTTGGCCCTTCCTAATTTCACTAAGACATTTGAGATTGAGTGTGATGCTTCAAGCATAGGTATTGGGGCTGTTCTCCTTCAAGAGGGCCACCCCATAGCCTATTTTAGTGAGAAATTGAAGGGAAGTCATCTCAACTATTCCACCTATGATAAGGAATTATATGCACTTGTTAGGGCTTTGTTTACTTGGCAACACTATCTTTTTCCCAAAGAGTTTGTGATACATAGTGATCATGAATCTCTTAAATATTTGAAAAGCCAAAACAAACTTAACAAGAGGCATGCTAAGTGGGTGGAATTCATTGAGCAATTTCCTTATGTGATCAAACACAAGCAAGGCAAAATAAATATTGTGGCGGATGCTCTTTCTAGAAGATACACCTTGCTAAATCTTTTAACCTCTCAATATCTTGGTTTTGATCACATTAAGGAACTTTATCATGATGACCTTGATTTTTCTCTCCTCTATCAAGAGTGTCTTAAGGGAGGACACAAAGATTTTTTCATTCAAGATGGCTTTCTTTTTAAAGGAAAACGTCTTTGTGTTCCCCAATGCTCTATTAGATTATCTCTTGTTAGAGAAGCTCATGAGGGGGGCTTAATGGGACATTTTGGGGTTGCTAAAACTTTGGATGTGTTGCATGAACATTTCTTTTGGCCTCATATGCATAAACATGTTCATAGTTTGTGTGATAAATGCATAGCTTGCCGCAAAGCTAAATCTAAAATGCATCCCCATGGTCTTTATACTCCTCTTCCTATCCCTTCAATGCCTTGGGTAGATATATCTATGGATTTCATCTTAGGCTTACCCAAGACATCAAAGGGAAAGGACTCCATTTTTGTGGTAGTGGATCGTTTTTCAAAAATGGCTCACTTTATTCCTTGCCACAAAGTGGATGATGCATGCCACATTGCAAACCTCTTCTTCCAAGAAGTGGTTCGCTTGCATGGGATTCCTAGGTCTATAGTGTCCGATAGAGATCCTAAGTTCTTGAGTCACTTTTGGAAGACCTTGTGGGGCAAGCTTGGAACTAAGCTTTTATTTTCTACCACTTGCCACCCACAAACCGATGGTCAAACCGAGGTGGTAAATAGAACTTTGGGACAACTATTGAGATGCTTTATTTCGGGGAATCCTAGAGTGTGGGAGAATTTACTACCCCATGTTGAGTTTGCATATAACCGAGTAGTAAATTCTACCACCTCCCATTCTCCTTTTGAGGTGGTCTATGGGTTTAATCCCCTAACACCTCTTGATCTTCTTCCTATTCCCCTTCTTGACGATGTCTTGTGCAAAGATGGGGATGAAAAGGCTTCTTTTGTGAAAACTTTGCATAAAGACATCAAGAAGAGAATTGAGAAGAAGGTTGGCAAGTATGCTGAACTTGCCAATAAGAGGAGAAAAGCATTGTTGTTTGATGAGGGCGATTGGGTTTGGCTTCACTTGAGGAAGGATCGTTTTCCTACTCAAAGGAAGTCCAAACTAATGCCTCGAGGGGATGGACCTTTCCAAGTCCTCAAGAGGATTAATGACAATGCTTATGAGTTAGATATGCCTGATACATTCTTAGGTAGTCATACTTTTAATGTCAGCGATCTAACTCCTTTTTCTGTAGGTCTCCAGAATTCGTGGTCGAATTCTCTCCAACTCGGGGAGTATGATGGAGATCAAGCCCAAGAGAACATGGAGGCCACTCATCAAGCTCAAGAAGAGGTGGAGGCACAAATGGAGGATGCCCATGGAGGTCAAAGTCCACCTCAAAGGATTACAAGAAGCATGTTCAAAGCCTTGGGAGCAAGAGGACATTTATTTTCTCTTTTTGTAGTGTCTTTAGTTGAAGGTGCTTAGAGGGAAACCTTAGAAACCTCTTTTGTTATAGCATCTTTTAGGTTTTAAATAGGACCTTTAGGGGGGTGTATTAGTAGATAGGTGTAGGTGTAGTTTTTGGGAGGTGTCATAGTAGAAAAAGGTCACACCTCCCATGTGACTTGTTTTTGGTGGGAATTTCAAATGAGTTTATTTGAAATTTCCCACCTATTTTTCAGCACCTTAGGCTATAAATAGAGGTGCTTCCTTTGTAAAATTCAGATTTGAATTTTATCTAAAGAAACTATACTCAAAATTGGAGTGAGCATTTGGAGAGCTTTGAGCTTCTTCTCTAGTCTTATCTTGAAGGACCATGGTTTCCTCAAGTGGCGGCTTCCACACTCATCTAGGAGCATCCATTCTTCTAGTGGCGTGATCATCCAACCATTCCTCCATCTTCATGAGCATTCTCTTCTCCTTCCTTTCTTCTTCTTCAATTTGTTCTTATTGCCTTGAGTTTTGAGTTGTTTTTGTTTCGGTTCCTTTAATTTTCCAGCACCTATTTTCTGTTTAGTTTTTAAATTCTGTTCGGTTCTTTTGTTTTGAAGTTCAATTCTGTTCGGTTTGTTCTTTTCCTTCTCCTTTGTTGATTCAATTTGACAATATTTGGTTCATCCAAATGAGTTTGGGATTTGGTACTTGTTTTGGTGAGTTCTTGATCTTAGAACTATGATCCAACTTCTAAGAAAGTGCCTCTACATTTTCCAGCTCAAGGTGATTCCTCAAAGTGTCAAGAATCTTGTTCTATGTGGCTATTGGAATCACATCATTTAACCTCCTACCTGCTACCTGTTACCTGCAACCTGCTACTTGTAATATGATACCTGATACCTGCTATCTGCAACTTGCTACCTGCTACTTGCTACCTGCAACTTGCTATCTTCCACCTGCTATCTACAACCTGCTACCTGCAACCTACTACCTGCAACATGCTATCTACAACCTGCTACCTGTAACATGCTACCTGCAACCTGTTACCTACAACCTACTACCTGCTACCTGCAACCTGCTACCTGCTACCTGCTACCTGCTATCTGCAACCTGCTACTTGCTATCAACAAACTGCTACCTGCAACCTGCTATCTGTAACATGCTACCTTCTACTTGCAACCTGCTATCTGCCACCTGCCACCTGCTACATGCTATCTAACACCTGCTACATGCTATCTAACACCTGCTACATGCAACCTGCTACCTGCAATCTGCTACATGCTACCTACAACCTACAACCTGCAACTTGCTACCTGCCATCTGCTACCTGCAACCTGCTCTCTGCAACCGTCTACCTGCAACATGCTACCTCCAACCTGCTACCTGCAACTTGCAACATGGAACCTGCAACCTGCTACCTCCTACCTGAAACCTGCTACCTGCAAACTGCTACCTGTAACTTGTTACCTGCTACTACAACTTGCTAACTGCAACCTGCTACCTGCAACCTCTTACTTGCAACCTGTTACATGTAACATGTTACCTACAACCTGCTACATGTTGCCTGTTACCTACTACCTGTTACCTACTAATAGCAACCTGCTACATTCTACCTAGTACTTGCAACCTGTAACTTGCTACCTACAACCACCTATCTGCAACATGTTACTTATAAGTTGTTACCCGCAACCTACTACCTGCAACCTGCTACGTGCAATCTGCTACCTGCTACATGCCACCTGGACACTGCTACCTGTAACCTGCAATCTGTCACCTGCTACTTGTTATTTACAACATGCTACCTGCTACTTGCTACCTGCTACTTGCTACCTGCAACATTGAACTTCCAACATAAAAACTGCTACCTGTTATCTGCTATCTGCAACCTGCTACCTACTATCTGCAACCTGCTACCTTCTACGTGCTACCTGCAACCAACAACTTGTTCTCTACTACCTGCAACCTACTACCTGTTACCTGCTATCTATAACCTGCTACCTTCTACCTGCTACCTTATACCTGCTACCTGCAACCAACAACTTGCTACCTGCTACCTGTAACTTGCTACCTTCAACCTGCTACCTGCAACCTGCTACCTGCTACCTGTTACTTGTAACCTACAACCTGCTACTTGTTTCCTACAACCTGCTACCTGCAACCTGCTACTTGTAATTTGATACCTGTTATCTGCAACCTCCTACCTGCTACTTGCTACCTGCAACCTGCTACCTGTAACCTGCTACCTGTTACCTGTAACCTCCAACCTGTTACTTGTTACCTACAACCTGCTACCTGCAACCTGCTACATGTAATCTGATACCTGCTATCTGCAACCTCCTACCTACTACTTGCTACCTGCAAAGTTGTTATATGTCACCTGCTATCTACAACCTACTACCTGCTACCTACAACCTGCAACCTACTACCTGCAACATGCTATCTGCAACCTGCTATTTGTAACCTGCTACCTGCAACCTGCTACCTGTATGATGATACCTGCTACCTCTTAACTGCATCTTGCTACGATAAATCTGATACCTGCTATCGATACCTGGTATCTACAACCTGCTACCTGCTACTTGCTACCTGCAACTTGCTATCTGGCACCTGCTATCTACAACTTACAATCTTCTACCTGCAACCTGCCACCTGCAACTTGCAACCTACTACCTACAACATGTTATCTTCAACCTGCTACTTGTAACCTGCTACTTCCAACCTACTACCTGCAACTTGCTACCTGCAACCGGTTACCTGCAACCTGCTACCTGCAATCTGTTACCTGCAACCTGCTACTTGCTACCTATTACCTACAATTTGTTACCTGCAACCTACTATCTGTAACCTGCTACCTCCAACCTGCTACCTGTTACCTGCAACCTGCTATCTGCCACCTGCTACATCTTATCTACAATAAGCAACCTACAACCTGCTACCTGCAATATGCTACCTTCTACCTGCAACCTGCAACTTGCTACCTGCCATCTGCTACCTGCAACCTGCTCTCTGCAACCTGCTACGCGCAACCTGCTACCTGCAACCTACTACTTGCAATTTGCTACCTACAACCTGCTACCTGCAACCTGCTACCTGCAACCTGCTACCTGTAACCTAGTACCTGCAACCTGCTACCTTTTACCTACTACCTGCTACCTGTAACCTGCTACATGCTACCTGCTATCTGCAACCTGCTACTTGCTATCAACAACCTGCTACCTGCTATCTGTAACGTGCTACCTGCAACCTGTTAACTGCTACTTGCAACCTGCTATCTGCCATCTGCCATTTGCTACATGTTATCTAACACCTGCTACATGCAACCTGCTACCTGCAATCTGCTACATGGTACCTACAACCTACAACCTGCAACTTGCTACCTGCCATCTGCTACCTGCAACCTGCTCTTTGCAACCTGCTACCTGCAACATGCTACCTGCAACCTGCTACCTGCAACCTGCAACATGGAACCTGCTACCTGCAACCTGCTACCTCCTACCTGCAACCTGCTACCTGCAAACTGCTACCTGTAACTTGCTACCTGCTACTACAACTTTCTAACAGTAACCTGCAACCTGTTACCTGCAACCTGTTACATGTAACATGTTACCTACAACCTGCTACATGTTACCTGTTACCTACTATCTGTTACCTGCTAATAGCAACCTGCTACATTCTACCTGGTACTTGTAACTTGTAACTTGCTACCTAAAACCTCTTATCTGCAACATGTTACCTGCAAGTTGTTACCCGTAACCTGCTACCTGCAACCTGCTACGTGCAATCTGCTACCTGTTATATGCTACCTGGAACCTGCTACCTGTTATATGCTACCTGGAACCTGCTACCTGCAACCTGCAATCTGTCACCTGCTACTTGCTATCTACAACTTGCTACTTGCTACCTGCAACATTGAACTTCCTACAAAAAAACTTCTACTTGTAACCTGCTACTTATTATCTGCTATCTGCAACCTGCTACCTACTATCTACAACCTGCTACCTACTACGTGCTACCTGTAACCAACAACTTGTTATCTGCTACCCGCAACCTACTACCTGTTACCTGCTATCTGCAACCTGCTACCTTCTACCTGCTACCTGCAACCAACAACTTGCTACCTGCTACCTATAACTTGCTACCTTCAACCTGCTACCTGCAACCTGCTACCTGCTACCTGTAACCTACAACCTGCTACTTGTTTCCTACAACCTGCTACCTGCAACCTGCTACTTGTAATCTAATACCTGTTATCTGCACCCTCCTACCTGCTACTTCCTACCTGTAACCTGCTACCTATAACCTGCTACCTGCTACCTGTAACCTACAACCTGTTACTTGTTACCTACAACCTGCTATCTGCTACCTGTAATCTGATACCTGCTATCTGCAACCTCCTACCTGCTACTTGCTACCTGCAAAGTTGCTATATGTCACCTGCTATCTACAACCTACTACCTGCTACCTGCAACCTGCAACCTACTACCTGCAACATGCTATCTGCAACCTGCTACTTGTAACCTGCTACCTGCTACCTGCTACCTGCAACCTGCTATCTATATGATGACACCTGCTACCTCTTAACTGCATCTTGCTACCGTAAATCTGATACCTGCTATCTACAACCTGATACCTGGTATCTACAACCTGCTACCTGCTACCTGCTACTTGCTACCTGCAACTTGTTATCTGCCACCTGCTATCTACAACCTACAATTGCTATCTGCAACCTGCCACCTGCAACTTGCAACCTACTACCTGCAACATGTTATCTTCAACCTGCTACTTGTAACCTGCTACCTGCAACTTACTACCTGCAACCGGTTACCTGCAACCTACTACCTGCAACCTGCTACTTGCTACTTGTTACCTACAATTTGTTACATGCAACCTACTATCTGCAACCTGCTATTTGTAACTTGCTACCTGCAACCTGCTACCTGTATGATGATACCTGCTACCTCTTAACTGCATCTTGCTACCATAAATCTGATACCTGCTATCTACAACCTGATACCTGGTATCTACAACCTGCTACCTGCAACTTGCTATCTGCCACCTGCTATCTACAACCTACAATTGCTACCTGCAACCTGCCACCTGCAACTTGCAACCTACTACCTGCAACATGTTATCTTCAACCTACTACTTGTAACCTGCTACCTGCAACTTACTACCTCCAACTTGCTACCTGCAACCGGTTACCTGCAACCTACTACCTGCAATTTGTTACCTACAACCTGCTACTTGCTACTTGTTACCTACAATTTGTTACCTGCAACCTACTATCTGTAACCTGCTACCTGCAACCTGCTATCTGCCACCTGCTACATCTTATCTACAATCTGCAACCTACTACTTGCAACCTGCAACTTGCTACCTGCCATCTGCTACCTGCAACCTGCTCACTGCAACCTGTTACACGCAACCTGCTAACTGCAACCTACTACTTGCAATTTGCTACCTGCAACCTGCTACCTTCAACCTGCTACGTGCAACCTGTAACCTGCTATCAGCAACCTACTACCTGCAATCTGCTATCTACAACCTGCTACCTGCAACTTGCAACCTCCAACCTGCTACCTGCAACCTGCTACCTGCAACCAGTTACCTGCTACTGCAACTTGCTAACTGCAACCTGCAACCTGTTACCTGCAACATGTTACGTGTAACCTGCTACCTGTTACATCAACCTGGTACATGTTACCTATTACTTGCTATCTGCTACCTGTTACATGCTAATTGCAACCTGCTACCTTCTACCTGGTACTTGCAACTTGCAACCTCATATCTGCATCATGCTACCTGCAACCGGCTACCTGCAACCGGCTACCTGCAACCGGCTACCGGCAACTTACAACCTGCTACCTACAACCTGCTACATGCAATCTGCTACCTTCTACCTGCTACCTGCTACCTGCAACCTGCTACATGCAATCTACTACCTTCTACCTGCTACCTGCAACTTGTTACCTGCTACCTACTACCTACAACCTCCGATCTGTCACCTACTACATGTTATCTACAACCTGCTACCTGCTATCTGCAACCTGGAACTTCGTTCCTAAAACCTGCTACTTGTAACCTGCTACCTGTTATCTGCTATTTGCAACCTACTACATGCTATCTGCAACCTGCTACTTTCTACCTGCTACCTGCAACCTGCTACCTGCAACCTGCTACCTGTTACCTACAAACTACTACCTGCAACCTGCTACCTGTAATATGATACCAGATACCTGCAACCTGCTACCTTCAATCTGATACATGTTATCTACAACCTGCTACCTGATACTTGTTACCTGCAACTTGCTATCTCCCACAGTTATATACAACGTACTACCTGCTATCTTAAACTTGCTACCTGCAACCTGCTACCTGCAATCTGCAACCTTCTACCTGCAACATGCTATCTTCAACCTGCTACTTGTAATCTACTACCTGCAACCTGCTACCTGCAACTTGTTATCTGCAACAAGTAACCTGCTACCTGTAACCCGCTACCTGCAACCTGCTACCTGCAACCTATTACCTGCAACCTGCTACTTGTAACCAATAGCCTGCTACCTGTTACATGCAACCTGAGACCTGCAACCTGTTACCTGCTACCTGCTACCTGCCACTTGCTATCTGCCACTTGCTACTTGCTATCTACAACCTACTACGTACTACCTTCTACCTGCAACCTGCAACCTGCAACTTGCTACCTGCTACTTGCTACCTGCTACCTGCAACCTGCTACTTGTAACCTATAGCCTGCTACCTGTTACCTGAAACCTGATACCTACTACCTGCTACCTGCTACCTATTACCTGCAACTTGCTATCTACCATCTACTACCTGCTACCTGCTACCTGTTACCTGCAACCTGCTACCTGTTACCTGCAACTTGCTATCTACCATCTACTTGTAACCTGCTACCTGCTACTTTCTACCTGCAACTTGCTATCTACCACCTGCTACCTGCTACTTGCTACCTACAACTTCCTATCTACAACCTGCTACCTGCTACCAACTATCTTCAACCTGCAACCTGCTACGTGCAACCTGCTACCTGTTACATGCAACCTGATACCTGCAACCTACTACCTGCTACCGCAACTTGCTATCTGCAACCTGCTACCTGCTATCTACAACCTACTACCTCCTACCTTCTACCTGCAACCTGCTACCTGCAACCTCCTACCTGCAACATGCTATCTTCAACCTGCTACTTGTAATCTGGTACCTGCAACTTGTTATCTGCAACAGGTAACCTGTAACTGCTGCTTGTAACCGGCTACCTGCAACCTGCTACCTGCAACCTGTTACCTGCAACCTGATACCTCCTACCTGCTACCTGTTACCTGCAACTTGCTATCTACCACTTGCTACCTGCTACTTCCTACTTGCAACTTGCTATCTACCACCTGCTACCTGCTACTTGCTACCTGCAACTTGCTATCTACAACCTGCTACCTACTACCTGCTACCAACTATCTACAACCTGCAATGTGCAACCTGCTATCTACAACCTGCTACCTGCAACCCTGCTATCTGTAACCTGCTACCTGCAGCCTGCTACCTGCAACCTTTTATCTGCCACCTGCTACATGCTATCTACAACCTGTTACCTGCAACCTGCTACTTGCAATCTGCCACCTGCTACCTGCAACTTGCTACCTTCCATCTGCTACCTGTAACCTGCTTTCTGCAAACGGCTACCTGCAACCTGCTACCTACAACCTGCTACCTCCTACCTACAATCTCCTACCTGCAACCTGCTATCTGTAACCAGCTACATGCTACTACAACTTGCTAACTCCAACCTGCTACATAAAACATGCTACATGTAACCAACTACCTGTTACCTGAACCTGCTGCATGTTACATGTTACCTGCTACCTGCTACCTATTACCTGCTAATTACAACCTGTTACCTTCTACCTGGTACTTGTAACCTGCAACTTGCTACCTGTAACCTCCAATCTGCAACATGCTACCTGCAACCTGCAACCTGTTACCTGCCACCTGCTTCCTGGTCTCTATAATTTGCTACCTGCAACTTGCAACCTACAACCTGCTACCTGCTCCCTGCAACCTGTTATATGCAACCTGCTACGTGCAACCTGATACTTCCAACCTGCTACCTGCTGCCTTCTACCTGCTACCTGCAACTTGCTATCTGCCCTCTGCTACCTATTATCTACAACCTACTACCTACTACCTGCTACCTTCAACTTGCTACCTACAACCTGCTACCTGCAACCTGCTACCTCCAACCTGCTACCTGCAACCTGCTATCTGCAACCTGCTACCTGCAACCTGCTACTTGCTATCAGCAACCTGCTACATGGTATCTGTAACCTCCTACCTGCAACCTGCTACCTGCAACTTGCTACGTGCTACCTGCAACCTGTGATTTGTCAACTGCTACCTACTATCTACAACCTGCTACCTGCTACCTGCAACATGCAACTTCCTACCTACAACCTGCTACTTGTAATTTGCTACTTGCCATCCGATACTTGCAACCTGCTCTGTGCAACCTCCTACCTGCAACCTGCTACCTACAACCTGCTACCTGCAACTTGCAACATGGAACCTGCTACCTGCAAACATGCTACCTCCTACCTGCAACCTACAACCTGCAACTTGTTACCTACAACCTACTACGTGGTACCTGCTATCTGCAACGTGGTAGCTGCAACCAGTTACCTGCAACGTGTTACCTGCAACTTGCTATGTGCTACCTACCTGCAACCTGCTACCTGTTACCTGCTACTTACAACTTGCTACCTGTAACTTGCTACCTGTAACCTGCTACCTTCAACCTTATATATGCCACCTACTTCCTGCTATCTACAACCTGCTACCTGCTACCTTCTACCTGCTACCTTCTACCTGCTATCAGCAACTTGCTACCCGTAGACTGCTACCTGCAACCTGCTATCTGCAACCTACTATCTGCCACCTGCTACATGCTATCTACAACCTGCTACCTGCAATCTTCTACCTGCAAACTGCAACTTGCTACCTGCAACCTACAACCTGCAACTTGTTACCTACAATCTGCTACCTGCAACCTGCTCTCTGCAACCTGCTACCTGCAACCTGCTACCTACAACTTGCAACCTGCAATCTGCTACCTACAACCTGCTACCTCCTACCTCCAACCTGTTGCCTGTAACCTGCTACCTACAACTTGCAACCTGCAATCTGCTACCTACAACCTGCTACCTCCTACCTCCAACCTGTTGCCTGTAACCTGCTACCTGTAACCTGTTACCTGCTACTGCAACTTGCTAACTACAACCTGCTACCTGCAACCTGCTACATGTAACCTGCTACCTGTTACCTACAACCTGTTACCTGCTACATGTTACCTGTTACCTGTTACCTGTTAATTGCAACCTGCTACCTTCTACCTGGTACCTGCAACCTGCAACTTGCTACCTACAACCTACTATCTGCATCCTGCTACCTACTACCTGCAACCTGCTACCTGCAACCTGCTATCTACAATTTGCTACCTGCTACCTGCAATCTGCTACCTGCTACCTGCAACTTGCTACCTGCTACGTGCTACCTACTAGCTGTGATTTGTCACCTGCTACCTATTATCTACAACCTGCTACCTGCTACCTACAACATGGAACTTCCTACCTACAACCTGCTACTTGTAATTTGCTACCTGCTATCTGTTATCTGCAACCTGCTACCTGCTATTTGCAACATGCTACCTTCTACCTGCTACCTGCAACCAACAACTTGCTATCCGCTACCTGCAACCTTCTACCTGCTACCTGCAACCTGCAACTTGCTACCTGCAACCTACTACCTGCAACCTGCTACCTGTTACCTGCAACCTGCTACTTGTAATATGATACCTGCTACCTGCAACCTGCTACCTGTAATCTGATACCTGCTATCTGCAACTTGCTACCTGTTACTTGCTACCTACAACTTGCTATCTTCCACCTGTTATCTACAACCTGCTACCTGCAACCTGCAACCTACTACCTGCAACATACTATCTGCAACCTGCTACCTGTAACCTGCTACCTGCAACCTGCAACCTGCTACCAGCAACCTGCAACCTGCTACCTGCTACCTGCAACCTGCAACCTGCAACTTACTAAAGCTGTTTTTTCTTTTATCAGCAATAGATTATATATATATATATATATATATATATATATATATATATATATATATATATATATATATATATATATATATATATATATATATATATATATATATATATATATATACACACAAAAGAACTAAAATTCTATTATATTTTGATAGTCATAAAATTGATTACTTGGACTGAAAAACCCAACCCAGCAAAAATTAGGAGGAATGAACATAACTAAAATTATGACGAACTAACCATGACATGTAACAGCTTACGTCAATTGTTTAACATTGCAAGGGGAAAACATAAGAATATTTAAAATAAAAACATAAACAAAACGCGGCAGCAATGTCTTGTTGGCATAGGAGGAATCAACCCAGGTATACGCCACTCTTCAAGAAGAACAAGGACTCTTTTTTTTATTCTATGTCATTCTTTAAGAATAATTATGTAACCACTTTTAAGAAAATGTACTCAGATAATTTAAAGCATCATATTCCACTAGAGAGGAATTAAATTAAAAAAAAAAGGTATTAACTTATGTAAACAAGGAATTACAATCTGATTTATATACAAAACTCATAACTGTTTAACCAACCATAACTAATCAGTACGTGTTAACACTATAATTGATTAACGGTTATATACTTTAAACATGAACTATTAAATTGATATTGATATGCAATAATACAATGATAGGGTAGGTATATTGAAATAGGTTTTCTTACATTAAGTTCTAAACTTTGTTGGCGCAAGAAGAGCTTTTAGTTACGGCATCAATTCCCTACATTACTATTATTAGAGCTTTAATAAATGGGGCACAAAAAAGATAGAGAGAAGGGAATAAATCAGACAGCAGTGAGTTTCATTTTTATCAAAGAACATTTCAACAAAGGAAAGTTATTTCCTTCTTTTGTATTGCAAACTTGGCTTTGTCTCGATTCAATTTGAAGATGAATTTGAAAGAATGGATTTCAGAGGATTTATGCTGAAAATGAAATTGTTTAGATTAAGAAAAAGTTAATGAGAAATCAAAGAAAAATGTATCATGTGCTTTATATTCTTCTTTATATTTCTACTCGAATAAGAGTGCTTATTTAATTCTTACTATTAATCACTTAAAAATAATTTTTCATTTATTTGTTAAAATAATTATTCTAACATTTGACCAACTTAACATGTATGACGGACTGTGATTGAATAATACATGTATTATTTATTCCTTTTCAAAATATTGATGTTTCTCAACATTTCAATTGCCTTATTTAAGTAATCATGAAATAAAAAAAACGATTAAATAATTTTAAATTGACATGTTATACAAAAAGAAGTTATAAACATAAATATAATTAATACAACATACACGAATTATTTATTAAAAAAAATTACAAAATTTTAAACTTCATTGTTATAGAAAAATATCATTCATTAACTTAAAAATTTTAATGGAAGAGATACGTAATTGTTTATGAATTTAACTTTCAAAATCCAGGTGCAGTGTTTCTTCCGACGGTTTGATAGTGATCTAATCTCAAAAAAAGGCTCTCTAAAGTCCAAATCTAAACTGGGTTTGAACTTGAGAACATGTCTCAAAGCCCAGAGAGGAAATATTACGCAAAAAGATTCATGACCAAAAATTAAAGACAAATTCTTCTTGCACCATAACATTTCAATCTGTACCTGATTTTTCACTAAACTAACGAAAATACCCCTACAAAATGACCAATATGATAATAAATAAAAGGAGAATGTAGATAAAAAAAATTACTTCCATAATCTCTTTTCTGAAATACATTTCTGGATTTGGATATCTGAAACACATTTCTGAATTCCAATTTTCTTTTTCGCAGAATGTATTTTCAGATTTTGTATTCTGAATTTTCTTTTTCCAAATGTATTTTTTGAATTTTGAATTTTCTTTTCCAAATTATATGGTGCTTGTCTAAATTAAACTTACCACGACAACAACCTACAATTAAAAAGAACGAACAATTACTTCTTCATCATCTGATAAATTACAAAAGTAACCTTAAATAAAAGGGAGTGCAAACCAAGGTACATTTCAAATTTTTTATTTAAAATACGTTTATGGATTTAATTTTTCACAACACATTTTTGGATTTCAAAATCTCTTATCCAAAAATACGTTTCTAGAAATTATTCTGTAATTTCTACTTTAAAATGAAATTTTAATTTTTTAATTATATTCAAAGATTTCAAACTCAAAAATCTATTCCATATTTTTTTTTCACTTTCATCTAGTGTTTGTTCTAGAACTACCTGTTTCAGGGATTGAAACTGAATTGAAAAAAAAAAATTATACCAGTTATGCAGATTGATCTGTCTCATCCCGTAACTAATCCAAATGAAATTTAAGTGAATCAACGAATTAATATAGTCAACATACCTCGCATTTTTTTCTATTGGTCGATATATACTATCCACCCGCGCTGTCATTCATATTTACTTTTAGTTTATAATAAATTGCCTCTAGCTTAAGTATAATGTGCCTAAACATTATAATAAATGATAAAAATTACAAAAAAAAGTGATTGGATGGAAAAAACTTCCAATTCTATATTTAAGTGTTAAATAAAGAATCTTATTTAATTTCATATTTGAAATCAACAATCTTATTTAATTTCATACTCTACTGAGTGAGTTGGGTTAATATTTTTAAAATAGAATGTGTTTAACAATATTGAATGATAATGTTAAGTTCTTTATCTTTTCTACTTGTTTGATATCATAATCTCTTCTTTTTTATTAAAATTATTTGTCAAAATAATAATAAAAAAGTAACATCAGTAACATCTTATAAAAAATAAATATTACTTGTTATTTTAATCTTAGACCTAGAAAATTATATATATATATATAGAAGTATTTAAAAGGTTTCTCGTCACATTTATGACAGTCGATTTTTTTTTATAATAAGTGGTTTACATGCAAAATCAAATATATTTTTTTTAATAAAAATCTCTTAATGTAAATCCCTTTCCATAACTTGTGAAAATAATTTGTTTAAAATAAATAAAAAGCCAAATCTTACCAACCTAAACAAGGGTGGTTTTGACTTGTTTAATTTCATTAATGCTCAAAATCAATGCCCGTCAGTTTTCTCATAGATGCTGCTCCATTAAAGCATTATGATTCCACTTGTGATCAAATGAATAGAGTAAAAACAGCGTAGTAGCATGAGTGTAAAACAACGAGATTTTTACATTCAGCGCAATTTGATAAGGTAATTATAAAAATAGATAAAATTCAAACCAATAAATTACAAATAAAAAGCGGTACAAAATTCATAAGATTTATGAATAAATATGCAATAATGTTATTAGTAAATAGGCCTAATTAATGCAATTTGGATAAAGTTATTATAAAGTTCAGCATAAAATGAAATATTTTTCACTGTTGCTTAAAAAAACAATGTTTTTCACTTTTTGTTAGACGGTATCATTTCCAGGTTGGCTAAACCTGGGAGCTGCGGTCGTGTCTTATTCATAGAACTTATGTCCAACACAAACACTGCGCTATCTCATCTCAATTTTGGATTAAAAAGTCAATTTCCAGCTAGTAAGAGAAGACAAATAAAAAAATAGTAGCGTGTGAACACTTTGTATAGACCGCAGTTACAGCCACGTTACTGTATTTGCACCCAAAAACTTCCCAACATAAATTGCAACAAATACATTCGAAAAAATAAAACATATTCCTGCACTAAACCATAATGCTTTTGTAAAGTAATACATGTGTTGATTGAGTTTGTAATTCATGGTGATGCGTTTGGTTTTCATTTCTTCCATCAGCTCCATTTGAAAGCATGCCTACTTACTTGGGTTTCTTCCTTTGAGCTCACGAAAACAACGAAGGAAAAAATGAAACACAGACTCAAAAACCATTCTCTTCACGGATTTCCTTGGAGCTGGTATTACCGTTGCATTCTTCTTGTTCTGAACCTTTGCCTCGTACATTTTACTCACTTCTGCACCTCCATTCTTCCCCATCTCACCACCTATTCTCTATCTTTTTTCTCTTTCTTTGCGCTTCTATAACAACCCATTGCTTACCTCTGCTTATATATAGAACAGATGTTTCGCTAGCTATGGACCACGGAATCTGATAAGTGAGATTCCGGGTAATTGTTTCCATAATCTTCTTCTGTCCGAAGAAATGACTCGGACAAATGACTCATCACACAGGAAAATATCATGGAAATCAAACCTTTCAATTTGAGTAGGGTCACAACGCTGAGGCAGTGTGAATGTGGAAAAAGTAGCAACAATCACCCTTTTCCAATTATGGTTTAACACCATTTGCTCCACTTTACTTCCCACTAAATATTAATATTTTAATTTTTTTAATTTTAAAAATTATTTTAATATTTTATATTTTGTCTAATATTTTAATTAAGACATTTTTTTATTTTTAAATTTTTTTTATTATAAATATTAATATTTTAATGTAAGTGTAAACTGGAACGTCAAAATATAATCACCCTTTCCAATATCATAATTTATAAATTATTTAGTTTTATACAATAATTATAGCGTACGGGGTTGGGATACAGAAGTATCCCTTATAATTAACTTTATTTTTTATTTTTTACTGATAAAAAAATACAATAATTATAATTTTAAATAATTCAATCTTTCTTTATATAATTTTAGTTTAATTGAATATTGTTTAACGCTATATGGTGGGTATGAATATCTATTTCTAAGAGAAATTTAAGAAATGTGGCTCTACAATCACTATCCGTAAACTCAAGTTGCATCTGATTGATTTGAACTTGACCTTATCAAAGAGAAAACCTTACACGTGTCTTTTATTGGCCCCGTCAGGAATTGACCACATGACACTACCTTTAACGTTAAGAAAAAATTCGTTGAACTCCATTTTGAATAGAGCACTGTGATGTTGACACTACAGGAAAAAAAACATATACTTAATCCTAATAAATTAATATTTCAATTATATTTATTTTATTTTTTAATTTAACATATTATTATATTACTATAATAGGTTATCTTACTTTTTCAATGTCAAAATTGACCAAAACTAGAATAAAGAGAGGTGATATTTGATAGTAGGTAAAATATAGTTATTACCCAATCTAAAATATTAATATTTCAATCAGATTTTTTTATTTTTTTTAACGTAAAATATTAATGTATTATTATATTGTTAAAATAATTGTTAAGTGGGTGTAATTTTTTTGGGGGAATGTCAAAGTATAGTTTTCCAAAGATAAATTCGGTTCAATAAATAACAAGAAAAAGACTGAGCAAATGTACAACATGTAATTCTAAATCCTAATGAAGTGGTTTCTCAGTAAAGTTGAGATGCGTACACCAAATTCATGAAATAAAAACTAATTTTTATAATTAAAATAATTAATTGTAATAATAATTAAATTAAAAATATTTTAAAAACTAGAAAAAAAAATTAAAATTAATTTTTAAATTGGTATCTAATTAGATTTTTGCTATTAAATTTAAAAACTAAATAATTAGTAGTTAAAATCTTAATTGATTAGATACAAATTTAAAAATTATTTAACAATAACAAAAACCAAATTGTCCTAATTATCTTTGTTAAGATATTTAAATAATCATTAAATTACAATAATTAACCAAATTGAAAATTAGTTTCAGAATTAAAATCAAAACGCCTGAACTTCTCAAAGTTCAAATAATATTTTATTGTACCGTATAAAGGAGCTTCGTTTGTGTGGACGAGACTTAAGATAAATTATACATAAATTACAAAATTTATAAAACATAAATAAATAAGAGAAACCACAAGAATGTGATTGAAAAAGGATTCTTTGTAAAATCCGATCAATTCTTTAAAATCAAATAACAATAGTCACAAAAGTTAAATTTTAATTTTTAAGAGAGGTACTTTAAACCTAATTTAACTTTAAAAAAATTATAAAATAAAATTTGCAAACTTAATTCAACCTTATAGAGAACTGTTTTTTTTTAAATGAAGGTTGCATAAAAAAAACATAGATTTACGATATGAAAAGCTGGGAGAGCAGTAATACATGTCTCATTCTTATTCACGATCTTCTTCCATTTCCAGAAACTATTTTATATATATTTAGCTTTTTATCAAATAGATTTTTGTAAGTGATTTCTAACATATGAGATTTTTTATAAAAAAAATGGAATTTTGTCACATCTGTATTGGTTGAAAAATTCAAGCACGTGTGACGTGAAGATTAAATAATATTTTAAACAGATTGGTGTTCTCGACTATATCTAATGATTCTGCATGTTTGTCTGTCTATATATTTTAATCAAATTTCTCTGCCTTCTGACCTATCTATTATATTAGGGTTTAGCTGCAACATCTCAAGGGCTCAGCTGCTTAATTTTTTCCATGAAAAATATTGTTTTAGAATATTACTTTAAGAAGCTTTTAGGGTATTTATTTAAGAAAAATTCGATTTCCAATAATTTGAGAAGTTGTTTTTGACTAAGTTTTAAACAGAAACAAAAGTTGTGACGTTTTAATAAAAAGTGATTGATATATTTGTAGAAATCAAAACCTAATTTTGTATTTTTCATAAAATTTTCTCCAGTAAAAGCCTTTCTAAAACTGGTGAGAACTACTTTTCAAATAAATAAATAACTAAAAACAAACCAACCTTAAGTCAACCTATGGAAATACGTAAACATTATTTGTTTAACTTCATTACTGGTCGAAGTCAATGACCATTTATAGATTTTAGAGAATAAAAAACAAGGGTCCTGTTGACTTTTCTTGAGTTCAATAGGGATATAAAATTTAATCCATTTTCCAAGAAGTTTCCAACTGGATCCTACTCCATATGAATGACTAAATTTATGTTTATTAAATGAATCATAATTTATTTACTTTAACACTATTCAATGTAAGAATAACAAGTAAAGTTTTTCTTACGTTTTAGAACTAGAAGAATACTTCATCACTTTCTTTATTAACTGTAAGTAAGATTAGGGGAAAATTCTAACAAGTTAACACTTTGTATTCAATAAGTAAATAACCAAAGAAACTTATATCTTCTTTTATTTTATTCTCATAACTAATGTCTTAATTGTATTATTAAGTCAAAATTCATCATTAATAATGATTGTCTTTTTATTGGTCAATAACTAATTTTGTAAATGTTTAAATTTTATTTTTTTTTATCTTTATTCAACTATAGTGTCTTAAAATTTTAAGTGTTTGAAATTAAAATATAGCGAATATTTTATTAATTTTTTGAATAATCTCAAAGAAAATAAAACTATTACACTTTTCCCTTACCAAATTCTTTATTCATTAGAGATAATATTAACTATTTAGAATATCTGGATTCCAAATAAGATAAATTGATTATTAAGAAATTTTAATTGAATCTATTGAATTATCATCTGAAAACATATATTATATCACTTTTAGATTGTGATTGACTAGTTAAGAGAGTGACCAAAAGCTAATAAGAATAGTTTTTATGTTATTTTTAACTAAATTGACGTTATTACCATTTTGTGATGAGTTTCCTGCACATGTACTCAGTTATTTGAGGACCACCATTTACCAGTTGGACATGTAGAGTAAACGTCGTTGAATTGGAACTGAGAGTCGACTCGTGTAGTCTACTTTGACTTTTAACAAATGAAAGAAGTTATGAATGTCACTCCAATTGAAATTGTACCAAACACTCCACCAAACCACAATAGCCACATCTTTTTCCCATATATATTTTCATTGTTATGTTTAATTTATCTTGCATCAATAATCTATATTTGTCATCTCATTTCACCTGTTTGTGCATACAAAGGAAAATGGATGAAGCAAAACGTGTCTCCATTGTCTAACTAGTTAATGAAATATATGAACAAAAAATAAGAATCTTTCTAATGTAAGATTTGTTTATAAGAAATGATACATCTCTTAAATATTTTGTATTTAATTTTTTTTTAGTTGAGAATATCAGAAAAAGTTTAAAAATTGAGAAATAATAGAAAAAATAACTATATTTTCAAAGTTAAGTCATTTGAATAATGAAAGAATCTTTAACTATTAGACTAGTCATGTTTGTGAAGTTATAATTATTATTATATTTATTGTTATGATTATTAATATTAATATAATTAATAATATAAAAATTATTAATAGTATTCATATATTTAATATCATTTTTATTATTAATATTATTTTTAATATTATTAATATTTATAACATTTTAAATATTATGAATATTAATAATTATTAAATACTACCAAAAATACAGACATTAATAGTGTGCATCCGTTTTTCTATTTTTATTATTTATATACAGTTGTGCTTAATATTAAAAATTAAATAAAAGATGTCAAATAAATTAAAATAATATTTGTATATCTCATTTTTTATTTTTATCATTTATATATAATTATGTTTAATATTAAAAATTAAATAAAAAATGTCAACTAAACAAAATAATAAGAAAATACAAAAACTATAATTTTTAAGAGAGACGAAGATATGAAAAAAAAATTCTTCGTAAACGTTTCCACTTCTAATAAACTATTCCATATTATATTAGTTTTAAAAAAATTAATTATATAAATAATCAGTCATTTAGTAAAAATTTAAATAATAGGAAATGATTGAAATATCTAAAAAAAACCACCCCTTCACTTCTCTTTCAATTCAAAATCGTCCCTCCACATATACTAAATATTTTAGAAAAATAGAAAATGACGCAATTCTCATAACAATGAAATAAAATCAAATATTGATATAAAGATAAAATATAAAAAGAATTTAGAACAGTTAAAGTGGAGAATCCCTTTATATAAGTATAGATTATTAAATATTATTAATATTATAATAGTATTAACATTATTAACAGTGTTAATATTATAAATAATAATAATATTATTATTATTTTAATTAATATTATTAATATTAATAAAAAATTAATATTATTTATATTATTTATATTATTAATATAAATCCGCATGTAATGTGGGCATAACTTTGAAACAACTCGAACACTCCTCTTAAATGACGTGTCTGTGTTGGACAAAGGTATCGGACACCGACACTCGTATGACACATGTAGGACACGTATCGCTGAAGTATCCAATCAAAAAATATTTGTTGGATTTCTAACAATTTTGGTACAAATCTAACATAATTTTAAAAATGAGAAATACATTAATTTTCTAAAAACTCAAACTTATTATATAAGTTTTTATTATGATTTTAAAAATTAGGAATAAATCCTTTTGAACCAGTCATGAAAAATATATTTCTACTCTAAATAAAATTGAAACATACTTAGTGCACATAAATTTTTATTGTCAATTTATATAATTCATAATTATATGATATATAGATCTGTGTCTTGTATTCTACATTTTAGATTTAGAGAATATATGTATTTTTGTGCCCGTGTCAATGTCATTTCAGTGTCAGTGTCTGTGCTACACAGGGCGTAAATAATTTACCTACAGATAGTATGTTCGTGGGTAATATAAACAGTAGTTACCTATCAACTTCAGTTCGTAAGTAAATCCAGTATATTTTATTTTTAATTTTTTAATGATTATTTGATTATTTGATTTTTTTATTTTTAATTATTATTTACCATTATTACATATTCTTATGATTATTCTTTATAATTATTATTATTCATGCCATCAACATTATTAATATTATTAATAATATTATTATTATTAATATTATTAGTATTATTATATTAATATTATTAATTTTATAATGTTAAAAGAATGCATATTTATTAGATATGATTATTATTTATGAATATTAGTTATGATTTTTTAATTATTTATATTATAATAATATTTTTAATATTATGCATATAATTATTATGATTAATATTATTTATATTATTAAAAAATATTAAGATTATTTATATTTTTAATATTTTTAATAAAAATATTTATATTAATAATAATATTGGATTTATTTTAGATATAGTTTTGTGGGTAAAATTTGTAGATAATGTAAGATTTACCTACAAATGGAGATTTGTGGGTAGTAATCTCTAGGTAAAGCTGAAATTTACCTACGAATTCAGATCCGTGGATAGAATTTGTAGATAATGCTGAATTTACCTACGGATTTAGATGAATGGTTAATATTCGTATGTACTACTGAATTTACCTATAGATTCAGGTTCATGGATAAAAGTTCGTCGGTAAGTTTTTTTTAGTGTTTATATTTTGAATGGTATAGTTGACAAAATATTTGAAAATTTATAAAATATTTTTTGAATTCTACATTTTAGAATAGAAATTATATTTTGAATTGTAAAGTTTAGAAGATATTTAATAATATTAAAAATATATTGTGAATTGTAGAGTTTAGAAAATATTTGAAAATTCAGAAAATACATTCTTAATTTTATAATAAAAAATATAAAATTATATTATGAATTGTAAAGTTTGAAAGTTATTTCAGAATCTATAAAATATTTTATGAATTGTATAATTTAAAATATAAAAGTATATTATGATTTGTAGAATTAAAAAGGTATTTGAGAAACCATAAAATATCTTTCAAAATCAACAATTTAAAATTTTTAACTTGATTAAGAATAAATTAAACTTTTCGTTAAAAGGTATAAAGCAGGGAGCAAATAAAAGAAAACGCCTTTGAATTAGAATATAGGAATAGAATTCCTATGAAAACGGCTTGAATTAGAATATAGGAATAGAATTCCTAATCCTAATGAGGCAGAAACAAAATGCAACAAAAAAAATGAACAATTTAAGGGGCAAAAAAAACCAAGTTGCAGATTAAGGTGTATTTAATAAACCAGGAGGTGTATGAGGGGAAATTTTATATTGGGCCTAGGATTTTTCAAAACAATTATTTGTTGTTAGAAAGTTTGCCAACCCAAACGCTTTTTGTTTTTGTAATAATCCGTTGCATGTGAATCAAGTAGCTAAATTTTTTATTCGTGGAAATTAAACAAATGAGAACTCAGGCATCTTACTCAAACTAGTCCCCTTAACTAGTAGCTAATTCACCTCGAAACCTTGTATATTGAGAGTTAATTTATGAACTAATTAATACGAATATAAGTGACAACTCAATAATAAGATGTAAACATTCCACTCTTAAAATTTAAAATAATTACCATTTTTCAATAGAAAATATTTTATTAAAAATAAAATAAAAGGAGTTAAATAATTAAAACAACAGCAATAAATTAATAATTAAAAATGTAAATGTAAAAAAAAAGATACAAAAATCATAATCATAATCAAGATTTGAATATTAAAATTTTCTATTATTATTTTAAAAGGTAAAATAATAAAATATTAGTTCAAATTATTAAAACAAGCTACCTTATAAAACACAATAATTTTTTCAAAATTCTATTTAAAAATTTCATCAATAATTTAGATGAAATATTTAAATTTAAATTTTATTATAAACCTGACCTTTTATTTTTTAATTTAGTATAATACATATGGACAATTTTTTATCGAAATGGTTGTACTACTGAATACTCAAAAGTGCTAGTAGTTTTATCTTTATTATTTTATTGGATAAAGTTGCTTTTGATACTTCTAACAAGAAAAAACACTCAGTTCACAACTCGTTATAATAAGAAAATTATATTTGAAATTAAAAAACAAAATAAAAATAATTAAAACATTAATTTATTAAGATATTAAATGAATATTTTTAATATGGATGGATCAATCTATCACTATACAATTTATCACATTTTCCATCTCTCTCACTTTTCTTATTATTATTGTATGAGTGGTACTTGGAGCATAAGATTAATGGCCCGGCACCACGACAAAAGTCATGTGGAATATCCGAAAAAGACGAATGAAGGTTTTTTTTCACCCTTTTGCGAAAATCGATGATCACCCCACACGTTTTTTCGTATGTCGGGAAAATATTAGATTACGCCACGTCACATGACGTTATTCATGTCCAATGTCTCAGGATTCTGTTCTCACGTACTAGATTTTCCAGTTTCCGATTACGTGCAGTTGAATATACGTATATACTCTGTTAATTATCTGCTTCTATGAGCTCATCACATAAACAATCAGTTACTTAACTGCTGCTCTTCTGCTAAGGTTTTCGTTCACAAGGAATGCATTTTTCACCTTTTTTCACAATATATATTAGACATCGGAACATTTTATAATCACCACTGAAGCGTCAATTTAAAACCTTGCTTCCAAAGGGAAGAAATAAAGAAAAAAATACACAATTGGGAACGGACTGTGTGCAGAAGGGAGAAGCACTAAGTTTCTAACTGCAAAGATCATAATTAATCTCGTCAATTGGAATCATCGTTTCTTGGGCTACTTGGGTTTCTTCCTTGAATCGCACGAAAACAAACGAAGGAAAAAATGGAGCAAGGACTCAAAAACCATTCTCTTCACGGATTTCCTTGGAGCTGGAATTACGGTTGCAAACGTTTTCTTCATCTTCGTCTTGAACTTGTTGCTCACTCCTGCACCTTGATTCATCCCCATCTCGCTTTCTCTTAACTCTCTTAACTCTCTCACTCTGTATTTCTGTGTGCTTCGTATTCAGTGCACTGCTTAACTACGCTTTATATAAAAAGCAGAAGCTGCTCTCGACTCGAATGAACCAAAGGAAAATATCACGAAGTATCCGCGAAAAGTTTCCATATCGTAATATTGCCGAGTAAATTCCTAGGTATCTATGTAGGGTCAGCAGATACGCACGTTGAATGTGAATGTGGAAAAAAAGAGTCGAATCTGTCTTTTTCAATCATTGCCTTGTCTTGTCTCTTTTACATGTCTAAATAACTTCAGTACATTTCAGTTTCCTCTTCTCTTGGTTGCACGCACACCGAATTTCGTTGGTATTCTGGTGATGAAGAAGTATGGTATACATTAATGAGATATGTTGATCAGATGTTCTTACGGTGTCTGGGTATTAGAACATGATCTGTTTAATTAATTTGGATGTTTAGTTTAACACTGGTTATTATCTGGTTGGATTTGATTTTTTTTATTGTCAAAATTTTCTCAACTAACAATTTTTTTTAATATATTTTGGTTGATTGTGGTTTGGTGAAACTACACACCGTCTATTAATTATTCATGTCGTTTATGATCTTGTCAGTCTACGTGCTCCCCAGAAAATCATATCTTTTTAAGAAAAACATAAAAATCAAGTTATATGTAGGTTGTCAGCAACTTTCCGGAAAAGGTTATCTACTGCAAAAGTCCATCACAAAAGATTTTGTCACAAATTTCATGCTAAAAAAATACTATGAGACAAATTTAACTCATCTACAGATTTTTGCGTAAGTGAAATCGACACAATAATATTAGCCAAACTTACAAATAGTAAACACAAAAAAAAAAGTATGGAGAAAGCCCACTCTAAATCAATGTTTATAAAAAAAATTAAGAAAAAATAAATGTGTCGGCTTATGTGATAAACGAATAGTATTTTTTATATTTGTGGATAACATTAACTTTATTGTCAACATGATTGATACAAAATTGATATTATATTAACTTATTTGAACAAACACGAACTTGTTAAATTACTCTTCATTTAATTTCAATTTGAAACTACAATTCTATACTTTATTTAAATTAAGTTTTGATTTAAAATTAATATTGGAATTGATATCTAAATGATTGTTTGACACACAAGCATACTAACCCGAGGGATGGTTAATAAGGATGGTGTCAATTGAGGACTTTTTAGCTTCCCATTCATGTTAGAATTTTTTTCCCCTATCTAGTTGGCGTTAATTTTTTTGTAAATATCCCTCTTTTATGTCAGCCTAGCCCATGCAAATTTGTATCCCATTTTAAAGTCAACGCAAACACATTTTTCTTCCAAGGTTTTAGCCTTTGTTAGGTAGCCGATATTTAAGCGTCGATTTTCGTCTTTTAGCATTTCTCTATGGGTGACGTTAATTTATGTTTTTCTTGTAATAGGTACATTTTTATCACAAATTATTTTTATTTAGTGAGATAACATGAAAAATAGAAGGTTAGCAAATAGGTACTATCTATCTAAAAATAATACAAATGAAACGAACACAAATAAGTTTTACCACGTGTCCAAATAATAAAAATCAACAACAAAGACATCAAAATAAAAATTTCAAATATTTGTCAAAACAATAATAACTCATAGACCTAACTAAGTGAATAACTCGGACCTAAGAAAAAAAAATTAGACTACAAAAATGGTTTTGTATACGTGCACTTATTTTTTTTACAGGATTTATTAGCCAAATTTTCAAAATGTCTGCAATGATATTGAATCACAAATAATTGATTTGGGTAGTGACAATACTTTAATCAACAATATGGTAGTTATTTTACTTCAAAGTGATATTGCGACCATTTTGTCAACCAACAAATTTATACCTTTTTTCAAAGATATTGAAAAGACAAGTTAAGATTGAGAAACGACAAATTAAATTTGTAAATTAATATGTTGTTTCTTATTATTTATCTCTGAACTTTTTTTCTTAATGTATTATGGAATGTGTTTGAAGGCTTTCATTTTATAACATATTTGAAAAATAATTATCACCATGGGTAATATATAATGTTTAATGTATTATTTGACATTTCCTAGTTTTGAGATAGACTACTTAGAGTAAGTTGTTCTTTAATAAAGTTGTTTTCTATGTAAATATCATGGATTTTGCAATTTAATAAAGTTATTATGTTTGTAGATATCATGGGACTACTTAGAGGCATTGAGACTAAAAGGAGTTTGAAAAATACAAAAAAAAAAAAGGAGAAAGTTGAATGTGATCTCCATAGAGATTGATGGATAATATATTTCTTCTATTCAAATATTTAAAAATAATATTATATTTTTTAAATTATTTAATCAATGTTATTTTTTTACAATATATTTTTATTTGAGTGTTATATGTTTGGGAACTATGCTCATGAACTTATTGTGCTTTTTACATTTGGAGAGGTTTATAACACGGTTATAACTATGCAATTTGACAAGGTCAAAGTTTTTCAAGGTATATTATTCTATAGCATTAAATATGATTTTTGTCCATATACTTTCACGTGAAATTGGTTTTCATCCTTAGTCCAAACTTTAGACCTCTTGGATACGTGTGATAAGAAAACTATTGAAATAGGTTATTTCCGGTATGCACTAAGATGTTTAAAATATTTAATGTTGACTTTATTGTTGACGTGAATCTTACAATATTCTAATATCATCCACGCTGAAAATTCATTTCTTAAGTAAAAAAAACACAAATAAGAACTCATTCCAGTAATTTCTTTACTACAACTATTCAGAAAATTTAAGTTTGAACTAGAAAAAAAAAACCAATTTTATGTTATAAAAGAGGAACGAAAAACATATTTAACCCTATTATATAAAAAAAATTATATTTTGTTGTGTTAATTATCTTTTCGTCCCTCATATTTGTTGAAGAGATGAAAATCACAAATTGAATGACATTAAATATACATATTAGATTGAAAGTAAGTGCAACTATTATGCTTTTAAAAAACTTTAATCAGTCAAATCATCTTTCTAATGAAAGAAGGTTGCAAGTGAATTATGTGAAAGAAGAAAAAATGTTATATTACCATCATTATAGGTAAAAGTATTGGTGAGAAAATATATATAAAAAAATGAATTTAATTCCTTCCAATTGAAATTATCTTTCAAAGTTTCAAAGAGTACAACATTCTCATATATTTATATTTTGCAATGAAAATAAATAAATAAAAGGTAAATATCAATCACTTATTAAATTTAGACTTTATATTCAGGATGTGCACTATCCACATAAATGGTCAATTACGTGTGATTGTTTATAGAGTAAAAACAAAAACAAAAAAGACATAATCTTTTTTACATATAAATTTTTTATTTAGATTCGAGCTCATACTATTATGTTGTTCTTTCAAAGTTTTTGATAAAAAGTACCTATTTCAAATTTTTTAACTAGTTATAATTGATGCAGTGAAACCAAATTCATGATTAAGTGAGACAATTCTAAATTATAATTATTAACAACAACTTCAAAAGGTATATATATTCCATTTAATTATAATTTAAGCTGAACTTTTTTTTTATGGAAAAAAAAATAGGAAGATACCACCTTTACTTATTGTTATTATTTATTTATATACCAAACACACAAACACTATTACAAATACTTATATACATGTATATAGGAAGGTTTTTATTTTGTTACTAAATTTATTTTAAGTTAACGATTATTAATTGTTGTTTAATCTAAATTTGAATCATATTAAAAAATTAACTTTAAATTTAGCTTAACCTTATAAAATTATAATATTTAATTAATGTGAGATCTCCAACACATCACTTCCTAAGATAAACACTAAATGATTTTGATACTATATTAAAAAGTGAACTTTAAACTTAATTAAACCTTACAAAATCGATTTATTAGATAAATTTTGCACTCACTTATATATTATAAAATGTTTGGATCTTTAATCATATGCAATTTCCAATATTTATTTTGTTTAACTCAATTACCACATGTTGTTTAAAACAATTATATAATGCAATATATTCTATTAAAAAATATAAAT
This sequence comes from Phaseolus vulgaris, assembly GCF_051622355.1. Classification (NCBI taxonomy): domain Eukaryota; kingdom Viridiplantae; phylum Streptophyta; class Magnoliopsida; order Fabales; family Fabaceae; genus Phaseolus; species Phaseolus vulgaris. The sequence continues at coordinate 21,849,183 of NC_143506.1, read as the reverse complement.
AACTTAAATACATTTTCACAATAAAAGTATTATTATTCAATTTTACAAAATAAAATACTTATATTAAATTTCAATTATATTTTTATAAATTTAAATTTATATAATAAATATATTTTATTTAAAAAATATGTGTGTTTTTGTTAGGGTAGAAATACTAGTTTATTAAAATATGAAGATATGCACAAAATTAGTTCCTTCTAATATGGACCCGCAGGAATTGATTGTTGAATCGCCTTTTGTAACATCCCTGAAAATAACATCTAACTATTACAATACAGGTTCTACATATTTCTATACACACTTGGAGTTTTTCAAAACATTCCTAATACATGATTAAGATTTGTAGAAATACAAATATTTACATATACACAGCTCAAAATAAAACTCTGAAACCTCTAAGGCTCTCCTGCACCTGTATGGTCATCTGCTCGTATACATAGTACAGTCATCGCAGTTTAAACACAACAAGAAAAGCAAGGGTAAGCTAGTGAAAATAGAATTTTATAATATACACAATTAAATCAAAAGAGAAAACCAAATTACATGATCAATTTATCAAATTATTCAAATTTCTTCAAATCTCAGCAATAAACAATCACATAGATCTCACATGGATCTACACATCCAGAATATTCAACAAACAACGTCTTCCGGAAGACCCGTATTAAGTAAGTCCTACCAGAGATTAACACCTGATCCAAAAATTACCCAACAGAAAGGATCAGGGTAAGTTCAATACAACCCAAGCTGTGCATCTCATATGTCACGGTGTGCATGAACTCCCCCATCAGCTTCTCACTACTTGATATCTTAGTCTATGTGACTTAGATTATCAGTGAAGTTCAGAGATCTCTGTTACCACATAGGCATCAATACTTAATACCCAGCAAACATCAGTCCATACATTATCCCAAATGTATGAATTCAATTCCATACCATTCTGTCATACAATATCATTCAAAAAGTGATCCACAATATTCAAAAGTGTAATTAACATAAAAAAACAACACTTAAATATTAAACCATCAAAATATAATATTTTTACAAATTTAAATAATATATAAACAAACAACCCAATATATATAAACACACAACATCCCAGCAAGAGAAATTGAATATTGGGACCACGTCCCTTCCGCATTCAGATCTTCTATCCTAAGGTGCTATTAAAAATTAAATTTAGCTTCCCTTACCTCAATTGCTTGCTTTCCAAGCAACTTTTAATTTTATTCCCCACCGTTTGGATAAACTTCAAGATTTACGGGCCTAATGCAAATTATCCAAACAGAACAAAAATTCAGTATATAATAGAATAAGTTGAGAGGATTAAACTTCTCAACTGACCCCACAAAGATTGATGACTAAATCCTAAGGAAAAAACAGATAAGAAAGGATATTTAGAGTAAAAATGAACTTACTCTGTTTGAAAGTCTGATTGGGTAGAAATGTTCCTTAACTTCTCTGCTAGAGCGTGGTATGATCAGATTCTAAAATAGATTAGGTATGAAGTGAGAAATTAAGAGAGAAGGGAGATAAGAAAAGTTGGTAGAGAGAAAAAGTGATTTGGAAGAAATAAGAATGTGAGGCGCGCTGTGTTTCTGTTTCTTTAAAAAAGTGCCGTTACACCTTTGCTTTGAATAAATATCACCTCTTCTCATTATCTTCTTTTATTGTCTATTTGACGGACAAAGATAACTTCGGACTTTGTTGAAAACAAAAAGAACTACAAATCATGGTTCCAGTGATTAAAAGTTAAGTTTCCGTTTCCATGACTGTATCATTTTATTCTGCAGTCCAAGCCACGAAGAGTAAGAAACTTTCTCAATAGTTTACTACAAATATTTTTTTTTTCATTTTTACTTTCTAAATTATGTTTTCCAGTGTTTGTATATATATATATATATATATATATATATAGGATATTGTTCATATTATTATTGTTTTAATAATATTATTAAATTAATAGTATATATAAAGGGAAAGGGAATTTCGATTATAACCGTTTTTTTTATACAAATGTTTAATGATTCTTCTTTTATTTAATATATTTCATTCTATTAGTATAATGAATTATTTTATCATTTCATATGAATTACTTAAAAATTTAAATTATTGTTTAATTTTTAAATTAATATTATTAATAATATTAATGTACAACTTTTATCTGCAAACGATCTTCTACATTCTTCCCTTAATTCCATTAAAAAGTGAACTTTAAGTTTAACTCATCTCTAACGGATGTATAATTTCTAACAAATTTCTTATTTTAAGACAATAACAAAAAAGAAAGAGAGAGCAACTCTCACTCATTCCCACACCAAATCTTATATATCAAATAAAATAACTTTCATTTCCAATCACTCTCTTCACTCTATTTCAAGTAACTATATTTTATGGTAAAACCATTATTCTTTTGTATATACCATCAAGTACCAGTGGAAGAAGAGAAAAAACTTGAAGAAGAAGAGATACTCAAACCAGAGAAGAAGAAAAAATAGATTGTTTAATCAATTCTTCATTTTATTTTACATGTTAATTTTTGTCTTTCATCTAAATTTATTTTTGTATGTATGTTAAATTTTTATCATCGTAAAATATGAGTAAAAGAAAAAGATGCATATACACAGTAATTGCAATTGTGTATTTCGCTAGTTAATAATAATTGTAATGATATTAACAACGCTAATAATAATATTAATAAAAAATTAATAATATTAATATTAATGATATTAATATTCATATTAATAATAATATATTTATTAATAGTATTAATTTAAAAATATCATTATTAAGATTATTCTATTGATATATAGATTAATAGGTAAATTTACCTGTAGATTTGTATTTATAAATAAATTTACTTTTCGAATTTGTATCATAAATAATCTAATAGTAATAATAATAATATTTAAAATAATATGAATAATAATATTAACATTATTATAATTATTATTTTTAATATTAGTATTATTAAAATTATTATTATTATTAATATTATTTATATGGATATGTAAATATATTATTCATGACTTTGTATTCGTAAATAAATTTATTTATTCATTTATATTTATAATATTAATATTAATAATAATAATAATAATAAAAATAATAATATTATTGTTGTTATTATTATTATTACTAACAATTTTTTAGATAATGTAATAATTTGTGTGTAATATTAAATTTATATATGGATTGTTTATGAATCTATATATGTGAAAATTTATATTTAATAATTTGCAAATAAATTTAAGATTTTTTTGTAATAAATAGATATGATGCATAATATAATGTTTCAGTAATTTATTTTTTTTATAAATAACTAACAAAAAAATTATTTGTTATATTTTGTATAATATGTAAAAAACAAAAATATAAGCAAGCCGAGTGATAAAATAACAAAGCTATTTTCACAGTCTAAAGTTCACTCACATTATTCACTTTATTTAATTTGTAAATAACATCAATTATTAAAATGCGTGTCGGGAAATTTTTCACATATTAATGATATAAAATTCAATGTATCAACGTTAAGAAGTTAAATAAGATGTGGTCCTTATCTATGCTTTAGAAGTTATTTTAATCGCTTAAGCTTAAAAGGATTCCCTTTAACACTTATATTTTGTTGTCGTTTTGTGAGATTATGTGCTGTCCATATTAAAGTTGGCACATCTCGTACACTTTTATTATATAATGTCATCAATCAAGTTGCTATGGGAAACAAGGTGTCAAATTAGAATTTTATTCTAATATTTATTGGGAAAATATTTAGTTAAATATTAATTTTGAATTTTTTTCTAGTGTCACTTCATCACTAAAAGATTAGTAAAAAAAAAATTCAATCTCCAACATCATTAAAATAATTTTCATTTATACCAATTTAAATAATGGTAGTCAATATAAATTGAAAAAAAAATAATATTTTTTTTAATATTAATTAAAAAATATTTGATAAATTTTGACCAATTTTTTTAACTAAAGTCAATTAAAAATATCTTCAATAATTAATAATAGTTTGATACTTAAATACATTTTTTAAATTTGATAGTAACGAGAATACTTTATGTAAATGAAAAAAAATGTAATTATATTATCTAAAAAGAATATGTTAAAAAATAAAATAATTTAAAATAAATTTATCAAATTTAATATATTTAAATGTTTAAAAAATTGAATTATATTGCCATAAAAGATATATGGATGTAATATAAGCATAGATCTTGAGAAAAGATGTGAATTCAATATAAGCAAAGAACTTTTGTGGAAAGATAGTGAAGTACGAGAAATAATGATGGCAACATCCCTAATAAATAATACTATGAAAAGTGTGATGAACTCTACCTATTTTGATTCAACTCGATTATATAATAAACGATATTATTTATTTAACAATTTTATTATTAAAAATAATTCATAATTATTTTATTAATATTATAAGTTATTGTAATTATTTATTTTTAAAATTATTTAATTTAGTGATCTAATTTAACCCAACTTACTATATAGTAAGAGATAAACCATCAAAGTCAAATTACACTCAACACAACTTGCATCATATTAATTATTAATAATTTTCATTATCTGTTACAATCTTTTGAAACTTCTCTTTACAATTTGTTTCATATAAGGTTATTTGACATAAAGTGTCATTGCCTTAAACTGCAATTAATACTGTAACTTTTAAGAAAGAACTTCATAAAAGTTGGGTATAAAAATTAAAATATTTAATTTGCAATAAAGTAATTGGTTGATTAATTGATTGGTTTAAAAGTATATAGCTAAGTTGGGGATAAAGGTTAAAATATTTTTATAAGTTGGATCCAATTGAAAAGGGGAAAATGGTGAAGAGTGACGCGAACTGAAACGTCATATTTCTTGCATCACTTTCTTTTGTCATCAATGACATAACTAAAACACCAGAAAATGCTCCATCGCTCTCACAAAACAAAATTACTATTATTGGACCTACTAAATTTCAGGTTTTTATAACATTTATAAAAGTTCTCAGATTGAGATTATTTCTTTTTATGCAATAAAAATTAAAAATGGAAAAAATACTTAAACACTTTAAAATTAATTTTTTTATACATTATTAATTAAGTTTTTTTTTTAAAAAAAAAATATTTTATACATACACATACAAAGAATGAATGTTATTATTTTAACTGTTATCAAGTTCCACAAGATATAGTGTTTTAATGGATGACTTATTAATTCAATGGAGGACTAGAAGATGAACTTGACAGAACATCACATTCAAATATGTATTTATCCAAAAAAGAAAAAATAATATATATATATATATATATATATATATATATATATATATATATATTTAGTAAAACTGAACTCTAAATTGAAAAGATGATTGGTGTATAGAAGACAAATTCTCTCTCTCTTCTCTCTCTAAATTTTATTTTTAAATAATAAAATATTCATACTACAGTATCTTTATCATTTTTTTTTTCTTTTTAATCCAAGTCCTAGAAGTGAGAAATGGTTCCTTCATAAACTGTCTTCATTCATTCCACCTCTGGACAATTATTAAAACACAGATTCTTAGCTGGACGAATCCAACAGACAAACCAAGCCAAAAAGATGGTCAAAACTCTTTTAAACGGAAGGATAAAATGAAACTCCATTGGTGACTCGAGTCAGAGTTGGTGAAGGTTAATTATTTTAATATCTAAAATATTATTTAATTTAGTCATACAATAAATAATTATTTTTTATTTTTAAAATTAATTAATTAATTTATTTATTTAAAATTTAAAAGAAAAATTTGTTAGATAAAAATATGACTTTAAAGGTGATTAAAAAATGTATTTGTTAATAATAATAAATATAAAAATTTAATGATTTTATTATTTGAACAAGTTTGTCATATTTTTAATGTGTTAAACTCACCTAATTTTAAAAAAAATATACTTTTTTAGTTTTTGTATCTTTTAATATTTTTTCTAATATCAAAACTGAAACCAAATTTCAAATTATAAAAACAATATTGACAAAAAAAATTGATTTTATAATCTATAACATTGATTCCACTGTGAAATTTTGATTTTAAGATGGACAAGTGAGGGAGAATGACAATGAAAGAGGATAATGAGAACTTATAACATCGTGTGACCCAATTCGAGTAATCTCTGGTTGGATTTGATTTTGGATTCTACTCATCTTTAAAAGTCACAATTACATGCCAGCACTTTTGGATCTTAATACTTGCATTTTTATAACTATATATTTACTCTAGTGTATATGGAACATATTAAAGTGTAGTATTTTTGAAGTTTTGGTTGTCGCAGCTGCAAACTATTAACAAAATTAAGTTTTCTAATTTGTAGTTTTGGTCTTTTCTATTACTTGTTACATTATGTATTATGTTTTGAATTTTTAGTTAAGTATTATTACGAAGTGGACTTTAAGCCTAACTCAACCCCATAAAACCGGCTCATAGGGTTGAGGTTTGCACCCACTTATATACAATGAAAGGCAAAGGCTCTAATCTCTAGTCGATGTGGGATCTCCAACACACACCCTCACGTCGAGACTGCCAATTCGTGTGGGGGACTATATATTTTGGGTGGTCCGATAGCGGTCCGATAGGCCCAACAAATACTCGCTAGGATAGGCTCGAAATGGCTCTGATACCAAATTAAGAAGTTGACTTTAAGCCTAACTCAACCCCATAAAACCGGCTTAGAGGGTTGAGGTTATTTGGAGATCCCACATCGACTAGATATTAGAGCCTTTCATTGTATATAAGTGGGTGCAAACCTTAATCCTATGAGCTGGTTTTATGGGGTTGAGTTAGGCTTAAAGTCTACCTTGTAACAAGTATTTTTTTAACTCATTTCATTTATAGGTTATATAAGATGTATTATAAGAAAATTATTAAATAAAAACTAATTTTATAAATTAAAATAATTAGTTATTATTTTATAAACTAAAAAAACTATTGATATCTAAAATGATTTCTATTATTAATAAAAAATTATAAAATGGCTTCTAAATTGGTATCTAATTATTAACTACAAAAGTTTTAACTACTTACTACTTTATATTCTAAATTAGTCTTTATTAATCTTTTAAAAACTAATTTAAAATCTAAAATATTAGTGTTAAAACTTATGTAGCTAATTTAGATACAAATTTAGAAATTATTTTATAATTTTTTATTAATAATAGAATGAATAATTTTTTAGTCTTTAAATTAATATTTTAGTTAATATAGTGATTAATTATTTTTTTATCTAAATTTGATTAATATTTAATGATTTTCTTATAGTAAGGTAGTTTTTGAGATTATATGTTTTAAATTGTAATGAATTTAATTTGGAGATTTCTATTTTTTTTTATATGAGTTGAGATATTTCCCAATTATTTTATTTTATTTAATATAATTAATTTATTGTAAATGAAAAAATATTTTTATCTAAAAGTGTTATCTTGTATTTTTTTATGTCTTTTTTATAATATAATTATTCAATTTCACAAAATTAATTGTCATTGCTTGACGACGCTTATAAAAAAAATCATCATTATTATCTGTCATTAATGACTTACTTTGTGTTAGTGACTGTTTTTTATTTTATTTACATTTGTATTAAAATATAATAACAAATTAATAACTATTTTTTTATATTTTACATCAATATTTCCAAAAAAAATAGCATTTTATACTTTTTATACGACAATTTATAATTTGAAGATCTTATAGTTTTATCATATATTCTTAATATATAATAAAAAAATAATTTAATTTTTGTAATTTTTTTTTACATTTTAAAACTGATTTTAATCTTTTACGGTTTTTTTATTTAAATTTTCGTCAATACCAATTTTTTAAATAAAAAAAAATGTGGGTGTTATACTTTATTAAAGTATAGAAAGGAAGAACATTATTTTTTAAAAATATAAGTAAAATTAATATTTAATTAAATATTAGAGATATCTGAATATGAATTTATTAAAGAAATATATTTATTTTAAAATTAAAAGATTGTTATTAACATGATCTTAGGAAGGTAACTCCAATCCTTTTAAATTAAATGCTAAATTAAAACACCTATCTTAAAATTTTTGGTGTCTTAATATCAAATAAAAAAATAGTGATAGTAACAAAATTTTATAATTTTATTTATAATTATTATATCAATTAGGATTGGACAATGTTTGTCCGACCAGCTATAATTAATGCATAGAAATATATTAAGAAGATACATAAGATAATTCAATTTAGATTGTGTGTTTGGTTTTGGGGTGATGGAGGTTGAGGGTGAGAGTGAATGAAAAGTTGAGGGTATTTAGGATTCTCTCTTGAAGAAAAATGAAAGTGAAATGAGATGAAAAGACCAGGATGCCCTTCATACAATAATATTAATAATTATATATATATATATATAACATAACATAATTTAAAAAATCATAAATAATATTAAAATTATCTAAATAAATTAACTTAAGTAACAAAATTAATTTAAATTAATAAAATAAAAAATAATAAAATTATACTTACATTTAAAGTTATATTTAATTATTTCTTTAAATTTTATATATTTTTTTATTTATAAATGAAACTTTAAATTATTTTAATTAACTAAAATATGCACAAAATTAATAATTATTTATTCTTTTTATATATATAAGAATAAATTTGTAATATTATAATTTATTCTATTTAAACTTTCATCACATCACTCACTAACTCAATAACTTTCTTTACAAATTCACTATAACATACTTTAATCCAAATATACTTTTTCACACTTTCTTCTCACACCCTCACTCTCCCACATCCTCAACTTTCCATTCCCCAATCCAAACAATATATATAAAAATAAAATATATTTTTATCAATATATTAATCTTACTTAAACAAAATATATTTACTTTTTGTCGTAAAGCCAGAACTAAGGATTAAACACCAGGGAAAAAACACAACTAAAGAAAACTAAAGAAGTGTTTAACCAACAACATATCTCCTATACAAATAAATTATAAAACAAGAAATGAATATCCCTAAACAAATATAATTCCCATAAACTTTACAATTTTTAATAAATATAAATTAATAACAAAGAGCGTGCTACATAAAGGATAATTATCTAATAACATTCTCAATAAAATAATTTACTAATATATAACTTAATACATGATATATATATATATATTACTCTTTTTATGCTGCATATATTATTGGTGGTTGAATTCATTGTTATTTTTCTATTCTTCGTTTTGTCAAATGTGCCTTTTTGAATTTTCTACATGTTACGTCAGCAAATGCCTATAAACAGTGATTTATATTCTTCCTAATCATTATCCTATTATCCATACATCATCATCATAATCATTATTATTATTAATTATTATTATTATTATTATTATTATAAAATCAAGAAAAAGTAGGAATGCGTATTGTTTGCTAATATAATAAATTTTCATAAATAGCCAGTTTATGATAAAAGTGAATTAAAAAAGTTCTCTTAACTTTATATTTATTCCAAAAGGTTAGGTGTTAGGATTACTCTATTAATATAAACTTTTCTAATTAATATAAATTGAACTATTAATATTGACACCACATATTAAATATATGTTGAGTTAATCGTGTTATAAATATAGTATATGAATAATATTATAAACTAACAAAATTTATTTATAGTGTAAATCTAAAAAAAAGAGTGTTCGAGAAAAATTATATATGTATGACGGATAATATATGGCTCTTTAGGTAATACTCAATCATCATATAGATTAGAGTATATATATATATATATATATATATATATATATATATATATATATATTTATAGTTGTACTTAACTATAATTATCTTTTTGTTTTTATATTTAGAGTTAATATTTAATTTATTATAGTGGTTTTTGGAAAAATCAATTTGATTTTAAGATTTTTTAAAAAATATAGAATTTGATCATAAGAAAATAGAAGAGCTTAAGAAAAAACATGATAAAAAAAAAAAAAGTAGAAGTGAGGGCTGAAGTTGTGTGTATAAAATCTAATCACTGTAAGAGAATTTTTTCCTTTTCAAATTTGATTAAAGAAAATTAGTTTACATAGAAGAAATCTATATATATGATATGATATTGTAGATGAACTAGTTTTATATAAACCAATCTTATATATGAAATAATTATTTTTTTTATATCTAAAAAGGTCTCGTTATTAGTGCAAATTTCTATAGGGATAGAAAAGTAAAGTCTTTGCATTTCAACTTAAATTTTGAATTGAAAATTAATAATTTTCGATGAAAAAAAAAATTCAAAATAATTTGTTCAATAACTATTATTTTTAATTTTTAATTCTTATTATTTAATTATTAATTATTTTAATTGAAAAAGTTTTGATAATTGAAAAAGAAGTCTGGCTTCTGTTATTGCTGCTCAATTGGCAGTAGGACTTGGTTCTATTGGACTTGGGGTTGGTTAAGGCACTGTTGCAGCGCACGGCAAGTCCTAAGTCCTAGAGGGGATTGCATGACAACTAGAGGAAGAAGAGAAAATAAGGAGGTACTTGATGTGACACACAAGGTAGGAGTGTAGTGCATAGCTAAAGCCCACGTGTTATGAATCTTAAGTTTCTCTTTCTCTTTCACCCTCACTGTAACAACCTAGCGTTTTTGCATTCGATGTAACTATTATCGGACAAAATCATTATTAGACTTAATTAGACTTAATTACAAATGAGTCTATAATTAGACTTAATTAATATTACCGGACAAAATCATTATTAGACTTAATTAGACTTAATTACAGGAATATAATCACTATTAATGAGTCTATAATTAGACTTAATTATAGGAATATAATCACTATTAATGGGTCTATAATTAGTCTTAATTACAGATGTTATGTTAGAAAAAGAATCTGTACGGTTCTGTACGGTTCTAATGCTATATATATATATATGTATCATTGCTATAGATGAAAGACAGATTGAATAAAACAGAAAATATTCTTTCATGGTATCAGAGCACAAAACTCTGATACCCGACAAACACAAAGCAAAGGCAACGGTGCACAACCATGGCAGATGCACCAGAAAAGAATAATGCCAACAAAGCAGAGCACGAAGGAGGAGGTGCTAAGAAGACCTACTCGCCATATGATCTCAACGCGAGTGACAATCCCGGAAACATAATCACGCAAGTCCAATTGCGCGGAGAAAATTACGACGAATGGGCAAGAGCAGTAAAGATCTCGCTTCGTGCCCGGAGAAAATGGGGCTTCATTGATGGAACACATATCCAACCAGAGGATGAGGCACCCGACCTTGAAGATTGGTGGACCGTGCAGTCCATGATTGTCTCTTGGATTCTAAACACCATTGAACCAAGCTTACGATCCACAGTAGCATATGCTGAGACTGCACATAACTTGTGGGAAGACATTAAAGAAAGATTCTCGGTCGTGAATGGACCTAGAATTCAACAACTAAGGTCGGACTTGTCAAGATGCAAGCAGGAGGGAATGGTGGTGGCAACTTACTTTGGAAAATTGAAGGTCCTTTGGGATGAGCTTGCTAACAGTGACAAAATTCCATCTTGTACGTGTGGTGGATGCAAGTGTGGGATTGGTGCTCAGTTGGAAAAACGAAGGGAGGAGGAGAAGGTTCATCAACTCCTTATGGGGTTGGATGACGCAAGCTACGTAAGATCAAACATTCTGGCCTCAGACCCATTGCCGTCTCTGAACCGCGTATATGCTATGTTGGTACAAGAAGAAAGAGTGAGAATGATGGCCAAATCAACAGAAGAAAGGGGGTTGGTCGTGGGTCTCGCGATGCAGGCCAACTACAAAGAAAAAGGGCGTGGTGATATGGTAGAAAAATTAATGATGTGCAGTCATTGCGGTAAAAATGGTCACGACATGAAGGGATGCTTCCAATTGATCGGATATCCCGAATGGTGGGGTGACAGACCAAAAAGTGAAGGCAAATGGATGATTGTGGATGATTGTTCACTTATGGGGTCCTTATAAAACTCCTTCATCTTGTGGTGCTTCATATTTTTTGACAATTGTGGATGATTGTTCACGGACCGTTTGGATCTATTTGTTAAAAGAAAAAACAGAGGTATCGGTGACTTTGAAAAAAAATTTCACACTCGTTGAGAGGCAATACAACAAATGTGTTAAAATGGTTCGCTCTGACAATGGAACCGAATTCATGTGTCTAAAACAATATTTCATTCAACAAGGTATCCTTCACCAAACTTCCTGTGTCGGGACCCCGCAACAAAATGGACGCGTCGAACGCAAGCATCGGCATATTCTGAATGTTGCTCGGTCATTACGGTTTCAAGGCAATCTTCCCATTAAATTTTGGGGGGAATGCGTTTTGACTGCAGGCTACTTAATCAATCTCACACCATCCTCCATTCTAAAAGGAAAAATCCCTTATGAAGTGATCCATGGATGTGTACCCAGTTATGCGCACTTACGAGTATCTGGTTCATTATGTTATGCTCATAATCAAAATAGACAGCAGGATAAATTTGATAGTCGTAGCCGAAAATGTGTGTTTGTCGGGTATCCATATGGCCAAAAAGGATGGAAATTATTTGATTTGGAAACAGAAACTTTCTTTGTCTCTCGTGATGTACATTTTTTCGAAAATAAATTTCCATATTTTGAAGCCAAAAAGATGGACACTGCACCACCATTGCAAAACCCAATTATTGCCAACTCTTTAGAAACTGGAACGGACCCACATTTTCTTCATGAAGTTGCCTCCTCAAACCTAGATGAATGCATCGTCAACCAACCCATTGCATCTCCCATCCCAGCCAAGGAGGATGCTACCCTCACAGATGACTTCGACCACACTATCAACGACTCCGATCCGTGTATAGAAGCCTCGACGCTACCCGCGGATCCACCGCCGCGTCCGACGAAGACGGCGCCGTCGGTTTCTTCACCACCGCTGACGGCCGCGGTTCCCCTTGGGCGAGGGCATCGCGCGAAGCTGCCTTCCGTACGGTTATGCAATTTTGTCGCAGCCACCACGATACCGTCAAGCCCCTCTGTTCCGTCACCTCCTTCAACAGAATCCTCAGGTGTTTCGTATCCTATACATGATTTTGTGAATTGTGATTCCTTTTCTAAACATCATCAAAGTTTTCTTGCCTCTTTACACACCGAGCAGGAACCCCTGTTCTTTTCTCAAGCGGTCCGAGAACCCCGGTGGCGTGATGCTATGGCACAGGAGATTCATGCTCTCGAACTCAATGACACCTGGAAACTCACCGCTCTCCCTCCTGGAAAGAAGGCACTTGGGTGTAAATGGATCTACAAAATCAAATACAACTCGGATGGAACAATTGAAAGATTCAAGGCTCGATTGGTAATTCTTGGCAATCATCAAGTGGAGGGTTTGGATTACAACGAGACGTTTTCTCCTGTCGTAAAGACGGTAACCATTCGCACAACTCTAGCAGTAGCAGCCGCAAAAGATTGGGAGCTTCATCAGATGGACGTTCACAATGCGTTTCTCCATGGTGATCTTGATGATGAGGTTTATATGAAACTCCCTCCTGGCTTCCAAGAATCTCAACCAGGGGCAGTGTGCAAGCTTCAAAAGTCTCTATATGGCCTCCGACAGGCCCCCAGGTGTTGGTTTGCTAAACTATCTTCTTCTCTCACTCGTTACGGCTTCCAACAATCCCCGAAGGATCATTCCCTGTTTACTCTCAATAATAATGACATACAGTTGGTTGTGCTAGTCTACGTTGATGATCTTGTGATTGCAAGGAATAATGGTACTGCCATCCAATGTTTTAAAGGCTACTTAAATCAATGCTTTCATATGAAAGATTTAGGCCGCCTCAAGTACTTCCTGGGGGTTGAAGTTGCTCGCTCCCCCAACGGAATCTTCCTTTGTCAGAGGAAATATGCCTTAGATATCATTACTGAAGTCGGATTGTTGGGTGCAAAGCCCGCCACTACACCATGTGAAGAAAATCACAAATTGAGCTCCGCTACTAGTTCTTTTCTTTCTGACCCGGCTACTTATCGTAGATTTGTTGGGAGGTTAATTTATCTGTGTTTCACTCGACCTGACCTTGCCTACAGTGTCCAAGCTTTATCTCAATTTATGCAAAATCCACGCTCCGAGCATTGGCAAGCTGCTCTTCGTGTTGTTCGATATTTAAAAGGGCATCCTGGACAAGGAATACTCCTACCTCGAGAGAACAACTTACAACTCTTTGGGTGGTGTGATTCTGATTGGGCAAGTTGTCCACTGACACGTAAATCTCTCACCAGATGGTTTATTCAACTCGGCACTTCCCCAATCTCTTGGAAAACCCAGAAACAACAAACGGTTTCTGCCTCCTCTGCTGAGGCTGAATATCGATCAATGGCTAAGACCACCCGAGAATTAAAGTGGATTAAAGACATTCTCGCTTCTCTACATGTTCCTCATCCTGACCCAATTCGTCTTTATTGTGATAGTCAAGCAGCACTTCACATTGCTAAAAACCCGGTCTTCCACGAACGCACCAAATACATTGAAGTTGACTGCCACCTTGTTCGAGATGAAATCATTCACAAACGCCTTCTTCCATCCTATGTGCCCACACATACACAACTAGCTGACCTTTTCACCAAAGCTCTCGGTGCTAAAAAGTTTGGAGCCATCTTGGTCAAGTTGGGCATTCAAGACTTACATGCTCCAACTTGAGGGGATATTACCGGACAAAATCATTATTAGACTTAATTAGACTTAATTACAGGAATATAATCACTATTAATGAGTCTATAATTAGACTTAATTATAGGAATATAATCACTATTAATGGGTCTATAATTAGTCTTAATTACAGATGTTATGTTAGAAAAAGAATCTGTACGGTTCTAATGCTATGTATATATATATGTATCATTGCTATAGATGAAAGACAAATTGAATAAAACAGAAAATTAATATTCTTTCAGTAACCATTATCACCTCCATCGCATATCCTCTGGCCAACCCTTTTACTGCAGGATACACTGCTGCTGCGAGATGCATCATTGTTGTTGTCGTGGGATGCATCATTGTCGTTGTCATAGGATGCGTCGTTGCTGCTGTCACGAGATGCACTGTTACCATTGTCATGGGATGTGTTGTTGAGTCTTTGGCCACTCACAGTTTTATTGTTATCCATTTTTTTTTTAATTTTTCCTTATGTTAAATCTACAATACCCAACAATCAAAATCATAATGTTGTGCCATACTCTCAATGTTCCCAAAAGCTTCTACAATACCCTCAGTGTTCACAAAATTTTATGTAATACCCTCAATGTGGAGATTACGACCAAAAGCAAAGAAGGAGGAATGAAAGAAGAGAGAATGAAAGGGTGAATTTGTGGGAAGAGTTTGAATTGAAAAAATGAGGATCAAAATTGTTTTTGGCTATGATAGAGGATATGATAAATGATGAAGAAGAAGTCATTGTTGTGAAAGTGGCCACCACAGAAAGATGATTATGGTTGGGAGAGAGAGGGGCGAAAGGGGAGAGAAAATGGTTGAAGGTAATGATAGGGATATGACGTGGAGATATGTATGTGGAGATATGTATGTGTAGCACTATTAGTTACAATTGTGATCTCATCAAAAGTTAACTAGTTAGAGAGAATTTGATGGAAGAAACTAAATTGTATATTTTTTAAAAAAATCTTGAGACCGAGTTAATTTTTTTAAAATTACTCTTGTAAATTGAATATTAACTCTAAAATCAGAGATAATTATACATTGTTTTTATGTTTTTACGGTTGATTGCGTAATTGAACTTAGCTCGGATAAAGGGCAATATTCATATCAAAATGGGTTTTCTATTTTCTATTGCAGTTGTCTACAGTAGGTGTGAAAGCGTTTATATATTTTTTTCTATTAGAATAATCAAATTCGAATCTTCACTGATTGCGGATTTTTCGGCATATGGTGTTTCTCTAACCCATACTAAAGAGAGAAATTAATAATAAAGGTTTCTCTTGCAATCTCTTTGTTGCGTTACTTCTCATTTCTCATCTTTTGGGGTAATTTGAAAAACACATTTCTTCATCTATAACACATTCTAAACCAAAGAAAGTCCCTTCTCTTTTTCTGTGACACAAATCCAATTTGGTTGTTTTGTTTAATATGATGATGTTTGCATGATTTGTTTGCCCTGAATAGTTTATGTACATGTTACTCTTTGTTTATTCAAGGTTCGGTTGCGGTGGAATGAAGTACACCGAACTCAGAAATCTTAAACATAGAAATTCAATTCGAGTTTGAGATTAAGTATAAATATTCTTTAAATATATCGCCGAGTTAACGTATGAGTGATGTGATCATGATTTTGCTTAATGCGATTGTGAACAGAAAATAATTGTGACTTACATGAATTAAATGTTTAACATGCTTAGCATATGCATTTTAAAAAACTCCATGTAAGTCAAAAGAAAAGAAAATTGACAAAAACATCTGACCACTGGAACATATAGGGAAATTTTCCAAACGAATTAATGATACTCAATATTCGACAACTCTTATTACAAGATAGGTGGATGTTACATAATTATGATTTTTAGTAAATTGAGTCTTGAAAGGGACAGAAAGCCCTTGGCTTAGAATTTTTAGTGAAATCGATTTCAATTTGAAAAATGTTACTTTCTGTTTCATGAAAGCAGCAGAAAGAATTATTCGCTGTCCGGCAATCGAGTTTTGAATTTTCCCACTTTCTCTAACTCATTGTCTGTATCTTCTTTCCCTGAATTAGATGCTCCAAAGGTGAAAAATAACTTGGAAAAGAGGACCAAAACCTGCATTAATTAATTATGTATAAACTTTTTTGGAGCATACATTTGCGAGGACCTCTTTATTTTAGACACCGAAAGAGGTATTTTACCTCGCTTTCTGTCTCTTAACTCGGGGAAAACTACTTTATCCTAAAGTAAAAAAGGCCATGATAGAAGAAAGTGGGTTTTAATTAGTTTTGATCACTTCAATGAGGATACTTCAAATGAGTAAATTCTGATGCGAAATAATCATGAATAAAGTAGTACATAGAAAAGTAAAACGTGTAGAGTAGCACAGTAACATTTTTACGAGGATTCCACGCAGAGCATGTGAGCGCGTTTTTGTGAGCACGTACAAGTCAGAATCGTAAGCTACGTCCGTCTCAAACCACCACTCACTTCCACGGTTATAAATAGGTCAGTGAAACTATGAATTACTGGTTCCACATTTGGGTTTGCAGTTAAACTACATGAACTGTTCTACATTAAATGGATAAAAATCACATCAAAGAGACAGTATTGGATTGCAAGTTTTGATCGGTTTAGTGACGTGTCGCATATCTGGTTTTCAGGTAAACCGATGGAACCGGTTGGCCTGAATCGAGTTAACTGTACTCACTACTACTACGCTTAGATTCTGGTTCAAGCTCTGTTTCCCCCAAATGCTCTGTTTCTATTGCGGGTTTTAATTTAATTAATTTCATCAAGAACAAATATTTTGTTAGAAGAGAAGCCCCACAGCAAAAGCTCAGAAATTGAGATCACAAGACATTACACAGAAAAAGTAACTCGTGTTATGAAGATAAAACATGGATAGGAAATGCCGATCTCCTAAACCCATATGAAAAAGAAAGATACAAAGAAGTGTAAAAAAGAAGGACTAAAATTGAAGAGTATCTGAATCTCTCCGACCGGCAAAACAATAGATGAGATGAGATATACGAAAAAGTAAGATTAAGAAGAAAGTGTACATGGAGTAGTTGTTTTATTCGTGGGTGGTCTGAGACGCCTCATGTGCTGGCCAAACCTTCTTCTTCGAAGCCTTCTTGACTGTGGACTCAACAAAATCCACCACCACCTCCTTCATTTTCTTGCCCATCATTTGCTTCACAGAACTTCTTTCCTTAGGGAAGATGCTCCCCTCTTTGGGTTTGTGCCAGTGCCCTGTTTCCTCAGTGCCCTTTTCACCTTCCATGGTGTCGTCTCAGCCACTGCCTTGCTCACTCTGTGTTTAGAATTTCAGCCGATGGAAGTGATTGTGAGTGAACAAGCCAAGTTCGAGGTTTATATAGAGGTAAGTGAATAATAGAAGAACTAGTTGGAGTATAGGTTAAGAAAGATACATGTTGTTTTTTTTTAGGTGCGTGTAGCGTGGAAAGGGTATTGTTGTAAATGAGAAAAGTTTTCTAGACTTAAGGGGCGTGGCAATTCTCACATCCAATTGACACAAACAAGTCTGTGAGAGTAGGGTAGCATGTTACTAAAACCATAACTGTTGTCTTATTATTTAGAAAGAGTAATAATATATATATTTCTGACAACTTTTTTTTTTCTCTTTTTTCTATTACATTATATCACTTATAATATAACTTTTTCTTTCTTTCTTTTTCTTCTCAGAAACACTTACTTCATAAAGTACACTAGCAAAAACTACACTAGCACAGGAGTCACAAGGCCCTTAAATTGATGTTATAATAATGTAAAGTAAATTGTTAACCAGAATAAGGATAAATTATTGGATGAAGATATGTTTACACTCTATACCGTAAAAATATATATTTAACATACTAATAAATTAATATTTTAATAGTACTTTTTAAAATTAAAAGTATTATTATATTATTATAAGGAGGTGTTAAGTGTTTGTTGTTTATTATTCACAGCGTTAAAGCAAAGTTTTCCTAAATCTTTATCTTTGCAGTCATCTTTTTGAATCCTTATTGTGATTCTTCATCACATTGAGCAAAACCTTTTGTTAATTATGACATCATCAGTATAACAAACCTTCTTAAATCTTGATGAATTAATTATTATGCTAAGTTACACATAAGATACATGTAGACCTGAGTATTAAATTCTTGGAATTTTTATGAAAATGGCTTAATTTTACACTCATTTCACGACAATGGATTGATTTTAAAAAAATTACAAAAATGGATTTTAAAGGTCTAAAGTCTTCATGTACAAAGACAATTTCAGGTTGAGTGAAAATTTTACTAAGTTGTAATTGTCCCTCACATTTTGATTATAAAAATAGAATTAAAAAAAGTTCTGTTTAATAAAAAAAAACTGATTAAATTTTAATTGTTAAGTTTTTTTAAAAATAAAGTTTCTAGAAAAATTGAATATTTTATTGTAAAAATAATATATTAAAATCGCACATAACTACGAAGATTTTAAGTTATTTTATTTACAGTAAATTCGTGAATTCGTCACTAAAAAAATATTAAATAAAAATTAATTTTAAAAATTAAAATAATTAATCATTATATTAATTAAAATAAAAATTATTTTATAAATTAAAAATTTATTGGTATCTAAAACAATTTATATTATTAATAAAATAATTTTAAATTTATTTTTAACTATTAATCATCAAAAATTTAACTACTAACTTCTAAATTAATTTTTATTAATAAATTAATTTAAAATCTATTAATTTTTATTAATAAATTAATTTAAAATCTAAAATATTAATAACTAAAATTTTGATAATTAATAATAAAAACTACATTAAATATTAATAATTTTTAATCTCTAAATTATATCTAATTTAGGGCAAATTCTTCCTGCACCATATAATTTTAACCTCCACCATATCAATTTTATAAATTTTCAAAACTACCCTTATTTCAAATTAAAAAATCCAAAATAATAATTATAATTGAGAAATAAAAAAATACATCTGGAAAAAAATTATGAACACAACTAAACTGGATAAAAAAATTCAGAATTCAAAAATATGTTCCGAAAATTAAAATCCAAAATATTTCAAATAAAAGTTTCAAAAATCATTTTTCCCATTTTTGTGTAAGGTTATTTTCTTCATTTAAGAGGGGTATTTTTGTCATCTTCTAAAGCTGATTGGGTGCATGCTAAAATTCATATGGTGGAGGAAGAAATTGCCACAACTCTTTCGTATTTATTTTTGCAGAATGTATTATTATCTATTATGGATTTTGATTTCTGGAATAAAGGGTATTTTCAAAATTTTAAAATTGTAATGGTGCAGGTTCAAAAATGTTGGGTGTAGGAAGAATTTGCCCTAATTTAATCAAGTAATTAATTAATTTTTCTCTAAATTTAGTTACTATTTAATAATTTTTTTATAGTATTTTATATTTCTTTAGTTTAATTAATTTTTTTATTTATTTTTATCAAATCATAATATTTTTGTTAAAAATAATAAATTTGTATAAAAAAAATTATAATAAAATAAATTACAAATATTATTATTTTATATATTTATATTAATAATTAAAAAATAAAATGTAGATTGTAACATAAAAATATTATAAAATAATATAAAATAATATAAAATAAAATACAAACTTCAAATACGTTGTCGTACTTAAACGGATCACTCTTGGAACGAATCACATTATAAAATATATTTTAAAAAGATGTAAAGTTAAAAATTATGCATGTGTTAATAAGTAAATTTTTCGACTTAAAATTGATTATATTAAATAGTTACGTGTATTATTTGTGATTTTTTATGAATTAATATCTGTGTTTATGCATAAAGTTTTAGGTTCTTCAATATCAAATATCAATTAAATTATATATTATATAATATATGAAATAATAATTATACATGTATTTTATTTAAATAAATACTTAAAATAATATAA
Organism: Phaseolus vulgaris; assembly: GCF_051622355.1. Classification (NCBI taxonomy): domain Eukaryota; kingdom Viridiplantae; phylum Streptophyta; class Magnoliopsida; order Fabales; family Fabaceae; genus Phaseolus; species Phaseolus vulgaris. The sequence goes on along the minus strand of NC_143506.1, from coordinate 21,828,548 downwards.
ACACTAATTTTAACTCATTAAATTAAAATAATATAATAAAAATTAAAGATAATATTAAATAAATATTACAAAGCATGTTATTTTAAATATTTATAATTTATGTTACTACAAAAATTATAGTTTTATATTTAAAAAATTGAACTAAAATCGTATAGAGTGTGAGAAATTTAATGAAAGAACATGTAAGACTCTAATATATTATTTTTCACTAAAATCTTTATATTCTAGATGATTTGACTTTAAAAAAAATTAACTGCGTTTACATGTTAATAGGGACGACTTCTTCAATTTAATTTTCGCAACTAATTGTCCTTTTTTGGTGAAATTTCTCAAATCTACTCATTCTCTTAAAGAGTGAAAAATTGCATAATTTGGTAAATTTTCCTAAATTCTCATTGGCAACCACACTTTCAGTGTATTCTCGTTCACACATTTCATTTGATCCAAACAGAAAAAGCAAATGTTGACCATCTTTACTGGGTTCATTTCCTTTTCTTCATAGCTTGTTCTTTGTGAAAATTCTTAATAATATCTTCATCCCTGGATTTTTTAAGTTTTAATTCACTTCAATCCCTTTGACTAAAAGTGTTCAAAATAGGATGGCCCCACAAGGAACAATAATTTGTTTCCTTATGCTTCATTTCATTCCAAAGTGCATCATGCAATCCTTCTCTAATGGAAAAAAAAAACAACATCCACATTCTGATCAATCTATCAGACACCTACACCCTGGACAAAATCTAACACCATCTTAACCTAAAACCTGTTAAAAATTTAAAACAATAATTTTACCAATTTATATATTTTTTAAACTATCTATTTTAATTGAATATCATACTCCTACACTTAAACTTCTACATCAACTATGATTTTTATAATGCTATCTTTGACTACCACGTCACTGATACAATCGGGTTGAATAACACCATGAAAAGTAATGGTCTTCTAAATCCTTTGACCAAGAATTCATGGATCGTTCTTTAAAAATATTTTATTATGTATGCAAAAACTTTATCAAAGGTACATATGAACTGTAGTTTTTGTTATTTATTTTTTTACATGTTGTTCTACAGTATCGGTATAGAAGCTTGCATGGGATAAAAAGCATTACAAAGTACTTTTTAATCACCTCTTAAAATAACTTTTGAAAAACAATTATTTTGTAAAAAGTAACACAAACTTGTAGAAGAAGCATGTTTTCAAAGGAAGGAGGTTAGGTCTATATGGAAGGAACAACAAAGAGAAAAGAAGAGAAGAAAAACTTGGAAGAAGCAACAAAGAGAAAAGGACGTAAGTTATTTGGCTGAATAAAATAAGAAGAAAAAAAAAGTACACACTAATGCATTTTATACACCTTAATCACTACAAGAAAAATTAGAATTACATACAGTCAAAATTCGTATGTAAGATCCAAAATCCGTATATAAAACAGGTTTACATACGGATTACATACGGGAAAAAATTAATTTTTTCATTATTACTACTTATTATTTATCTCTATCTATATTTTTTATTAATCCTGGAACCATTATGCACTGGTTATTAATATTATAATTAATATTTATTAATATTATAATTAATATTTATTAATATTATTAATATTTATTAATATTATTAATATTTATTAATATTATAATTAATATTATTATTAATATTATTAGTATTAATATTCATATTATCAATATTATATTCATATTATTAATATTAATTTTGATATAAATATACGTTTAGATATTGATATTTATTATGTGTGTATAGTAGTTTTATTTGACTTAAGTAATATTACTTTTATCCGGATATAGATAGATAGAGAGAAAAAGAGAGAAATTATATAATATTAATATAAATTTAATACTATAAATACATATATATTGATTAATATATTTTTTTATTTAATCATTAATTTTTAAAAATTTATGGTTAAAATTAAATTTACTTTCATATTATATATATATATTAATATAAAATTATTTGATATCTTTTTTCAAATATAGGTTATTATAGGTAGTTGTGAAGTTTTTGTTAGATAGCTATATAAGTGCTTGTATCTTACACTTCTTTTCTGATTTGAGATTTTTGTATAAGGATTGAAATATCCTTAAAATGTTTCCTTTAATTTTTTTTATTCTTTGTCGATAAAAAAAAATCTTATTTTCAAATATTTACTTACATAGATTAAAATTGATATAATGTATAATTTTTAAAATATTTTAAATTATAAATTATTTAATCACTTTGTCATTATGATTTATATATTAGTAGAAAAGGTTATTTAGTCACAACTTTTTACATAGATTTATGGAATAATTAATATAGTTTAAACTATAATGATATGCTAACTAGTAATCTGTATTAGAGATTTAATTAATAGTTAATGTAAAAGTCATCATTCTATGTTAAAAGATAATATTGTTTGTTGACAATATTCTTTACTATAACACACAAGTAAAACCAACTACCTATAATGAACTTAATTAACTTAATATGATCGTAAAATAATAATTAATATGATAGTTGATTTTAATGTAATAGGTAATATGATGACTATGAGTATGACATATATTAAATGTGATTCATACTAATAGATAATATAATAAATTATGTTTAGATTCAAGTAGATTATAGATAAATTAAATGTGATTCATATGTTAATATTGTTAGTATTATTAATATTGTTAGTATTATTAGTATTGTTAGTATTATTAATATTGTTAGTATTATTAGTATTATTAATATTGTTAGTATTGTTAGTATTATTAATATTATTAATATTGTTAGTATTATTAATATTATTAATATTGTTAGTATTATTAATATTATTAGTATTATTAGTATTATTAATATTGTTAATATTGTTAATATTATTAATATTATTAATAATAATAAGTATAATAAAAATCATAATAAAACTAAAGAATTTGCTTGATGTAGTGGTTAAATTTTCTTTGGTTACTAAAGGAACCTGGCTTTGAATCCCATTCACTGCCAATTTTATTTTATGGTACCAATATTTACATAAAAAAATCCGTATGTAATACCTGTTTATATACGGAATTTGATTCGTATGTAAAAGTCCATATGTAATGTTGATTTTACATACGAAATTTGATCCGTATGTGATAATCTGTATGTAATTCGCGTTTTTCTTATAATGAATCTTAACATATTATATAAAAAAATATACTTAATTAGGTAATTTGAGTTATTTCAATAATTAAGATCATTCTCGTTATATTATTACTGTTCTAGCCAAGACATATAACCCTTATCTATAGCATCAAAGATAATCCAGAAAACAGTGGTTTTTAATTCTAGTGTCGTGTCTTCTGCTGCTCAGTCTCCCTTCTCCCTTATAGAGGGCTCGACATCTATCTCTCTTTGTAACGGTATTTGTTGAAGATAGGTTTTGATGTCTCCAAATCTATGACGATTGGTTGAAGGCTTTGTTGCTGCTTGTGTGTGTGGGTTCTGGGTAGTTTGAATTTGCAATTCACTATTAGTTAGGATCCAAATTGGTTTAAATCAAATCCTTTTGAAAAAAAGTGTTTTTCAAATAAGTGAAAAAACAACCTGTTGTTTTATCGTTCAATCGGTTGTTTTACACTTAGTGTTTTTGAAACAGGCTTTGACAAAGCTTGAAATTGGTTGACCTTGCTGTCAAACCAATTCAATCGATTATTTCGTCATTTCAACCGATTATTTTGTGAAAATCTTTAACATAATTTGTTAAGTTTGGTAAATCTGTTTTAATTGATTAAAAACTGATTTGGATCATGCATTAAATGTTTTTAATAGTCTTTTGGAGTTTAAATAATCTGTTTTACGCTCCTGGTTGAAAATATATCATATTAAATCTTTCAAATCAGTTTTCTCCAGGATTTGCTTCAAGCTTTGGATTTTTCAAAGAGTGAAATAGGATTGCTTTGTAACTTTTGAATTCAATTTTTATCAGGTGTGATCATTCCTTTTCTCCCTTGAATACTGTGATTTTGTGTAAACGTGTTCTATGCAGATCCAGAGGGTGTTCTGTGATCTGTGGTGTGTTGTTTGCCAAAGGAGGTGTGTGTTCTTGAAGGGTTCAAGATCACCTCTTTGGTGTGTGGTTTGTAATCAAATTTGTTTGATTGTTTAGTGAAATATCCAGTGGTTTTTGGTGACTGGATGTAGCTCTTGGATAAGAGTGAACCAGTATAAATATGTTGTGTGATTCTTTCTATCCTTCATCTCATTTAAATATGTTTTTTATTAACTGTTGATAAAAACAACTGGTTGAACGCATAAACAACCAGTTAATGTTCTGGAAACATAATAAAACAAATTTGTTTCTTGGCTAATTGGATTTCTTTCTCTTTGATTCTTCATTGGCTTCTTCTGTACCTTCAATATTTACGAAAATCTTTTATAAACAATTCACCCCCCTCTTGTTTAAGGCCTGAAATTTTAACATTATTTCTAGACTTAATTCCTTCGTTAATCCTCGTTACCCCCCTCCGGTAACTTCTTCAAAAAATCTTTATGGAGATTCTTAAAGTATCTCATTACCTTTGGTAACATGGCGTTACAACATCCTAATTGGGTCGTCCCATGACCTCACAGCCCCTCAGCCTCAGGCATGAGCCAATGAGGCTTAACAGGTCTCCAAATGTTCAATATCCTAATTGGGTCGTCCCATGACCTCACAACCCCCTAATCTCAGGCATGAGTCAATGAGGCTTAACAGACCTCCAAACGTTGCGATATCCTAACTAGGTCGTCCCATGATGTCACAGCCCCTCAGCCTCAGACATGAGCCAATGAGGTTGATAAGTTTGTTGGTAATGCTTGATTCCACCTTTCAACTGACTTTCGTTAATGGACGGAACTTGGAGTCGAGACTTCTTTTACTTGTTGTAGACATAATTTAAATTTTGAACCGAACGAGTAGATACGTCAACCAGTTAGACTGAGGAGATTTTTCTTCATGCAATGCATGGTCTTCTTATTACTTTAAATTTAAAACCAAACGACGTTGGTACCTCACTCAGTTGAACTGGGAGATTTTCTTCATGCAATGCATGATCTTTTTAATAATTTAACTTTCAACCCGAACGTCGTTGGTACCTCACTCGTTTAAAATTGAGGAGATCATTCTTCATGCAATGCATGATCGTCTTAATACTTTAATTTTAAAACAAAACAACTTCGGTACCTTGCCCAGTTGAACTGAAGAGATTTTCTTCATGCAATGCATGACTTCTTAATAATTTAACTTTCAACCCGAACGTCGTTGGTACCTCACTCAGTTAAAATTGAGGAGGTTTTTCTTCATGTAAGGTTTAACCTTTACATAGTCTTCGTAATAGATTTTTCTTCATGTAAGGTTTAACCTTTACATGATCTTCCTAATAGATTTTTCTTCATGTAAACTTTAACCTTTACATGACCTTCTTAATAAATCGAATCGAATGAGATCGTTACCCCACCCAGTTAAGATTGAGGAGGATTTTTCTTTATATATGTAATTCATAACTTTCAAATAAACAATATGTTAAGATGCATAAAAGTATATTGTAATTAATCATTTAATTCATCAGAAACAATTATAACGAAGATTAGTCATATCTCATGTTCTCGGTATAAGATCTTCCATCCAATAATTTAGAAACAACTAAATGAAAACTCTCCAACATAATGGTTATGGTAAGAGAAAATGTTCAAAAGCATAAATACTCTATATTTTTTGTAACGACCATTTGTTTGTATACAAAAAAACCATTTTTAATTCTTAATTTTTTTTTAATTTAATAAGCTTTCTATCAAATGTATTTTAAAAATTTATGATATTCATTATTATCTTTTGTTGGTCCAAATATATTTAATAATGAAACAAAATAATCAATCACTAGTGCAACGTGTCAACCCACTCTTTTAATTTTACTTCTATACTCTTTCTTTAATAAGAATGACACTGTACAAATATGACATAATCTTAAAAACTTGAGAAGAAAAATGTATGGATGAATGGATAAGTTATATTGGTAAACAAATACATTATTTTTATTTTTTTATTTTTTATTTTTATAAATATGTTATCATAAACCCTTAATTTTGATAAAAGAGGTTTTCAGTTTTTCAAACTAAAAATGGAAGGTTACCACATGCGTTGGATTCAATCAAGACAAAAAAAACCTAACATATATATATATCCAAAATTTATATACCCAATTCTTACCAAATATACTTTAAAATAATTAATTAGTAGTCATATAAATTATTGCTTCTAATTGAAAATTGTGTGGCCGTATTTATTTTCTAATTTGTAACAAAATTTTACAAATTTATATATTAAATTACTCTAGTAATTTTTCAGTTTATTTTATTTTTTTAAAGCTTTCATATTAGACATCACTATGCAACTTGACATCTCAGCTGACACTTCAAACAACCACAATCATCTACTCTCACATGAAAAACATGACATCAATTAACGTTTTCCTTTTGTTTTTAATTTCTTTAATTATTTAATTAATACTTAAATTGTTTCAATCCACATAATAAGTAAAATAAGATGCTTATAAATTATCATGACAATAATAAAACATAAAACAAAATTCAGAAAATGGGATAATTATCAAACATTGACATAGCTTTATACAAACAATTTTTTATGTATAAAAAAGTAATTAATTGAATATAAAAAATTGGCGCTAGAGAACATTAAAATTGTAAAGCGAGACAAACAAAAATTACTCACCATCGCAAAAATTGTGATTGGAACGTACCTTTGACGAACGAAACATGGTTTGTAGGAGAAATGATTTGGGAGTGTTTGTGCAGCCTTGTGGAATAAGGAAATTTTACATGCATATTGTGGATGTAGGAAAAGTTTTACTTAGCTCCACAGTGGACGCCAAATGTTCTAGCTAAGACAGATAACCCTTAGCTAGAGCATCAAAGATAATCCACAAACAGTGGTTTTCAGTTCTAGTGTCGTGTCTTCTGCTCGGCCTCCTTTCTCCCTTAATAAGGGATCGACGCCTATCCCTCTTTTTAACTGTCTTTCCAGACTTAATTCCTTCATTAATCCTCGTAACCCCCTTTAATAACTACTTCAAAACTCGTTATGGAAATTCTTAAAGTATCATCATTACCTTCAGTAACAGGACGTTACAACATCCTAACTGGGTCAGTCCATGAACTTACAACCCTTCAGCCTCATACATGAGACAATAAGGCTTAATAGACCTCCAAACGTTACGATATCCTAACTGGATCGTCCAATGACCTCACAACTACTATAATAAACTATGAACACCACATTTTTACCAATATTTTTGTTATACTTATTATTACAATTACTATTATCTTTATAACTACCACTTATAATATTCATTATTATTACTATTAGTATCATAGTTGTGGTTATCATTATCATACAATTATATTTCTTAATTAACTTTAACATGTTAGAAACTTTTGAAATTAGTTTATTTTTATATTAAAATAAAAAAATAAAAAATACTCTAAACCAAAAATTAAGTTCTTTTTAAATTAAAACATATCACTAAAACAAATTTAAAAAAAATACTTAGTTAATTACACTGATGCATGATAATTACAATATATATGGTGATATGCCAACACATAACTCTCATATTTTTAAGTTCAAAATAAATATTATTTATCCTGTTGAAAATAATACTGGGCACAAAAAACAATATTTAAGGAGATGAAAAACTGAATAAATATTAGGAAGACCAAAACTGAATCTTCTTCAATTCTTGGATGCAAAAATAATGATTTCTAATACTCACTCACTTTAAAACATATTTAACTTGAAAATGAATGGTAGCCATTGTTTCTATCACCAATTGTTGTTACAGGCTAAGACAATTGCATGTGGTCAAATTAACGGGAGACTAAAGAAAATACTCATTGTAATTCACTCGGAATCAATCTGTTTTGGCTCTTCCCACCAATGAATCATTTTATTTGAAAAAACAGATTTTTGGTTTATTAAATTACTGTGAAAACATTTAATTTTATTATGTGTTTTTCTTTCAAAATTGTTTTTCAAAACAAAACCTTGAAACCATCTTACGGTTAGTTAAATTTAAAAATTAAATAGTACGGAACATTACAAACTGAGTTAAAGTATAACATTTGAAACTAATACAACCTTATTTAATTGAATATAATTAACTTTAAATTTTCATTTAAAATCAATAGTATATTTAGTAAAGTTAATAAATTAACTACTAGATTATAAGTTGGTTTAATTAACACAAAAGTATTTAATAATTACATCAATGAAGCTTATTTTAAGTGTTTTAAGCTTATAAACTATAAATTATATATATATATAAATTAAACAAGTCATACGGGTTAAGTGATTTTAATAATTATGAAGAAGAAGACAAATTCAAGTATCTAAAACCTACTTACTATTTATAAAAACTTAACAACTTCACGAAAAATACGCAAAACTTTGTAAATTTTGAAAATGTAATTAAATATGTTTTTATTATATTCATTCGTATTCTTAATGAGCATATAAATATAACATAATATATATACAGTAATATTAATTGTTGATTTGTTTTTAATATATATTTGTTAAAATATTATATTTAAAGGATTTCTAAACAATTACGAGACTTGCATAAACTTAATCTTTTTTTAAAACTTAGAAAAGTAAAAAGTCATGACCAGTTTTACTCGTTGAATTTGACTACAATTATTGTAGTTGAAACGGTACTACAAAATGTTTTTTATTCTCATTCGTCAGATAACGGCAGTACCAAACCAATGTTCGCCGTCATTCATGGACCACTTACAACTGTCACTGATATATATGAGGTCACGACACTTTCACGTCCTACCCTTAACCAACACACAACTGTGTTATATAATAACAATTTCTATATTATTTAATTATAAATTTATTTTTTATTACATATTTTTAAAACTATCAAGAGTTATATATAATATAATAGGTCAAACTATACTTTTACATATATGTCGTAATTTTTATATTTTATGTTAGTCCCACCTTTGCTCTTTTAATTTAATATATTTATTCAATTATAGTATTTAATATAATTTCTTTACTCATGAGAATCAAATAAAGGAGACTTTTATTAATGGAGGAAGAGGACATCCACCCTCACATTTGAAGTTTTTCATTCTAGTCTTCTCAAAATTAAAAGAAGACATAAAATAAAGATGAGGCCCAAGTCCAAAGCCCAATCCCAAGCCCAAGAAGGCCAAAGCCCAAAGAGTCCAAGTCCATCCCATGAGGGGCAAGGCCAAGCTTTGAAATACTCTTGTATAGTTTTAGGAGGTGTGGTTATTAAATAAAGGAGTGTGAAAATGTAAAATAAAGTCACATTGTCCATGTGACTTAGGAGAGTGGTGTAAGTGTAGTTTTTGGGAGGTGTCATAGTAGAAAAAGGTCACAACTCCCATGTGACTTGTTTTTGGTGGGAATTTCAAATGAGTTTATTTGAAATTTCCCACCTATTTTTCAGCACCTCTAGGCTATAAATAAAGGTGATTAGCTTGTACAATTCATAATTGAAATTTGATTAGAGAAACTATACTCAATTTTTGTGAGAGCATTGGAGAGCTTTGTGCCTTCCTCACTAGTCTTATCTTGAGAGTTCAATGGTTACCTCAAGTGGCGGCTTGCACACTTATCTTGGAGTCTCCATCCTCCTAGTGGCGTGATCATCCAATCATTCCTCCATCTTCATGAGCTTTTTCTTCTCCTTCCTTCCTTCTCTTTAATTGTTCATGTCTTAGCTTGCTTCCTTTGAAATTATGTTCGGTATTCTTGGTGTTCTTGCTGTTTTTTCTTCGGTTTTGTATTTCTGCCGTTTCATTCTTGCTTCCTTTTCATTTTCTAGCTTTTATGTTCGGTACATTTCAGTTCTATTCCATTTTGTTTGGTGCATTTACTTTTCCTTCCATTTTAATCGGTTCAATTTGACAATAATTGGAACTTCCATATGAGTATGTGTTTTGGTACTAGTTTTGGTGAGTTCTTGTTCATAGAACCTTGATCCAATTCTATGATAAAGTGCCTTTCTCATATCCAACTCAAGTTGATTCCATAAAATGTCAAAGAATCATCTATATCTTGCTATTGGAATCACATCATGTGGTATCTAGAGTTTAGGTGTGTTCTTGTTTAATTTTTGAGTTGTGTTGCACTTTATTTCAAGAGATATTTAATTTCTTGCAATTTACGGTTCTGTTTTTTAGGCTTATTTGAGTTTTCTTGTTGTTTTCTTTATGTTGCCTATCATATGTTTGAATATTTTCCTTTTTGAATCCATACAAGTTTTGTCTTAGTCTTGTTTTTCCATATTTGTCATCACTTCTTGTAGTACTTTTCTTGAATTTTTTTTGTTTCTTGCTTTGGTGTCATATAATTTTTCTGAGTTTGATATTTGATCCTTTGTGCATTTTCTGTTTTAGAATTGAGTTCATGCTTGTATTTTAGACCTATACAAGTTCCTATACATCATTTTCCATTATGTCTTTGGTAGTTCATAATTCTGTTTTTCATTCCTGTTAGGATTCCTCAGTTTTCTGAAAACGTGCTTACTGTTTTTCCTTATTGCAATTGATTTACTTACTGGAAAATTCTGAAATTCTGGATTTGTGTTCTTCAAAGTGTTAGAAAAGAGTATAAAAAAGAAGTACTCAAAAATTCAAAGTACACAAAAAATGATAAATAAAATACAAAAAGTGTACAATTCTGCCGAAAAAAAAATACGGTAATCTGGCAGCAATTTTGAAAAGTTTATCTCAATTAATGGCTTACTGTTTTTAAGTAATTCCAGTGCCATTGTTGAGCTAAGATCTTGAAGTTTCTGTGGTTAAAATTTCATAATCCAGTTAGCTCTATCTCATTCCAGTTAAATCAGTGAACATCAAGCACAATTTGCATAAAAATATTTTCCAGTAGCTAATTTTTTTGTTTTCTTCATCTACTCTAGTACTTTTCTTTAAGTATTCTTTTGTGTGCCTACTTTCTCATTGAGTTCCTTAATTTTCTTGCTTGTGTTTTGTTCATTAATCTTTGAGTTTGTCAAACATCTAGTATTCCTTTTGCTCTAGCCTTTCATTGCTTATATTTTTTTCTTGTTTGTCTTTATTGCTTCATTGGTTTTGTTGTGGTTGGCTTTGAGATTGGTGTGCCTTGCTTTGACATATTTCATTTGAGGATTCCAAGACCTCAAGATCTGATTGGTGCAGGGACATTATTTCTTTGAGAGTGATTTTTTTGTCTGGCCAAATTCACTTCGGCAGTTTGGTTACCAAATTATTATTTTTTTTAGCTAACTTTGTTTCTTAACTTGTTTGCTGTTTTTTTTTGTGTTTGCTGTTTTCATTTGCAAATGGCTGGCTATTCAAGTGGTGCATCTTACAAGCAGCATTCTCCTTCCAAAGCTTCGGTCCTTGGTGACTTGCATGAAGCTCAACACACCATTAGGCGTTTGGAAGAGAAATTGCAAAAAATGGAGGTGCAACAAGCTAGGTCATCTCACTCTATCCATGATGGACATCATTCACATAGACCTTCATCAAGAGGTTCTTCAAATGACTTAGGCCGTGAAGAGGACCATAGGAGAAGAAGGACTCCACCCCAATTCCTTGGACATAGACATCACAACCAAGGGGAGAGACCTCACTATGGAAATGGCTACTACCAATATGCAAAGGCTAGGCTACCTTCGATCAAGCTTCCTTGTTTCAATGGCTCTAGTGATCCTAATGTATATTTAGATTGGGAGACTAAGTGTGAACAAATATTTGAGATCCATGACATCCAAGATGAACACAAGTATAAGCTAGCCACTTTAGAATTTTTAGATTTTGCCAAAGAATGGTGGCATAAAATTGTAATGGACATTATATATCGCAAGAGACCTCCCGTGGTTTCTTGGAATGATTTGAAAGAGTGTATGCGCGCGAGGTTTGTTCCTCCTTCTAGGAAGGAACACTTGTTGAAGTTCCAAAGGCTTCCTCAAGGACATAGGATAGTAGATGAATACTTTAAAGATTTTGAAACAACTTTGACTAAAATGAATATGCATGCTAATGAAGAGTCAAAGATTAAATGGTTTGTATGTGGTTTGAGAAGAGATATTAGAGACTTTGTAGAATTAAAAGAATATTCTTCTTTAAAGAGAGTGTTTCACAAAGCCATCAAGGTGGAATCATATCTTTTGAAAAAAACTTTCAAAAATACTCATGATGATGATTTCTACAACTCTTCTAGGAAGGATGCAAACAAAATTTCTACTCAAATTTCTCCTTCCAATTTTTCCAAAAAAACCATGTTTCCAAAAAAGGTTTCTACTACAAATCTTTCTACTCCTAAGTCACCTACCAAAACTTCAAATATCAAATGTTTTAAATGTTTAGGTTTTGGGCACATAGCTCTTCATTGTCCACAAACGCAAATCTTAAAGATCAACAAAGTAAAACAAGACCTAACTCACCCACCTACCACAAGTAAAAAAGAAAAGGACAAAGAAGGCCAAGTTGACATGGGTCTTATCCTTTCACCTCCAAGGTGTTTTCCTTCCTTATCTTTTTCATTACCCAAGGTTCCTATTTCACCACCATCTTGGTTAAAAACTGTTAGGGATGATTTGTTCATACCTCCTAATGGTTGTCACCATTTAAGAGGTCTTTTTCCAAAACATCACATCATTCCCAAACAAATTTTTCCAACTTGGTCGATTTATAGAACCTCCTTTTCTGAAATCCTATTATTTACAAATGCTAAGTCATGTTTACATTTTTCTTCCACTTTTAATTGTAAATCTAAACTGACTTTGTTATATGCAGGGATTCAGAATTCGTGGACGAATTCTCTCCAACTCGAGGAGTATGATGAGAATCAAATAAAGGAAGCTTTTATTAATGGAGGAAGAGGACATCCACCCTCACATTTGAAATTCTTCCTTCTAGTCTTCTCAAAATTAAAAGAAGACATAAAATAAAGATGAGGCCCAAGTCCAAAGCCCAATCCCAAGCCCAAGAAGGCCAAAGCCCAAAGAGCCCAAGTCCATCCCATGAGGGGCAAGGCCAAGCTTTGAAATACTCTTGTATAGTTTTAGGTGTGGTTATTAAATAAAGGAGTGTGAAAATGTAAAATAAAGTCACATTGTCCATGTGACTTAGGAGAGTGGTGTAGGTGTAGTTTTTGGGAGGTGTCATAGTAGAAAAAGGTCACACCTCCCATGTGACTTGTTTTTTGTGGGAATTTCAAATGAGTTTATTTGAAATTTCCCACCTATTTTTCAGCACCTCTAGGCTATAAATAAAGGTGTTTAGCTTGTACAATTCATAATTGAAATTTGATTAGAGAAACTATACTCAATTTTTGTGAGAGCATTGGAGAGCTTTGTGCCTTCCTCACTAGTCTTATCTTGAGAGTTCAATGGTTACCTCAAGTGGCGGCTTGCACACTTATCTTGGAGTCTTCATCCTCCTAGTGGCGTGATCATCCAACCATTCCTCCATCTTCATGAGCTTTCTCTTCTCCTTCCTTCCTTCTCTTTAATTGTTCATGTCTTAGCTTGCTTCCTTTGAAATTTTGTTCGGTATTCTTGGTGTTCTTGTTGTTTTTGCTTCGGTTTTGTATTTCTGTCGTTTCATTCTTGCTTCCTTTTCATTTTCTAGCTTTTATGTTCGGTATATTTCAGTTTTATTCCATTTTGTTTGGTGCATTTGCTTTTCCTTCCATTTTAATCGGTTCAATTTGACAATAATTGGAACTTCCATATGAGTATGGGTTTTGGTACTAGTTTTGGTGAGTTCTTGTTCATAGAACCTTGATCCAATTCTATGATAAAGTGTCTTTCTCATATCCAACTCAAGTTGATTCCATAAAATGTCAAAAAATCATCTATATTTTGCTATTGGAATCACATCACTTACTCTTCTAGTTCATAGTTTAAGACACTTGTGATCATAATTAACAATGCATAACTGAAATCAAACAAGAAATTTAACTAGACCTTGAATTGTAACTTTATTGACTTTTGTCAAGATTAGTTTAAAAGCAAGAAATTTAACTAGACCTTCAACTGTAACTTTATTCAATTATGTCAAGATTAGTTTAAAAGCTATATTGAATTACTTAATTGATATGCACAATACTTTATATATATTGACTATATTTTAATTAATCGACAGTATGAAAATTAAACTTATTAATAACAATAACAATGTATGGATAGTTTTAAATTTTGCTTAATTTATATTGAAATAAATTAAATTGTAATTATTATTTTCGTAAGCAATTATCATGTGTTTTGTAACATCTTTATATATTTTTCACATTTAATATTATAATATATATGAATTTTCAACATAAATATTTACATATATACATACATATATCATAGGTATAGGAGTTAAAAATAAATCTCTTTTCATAGGGAAAATAATATTTACAAACATCAATAAATTAATAAAAATAAACTTTTATCTACTCACTAGAAATTTCTCTCACCTGCATCCTCATATTTTCTCGTGTAAAGTACACGATCATCACAGATAAAGAAAACAAACACAACAAAACACAGGGTAAATTAGCTATACAAAAATTTATATATAATTTCAATTTCAATTAACAAACATAAAGTCATCAACTCTCATACATTTTCTCAAAATCCATCAAGTGTCTATCATAATTCTTCATTCACATTTCCATTCTCAGACTTTTACTAGCCTATATACTCAGACACCTAACTCTACTTCTGGAAGACTCGTGCATTAACTTAGACTCTGAGATTTGACCCTGTCATATTATCTCACTGTCAAATCCACACAATTATATGCATAAATAATCTCAATATCATATCTCTCCTAGTGGTGTGATTCTTTGCTCCATTTTCCATAAGATTTCTTCTTCTCTTCATCTTTTTTTTTTCTTATTTGTGCCATTTTCATTCCTTTTTATGTTCGTGTGTTATCCATTTCCTATTCAGTTTCAATCTTGTTTCTTTCCATTATATGTTCTTTAATTCTGCACCTCATCATCATCAACACTATATAATTGTGTTTTTCTCTTTGCCCTCTATAAGAAAACCTTCACACTTACTTAACCACTTAGTTAAGTTCGTGTTCAGTGGCAATCTTCTTTGGATTTCTCATCATATCATGCTTAAAAAAAACTCATAAACAAAGTGCAGTCCTCTAAAATGTGCAATTCTAAAATTAAATCACACCACTTTTTAACCAACAACGTTGGAGATCCCATGGAGATACATTGGGCCTGATGAACTGTTTTTTCAACAACTCATCAACTGTTTTTTCAATGGAGAATTTAACATCTCTCTTAGGAAGTAATCCAGGTATTTCTTCTAAAATACATCCACAAACTCTTTTACTGAAGGTATGCTACTCATCTCATCTTCATTCTTAACTTCATCTGACTTAAGATTATAAAACAACTTGATCCTTCATCCAATTCATACCACATTTGTTGAGTAGACATAAATTCTGACTCACTAGAATTTGAAAACACTATCTTCTGCTCACCATAATCTATGAGAATGTGATTGACATATAGCTAATCCATCCCTGGAATAGTGTCAATCCCAAATCATACAATCCTTTCAGATTCATATTAGTTAAACAACATCCACTCTACAAAAATCTTTTGCTCATATCCAATAATTTCTCTGTATGCTACCTTTCAACATTTTTCTTTGCCTAACTATAATCTAAGCACAATTAAGATGTCTCATCTTTCTTCTTTAACAATATCATTGATACTTCTAAGGATGAAATAATCGACTTGTAAATTTCTTTCTCCACCAAATCTCAAATTTCCTTTTAAGATTTGTTTGCTCAGTTAGATCCATCTTATACTGTGTTATCAACTTTAACCTCTTCCAAGCTCCCTATCAAAGAAAATCTTACTTTTATCTTGGAAATTAACTTTGGTACTCCCTATGGAAACACATGCTTAAATCTTTACTCTAACATACTGCTTATTTTCTCTTCATAATTTATATCTATTTGAAACTTAATCATGGCACAACTAAATCTAACTTGCAACTTACTCCACACTTGTTGGGTAACTATCCATTTTATATTCTAAGATTTTGCAACTATTGTTTTCCATTCCTTCAGCTATAAGAATGAAATTGATAAAGAATCAATTCATTCAAAGATAACATCTAGAATTTGAATCTATAAACAAAATCATAACACTTATAATATATAAATTATTACACCAAAATAATTATTGGTGTAAAAATGTTAATCTAAAGAACAACTTTCAATTAAATAAATAAATACTTAATTAAATGAAAGATACCACATAAAATGATATTGATTCATTTTAGAATTATGCTCAAAGTCAAACTTTTATAATTAAGATAAAAAAATCATCTTGATTCAGTTATGAATGTACATCCTCACCACTTTATCAAGATCCTTTCATGCTTATACTAAATTCTTTTTATTTAGAACATACATGTAACTAGAGCACAAACAGGATTTCAGAAACCTTAAAAAAAAATTGAAAACCTTTCACTATATCTTTAATTTAGACTCAAGCAATTATCTATAAGTAGAAGAAACACAATGAACCCACTACCCACATGTCATCCTAAGGATGAACAACTCTGATACCAAATGTAATATCCCTATATTTTCCCACATCTAATAACCATAATCTACAATATATATAACTATTTGATACAATGTTTCAAAATATATCTCTCTTCATAGGGATTTTAAATATTTACATAAGATTAAAACAAAATATTTAAAATAAAATAAACATTTCCATCCTCCAGCTTCTCACTCAGGAGTTCTATCACCTGTAACATCATCTGCTCTCGTGTAAATACACGATCATCACAAATTAAAGAAAACAAAATAGGGTAAGTTAACTACTTTTAAAACTTCTAATGTAAATATAACTTTAATTATCAACATAAAGTCATCACTTCTCATACATTTTCATAAAATCATCAAGTGCCTATCATAAATCATAATTCATCTTTCTCATGTCAGACTTCTATTGACTCACAACACATAGACACTTGACTCTACTTCCGAAAGACTCGTGTATTGAAATTAGCATCCAGAAACCTACATCTATCATACTACTCTTTGTGAGATCCCCACAATCATGCACATAATCATCTCAATATCTCATCATCTATCCATCTCAATGACAGGGTAGATCCATTTGATTCGCTCTGACAAGTTCTTTCAAACCTCAGACTAAGCCAAATGAACCTAATTTGATTCTCACCAACTGAATAACTTTACCCATATGATTTCATTATATCAGTAAAGTTAGGATCGTCTCATTCATACGACACTCACAAATCAATACACCCTAATAACAATCTAAACACAATATTTCCTTTCTTGAAAATACCATGTCTTGATCACACATGACAAGAATATCATTAAATAAAAACCAATTTTAGAGAACAAAAATAATTAGTTGTTATATTGACTAAATTAGATACTATTTTAGAGACTAAAAAAATTATTAGTTTCTATTATAGATAAATTATTAGTTTTTAAATTAGTTTCTATTATAGATAATTAATTTGTAAATTGGTAACTAATTAACTATCAAATTTATAATCTAAATAATAGATAATTTTAAAATGATGATTATTTTAAAATGAATAATGAATAACTGAATTTCTATTCGTATAGTATTTATTCAAGTGTCATTTTTAGTTGTACCATGATTAGTTTTCTTCTAAATCTTACATCTCGTAAAATGTATATATATATTACAAATAATTTTTTTCTTTGATTCCATACATAGAACGAATGGAGTTCATATCTATTATACTTCTTTTATTGATGTATGAATGGTGACATGTTCATTGGAATGAAAAGAAACACACCTTTTTTTTTCTAGCACTTATCTTGACCTTTTTTGAAGAAAGTTCTTCAAAGAAATTTATGTTACAATAATGCAAACCTTTACTTTATTATCCTGACGTGTCATATGGACTCCTACAATAGACAAATGGCATTTATTATGTTCACACGTCAGTAGTACATAAATGTTAAAAAACTGTGTCCTATTTTTATTTATCTTTTCCAGGCTTCAGAAGTGTCTCTTTTAATTTAGTTTTATATTTTGTTGAAAAAAAAATTGATGAGTGGACAGTGTGAACGATCATGATTCATGACATGACCCAAAATTTGCACGCTTTTCAATATTCTCTTTCAATTCAAACCCACCTTTTCACTTACTTATTTTTCCTGCTTTTCTCTCTCTTTCGATAACCAACATGTAAAAAAGCTATAATCACAAAAATATGAACATCAACCCCATTATGGGGGTGCATTTTAGTGGTAAGAAAAATAACTAAAGAAAAAATATAAATATAATAAGTAATGCACCAAAAAAATAGAGATAAAAAGAAAGTAAAACAAAAATGAGATTGAAAAAATAGATCCAATATAATTTAGGTTCCTTTCAATTCTTCTTTGTGATTTTCCCTTCTATATTATGCTTTTACCAGTCTCCAGATTTTAAAAATAATAATAAATTTGGTCAAATTTTTAATCTTACATACTTTTATTGATTAATTAAATTATGAGTTGATATTACCTTGAATAAGTATATTAAGTCCGGGGTTAACTTAGAAAAATAATAACACGTATACAAAATTAAAAAGTTAAATGAAAATTACAGATGTTTTAAAATTCGAAGCTAAAACCACATAAAAGTAAGATATAAAAAAAATACAAGTTCATGTTTCGTTTTCTGTGTCCTTTCTTTCCTACTTCCATTTCGCATTGATTATCTCACCAAACCTAATACTACTAAAAGCTTTTTCTTAAGCACTAAAACTTAATTATATAAATAATTTTTGTATTTACCTTGGTGGTCTGAATACAAAGCCTCAATTCTATAAGCTCAGAATTTTGCGTTTCAATCCCATCAATTTATTCGGAGAAAAACAATTTGGTTATAAGCTCAGAAGAGTGACCAGAGTTGCATACTTCTGGCAGTGGGCCATCCTTACACACTCTCTGAAAACTGAGGAAGAATGAAAACACTTGGGGCCCGTTTGTTTTCAGAAGAAAGACAAAGAAAAGTGTAAATGAAAGAAGAAAAAGATGGAAAAACAATGAAAATCACGAAAAAGAAAATGAATGCCTTTTCACCCTTTCAAACTTTCTTTCCTTATTTGAAAAAGGAGGTATTTTTTTATATTTTAATTTTTAAATTTTTTATATTAAATTATTTTAAATTTATTATATTTATCAAATCAAATTTTAATAAATTTTTTTATAAATTTTTTTTTAAAATATTCTAATTCAAACAATCTCATTTTTCACATTATTAACTAACTAGAAATTTTCACATTATTGAACTAGAAAGGTATTATAAGATAAATGGATTATTTTGAAAAAAAAATATTATACTTTATTTATAGTTATTTAAAAATTTTAAAGTTAAAATTAATTTTTTCTAAATAATTAATTTGGAGATACATGATTAAAAAATACGAAGGTATAGGAAAATTTGTCTGACCTTATTTTCTTTTACATTTTAATAGATTCTTTTTAATTCATTTAATTATTATCTGGTCAATTTTATTATAACACCACAATTTTTTTTGTTTTTATCTATAAGAATCTACATAAATATAATCGTTATTGTATATGTCATTAAGCGCAGTCTTATTGTTTATTTTAAAATGGGAAGGAAGAGTATTTGTACTTATTTTAAATTCCGTCTCTCCTCACTGTACAAAAGAATACCAGCGTATTTAAACTAGTGTATTTTTATATCTGATTAATGAATTTGTAAGTAAATATAACATTTTAGAAAAAAAAACATAATTAAATTATAGTTTAATAAAATTTTATTTTCTTATTGATAATGCGGTCTACATATTAGATTAATTAAAATACTTATTTGAAAGCCAATTTAAACAATTGCCAAAATATGAAATCAGTTATAATTTTTATTTGGATTCCCAAAATTAGTAACGTTTGATGAAGCTGAATTTAAAAAAAAAACATAATATTATCCTTATTTAAAAAGATTTTACAAAATTGAGTAAAATATGGTGAAATTGTATGAAGGATCCAATTTAGACCATGTGACTTAGGAACAGTAAGTAACAACGGTGTTGCTGCTGTTTCACAATTCGTGTCCTATTTTTTTCCTTTCTCATTTTCGTAGATAAGTTAAGAACGGTGGGCTTTTTTTGGGCTTGTCTCATCACTCTTTCATATATTGCATTCTGCACCTCATACTTTGAAGCTACACCTCCAAAGGAATGATGAAATGTCAAAACTACTCATATTACTGCTTATTTCAGATTGGATGCGTTCTGTCTGTATTTTGAACAAGAATTACAAAGTTACCTTACCTTAGCCATGTTACGGACTCCAACCTCTTATGATTAGAGATATAAAATATGTATTTTAGATTATAAAATCTAGTAAAATTAATATTTTAGATTGTATATTTTAAAATTATATTTTAATTTTTGGAATGTATAATTTAAAACTTAAATTTTTAGAAAGGTAAAATTAAACTTTCAACTTTTATGGAATGGAACTTCAAAAATAAGAGGATGAAGAATACAGTAGTCAATGTTTGTGTTTTCATAATTGTATGGCCTTTTTTTATTTTGGAGTTTCTTCCTACATCTCTATCTTTTTTCCCTCCATCTCCATAAAATTTAAAATTCTGAAACTAACCTTTACCTTTTGTTTGAAAAAGGACATCATGGATGAGTTGGTTTGACATTGTTCTTCTTCTTTATTCATCTTGAGATGTTGGTGGAAAGTCATTTAGCTGTGCGTAGCAAGGTGAAGGAGTGGGTTGCATTGTTGAAGTGTTGGTTGGCTTTTAGAGATAAGATTTAAGTTTTTTTCAAGAGCTTGGGTGGTTATGAAATTTGTGTGGTTTCCAAAAATCGGGATGTGAGATTGTGCTATGGATTGATTAATTCGAAAGTGAAAATGTGATTTATGAATTCGTCAATCCATTAGTAAATCATTACTTACACTGTCTAGAATCACAACATATGTACTGCAAAAACAAAAATCCGCAAGAAAAAAAAAACTATAGATCCGAAAACAAAACAAAAAATACTTGCCTTCTTCTCCAAATGGAGAACCGTTACCAAGATAAATGTCTTTTTGTGCCAAGAGATGGAGCAGCGCCACCGTTGAGAGAACAATGCAATTTGTCTGTGTGGAAAGGAAGAAGAAAACGTAGAGTGTGAGTGTTGTGTGCATTTTAGGGTTTTTATAAAATATTAGGGATAGGTTTGTTTTTGCATAACATTATGGGGATGCAGGTAGAAAAACGTAGGGGTGCAGGAAGAAATTGTCTTTGTACTTTTATATTTTTGAATCCATTTCTATTTGGACCAAAAATTGATAGTCTTGAAGAAGATTGTTTCTTCCTGCACCTCCATAGATTCTTTTGTCACCCCAATACAAAACGTGAAAATACCTATTTATTCTTTTTTACCACTCCCATAGAGTAGCTTCCAGATTATGTAATCCAGACACAAATTTGAAAAAAGACTTATGGATTACATAATCCATAAGCTAAAAAGAACTTCTGGATTATAAAATTTGGAAACTAATAATGCGTATGAAAAAATCTTATGAATTAGGTAATCCGGAAGCTAATTACGAATTTAAAATATGACTTCTAGGTTAAGTAATTTGGAATATTACAAAAGGGTATTTTTGGAAATAAGAAAATTTATGGAGGTGAAAGAAGGATATATGGAGTGCAGGAAGAAACAGTCCTTGAAGAATTAGTGTGTATATGTACTATTCATCTTCGGCCTAGTTCTTTTGCATCCGATGAATTTTTATCTGCACCCAATTAGCTTTCGAATTTTCAATTTTTTTTCATATCAAAACTAAAATTCCAGAATAAAATTAGAAACTTCAAATTCCATTCTGAAAAAAGCAATTCCAGAATAAAAAAGGCATTTTAGACAAAAAAAATCTGAAAAATAAAATCCAGAAATTCAAAAATAGAATTATGGAATCAGAAATTCAAATCCAAAAATAAAATCTACCAGAATTAAAATTCAGACATCTAAATCCAGAAATATCTTCCCAAATACCAAATTACAATATATTTTGATCACACATCCTCTTATTTAAAAACTAAATAAGACATTTTTCTCATTTCATATGGAAGCAGATCAGATGCTGGAAGCAATTTCCTTCATCTTGTTACCTTTCATCAATGAACTGAAAAAAAAGAGATATTATCAAGTTTAAGCAGAAGCACAATTAATACCACGTTTGAATCCATGTTGAGTTCAATACAATATGATAGTGGAGTTGGCATTGAAAATGTAAAATACTTTTTTTACGTTATTATATTGATCTCAACCTTAAAAATTAGATTTTTGGAAGGTAAATTCAATATAAAATGGTGTTGTTTATAATACTTCAAGTATTTTATCTTTCAGTCTTAAGGTGTATCCTCTCTCAAGTAATAATTGACTAAGGTTTAGTAGATTACTCTTCATTCTAGGAATGAACAAAACATTTATAGTGAAAGTTTGACCATCATTCTTCATCTCAATTGCAATCTTTTTTATCCCTTGTGACATTGGAACACAATCATCAATGAACTTCACCTAGCTCTTGATTAATCCATAAAGGCTTGCAAAGTCTTTCCTTCTTGCATGTGTTGAACATTGTGTATCAAGATAAGAAAATTTTCAGTCCTTTTATTTGAATAGTGGTGACTATTAACAAAACTTGTTCTATGTCATTGTTTTCTTCTTCCATATCAGTTTTATCACTCTTTTAATTTTGGTGTCTACAATACATAACAATATAACTCATTATTATAACATAACAATTCACATATTTTTGTATGCTATTTATATGTAACTAAAATAGTCTAGATGTGAATTACATCTCAACATTATCTAGTCCATTAATTATAATTATCTATCCATTAATTTATTTGAATTGGTGAAACAAATATCATCCTATAAATTATTATTTCAAAAAAATGGTAGAAAAATAGTTAGTTAATATTTTCTGAAAAAAATTGCAGGGAAATAAATAAAATGCTATATTAATTTATTATATTAAAAAAAATTCTGTAACTCTGTACTTTTCTTTGAATTTTTTTCGTAGTAGTCATATATTCTTATATTTATTAAGCTAGTTATGCCAAATAAATTTTCTAAATGTTAATAATAATAATAAAAAAAAACACGCAATAGAAATGTTTGGAAGAAAAAAGTTTGAGAGTAATAATCTGAAAGAAAATAGAGAAATCACTACAAGAAAAAATCAATTTTTCTACATAAGAATTTTGTAAGCAATAACCAAAATTTGTAGGTAAATTAGCATTATCTACGATACAGATAATGTAATATATGTGGATAAATCCATACATAATTAAACATATTTTATTTTACATCATCAAATTAAAAAAGAAAAAAAAAGGAAGAATCAACACTTGACAACATTGAAAAAACTAGTCTCATAATTAAAATGTTATGAATTAAGAGACACGCAAAAAGTATACAATGTAATATTAGTAAACTACTCTAATAGACAAATAATAAAACACTCGTAGAGCACTTTCTCTCACAATGCTAGTTTGGGTAGTTATATCCACGATAGTGGTAGTTTTCATTTGTGAAAATTCTTCATGTCGAGACTTAGACCCATGATAAATGAACATGCACATTATCAGGCCAATCATTGTTATCATTTGGTTATATTCACTAGGTACATGGGGTGTGGACTTGTCCAGTGACGACAGATTGCTTGGCAGCAACATTGTGTTGATGTGTTTGACATTTCTCCATTTCAGTCTCATTTATCTTCTCTTATTTCTTTTGGGTTGTCATGTTCTTTCCTTTTCATCATGTGCACTCATATGCTCACTATTGAGAAAAATTGTGGTTGATTGAAGATGTAACATTGAGAATGAACAAAAATGCATAAAAGACTAAACTTCTCATGGAGAGTGGCTTTGGTCTTCTCTAACCCAGACCAATGAACCAATGCTTGTTGCAGTTTCCTTTACGATTTCCACGACTTTCTTCGCTCCCTATATTTTCAATCTTTTGTTTTTTTCTTCTTTCTCTTCCAACCTTTCCAATCCTTTATATAGATTCAACTACCCTTTTTTTCATACCTATAACATTTCAAGTGCCAAAGAAACTAACTTCTTTAATAACTTATTTTTCAAAAAAAGAAAAAGACAACTTTAACATGTTTCAGATTCATAATCTTTGTTTATTTAATAACTTAAAAAAGTCACAAAAATATCCTTAATAAAATGAAATATTATTAATATAAAGATAAAATCAGGTTTAGAGTTACTCATATTTTTTTGGAAGGGAATGCACATGTTGATAAGTTGGTTAATTTAAGATTTATTCATAAAGAATAATTTCATTGGTATAATAGACTTTCATCTAGTTTGTTTTTAAAATTCTTTATGAATAGGTATAGTCTATCTATGTATAGTTTTTGTTAACATTTGGGTTTTGGTTTAGTCCCCTTATTTTTTATTTTACTTTTCATTCTTTTTTTTAATAATATTTTTTTCATGTGATGTCTAACATAAAAATTTTTATAAAAAAATAAAATAAAATAATGGTGTAAAAGAAAGTGGTTATAAAAACAATCCTGATTCAAAAAAGGCAAATGCTTCCTACACCCAATCATTTTTAACCTGCACCCAACATATTTTTTTAATTTCCAAAAATGCCCTTAATTCCGGAAATAAAAATCCGAAATTGAAAATAATATATTCCATAAAAATAAATCTGGAAGTGGTTATTGAGTTTTGGAAATAAAAATCCAAACAGAAAAATTAAAATTCTATTTCGGACAAAAAAATATGGAATTGAAAAATAATACATTCCAAAAAAAATCCAAAAAATAAATTATTATGTTTCGGAAATGAAAATTCAGAAACAAAAATGAAAAACGCATTCTAGATAAAAAAATCCGTAATATAAAATTTCGTTCTGAAAAAAATAAATCCAAAACACATATTTTGGAAAAACAATTTAAGGACAGTTTCGTCTTTTTCACTGAAATGGGGTGCAGTGATATGGTGGAGGAATCAATTACCTTCAAAAAAATTGTTTTATCTATCAACTACTCTATAATTATTTTATTTAAATTTGAAATTTTTTTTGATAACTACTTATTAACTGCTTTTTTTTAATTATTTAATTTAAATAATTCTATCAATTATTTTTTATAATTATTTAATTTAATTT
Source organism: Phaseolus vulgaris (assembly GCF_051622355.1). Classification (NCBI taxonomy): domain Eukaryota; kingdom Viridiplantae; phylum Streptophyta; class Magnoliopsida; order Fabales; family Fabaceae; genus Phaseolus; species Phaseolus vulgaris. The sequence goes on along the minus strand of NC_143506.1, from coordinate 21,803,280 downwards.
AATTTTAAAAGAACGGATAACTACTCTATTAAATACAAAATGACTGAATAATCAAAATAAAGTAATAAAATAAAATATTAATATAAAGATAAAATAGAAAAACGGTTAAAAGGATAATTATCTTTATATAGGTATAGATTATTAAAAATTATTAATATTATTAAATATTATCACTATTATTAAATATCATAAATATTATAAATATAATTAATATTATAAATATTATTAATATTATAAATATTATTAATATTATTAATATTATTAATATTATAAATATTATTAATATTATTAATATTATAAATATTATTAATATTAGAAATATTATTAATATTACTAATATTATAAATATTATTACATATTATTAAATATTATTAAATATCATAAATATTATTATTATTATTAATACTGTTAAATATTATTAATATTATTTAATATTTTTATTATTAATACTGTTAAATATTATTAATATTATTTAATATTTTTAATATTAATAATGTTATTGATATTAATAATGTTATTAATGTGTTAATATTATTATTAATATTATTAATAATGTTATTAATGTGTTAATATTATTATTAATATTATTAATAATGTTATTAATGTGTTAATATTATTAATAATGTTATTAGTGTGTTAATATTATTAATAATGTTATTAATATTATTAATGCATTATTAATAGTATTAATATTATAAGTAATATTAATATTATTAATATTATTATTATTATTATATTATAAATATTATTGATATCATTGATATTATTAATGTTATTTATTATTATTATTATGAATATAAGTTATGATTTTATATTATTATGAATATAAGATATGATTTAATATTATATATATAATTATAATAATTAATATTATTTATATTATTAAAAAAATTAAAAAATTTAAGATTATTTATATTTTTTAATATTTTTAATAAAAAAGATTGATATTAATAATAATATTGAATTTAATTTTAAATATAGATTAATGAGTAAAATTTTTAAATAATGTAAAATTTATCTACGGATAGAGATCCGTGGATAATAATCTATAGATAATACTGAATTTACCTACGAATTCAGATTTGTGGGTAATATCCGTTTGTGAGTAAAATTCATCTGTAATATTAAATTTACTTACAGATTCTGATTCGTGGATAATATTTATTTGTGGGTAATATTCTTAAATCCTAAACCTTAAATTTAGTTACGAAGACTGAATTAGAAAATATGAGTTATCATTTTTCTTATCACATTTTTATTTTGGATTTAGTTGTTTTATAAATTAAAAAATAATGTTAAGACTTATTTTTTTATTCAGAACATCTTTTAAATACTTTATTTTCATATATTTATTATTTTTTCTGATAAAAAAATATTAACGAAAACTCACCTCCAATACAAGATTGATGGGGTTTACACAAAAACAAAATGTGAATAGGAGGGGATGCACTGATGTTTGTGATACATATATGTACGTAACTTAAGTGACATCCATTAATTGTAAAGGTAGGTAAAGAAATTTTTGACATGAATGTCATAAGAAACCCCACACAACATCTGTATTGTAATGGATGCCATTACTTACAAGGGGAAGTAAAGAAAATGTGACTGGTAAGTACACCATGGAAACCCACGTACCCAATATACATTATCCATAAACTAAGAAGACATGCAACCCTTATCCTGAATTACAAAGGGTAGGTAAAGATAAATTTTACTAGATAAGACTCCCACCCACATCAATTTTCTTCTAGTCTATTTATCAATTGTCTACATTTTTAGGATATGTATATAATAATTTCTACAAGTTCGATTTAAATTACCTATTCCACTTTTACAACATAACAGTGTTTTTAGTGTTTTTTTATAATAAAAAACAAATAATTAATTAAACCTGTCTTTCTTTCTTTTTTTTCATATTTATTTGTCAAAAAGCAGCTATATCAACTTTATCCAAAGAATTTCATATAATTGATGGTTCTGGTATAAGAGTTAGCACACCCTAAAGTATTTTCATTAATTTTAATTTATTATTTGTTGATAAAAAAACACCACTTTTCATTATCTCTCCTACTGCACATATGGGTATTTTTAAGGGTAGATAAAATTTTATTAAAATGTTTTCTTAAAACTATTTAAAATTATAACAAACATATAATATAACTTACTCAAATAAATAAGTAAATAAATATACATGTAGTTCTGAGAAGTGTAGGTCTATATTTACATAGAAATCCAAAAGGAATATATAAATTACTGAGACGTAGAATGAATAAGGAAATTAAAAAAATAAGAACTAAAAGTAGTTAATAAGTTATGATTCTTTATTAAAAAACAAAAAAAATTATAAATAATGGTGAATCTATGTTTGAGAACAATTCAATATTATCACCTTCGCTTATGTTAAAGAATAACATTTCATTCTGCAGTAACTTCTCTTTAAATTTAGAGTCTACACTATCAAAATGAATTATGCATATTTTTAAATTGTAAATATTTTTATTTTTTGTAATAGAAAGATATTAAGTGGAATTTGTGTATATATAGTGTTTTAACTAATTATATTCTGTAATATATTTTATGTTTTAAATTATATATAAGCTCAGAATCCATAATTTTTTTTATAATTGGTCTCTGAACTCGTAATAAAAGTTCAAAGGGTCGAAGTTATTTGACAACAATTTCGTTTGGTTTGAGTGTTTTTTTCCGATGGATATAACAGTACCGACATAACCATGCAATTAAATGTTTAATTTAATAAAGAAATTGACAGATAAGAAAGAGAGAGAGAAAATAATTATAAAATTAGTTGATTTATAAGTTTATATTTATAAATGAGATCTTTCTTCTATCCATTCTCGTCTTACATTAAGTAATCACTGAATAACTTTCATTTTATTAATTTTCCATTTCCGAAATTTCAAACCTTGAATCAAACACATTTAGTGATTTTGAGAACCACGCATGAGTGAATTATGATTGCGGGATTATGTTAATCCATTGACATCATACAAAAAAATATTCGACAGTGCGTGCGCAAATGGAATTTACGTATATGATTTATAATGTAATAAATAATGTTTAATTTTGTATCAGATGGTTATTCTTAAAATGGTTTTTATTTATTTTTTATTTTTATTAATAAAATAAATAAATAATATAGGATGTGAAATTCTTGAAAAGAAAAGAAAAATAATATTAACATATAATTTTGTTATACAAAAGTTAACATAAGATAAGAGAGAGTTCTTCTCAACCTGAAATAAAATAGTTTATACAATTCATGTGTACGAAAAAGAATGTAATACTATTATAAACATATTATCTAATTTTTTTATTTTTAAGAATAATGTTTATTCGTATGATGTCAGTGTATGAAAACGTGTGTGCATGATACGAATGGATGAAGTATACAATTTGGACAAGTGATTTGATAAAGATATTTTATTCAATTAATTTAAATTACTTCAACAATATATATTACAGGTGTAAGCAAATTTTATCCGGAGACATAATTACGCAAATATTATGTTATAGGTAAATTTTCAATCTTCTGATTCAAACATCAATTTTTGTGTGTGTAGTACTTCATATAATTATATACATGTTTTTCTAGTCTTTCTTTTTCATTTATAAATATTTTAAAACTATTGTTCAAAATTAAAGAAAACATATTTTTATCAAAATCTTATGTATATTTTGTACAATTAAAGCGGTGAGAGAAATACTCCACAGTTTTATTCTTAAATTTTATGCATTTTTCATACATGCAAAGCTTTTATATATATATAAATATATATATATATATATATATATATAGTTGTTAAATGTTGTTTTAGTTGTAAAATACTACTTTTTTAAAAAATCATATATACAACTGACGTTCTAATTCAGTTTTACATCCCATTTTTATATGCATTTTGTCACACTTGTTTGAAAATAAATATAAACTACAGTAGAATTTTTTTATGCTGAATAAAAAAGAAATAGAGTATATATAATGTTTTTTATTTTATTCTCGAAAGAATAGCAACAAAAGGATAAAATAAAAGTCTGTATACACATACAATATTGCTGATGTTATGTTACTTACATGATCGACTAAGTATGATAGTTGTGTGAAATTGAGGCACTCCAAACTAATAATTTCAAGACGAGGAAAGAAATATTATTATTATTATTATCATTATTATTATTATTATTATGCGATGATCCTTACACTTAAATATTTATAATTCTCTGTCTTCTGCTGATTCTAACAATTTTATTTATAGCCAACTATATTTATTTATTTATTAAGGTCTCTATTACCTCATTAAACGGGTATGATTTCCATTTAGATTTATTATACTGTCTTATGTATTTATTTATTTTTAATTATTTATAAAATCCTTCTATAACCATGAGATGAATATCTTCTACTTTTGTTAACTAATATTAGTATTTTAATAGGAAAATGATAGTTTCCTCAGAATTGTTTACAACTATTAACGTGGATTTAGAAATATATAATAAAAGATAAATTTGAAATTAATTGATATGGAAAATATTAAAATAATAATATTAAAAATTATAATATAATAGTATAAATATTTAATATTTCTCATTAGTATTTAACATAATAGTATGAGTTATCAATGTATCATATTTTAATATTTAATATTTCTCATTAGTATGATGATAGGATCTACTTGAGTTAAGTCGAAATTCTGTGAAATCTAGAATTAATTAATTAATAGAAATAGCATGAATACATATGACATTTTTTTGGGGTGAAACAAATATGCAATGGATAGAAAAATGAAAAGACGTATATAAAAATTTGGTATAAACCAATGGCATACATGAAGTGCAATGGACTGCATATTTTTTGGTAGATTTTTCTTCTTGCTCTCGATAGTAGATGGTTAATTATATATGTAGATAAACCCTGCAGCTGAAGCACGTGTCGGGCACCAAACCTTATTGCAGATACGTGGATATATTAGATTAGTGAGAATAGGTTATGAGAATCCAACTATAAATAGATGCAAAGGGATTTTCTCAAATCATCTCATGCAGTGCAATTGATTTGCTTGCTTAAATATTTTAGGTCATCAACCTTCTGGAACCAAAATGGCACATTTGGAGGAAATCCGAGAGAAACAAAGAGCTCGTGGCCCAGCCACCATTCTGGCCATTGGCACTGCAACTCCATCCAACTGCATTTACCAATCTGACTTCACCGATTACTACTTTCGAGTCACCAAGAGCGATCACATGACTCAACTCAAGGCCAAGTTAAAGCGCATATGTAAGATCAACACTATTATCTACAAATTCATGCATCACATATATATATCTCACTGATTCAATGTGGCTTTTTGTGTGAACAACAGGTGAGAAGTCGATGATAGAGAAACGCTACATACATCTCACTGAAGAAATGCTGAAAGAAAACCCCAACATAGGTGCTTACGAGGAACCATCCTTGGATGTACGCCAAGACATATTAGTTGAGGAGGTTCCTAAGCTTGGTGAGAAGGCAGCATCCAAAGCCTTAAAGGAATGGGGCAGACCAAGATCAGATATTACTCATCTCATATTTTGCTCCACCTCGGGTGTAGACATGCCTGGTGCTGATTACCAACTTCTGAGGCTCTTGGGCCTTAAACCATCCACCAAAAGGTTCATGTTATACCATCAAGGTTGTTATGCTGGTGGCACCGTTCTTCGTCTCGCTAAAGACCTTGCTGAGAATAATGTTGGAGCACGTATTCTCGTGGTGTGTTCTGAGATCACAGTTGTCACCTTTCGTGGACCCTGTGAAACACACTTGGACTCGTTGGTGGGACAAGCCCTCTTTGGAGATGGAGCTTCATCCGTGATTGTTGGATCTGATCCTGACACATCCATCGAACGACCACTGTTTCACCTTGTGTCAGCATCTGAGACAATTCTACCCAACTCTGAGGGGGCAATTGAAGGACACTTGCGTGAGGTGGGGCTAACCTTTCATCTTAAGGATAACGTTCCTCAGTTGATTGGAGAGAACATAGAGAAAAGCCTCGAAGAAGCCTTCCACCCACTTGGGATCAGTGACTGGAACTCCTTGTTTTGGGTTGCCCACCCTGGTGGCCCTGCAATCTTGAAGCAGATAGAAGCAACGCTTGGGTTGAACCCTGATAAATTGAGAGCAACCAAACAAGTTCTGAAAGAGTATGGGAACATGTCTAGTGCATGTGTGCTGTTCATACTGGATGAGATGAGAAGTTGGTCCTTGGAGAAAGGGAAATCCAGTACTGGTGAAGGACTAAAGTGGGGTGTTTTATATGGGTTTGGCCCTGGCTTGACCATGGAGACCATTGTTTTACACAGCGCCGCCGTAGACCCAAACAACTAGACCCTATCATTCTGGATGTACACTTATACATCAACTATGAATACAATAAAATCACGTCGACGTGTACAACATATACAACCTACTTAAGTTTTTCATTATTGTCTCGTATAGGTTTCGCTGCACTACCGTGTGATATAATAAAGAAGCTTCAATATAGTTAAGTTGTTTTTCTAAATTACTCTCATGTCAAATATTTCTTTCTTTTATACTACAACTTCTCTTCACAAACCTCCTCCAGACTCAATACTTGTTCTGCCTTGAAACCTTCAACGACTTTCTCACTCTCTTTCGCTTAAATTCGTATGTCTTAAGCTTCCCTCCATTGTCTCGTGCCTCATTTTGTACAAACATTTTTCATTTGGAATCTTTCACTTTAACCATTCTAAGTCCATAACAGACACTTGAAGTGCAGTTTCAAAGTCTACACCTGAAAGAATCAATCTTTCATGCTCGGAGGGAAGCAAAAGGACGACTTATCACTATCAGTCCCACTTGAATTGTCATCCTCACCCAATACACCAATGTCGTCATGGGAGACAAATAATGATGTCAATGAATGATGACACAGCAACCCACGCACAAACAGAAGGGTTTCTTCTTCTTCTTTTCGCTTTACCTTACACTCAAATTGCCCAGACTCAATATTCAGATCCAGCAGAACTTCATAAACCACTAAGATATAGTTGAATTTCCAAAAAGTAGATAATATAACCAGTAAACCTCTATGATATAGATGAATTTTCAAAGTACATAATATAACCAGTAACAGTAACAGCCATTTCAGTATGAATGCCCTGTCCAATCTTGACTATAACCTTTGTGCTGAGCTTCACTATTTGAAGCATGAAAGAGACCTTTTTGCGAAGTTTGTTTCAAATAACATAATTCTCATGACAACTTCTTCATCAATGTGAAAATCAATATTAGAGACAAACAATAATTTATTATTATATTAAATATTATTTTAAAGATTAAAAAAATTATAATTAATATCTAAAATAATTTTTATTATAAATAAAATTTATAAATTTGTAGTTAATTTGTATACCATTGTCATTTAGTATGTTTAAGCCTATATAATAACTTGTTCACTCCGTAAAGCCATTAATAAATTTATTATGAGAAAGTTGAAACCAAGTAGTGTGGAGACAACTTGTAACCAATATATTAATTCTCATTATTTTTATTATACTTATTATCTATACCTATCTATACCTATATACAATGGTGATTCTTCCATAACTATTTTTGATATATATCTGTACTTTATAATTATTTTTAATTTTTATTTTTAGTTATTTTTTAATTTTGTAAATATTAAAACAGTTATTAGAATGAAGTTTTTTAACGGAAAACAGTTTTGAATTTAGTTTTTTGAAATATATCTTTATTTCTTCCGTTTTCACTCAGAGTTTTTTTCCAATTTGAATTTATATTTGGAATTTTATTATTGTTTTTCTCTCCTCCCTCTTTCTCATTTTATCTCTTTTGTTCATATCACTTCCATTAGATAAAAAAATTCATTCTTCAAGATAAGAGTAAGAAGAAGAGCATGCATCCCACGTTAGTCTTTGTATGTGAGCTTTCTTTTCTTGATTGTTTAATTGTTAATGTTACTCATTTTCATTTTTATTTTTATTTTACTCTGTTTTTCCTTTTCGTACACCGAAGGCGGAATACAAAGCATTCAGATTGCACAGGTACAGAGTTATCTTGACACCATTTTTTTATGTGAGCATCGAGAGAGGAAAGGGGTTAGAAAATAAATATTTTCTTAAGGTTTGTTATGGAGTTTCTCATCTTATTATTTTTCTTCTTTTCTTTTCATTAGTGATTCACAATAATGATGACGAGATTTCTCTTTAAGGTACAAAGTTAACTTGACATCATTGTTGTCGACAGGGAAGATGAATGTGTTCTGAACATTTTTGCAGAGAAGAGGAAAGGGATTGGAAAATAAATATTTTCTTAAGGTTTGTTACAGAGTTTCTTATCTTATTATTCTTTTTTTTGCATTGTTATATTTCTAAATCCAAATTAGTGATTCACCAGAATGATGACGGAATTGCTTTAAGGTACAGAGTTACATTGACATCATTGTTAATGTGGGCATCTACGGAAATGATGAGTGCGTTTTGAATAGGACATTCTTGCAGAGAAAAATAATTAAAAAATAAATATTTTCTTAAGGTTTGTTACGGAGTTTCTCGTCTTATTCTTCTTCTTTTTTTCTTTTCATTATTATATTTCTGTTTTTTAGTTTTATGTTAGTAACAACAAATCAAAATTGGTTATGTTTATTGTCTTATAGATTTAAATTTGTTTAATATATTTATTAAAATAGTAGGTTGAAACTCATAAATGATGAGAGAAAATGTTTTTATCTTATTTTTACTTAGTGATATTTGATATTTAAAAGATATGAATACACATAATAATATACAATATAGTAATAATAAAAAAAATGCGGATGCACAGGCGGAGTGCCCGTGTTTCCGATAGTGTTAATAATAATAATAATAATAATATTATTATTAATATTAATATTATTTTAAATTTTATTGTAATTATTATTATTATATTGTGAAATTTATTAGTGAATAATTTTTCGTGTTCAATAATCGATAGATATTGATTTGTGCTCATTTTTTTTTAAATTTTCATATCTATAGGTAAAATTTGTCGGTAATTATCGACAAATACAAAGATGTCGATAATTCTCTCAATAATAAAAATTTACTAACAAACACAAATCCGTCAATAATATTTTGTTGGTAGATCAGTAATTTCTTGTAATGTCCATATATTATTATTTTCAAGAGCTTTAAACTCATCACCAACTTCTCTCAAATGAGGAAAATGACTGACTTTTTCATACGTTATAGGTTTCTAGTTGGTCTCTATGACAAGCACAACTTTTTGAAAATAAAAGATAATTATTGTAATTCATAAAGGAAACAATTAGATATATGATGTTAAAAGCTTTTTGATACAATCCTAATTTGCATCTTCATTTGTAAATCTTCTTCTTCATTGTTTTTATTTGAATTTCTTCAACGAAAGATGGTGGATAACGAAAATTTGAAGAATTGTAGAAATTTTAAAAAAGATGAAATATGATGGTGAATCTAAGTGAAGTTAGGCCAACTCTTAGTTTCTAAAGTAAGGTTGGATCAACACTACTAGCAGGAGTTTAGAAATTTGTCTAGAAAGAAGAAAACTCTAAAGAGAATTTTGAACAAGTAGAAGTGTCTCACAAATTGGACAACATTTCATTACTCAAATCAAAGTTGAAAAACATATACAAGAGAACTCCTATTTATAGGAAAAAGTCTCCCAAAACCTCTCAAATGAGAGTGTGAAAGTGTCACCCCCTTAGGTGCAAATACTCTCTATTGGGAGACTGGCAAGTGGCATGCCTTGGAGTAAAATTCTCTCCATTGAGGTAAGAACATGTGAAACCCCGTACACTTGTCCCTTGTACCTTCCATCTACAGCTTGTAACTAACAAATGTTTCTTAAGCTTTCCTCCTCAACAAGATTTAATGGAGTAGATACCGAGGTAGACGCAAATTGTGACTCAGATAATGCTCGAGAGAATCTATTTCCTATTAAATGAAAAATATTTGTTATAATAGTAATTAATGTATATAACAAAAAAGTTGAAAAAAACTAACATGTGTTTGTTGAAACACTTCATCAACATGGACCGAGCGGCTAAAATCCTCTGTTTATAAACAAAACATTTTATAAATTAAGGAAGTAATAATTAATCATAGATTAATACAAAATTTTATAGGGAAGTCATACCAAACGAATCACGTGTTCATGCACGCTAATGGATCCTTCGGTGTGCAAACATCCACCTTTTTCGGATAAACGGTTCTTTTTTAGTTGTATTCATTTTTATCGATACACATGTATGTTTTACTTTTCCAGAAGGTTGTCCCAAACACTATTGTCAATCCATTTTGGTCGTTTACCTTCTTGGCGAGCCACTTTAAACATTTGGGAAAGGGTGTGAGAAGCCTTCATATGGAAATTTTTCTTAACTTTTTCCTCATCATAAACCCTTCATGTGACCTTCCTCTGCAAAACAATAAGAATCATCAATCCAAATTATAAAATATAAGCATTTTTAAAGGGAATAAAAAACAAGTACTTTAAAACGTTGAAAAAATACATTTCGATCAACCTTTGCGATTGCCCCCCATGTTAGCCATGGCTCACCAAATTGTTGCTTAATGGTGGCAGTGATGATCTTTGATGCATTTTTTATGAATAAAACCTAAATACCAAAAAAAAGTTAGTCAAAATTATAAGACAATAATAGTAAATTATATAAACTGAATTTTATTATATTCTTACCCTCCTCCAATAGGCTGAATCTGAGGGCGATCACTAGCTGAGAAGACCTCCTCCTCTAAGTTATTGGCTGTAGAAGCTAAATGCCTCCCTCCAAGATTTGTATATGGGGATGGTGTAATATCTGGATTTTGGGAGAACCTGATGGGAAAAATGCACGCGGAAACAACACACATAATCACGAATCAACTGCAGAAAAATAAACGACACAAGATTTAATGTGGTTCGGTCGCCAACTGCAACCTACATCCACACGGGCAACTATTAGGTTTACATTATATCCTGTTGCACACCAGTTACAAGTACAATGATCTATTTAAATAGAGATAAATAGAGATAATAAAAGAGCTACAATGATTAAGCTCACTCACTAAACATGTGTCTAGTCAGCCCAACCCAATTGGTCTTGGCTTCATACCCAACAATCTCCCACTTGAAGTCACGGAACAACGCTCACTTGCGCTTCAACTGTGTACAATGGTCAAGTCCACTCACTAAACATGGTGTCTAGTCAGCCCAACCCAATTGGTCTTGACTTCATACCCAACAATCTCCCACTTGAAGTCACGGAACAATGTTCACCTGCGCTTCAACTGTGTACATGTACTTTTGTAATCTGTCGACGGAACTCACTGTTCCACCTCTAGTTGCCACCAGCCTTCTTAATCATTTTGAAGACTTCGTTAAAACTTTTCTGAGTTTCAACACGTCAGTCACTGACTCGTTCTCTGTTCCTGCCGACTCCCACTTACAGGAACTGCCGGATCCTGGAACAACCTGAGTTTCAACACGTCAGTCACTGACCCGTTCTCTATTCCTATCGACTCCCACTTACAGGAACTGCCGGATCCTGGAACAACCTGAGAACAAACACTTTCCATATTCAACAAGAATTTTTCTGGAGAAGTTTCAACCGCTGGAATACTGGTTCTCCCAACCCACTGTCGTCTAGGAACTTTAGCTGAAGCACAACCCGTGCTCCCACTGCCACAAGTACCTCTGACTGGTCTACCTGAACCTTTCCATGCTCGTTCATCCTGAATCTGATCTGTGGCTCTGGGTTTCTCTCTTGTAAAGACAACCCTCTTTTGCCCACGAGATTCTGTGAACCGGACTTTGTTTATCTTCTGAACTGGGATGGTCACTCCCTCAGACACGGTAATCTGACTATATACAACGAACCTTTCTTACTTTCGCAAGCCATGACAAGATTTCCCTTGACGACCTTCCGCTGCTGATTTCCGAACTTCACTTCATGTCCCTGTTCGTCCAACTGCTTAACAGAAATCAAACTTTTCCTCAAGCTTGGAACAACTCTGACATCCTTCAAAGTCCAAAAACCAATTGGTGTCTTCAACACTATGTTACCCATGCCCGTAACATCAAGAGTTCTGTTGTCCACTAGTCTTACCTTTCCAAAGTCTCCAATAACTAGATTCTGCAATGCTTCAGAATCCATGACCCAGGAATCCACACTGTTATCCGCGCAACAGACTAAAAGGTCCTCATCCGCGAAGTCTCCTGCAATGTTGACTTATTTATCATTTGGGCATTGATTCCTGAAATGCCCCACCTCCTTGCAGTTCCAACATGTTACACTTGAGCAATCCCGAGTCTTTGACTGACTCCTTCTTTAGTTCTTCCTCCCACTATCTCTGATATTTCTCTTACCTCTTATGACATATAGTGATTCACTAGATAATTCCCTAAAACTCCTTCTTCAGACATCCTCGCCAAAGAATGAGATCACGAATCTTCTCAAAAGTGAATCCATTGGATCCCGTTGAACTGGTAACTGTTGAACTTCATCATCGAACTTAATGCCCACTGACATAAGTTTGGCTAAGATCATATTGATGTGCTCAATAACCTATGTATTTGCATGACTCCTGCGGATTTGAACCTATCTACACCCGGAGCCAATCTCCTATCGGTCCTGCCACCATGCCGCAGAACGGGAGCTCGTGTGGAACCTTTTCTTTTTGGCGTAACAGCGGTGGAACGTAAAAAAAAGATTACGGTCGCGTAACATTGGGGCTGAACCATAAACGAATCGGGTGCCGGATCGAGATAGAGCCGACAAGAAAGAGAAAGATAGACCGACCACAAGGAGGGAAGGCAACAAAGATAGATTCACCAATACAAGAGCGAGAGCACGCCACGCATCACTCACAGATAAGAGCCGCTATCGCCCATACTCTCTCTTAAGCTTGCCCCCACGAAGACCACAACTGAACTCGCAAATCCTCAATTTGCATTTTCTACCAACTGAAATTTCTGCCATCTCAAATGACTAGTCGAGATACTCGGTACAACTAATTTCAGATCTTGGCAATCCTTTTTTTTAAATCAATATCACAAAAATTGCACCACCCAAAATCACTCACCAACAGACCTGGTCGCAATCCCCACTGCACTAGCGCTCCGCACCACCACCGTCGTTGGTCATCGCTGTTGTGAAGAAGATCTGGGAAACCCTAAGCCTTAGGACGTTGTTGCAGCCCCTGCAAAACCCTAGCTTTGGGATGTTGTTGTCGCCTCTGCGAAACAGTAACTTTGGGACGCTACTGTAGCCGCAATTTTCACATCTCGTCGATTAATTTCTACTGATCGGATCTCTAGTGTGTAAATGAACCAAAGCTCTAATACCACTTGATGGGAAAAACGCACGCGGAAACAACACACATAATCACGAATCAACTGCAGAAAAATAAACGACACAAGATTTAACGTGATTTGGTCGCCAACTGCAACCTACATCCACACGGGCAACTATTAGGTTTACATTATATCCTGTTGCACACCAGTTACAAGTACAATGATCTATTTAAATAGAGATAATAAAAGAGCCACAATGATTAAGCCCACTCACTAAACATGTGTCTAGTCAGCCCAACCCAATTGGTCCTGGCTTCATACCCAACAATCTCCCACTTAAAGTCACGGAACAATGCTCACCTGCGCTTCAACTGTGTACAATGGTCAAGTCCACTCACTAAACATGGTGTCTAGTCAGCTCAACCCAATTGGTCTTGACTTCATACCCAACAGAACCAACACGTGGAGATGGTGTTGATGCAATAGCATTACTACAGGTGGGGTGGATGCAGTAGCATCTGCTACTGATTGATGTGGTAGATCCATGAGTTGGAGATGGAATAGGTGTATTAGGTTGACTGGATGATGGATTTAGGTTGTTTAATCGTGATAACAATTTTTTTCACATAATGTTTTTTTTCCTTTTTTTTGTTGGCACTCGGTGATGTTTGATCACAACCTCCTGATGACATCTATATATATGAAATGAAATGATAATAAAGGTAATATAAGTTTATGAAGGGAGAAAATATGCAGAGACCAATTATTTTCATTTGCTTCAGGTGGGTGATAAAGTGAAGAAAGGTGAGGTTGTTTGCATACTGATGAATGAAATTGAGGTGTGTGTATTTCTTTTCCCATTTGTTATAGTATATTATTACATTTTTTTTTCTTATCATTTTACTATGTTGTTTACTTTATGTTTTCCTATATACTTGGTATATTTGTTTCATTGAATAGATTTTCCTTCCTTATATAGTACTATACAAAAATCTATGATACAAAAATTTGGAAGTTAACAAATCTATAAGCACTGACCTGATTGAGCTGATCAAATATGCTTATGTATTGCCACTTGTTTCAGCTACAACAACAGTTAACACACTAATCATATGAAAAGTCCTAGTTTAATACAATTATTTTAATTATTTAAAAGTCTTGAGATTTATTAAACAAGACTCTCTGGTTACAGTAAACAGGAGAGAATTTAAATCTCTTTTTATAAAAAAAAAAAGAGTCTTTTAAAAAAATTTAAAATCCTAATGTAATACACTTCTTAAATACATAGATTACAGTAGGAGTGGTTTGAAGGGATTAAATGTTTTTCAATTTTGGTTGCATTTAAAAAAAACTTGATAATCTTTAAGATAGGCATAAGGGTGCCTATTGCGAATGATACATATATTAATATGAGTGACATCATCATTATTATCATTAGCATTATCAATTTGAAACTTTTTAGGATCACTAATAATAGCATATTCAACATCTTTTTCATAAAAACATTTTCAAAAGTATTATGCAAAGGTAAGTAAAGATCATTAAAATTGTTATGCAAATCATTTTGTTTATTATGCATATGTAAGACAAATCATTAACACAATTACCTTGTTGATTGTTATAAGGAAAACTCTTTTCATGAAAAAAACAACATTTATAGATATCTACATGCCATGATTAACAAGATTAAACACCAAATATCTTTTAGTATTGGCACTGTACCCTATAAAATTTCCAGAACCAGCTCTCGAGTCTAACTTCTTTCTTTAAGTAACAAGGGTGTTGACATAACATAGGCACTTTTAGATTATTAATATCACTCGGTTCATCATAAAGTTTTTTAAAAGGAGAGATGTATCAAGATAAGAAGTGGGGATGCAATTTATTAGAGAAAAAAAACATAATTAACAGCATAGCACTAAAAATTTTCAGTGAGATTAGCATGGTAGAGTAAGCTCTAGCCAACATTAAAGATATATTGGTGTTTTCATTTTGTAATGAAATTTTGTTTTAGTATTTCGACTCAAGTAGTTTGATGTATAATGTCACGAAAATAATAATAATTATCAATTATAAATCCAAGTAAGTGATAAGTTCTAATATATTTAATATTATTATTCTTCTGAAAATATGTTTTCACATATCAATTCAAGAATTGAATTGATTATGAAATGAGAAAATGGAAGATACTAGTATTCTAAATAAGATGTGGTTTGGAAGATTAAGAAAATGAACTCACTATTGTAAACCCTAAAGAGATATTCTATCTCATTTTAGTGATAATTTAAATCACATAGATGATTGTTTAATTACATGGAATAAGGATATTACAATGAGAAGCTAGAAGAGATTTTTGCATAATTTTGTAAAGAATTGTTCTAACTTATAAATTGAGGTTGGTATACTTCTCAATAGATATTAATTTCTGGTAGAATAATATTAGAATGATATTTTATACAAGTCTTCTAAAATATGTCAAATTATACTTTATGATAAATCACATGTATTTTGACTTAAGATTTATTAGTGTTGGTTAACTTATTATTTGTTTAAATTTTATAGTTTATTTTCTATTATATATATATATGATATTTTTTTAATGAGAACACACAATGTTATAGTTTATGAAAGACTTATATTTGTATATGTTTATAAATGTATAAATAAATGCATGCACGAGTGGTGAGTTAATGCTTAAATTTTTGAAATACTAAATATATTATATTTTTATCATGTAAAACCGAGTACATTAATTTAATATTTCAAAATAGAATTTATTTGAACTATTAAAAATACGTTAGTTTTTAAAAATACAATAAAAGATAATATGGTAATAGAATAGTAAAGCTATAGACGTCTGAAAAATAATACCATTTATTTTTTATTTACAAATTTCACTTTTTAATTTTTTGAAAAAAGATAAACTGAAATGGTTTATAGATGCGATGCGATGTCAGTAAAATAGTTTTCTTAATAAAAGTTTTGCATGGAGAGTTTACCAACTTGAGTTTGGTTTTATTTAGAATTGTTGGGCTAGTTTGGCATTTCACTCTCAAGGACTTTCACTATCAAGCACTTAAAATCGCATTTACATGGGTGCTGGTTAGTTCTCCTTAGTTCTTTTGGTGGAATTTAATATTTTTAAAATTTAGAAACCGAAGCAAGAATTTAGTTTGGATGTAAAAATACTGAAATGACATTCATATTGAATTTTGAATTCTAAAACATGGTGGAAAAACTCTTCATTCTTTCCATTTTCTAGGTAACAGAAAATGATTATGCAACCTGGGGTAACATTGGCTTACAATCTGAATGAAACAAGAATAGCAGCCAAATAAAATTCATATAAACCATGTTGATAAGTAGTATCTGACCTACTCACTCTCACAAATGGCACTTCCAATTACAATACATCAGTTTCAGATTATGCCTTGAGCTCTTTAGCCTCTATACTCATGTATCAAAAAAGTCAGCAGATCTTAATAGTTTTACAGCCTACCAAAATATCAGCCATTCAAAAATACAGAAAATGTAAAATAAGGGGTATTATCAGTCAACAAATAACTGGAAGGTTAACAAAGACCACCACAAAATTCATGTTGTCTGCGACTCAATTTGGATTGCAGCCTCTTTCTCCTCAAAATTCAGGGAATTGGCTGCGGTTAAAAGCATGTCCATTGCACCACCTCTTTCCAAATCTCTTGCTCGTTTATTTCTGTGTTTCTTTTCACGTTTAGCATTTGGCTTAGCAGCAGCATGATCCCTTTTTCTGCCTGGCTCGTTACATTCATATGCCTTTTTAGCCTTGTGAATTGCTTGTATCCCAGCATCACAGAGTCTGCAGAACCATTTCCCGCTTGGAATAGAAGCCTGTGGAGGTGTCAAACAATAGATGTGATATCCACGATCACAACCATCACAGATAACAATCTGATCATCATCTCGATCAATTAAGCAAACAGAGCATAAACAAGAAGGGCAGTACCAACAGTGACCATATGACTTTGCCTGCTTCTTTGTTAAACACCTTACATGGTAGTACTTGTTGGAGCAAAACCTATGGCCACATACTCTTATCTTTTTTATCTTTTTACCATCCACTTCATTTCTGCAAACTTTGCAAATGGGTGTTGTTTTCTCACCTACAGAAACTTTAGTCCCACCAGAGGAGCACTTTGAATTTTCTTCAAGTTCATTTTTTGTTTCCTTAATTGTAGGAAAGCTTTCATCATCAGTTATGTCATTTGGAGTCTGTTCATCATTTAACCTTTCACATAATACACAATTCTCATGTGGAGATCCAAGCCCATTAGCAGTACACTTGGCACAATACCAGCTTTTGTGGGGTATTATTTCTTTCACTGCCGGCTCAATACAGGACACATGGTATATCTCCTCACATGAATCACAAACTAAACAGTCTTTGCCATCTGCCTTCTCTCCACAACGGCTGCAACTTCCGGTTTTGCACATAGCACATTCTTGCGTCTGTTCTGGTTCCATGTGAGAGCCAAATTCTCGGTTGCAGGACTGTTTGAAATGACAAAATTAAAACAATTTTCAAGGCCATTTTAATAAATATTTCAAGAAAAACTCTAATAGTACCAAATAAAATTAGTATCGATATATGGCAAGGATTTTCAAGTGTAACATTCCAAACATTCATAGGAAAAGTTTGCAAAATCTAGCATGTTTACAGATAGGACTTTCAGCAGAAAAATATTACATAACCAAACAAGTCCCCCTTCCAATCTTATTTTACCAAATCCTTAAACGCCACAGGAAACAGTATATGCATTATGAGTGTCTCATTCAAAGATCAGAGAATTTAATGGTTAAAAATTCCAATATGTAGGGTTTAATTTTTTTTCATTTGTAACAAATACTATAATCACGGTTGCAATCCATTGTCCCTGATAATAATATATATATTTGAAATCAAATAGATACAATCACAGTTGTTAGCACCACTTACCATAAGTGTGATCTTAAATTTCTAGTATTCTATCCATCTTAGAAAACTTTGACAAATAAAGCTGAATTAGACCATGATAGCCAGCCAGGCCTTGAGAGCAGCAACCCCAATTGGTTGAAAGCTTATGTTGAGTAGAATCTGGGCTATACAGATGTAGGGTAGTATTATCAAGAGGATCATTAGGCCTTCCATCCTGCATTGGATTGGACATGAATGAAATGACCCTAATTTAGCCTGTTCCTTATTTTCTTTCTGCTCTAGCATTAAATTAGGGTAATTTCATTCATGGTCAATCCAATAGCGATGACTTCTTTATACTAGAAGACATAACGGTCCTATTGATACTACCCTACACTTGAGCAGCCCAGATTCTACTCAATATAAGCTTTCAGTCAATTGGGCCTGTGAATGTTTCTTTTGGACATGCTTCTCTCAAGGCCTGGCTTGGCTATCAGACCATTTCACAAAATATTTAGTTAACTATAATATTTTCAGCATAATTATTGTTTGTTCACACATGGGGATATAACTATGCTTTCATGCTTCATACCATAACATTTTCCAAAAGATAAACATTCATATAACCAAGAAAATTCTGGTCTATGACAAGCAAAACAGACAAACAAAAGCTAATTAACAGAAACAGAGATTCCCCACTCCAAGAGTTACAGCTAAAATGAAACAGAGCAAGAAAAGGAAAGATGATTTTGGTCTCTGCAGTTATGATGCTGGTCACAGCTACAATTAAGAATCAACTGCATCTATCTCCACCATGGCATGAGCAAACTTTCTTCCTAAACTTTTCTTTGATAATCCTTTTCAAATTTTATACATTGATATAACTATCTGATTCCCAGCCATCAAAAGGTAAGACGAATTGCATTTACAGTATTACTTCATATTTTCTAAAAATAGAATCTCTCCAATAAATTGTATGTATCACAACACAAACAAACTGGGTCTTACTATGTCATAACATAAAACAAATTTTGAAGGCAAGTATGAAAATCTGACAACTTCATGATGATCTAAAGAAACATCAGATCAAAGTTTCAAAACTCTTACCGGCTGCTTCCCATCTTGAAATGTGCTTGGTGCTGAATCTCCTACCTAAAGGTAAAGAAAAATCAGGGTTTGTATAAAAGGAAAGCAGATAGTAACATACATAGGAAGAACAAAATAAAATCCAGAAGCAAAACAGGTCATGAAACTTAAAGAGCTTTGACAATGAATTTGTTACCAGCTCAGAGTAGGAAGTTGTTGACATGCTGGATAGGCTCTTGGCAAGAGCAACCATCTCGTTACCAGTGTCTTGAAGCTTTCTCCAAACCTAAATGTTTAATTAATACAAAAATAACAACCAGAGACTAAAATGCTTAGTTTGTGCAATGGTTATACAATGTAATACACCAAACAAACCATAAACAAAATTATGGCAGAGTTCTGCAAGATATGACCACAGGCCACAGCTCACATCAGGAGGAACTTCAGATAAAATAAAACAAAAGAACAATATTTCAAAATATTAGCTAAAAATTAATAAATACAAATATGACCAAGTTATCAGGGAAGATTGCAAGGTTGTCATCAAATTGAGATTCAAATAACGAATTGCTGGGCCAATTATTAATCGTGAATCATAATTTGTACTGAGATAATAACTTGAAATATATCATATAGATTATATATAATGTTCCATATAATAAATTTAAACTATAGACAGATAAAAACAACTTAACCATAAGTCTCAACATACAAAATTATTAGTTACATTATATTTGAGTTCGTGAAGCCTCCTCTATTTCATATTTCAGTTAAATGGACACGGAGCAATGTAATAACCAAATAAATTGCATACATTGAATGAGCGGATGACAAATAAAGTAGAGGGAATGTGGAATAATCAAATAAGATAAATTCAAAATTGCTCCTTGAATTCCTTTTCCTGGAACAATTTAAGATTATATGACTTCGCAATTTCTTTCAATGAGAATTGATGAAAGCAAAAAAATATAATAATGAATTATTGAATCGTGTGATTCATATTTGATGATACAAACTTGCACAGATTCATTCGTGTATATCATAGGATACAAAATCATTTAAGAACTTCCTATGATACAAAATTGATAGGTAGCTGACTCAAGATTCAAATCAAGAATCCTAAGATTCTTATAATTGAGATTAAGAACTACTAGATCCAAAATCATAACTATTGATCGAAAAGAAAAAATGTACATAACATGCACACATGAGCCCACCCAACCAACATGAAAAAAGAAGATCAAGAAACTCAAAAGTAAACATTTGAAAGCACCATAGCGTACAAATACAAGTACAGACCATAAAAACTAACATTATTTTGTCAACTATGCACACTTGCTCAGTTGCACACAATCCTCCACTGCCTCCTTTTTTATAATATATATATATATATATAGAGAGAGAGAGAGAGAAAGAGAGAGAGATTATCATAAATAATCAATTTTTCAAAATCTAAACCAAACAACCTGACACCACAAAGATTTTACAAACAAATTATTTGTTAAAATATGAAATTATTTTGTCCTTCTTTCAAGTTTAACTGAAACCAAGTTTGCAGTCAAAAGAAATGATCTGTTCACTGCAGAGTTAAGAGCTGATCAAACTCAACATTTGATGGCTAAAATCTTCATGATTGAAGTTCCATTAATTAACATATATAGAATAAGAGCAATATTACATTGATAACAATATTGCGTAAATATTAGCTACAAGACTTAGAACTCAACATCATGGTTCTAGGTAAACCAGATATGTGGCCATCTAATATTTTTAAATTGTACCAATCACCATATAAAAAGAGTCTGCATAATTTACCTGTTGAATATCTGACAAGAAGAGTGCTGGGGATTGTTCATAAGCTTGCTCCTTCATCCTTGAGTTCATGATGGTAAAGTCAAATACACTTTCAGGCTTCATTCCCGGGAAATTTTCAAGTAAAGCCTTACACAATAAACAGAATTTTTCTGAGGTTAAGATATTATAGAGCACACGCTGACACATCTCAGTCACACCATGGTCAGGTAATTCACTGGAACATCCATTACACATGTCATCTGCATGTCCATTAGCTTCCTTCCCTGTTCTATGAGAAAGCCGCTCAGATTGTGAATAACAACATTCTTGACCATCCTTTTCAATTATAAAGGCATCCTGCATACAAAATAAGAAGGGACATAAACCAAAACTGGCCAAATAATACTTTTAGATAAGTTGAGCAAGCAGTATACATATTGTTCCAACTGAATAACCAACCATAACAGTAGTGGCATGATTATGTTTTGGATTAAGTGCTTCCCTAATGCACCCCTCCACACCGCCATTGCCATCACCTAATGACTGATATAAATGCTGCAGTACAATATTTCCCCACTTTCCTTGGGAACAATCATCTGATGTATTTCCTAAAGCTAGATCACACGGTTTCTTCACACCCTGCAATAAAATAA
This sequence comes from Phaseolus vulgaris, assembly GCF_051622355.1. Taxonomy (NCBI): domain Eukaryota; kingdom Viridiplantae; phylum Streptophyta; class Magnoliopsida; order Fabales; family Fabaceae; genus Phaseolus; species Phaseolus vulgaris. The sequence goes on along the minus strand of NC_143506.1, from coordinate 21,781,469 downwards.
TAATACTCAAAATACAGTATTGAAGATATCACCAAGAAACAGTATTTATTGTACTTCAGAACATTTATCTACCAGGGTGAGAGTCATCCCATGCTGTATTAATACTGAACTAAAAAAGATAGTTCTATCGTGTGTTACCTACCCTACATTTAGCATCTCAACCCTAGAATACAAAAATATTATGCACACCAATATGGTATCATTTTATAGTTAACCTGGATGTTATCTGATTATGAATGAAATCATTAAAAGTTGAGCCATTATACAACTGAAGAAGTTAGCCCCTTGCACAACCAAATTTCAACATAAACCACTATGAATTTGACACAGTAAACTGCATCCCTTGCTTTTTAAATATATAGCACATAGGTTGCAACTAGGCTGACTCCATTTTTAGTACAACCAGAATAAATGTGTAGATACAGGAGGATCTTTTCATAGCAATGCCAGACACGAATAAAGCAAAGTTAGTAAATTAGTCCTCTTGTCATCAAAGTCCATGGATGGTCCATGATCAATATGTTCTTATATATCCTTTTTATGTGGCCAAACATATACTTATCTTAAGTTGTAACTTGACTCCATTTATCAGCATAATAATTATAACCAAAATAGCATAGGTACATGATAATCTACTCATAGAAAACAGAACACATAGAATATAGTAATATAATGAACCAGAGTTTTTGTGAGTGAATGTTTCCATAATTATATTTTTTTTGTGTCATTCAATTTAAAGATTTAAATTGAACTCACATTAACCCAAAGTAACCAATATGTCAATCAAATGTATTACATCTCATCTACTGAAATAGCAAATCTTTATAAGCATACCCGATATACTGAAAGATATATAAAGGGGATGACAAGTAACTCCACAAATCATCTAAAAAATAAGGGCATCAATAAAAAAATATGTACATAAGTTGCATTGACTTCAAATTAAACATTAGCCTTTTTCCATATGATATTTTTGTCGTGTATCAATCGCACAGCTTTATAAATATTACCTGATTTCTATGTCTCTGCAACTAACCAAAAACCTAAAACCTGATTCATTAGCACACAACCTAAAGAATAAGAAACCAAAGACTGCTCCAAATAACCTGAGAAGGATGAAACCTCTTCATTTTTTCCCATTGATGACTAAAACAACCATAACTAATTACTAATGCCCACCCAAAAAACAACTAGCCAAAATTACTTGTTGCAGGCACTGAATGTATCTTACAAGCTAATGAACAAATTTTTAGGTTTTACTCATGTGTGCCTTTTCCAATTCATGTCAACACAAAACTAAAATCCTAGAAGGAAACTACTCAATGAATCCTGAAAAATATAAGCAACAAATAGCATACAGAATATAGCAAATCCCTTAGAGAAATTGACAAGTCTCAACAAAGAGGATAGAAAACCTGATCTGCTAATCGACTTGCAGTTGTCATGCCTGCTCTGCATTGTTCCTGAATTTTGCCTCTTGAACTTGACTTCTTACGCCTCTTATAAGTTCGCAAACATTCCACTCCACCAGAGCCACCTTTATCTCCAACTGCCACCCCATTACTAAAGGGTTCACTTCTCAAGACCCTAACCTCTCCAGCAACAACATTTGCATGAGCAATTGCCACCTCGCCATTCATGGCTTCACTGTTCAAAATGTTGCCCCTCTTCAGTGACACAATTCTCATCTTTAATTGTCATCTGACTCGCGTCACTATTCATGCCTTCATCTTTAAAACACTGGACTCGTTCATCACATTTGGTCTTATCTGCATAGCTTCCATCCTCAGTCCTCATAAAGGAAAAAACAATACAAATAACAACAATAAATCGCAGTACAAGAACAAAATTAGGGTTTTACAGTTCCCATCGGCCAACCTTCAAAGATCCATAATTTTGTAAGGATTTGGATACCCAAATACCTCTAAACCCTCAAAAAAAACTATTAGAAGTCAAAAACACTCCACACAGTTGCCCCCAATAAATGATGACAGTTAAAAAATAAAAACAAAAACTGCAAGTTGGAGGAGGAGGTTACAGCGGTGGAAATCTGAATTGAAGTGCAGTAACTACTCTGTCATATGTGAGTGTGTTAATCCAAAGAAGAAGAAGAAGAAATGTATATGTGTACCTTAGTAATTTCGAAAACAAAAACCAAACAGACGCGGTCTTCCCAGTTTCCTTCCCACGCTTTGTCTTTGTTACTGCTTTATCAAGTTTGTTGTCTTACTTCATTTTTTGTCTCACTATTGTTAATATGTTTTCTAAACATTTTCTCATTATTGTGGGCGGAAACAGAGGTTTCAAACCCATGTTACTTTGTAATTATATTCTCTGTTATTTTGTCCAATATTTTTTTTTATTAGTTAAATATATAATATTTTTAATTTATAATAAAATATATTAAATTAATGATTCAAAATAATTTATTATTTTTCTAAAATATTATATAATCAATTATTTAATTAAATCAAATTTAACAAATAGTTAAAAAAAATTTAAAAAAAATGAGAAAGAAGAGATGAGAAAGAGTAGTATAATGATTTAAAATTAAAAAAAAATATATCAATAGAATATTTATCATCTTGTTCATTTTTTTATTTATTAATTTTATAATTATTTTTATTTAGTAAGGTATCTTTAACTTCATCTTGTTTATATTTATTCCTTAATCTTATAATAATTTATAGTTAGGTATTTCTAATCTTATTCTGTTATATTTATGTATTCTCCAACTTCATCTTTTTACTTATTTAATTATAATTACATGGTTAATTTTATTTGTTCAGTATTAATAATGTCATTTTATTTAATTATAATTATATGGTGAAGTGGTGTGACTATCTTGTCACCTCCACCTTATTCACTTTCTCCGGTCTAATTATCTTCATCCTTTTTATCTTGTCTTTTCAATTCTTTTTTTTTTCCTTTACTCTTTGTTTTTTTTTATTTTTACAACTCATCATTAGTTGTATTCTTTTCTTTTCCTATTTGAAGATAACATTTGCACTTATTTAACTACTTTGTTAAATTTTTGTATATTGGTAATCCTCATTGAGTTCTCACCATAATTTAATTCCTAATTCAAGTAAAACTTATGTATAATTCTGAAATCTACTCATATAAATATTGTTTCTAAAAGAATCTTATTAAAAAAATCTACTCTCAATTTATAATTAAATAACAATTATTTATATAATATTTAGAGTGTTACAATTACTCATTTAAAGGCTTACAATATTTAGAATTTTGTTGTTACATCTTTACTACAAAGAGTTCATGAAGAAAATAAAATGAAGGAACAACTTCAACTATCACAAATCCAAAGTAAATTACTATATTTTTGGTAAAATTGAAAATTACATAATTGCCAAAAATGTGTGGAACTTTAAAGTTACTATATACAGTGAAGTAGAGAAAAAACAAAATTTCAATCCTTACAAAGAGATTATGATAAACATGAGATGAGATTATGACTAACTCGAAAAGTGTTATATTTTACTTATTACTCACCTTGTTAATAAAATGAAGATATATGGAAACAAAATATTTGACAATAAGGTGTTGGAGAATATATTATATACATTTTCGATCAAATATATATGTGGTGACTACAAAAATAGAGTCCAAAATAGAATCACTATGTTATAAGCAAAATTATAAAGTAACATTGAAAGTCATATAATAAGAACACCATACAAAATATAAGATAATTAAAGAGACATTGAAGAATCAAGTGAATTTCAATAAGATAGTAGAACCTAGTTAAGGAGGATTTAGTACAGGCTGTGAAGATTTTAATAGTACAGGCCGTGGTTATTTTAGAAGAAAAATATATGGTAATTTCAACCAACGAAGAGACAACAATTTCATATCATCTATTCAAGGAAAAAACTGACAATAAGTTTTGGTATGTTAATCGTGGAACTGGAACAGGTAGAGGTGATTGCTACAATCAATATCTAAATATCAAATGTTTTTCCAAATGTTTATTTTTCTAAAAAAAAAAATAGAAAACATATTTAAAAACAAAGAAAATATTTTTGAATTTTTTTATTTGGGTTGACAAAAATAAAATTTGGTCCTGTATATTTATGTTCATAATGAAAAATTAAAGTTGATGTAATTCTAAAATGTTAAACTATTTGAAAAAAGTTTTGACAGTATGAAATAAGTTTTTTTGAAAAAAGTGAAACTAGAATATTGAAAAAGTGAATAAAAAAAAATAGACCTTGTTTTTAAGTATTTTTTTTTCATAATAAAAAAACCAAAAATCACGTAGTTTTAGAGGTTAAACTATTTAAAATGATTGAGATTTGTATTAATGCGAGCTTTTGAAAGAAAAAAAACCAAAAATTCAAAAAAATTACTCTTGTGTATTTCAGTTCATAACCTAAAATCGTTGGTAAGTATGAAGGTTAAAACTGTTTGTTTGAAAAAGATAATGTTTATTTTTTTTGTATATAGCTGGCTACATTTGATAAACACAATAAAAAATATATAGCTACATTTAATATATATATATAATATAATATAATATGAATAGATCAATTTCATTGTATAACTTTTAATAAATATTATATAGTTACAAATTCTATATTAAAAGTATTTTTTATTGATAAATTCATTAAATTATAATTTCATACAATTGTTATTATTTATATGAAATTTGGTTAAAATTGAATAATAACATAGTGATAAAATGATTCATTTTTATATTTTAAAAAATATTAGGATGATAAAATAGGTTAAACTTTTCGGCTAGGTTCACTACTTGCACACTAAGATTATACGGGTTGAAATTACTAATTTGTTCTACAAATAGGTTGACGAGTTGACTTGCCATTTTTTTATTTAATTTTAATTATTTTTATCTATTTACTTTATTTTAGTTATTGTTATTACTTTTTTAACAATAAAAGTCTTAAAAAAAACAATAAAATTAAATCAAACTTTAATATTCTACTTAATGAATATTTAATGCTTAACAAAATAAAGTAAATATCAACATTATTTTGATGAATCAAATGTGTATAAAGAAATTAATATAAAAGAAGTTCTATATAAAACACTAATCTTTACCAATTTTAATTTTAAAAACATAAATTTTTTCTTTAAAAATGTTAAAATAAAAAAAAAGAGTGAGTCCTCCCTCCCACCTAACTAAACGATGACGAGTCCGTCAATCCAATTCACCCTGTGATAAAAAAAAAATATGTATTTCCATAAATCTTTGAATTTGTTGTATGTTATAACTTATATAAACGAAATATCAAATAATTTATATAAATATATATTTGCATACATAATTTTAAATTTGATTTATGTAAGGACCGAGAAAAATAGTCTTAGAGTAGAAATGGTACAATTAAAATGGCACCTGAATATTTTATTATTAAAGTGAAAAGGCTATATAAATAGAAATTTAGTTATTCAGGTTTCATTTTAAAAAGAACCATCTTCTCTCTAAAAAACCCCTTTTTCCTTTCCTCTGCCTTCTCTCTAAAATCCGACCTCAAAGTATGTTCATTTTTGTTTCCTTTTTCCTTTCCTCTCCCTTCTCTCTTAGATTCGGACCTCCTCTTTCATCAGTTTGATGATCAGAGTCTGCCATTGGCCTCCTGGCAGTGAACTCTACAAGATTGACCGATCAAAATCTTACATAGAGTAAGTTCATTCTTGGCTCTTTTTCCTTTGAGTTAGTTTTGATCTGGTTGGGTTGCCTTTAATTTAAGTTTTGCATGTGAGGTTTTTATCTTCAGAATTAGTCTTTGTTAGCTCAGGGTCCTAGTGATGTAGTTAGATTTGTGATCAGGACTCTGTGGTGCAGGTTAGGGTATCCTTAAGCTTTTGGTGGATTTGAAGCTCTTAGTGAGCATCTGCTAAAGTTCAGGTAAGGGGAGCTAGTTTAAAATCTTCAATAGAACCTTAGATTAGAAGATTTGAATGTGAGTGTGACGTGGTCACCCAATTCCAAATTTTGTTGCAAGATTTCTTGTTTTGAGTAGATTGTATTTGATTGAAATTGAAAGTGTTGTGATTGAGAATTGGTTGTTTGATTTAAATGGTTTTGGAGTTAAAAATCATATATATGTATAAATGGACATAATAGCTCAATGATTCAATGAGAGTGATTGTATCATGTTGAACAGGAACTGTCAATGTAAAATGTAGATTTATAATTTATGGATTGAATGAGGTATTGATTTATAATCTAATAGGTATATTAAGTTATGCAGAATTTTTCTGCATATTTCACTCAAGCTAGCAAGTTTTGGGTGCTCTCTGGAGGATTTTAGCTTAAGCTAGCGAATTCTAGCTCAAGCTAAAATTTTGGGTGCTCTCTGGAGGATTCTAGCTCAAGCTAGCGAATTCTAGCTCAAGCTAAAATTTTGGGTGTTTTTTGGAGGATTTTAGCTCAGGCTAGCGAATTCTAGCTCAGGCTAAAATTCTGGGTGCTCTCTGGAGGATTTTAGCCCAAGCTAGCGAATTCTAGCTCAAGCTAAAATTTTGGGTGCTCTCCGGTGGATTTTAGCTTAAGCTAGCGAATTCTAGCTCAAGCTAAAGTCTAAAAAAATAATAATAATAAATAAAAATATTAAACTAATTTTTATTTTCTTTTAAAAGATTGACTTATTTATTTCTATATAGTTTTTTCTTATAAAGTATGTAAACTTTTATTTTATGTATAGTTAATTGAAAATCTCTTTAATTAGACATTTATATGATTAGTCAATGAATTGTTGTGTATTTTGGATATTCTAAACATTGGTATGATTTGATTGTTTGATGTTGGATATTATGAGGTTCAAAATAGGAATTCTAATGAAGACATAGTATTTTCAGGAAAGAAAATACCGTGTTGAGATTATTATTAGGGTGTATTGATTTGTGAGTGTCCTGTGAATGAGACGATCCTGACTCTACTGATATAATGGAATCACATAGATGCAGTTATTCAGTTGGTGAGAGTTGAAGGAGGTCCAGTTGAATGAGGTTTGAAAGAACTGATTAGAGCAGATCAAATGGATTTACCCTGTCATATGAAGATGATGAGATGATGAGATATTGAGATAATTATGCGCATGGCTGTGTGGGTTTCACAGCAGCAGTATGACAGGTGCAGGTCTCTGGATGCTAATTTCAATACACGAGTCTTCCGGAAGTAGAGTCAAGTGTCTATGTGTTACGAGTCAGTAGAAGTCTGACAGACACTTGATGGTTATGTGAAATGCATGAGAAAGATGAATATTGAAATTGTTGACAGACACTTGATGGTTATGTGAAATGCATGAGAAAGGATGGATTTATGTGGATGTTTAAAGTTATATTTGTGTTATAAGTTTTAAAAATACCTAGCTTACCCTTTGTTTTGTTTTGTGGTTGTTTTTCTTTGATCTGTGATGATCGTGTATTTTACACGGGAGCCGATGATGTTACAGGTGATAAAGTTTCTCGGTGAGAAGATGGATGAGAGAAAATGTTTATTTTTCTTTTGAAATTTTGTTTTAAATTTTATGTAAATGTTTCAAGTCTTCATGAGAGAGATAATTTGAAACATTATAATAATAAAATTTTAGATATATTTGTATTATGTTTATATATTTATTTTAATATTTCATACAAATTATGGTTATAGATATGAAAAAATATAGGGATGTTACCATTTATATAAAAAAATTATTAGTCTCTTATATTATATATATATATGATCGTAAATCTTTGAAGCAAATGAGAATATAATATGAAGTTAACGTGTACTTACACAAATTTTGCTTTTATAAAGGTTTTAAATATACTAAACTTAAAAAATAGTTAATTAAATTGAAGTAAATTATAGAAATCAAATTATTTGTAGTAAAAATTAAATGAACTATTTTTTAATTGGTAAATGTTGAACTACTTGACAAAAATAGTTTACTGCAGAAAAAACGTTTACAATAATCATTTACCACCTATTTTTGAATTCATTGATATTTTTAATGATAAAAAAAGTTAAAAGTAAAAACGAATTTAGAATAAAACAATTAACAAAATAATGAGGCGAACGACGTTTTTCTTGAGTACCATTGGCTATTTAGTGTATCTCAGCGAGGGTGGTTTGTCGTTTGGAGCGTGATACAGCACAACATATCAGAGAAAAATGCCTCCGCGGCGGTGCACGGCGTCTGCGGCGGCGGGGCAGACGGGGAGCGACAGCGACTTGGATGAGTTCATCATGCGGTGCCTCTCCTGCGAGGAGCAATACGACATGGACGACGCCGGAACCTGTAGGGAGTGCTACCAAGAGGCCAACGAGGCAGAGGAGGAGCTCCGCCTCGAGATCGACGACCTCAAGTCGAAGGTCTCCTTCCTCACACTCTCCTCTCCCACTCTCAATCCTTCTACCGCCGATATCGTCCTCGTTCCCGTCGACGACTCCGACGCCGCACCCATTCCCGCTCACAAGCACGTTCTGGTCAGTCAATTTTTATTTTCTGTCTCGCTTGTGTGTTTGTGTATTGATAATTCGTAACAATTGCGACGTAATATGTTATGTTCTCCAATTTTAAGTCTCCGTAGTGGTTACTGTGATCGGAGAACGCTGAACTCCGTCCCTCGTCTATGACTTAGTTTTGTCCAATTATTTTTTATTAATAAAATTATGTGCTGAATTTTTATGCTTTTAAGCCAATAATAGATAAACCACCACAGGTCTTGCTCCAAAGAAAGGAGCAAGAACAAACCATGAAACAGATAGGATAGGAGAAAAAAAACACCTAGATTTTACGTGGTTCAATTAGGGCAATGCGCTCTAGCCTACATCCATGGCGGCCACTATATTGATATCAACCTCTTTTCCAGTGAGTACAAACTCTCTCAATTCAGTTACAAGAGAGAATTACAAACAATTTCTGGAATCAGAGAAAACTATGCAACATTAGCTACATATTGACTTAGCAACCAAAAATCTAACTGCTTCTCAGCATAATTAAACCTATTATGAAAGAAAATAAGCTAACAGAACTAACGGTTAGCCTGAAAAGAGGTTGTCTTAAAACTTGTTAACTGAACCAAACAACTAATACACACGCACACACACAAGTTATGTGTGAAAGGTTTATGAGATCAATTTGCGATTATCCAGTGAACCTTGTCATTGTAAGCTGTGGTGTTACCGGATTTTTTTCTTGGTTTGTGGTCATGCATGTGAAAGTTAGTGTTGATAAGGTTTCTTGTCCATCTGGTATGATAACATTTGAATTTAGAGTAAAACATCAATTTGATCTTAAAGTGTCTCTCTGTCTATCTTAAGTGGTCTTTAAAGCAAGAACTATAGGTATTTGTTAGAAATCATGTTCACTAGTCCCTAAAATTCCTAAAACTGCAATTAGTCCCTAAATTTTACTGAAATACAGCAACATAGGACTAAACTGATTGATATGCATTTTAGGAACCACTTAAAACTATTTATGAATTAAAGGCTGCAGATGTTATTTATTTATTTGTTTATTAGTTATATAATCCATTTGATGATTTAGACTGTGTGATGACTTAGGGTATACAAAGTTTTAGGTTTTAAGAGTGTGTACTTCTGTTTTTTTCATTTTTTATTTTGAAAACCATGCTAGAGAGGTGAATAATGGTTGCTTGACAGAAATTTTATCTCGAGCAATTGCATAAAAAACGTGGGACAAGACCTGTTTTGCCAAAGCTGGCAAATTGTCTTCAGTCAGAAGCTCTGATTGTTAACAGCTAAAACAGTCAAGCTTTTAAGGTGATGACAGTCAAACAAACAGTCCCTCGTCTTGTGTGCCATACTAGATTGTTTTACCTATATTGTTCAAAATCAGGATGGGAGTGAAGTAGTTGTATCAAAATTTTCATGGTTCTGTTCTGTCGTGTCTATCTATCCCATACCAACATTTGATTGAGGATATGATTTTTCAATCAAAACCACATAGACCAGTAATATCAGTGAGTGAAATAATAGTATAATATGCTATAATAATGATAAAATGAATTGAGAAACAGTTTTAACCAAGGGTATGTATGGGTCATGAAGTGCTGAGACTTTCAAATAAACTGATGCAATAACTTGTTTCAATAATTTATTTTGAACTTTTAGTGCTTACATTCTGTAAACTGGACAGGAGGAAATGCATTAAACATCATCTATATAGTCTCCTAATCCAAACCTTTGCTTTTTTTCTTCCTATTTTTGCTTTTCAAATTTTCTTTAAGCAATCCTTGACAGTGGCCCGTGAATTGACCCTGAAGCTGTATGTAGACTGGATTCAAGAAACTTGCAGTTCACACTTCATTGAATTGGATTCCATTTGGATATGTAAATGAATTAACAATATTTAACACAAAATTAACCCCTGACTGTTTTATTTTATCATTAGACGAGACACGCACCACATTTTCTTTGGATATTGCTCTTAGTGCAGTCTGGAGTCCTTGATTAAATTTTCTATATTGATGTAGCTACAATTTTTTTTTATGTTTTGGCTTTTCTTAATGAAGCTAATGATATTTTATGATATAATTAGAGTTGTCGCTCTCCTGTTTTCAATGCAATGCTTGAGAATGATATGGAGGAAAGGCGGAGTGGCACCATCAAGATTTCTGATGTATCACATGATACCCTTTGTGCCTTTGTTAATTACTTATATACTGCCGAAGCGTCCCTTGATAACCAAATGGCCTGTAACCTGTTGGTTTTGGGAGAAAAGTATCAGGTGAAGCATCTCAAGACATATTGTGAGAAATATTTGATCGCCAAAATGAATTGGAATAAGGCTATTGCAAACTATGCCTTTGCATATCAATACAATTGCAAACAATTACGAAGTGCGTCCTTGGCAGTGATCTTGGACAAAATGGATTTGTTCACTCAAAATGAATATTATGCCGAGCTCGTGGACACCAATCCTCGTCTTGTTGTGGAAATATATGAAACATATATTGGCAAGCAATTAAATACTGCAGGTACCCTTTAGGTTATAGGAACAAAGCTCAGGAAGTTAGTGAAATCAGCTTTAAGCTGGGGCGGTACTTCTGTTTGGATTAGATTCTTGATTGATTGGTAATTAGTCTGTTAGTATATAAATTGTACATTATCATACACTATTACAGTTAAACATGCAATTGGACCTACCACTCATTTCATTATATTTTATTCATTACCTTTTGGTTCTTGATATTATTAATTTATATCAGTGCTTGGAGTTTCATGATTCCTTCTGAATGTTACTACTGTTGAAATGCCATATTTACTACTTTAGTGCTCTTGTTGCTGACTGACTTCTTTAGCAGGAATAAGAAATATAAAAGACATGGGTGGAGACATTTATGGAAAAGGGACAAGTGAATTCGAACAAGCTAATGAAGGGTTTTTTTCACCATGCACTTTACAACTTTCTTAATCACATCCTATTCATTTTAGAATGAATATATTTTTTGGAATATATTTAATATATTTCATATATTCTAGAATTAATAGGAGATGAGATAAGAAAATGGCGCGGTATAGGAAGTTAGACATGGTAATAGGGTGTGGACTGGCCCGCCTCGCATAGAATTTGCGGGTTGATTTTTTGGCTGCACTCGATCATTTTGAATTGGCACCCAATTGCATATAGGAAAAGACTAAACTACCCTTAATGTATTTGAAAATACCTTAAGTGTGATCTGCACCCAATCCTATTCTTCTTCTTCTCCGTTTGTGCGTGAACCAGCAGCCGCAGGCATAGCCATCACAGTCAGCCACTGTCAGTCACCTTCGTCTCCGTTCGTTTGTTTCACCGTCAATGACCTTCATCATCGCAGGCAGAGCAGCAGCCGCCACGGTCAGCTTCAAAAGTCGGAGAATGAACCATCGTTGAAGAAGTCAAGGTACACTGACATGGCTTCCGGATATTTTTATCCGTAGTTGAGTATTGCCTTCCAGATATTTTTATCCGTAGTTCATTATTGACTTCCGGATATTTTTATCCATAGTTCATTATTGCCTTCTGAATATTTTTATCCATAGTTGATTAGTGACTTTCAGATATTTTTATCCATAATGGATAATGGATTTTTGACTTGCAGATATTTTTATCCAGAATTTGTTGTTCTGCGAATATTAATATCCATATTAGTGTTAGGTAGTTAGGGCACTTGGCTTCTATGAAATTTTTCGTTTGTTCTTATGCAGCTCAAAGCAAAGCTTCACCGCAACAATGAACTTCCTCTACCTCACCATACACTATTTTTCTAAGTGAAGAAGAAAAGGGCACAATGGGAGTTTTAAAAATTCGTCGGGTGCCAGTCATAATTGATCGGGTGCAGGAAGCAATTGCCTGATTTTTCTAGCCCGCCCCGCATAAGGGTTGGCCCGTGGGTCTGCGGGCCAGCCCGCATAAGAAATATTTATTAAAAAATATTTTTTTAAATAAAAATTTTGAATTTTTATTTATTTATATGTATTATGTAAATTGTCTTATAATATTATTTTCATGAAACATGCGTTGTAAGATGTTATTAAAAATTTCAGAATATAAAATACGAAATTACATGAAGAAAATATGGGAGTGTAGAAAAAAAATACATTTTAAGGTTATGCGGGCCAACCCGCCTCATCCCGAACTTGGCCCACACAGGCTGCAGGTTATGCAGGGCGGGGCCTAAGCGGACCAACGGGTTGAAATAAACAACCCGCCCCGCGTTTTTTTCATCGGACCGCGGGTCGGTCCGTACGTTCCACCCCACTTTGGCACCCTACATGGTAATGAGAGTGGGGAAAATGTCATAAATTACAACTATACAATTTCACTTGTGTAGAATGGAAAGAAAGAATTACAAAAAAAAATTGTATCATTTTGAATTTTGCATTATAGTTGCATGAGATGTTGGTGAAGTTCGTTGGACGTGAACAACGTTATAATGGAAAAGGGATTGTTTCTTCCTGCACCTCCATATCTTCTTCTTCCACCTCCATACACAACATGAAAATATATTTGTATCCTTCTTATGTCACCCCATATAGTAGTTTTCAGATTATGTAATCCAGAAACTCATTTGAAAAAAGACTTCCGGATTACATAATCCGGAAGCTAAATAAGACTTCCGGATTACATAATCCGGAAGCTAAATAAGACTTCCGGATTATGTAATTCGAAAATTAATCATGCATATGAAAAAAGGTTTTTGGATTATGTAATCCGGAAGCTAATTACAAAATTGAAAAATGACTTCTGGATTACGTAATTCGAAATAGTATAGAAGGGCATTTTTGGAAATTTGAAAATATATGGAGGTGAGAGAAGAAGGTATGGAGGTGCAGGAAGAAACAGTCTGGAAAAGGTCATTCGGTGGCAGGCTCCAAGTTCCAAGTCAGGGAAGTGTGGCGTTGCATGTGTGATAAGGGGGTTGTTTCTTCCTGCACATCCATACCTTCTTCTGACAGCCTCATAAATATTGTGTATTTCAAAAATGCCTTTTTTTAATATTCTGGATTACATAATCAAATTTTTTTTTCTAGATCCAGAATTAACTTCTGGATTATGTAATTCGGAAGCCTTTTGTGATTAGCTTCCGGAATACATAATCTAGAAGTCTTTTCTATACATAAGATTAATTTTCGGATTATGTAATCCAGAAGTATTTTTTTCAGATGTGTGATTAGCTTCCAGATTACATAATTTGAAAGTTTTTTCTAAATATGAGATTGACTTCCGGATTATTACATAATCCACAGGCTTATTTCGAGTCCAAAAAAGAATTCTGAATTTTATAAATCTTAATAACACTTTTGGATCCAAAAACATCTTCTAGATTATGTATGAGGGTGGCACAAAAAAGGATAAAATGGTATTTTTTACATTTAGTATGGGGTGGCACAAGAAGGTATGGAGGTGTAGGAAGAAAGAGTCTGATAACTGATAGAAATGATGTTTTCCTTTGTGGGCTTTCAAATAAGCTTCATCGCGTGCCAGTCATAATTAATCGGGTGCAAGAAGCAATTGTCTAAGCTTCATACCTGTTCAGTTTTTTTTTGGAAATTCTTCCTACACCACCATACCTTCTTTCTACATCTCGATAGAAGAACTTAAATGACAATTTTGTCCTCCTTTTCGTCTTCTCCCCTCTTCTCCTTTTTTTCTGTTTTAGACTACAATTTAAAATGTAAATTTGTATTTCAAATTCTATAATTCAGAATAAAACGTATTATGGATTCTATAATTTAAAATATAAATTTTATATTTTAAATGATAAAATTTAGAATTCTAAATTCAAAATACATTTTGTATTTTAGATTTTAAAGTTTAAGATATAAAATTTTGTATTATATATTGGAGAGTACAAAAATTTGAATGATTATAAAATCTGAAATAAATAATTTTAATATTTTTAAGAATATGAAGGGCCAGAAGAAACTTTGGAAGAGTATAAGAATTTGTCAAGTTTTTTATGTCAAGAATTTGGAAGAGTTTAAGAATTTGTCGAGAATGACGTCATCTAACTTAGTTAAAGGTATCCAGCATTACATTCATATCATAAGCATGAAGGGCACATTGTTTGGACAATCTACCAGCACTGTTGCAAAACGTGATTTGAAGTTGCACAGTTGTTGTTAGTTTTCTTCTCTTTCTATAATTCACCAAAATCATATCTATGTAACGAGTGTACTCCTAGAAAGAGGTGGCTTTTATATGAACTATTCTAATAATTGTGATAAATGATAAATTGCAGAGGTAACACAATGACCATTTATTTCTATTTAATAGAGAGAAATAGGATTGTTAAAATAAAAAAGAGCAAAAATAAAAGAAAAATTAAACTTATCTAATCAAGAGAAAGAACCGTAAAAAATAAATAAAATAATTTCAAATAATACCATAAATCTCACTATTTTACTCTTTTATGAAATAAAATTAATTTTATTTTTTAACCTTTTCAAATTAATTAAAGATAAAATTATATTATATTATTTATAAAAAATAAAAAATTATATTATATTATTTATGTAAGAACCGAGAAAAATAGTCTTAGAGTAGAAATGGTACAATTAAAATGGCACCTGAATATTTTATTATTAAAGTGAAAAGGCTATATAAATAGAAATTTAGTTATTCAAGTTTCATTTTAAAAAAACTATCATCTCTCTAAAAACTCCTTTTTCCTTTTCTCTGCCTTCTCTCTAAAATTCCGACCTCCTCGCTCATCTGTTTGACGACCGGAGTCCACCATTGGACTCCTGGCAGCGAGATCTACAATATTGACCGATCAGAATCTTTCATAGAGTATGTTCATTTTTGTTCCCTTTTTCCTTTCCTCTCCCTTCTCTCTTAGATTCTAACCTCCTCTTTCGTCAGTTTGATAATCAGAGTCTGCCATTGGACTCTTGACAGTGAACTCTACAAGATTGACCGATCAAAATCTTACATAGAGTAAGTTCATTCTTGGCTCTTTTTCCTTTGAGTTAGTTTTGATCTGGTTGGGTTGCCTTTTAATTTAAGTTTGCATGTGAAGTTTTTATCTACAGAATTAGTCTCTGTTAGCTCAGGGTTCTAGTGATGTAGTTAGATTTGTGATCAGGACTCTGTGGTGCAGGTTAGGGTATCCTTAAGCTTTTGGTGGGTTTGGAGCTCTTAGTGAGCATCTGCTAAAGTTCAGGTAAGGGAAGCTGGTTTAAAATCTTCAATAGAACCCTAGGTTAGAAGATTTGAATGTGAGTGTGACGTGGTCACCAATTCCAAATTTTGTTGCAAGATTTCTTGTTTTGAGTAGATTGTAGTTTGATTGAAATTGAAAGTGTTGTGATTGAGAATTGGTTGTTTGATTTAAATGGTTGTAGAATTAGAAATCATATATATATATATATATATATGTATATGTATATGTATAGATGGAGATAATAACTCAATGATTTAATGAGAGTGATTGTATCATGCTGAATAGGAACTACCAATGTAATGTGTAGATTTATAATTTATGAATCAAATGAGATGTTGATTTATAATCCGATAGGTATATTAAGTTATGCAGAATTTTTCTGCATATTTCGCCCAAGCTAGCAAGTTCTAGCTCAAGCTAGAAAATTATGGGTGCTCTCTGGAGGATTTTAGCTCAAGCTAGCGAATTCTAGCTCAAGCTAAAATTTTGGGTGCTCTCTGGAGGATTTTAGCCCAAGCTAGCGAATTTTAGCTCAAGCTAAAATTCTGGGTGCTCTCTAGTGGATTTTAGCTCAAGCTAGCGAATTCTAGCTCAAGCTAAAGTCTAAAATAATAATAATAATAATACATAAATAAAAATAAAATATACATTAAACTAATTTTTATTTGCTTTTAAAAGATTGATTTATTTATTTCTATATAGTTTTTCTTATAAAGTATGTAAACTTTTATTTCATGTATAGTTAATTGAAAATCTCTTTAATTAGACATTTATATGATTAGTCAATGAATTGTTGTGTATTTTGAAAATTTTAAACATTGGTATGATTTGATTGTTTGATGGTGGATATTTTGAGGTTCAAAATATGAATTCTAATCAAGACATAGTATTTTTAGGAAAGAAAATACCGTGTTAAGATTGGTTAGGATGTGCATTGACTAGGGATTCGTCTAGAAGGAGATATCCTGACTCTCCTGGGATAATGGAATCATATAGATGAAGTTATTCAGGTGGTGAGAGTCGAAGGAGGTTCATATGAATGAGTAAGTTGTTTGAAAGATAATTAACTTGACCTGTTATATGAATTAACCCTGTCATACTAGGAGAGAGATGATTTGAGATTAATTATGCGCATAGCTGTGTGGATTTCACAGTGATGTAGTATGACAGGTGCAGATCTATGAGTCTAAGTCAACGCACGAGTCTTTCGGAAATATAGTCAAGTGTCTGTGTTATGAGTAAGTAGAAGTCTGACATGAGAAATATGAATATTGAAATTGTTGATAGACACTTGATGGTTATGTGAAATGCATGAGAAATGATGAGTTTATTGAATTTATATTTGTGTTATAAGTTTTAAAAATACCCAGCTTACCCTTTGTTTTGTTTTGTGGTTGTTTTTCTTTGATATGTGATGATCGTGTATTTTACACGGGAGCAGATGATGTTACAGGTGATAAAATTTCTCGGTATGAAGATGGATAATGGAAAAGGTTTATTTTTTTCTTTTGAAATTTTGTTTTAAATTTTATGTAAATGTTTCAAGTATTATGAAGAGAGAGATAATTTGAAACATTATAATAATAAAATTTTAGATATATTTGTATTATGTTTATATATTTATTTTAATATTTCATACAGATTATGGTTATAAATATGGGAAAATATAGGGATGTTGCAATTTATGTAATTGTTTATGAGTTATAATTTATTTTATTATAATTTTTTTATGAAATTCTTTTCTATTCTTAATTATGTTATATTTTTGTTGTTGTAGTATTTTTTTTATTTTTCATTACTATATGGTTTTTAATATTAAAAATAATATTTTTTTATTTATATAAGATTTAATTTATTTTCTAATTTTATAGTACATGTTTATTGAAATTTGTGAGTGATGTAATGATTGTTAGAGAATTTTTTATTTTTTTAAAGATTTAGAATATAAGTTTACAAATTTACCCTTATCTTTATGAATATTTGAATAATGAAATAAGATATTTTTGGGTAGATTTGAGTTAATTAACATTTTGTAAATTAAATTTTTTTAATATTAATTTTTTTTTTAAATACGAGTTATTTATAAGTTTTGGAAGATGAAATTTTTTCCTTTTTTTGTTATAAATTGAATTGTAATATTAAAGATTATAAAAATATGTTTAAAAAATTATTTAAAATAAAGTAAAATATATATTAAAAATATTTATTTTTAAAAATATAACCTTAATATTTTAAAAATATAAATGATTAATATTATTATTCTATAAACAAAATTTAAATAAAAATAAATAATATTTAAATATTCATTATTGTAAGAATTTAATTAAAAATAATTATTATTTCAAATTTAGATAATAATAATACTTTTTATTTTTGTAATCAACGTTGTTATTACATAAATTTATATTTTTACTATAAATAATTATATATTCACTATTATTAATTGTTAATATTTATTTTTAGTAATAATATTATTAAATATCATTTTATTATATTATATAATCGATTGATTACATGTTAAGTTTATAACATGTAATAGATTATATCTATATATAATCGTTATATGTTAAGTTTATAACATATAATCGATTATATATATATATATATATATATATTCGATTATTATATTTATATATAATAATAAATTAATATTTTAAAATTTAAATTATAAAATGATATTTTGTATGATGTCGTTTTCTCTCAAATCTTAATTTATATATATATATATATATATATATATGTGTGTGTGTGAAGAGCATTTTGTTACAATAAGATTGATACAAACATGCTTTCTCTCTCAAATACATATTGGACAACCATATTTATGCTGATACAAACAGAGGTTAATTGAAAATAATCTTACATCAACAAAAATATATATTTAATATAGTTACCAACATCATCTATTGTTGTAAAGAAAAAAAAAAGACTAAAATAAGTTAAAAAATAATATTAACCTACACTTACAAAATATAATCTTAGTAATAACCATGGAAAAATAGATGTAATGAAAAAGTTCAGCTGATCATAATGACGTAGCTCTGAGTTTGGTACTGTGATATTGAAGGTTAACACAAGTTGAGGGTTTACATGGCAGCTCAATAATTTGTTAAGTATCTCTTTCTTGAATAATACAATTTGATTATTCTTTTTGTTCTGGATGCCATGCCACAAAGAAATTGATTTTTCATAGGCTAAACATTTTGTCAAAGAATGTGAACTTGATATCAGAAGTTTCGCAGCAATGGCAATAAAGAAATAAGAAGAAAATGTTGGAGACTTAGATTCTCTTCAAAATGTACGGTCAAACCTGTTGTACAGTATTTCAATATCACCCAATCCCATTCAATTGCTTTAAACACCTTCAATCTTCCCCTTTACTACACTTGCTTTATCATGACATATGTATCATACATCTTTTTCTATTTTATTATTTAATATACAAATTATTGAAATTTCATTTTATAATATATAACGAGGGTAAATTTTACTTTTAAAATTTTTTTTATGTGATTGAATTAGATTTAAAATTTATTTTATAAATAATTTTATAAAATTGAGTTAAATTTCAATTTTATTTTTTAATCTAAATTTGATTGCATCTTTAAGTCATCAAAGCTTTTAATATTTTATTTAAATATAATTGAATGTAATTTTTGTGCTTCACACATAGATTAATTTTGTATAGTACTCCATGTTGCTGATTTGTTTTCCTTTTCTTCTCATAATTATGTCCACAGTTAATGTTCATAAAAACACGAAGTTGACTAGGGAAAACATGCGTTTCCCATACGCGTATTGTATTTTTAATAAATTAAAAAAATATTATTTTTATAAATAATTAATTAAAAAACAAATGATATATATATACATATATATGATTTTATAAAAATAGTTTTTAAAAACTATACAATCATTGTTTTTAAACACGTGAAATTATTTAATTGTTTTAAAATAAAAAAAATTATTCAATTTTTTATTTTATTAAATAAATAAATAATTTATTTTTATTTGTTAAAAATAAAAAATTTTAATTAAAAGATGTGATCACACAAAAAGTTACATGTATTATTAATTTATTTCATGATGATGTAGATAATTGATAAAATTTAAAGTCTCATTTACAGTGTCGTGGCACATGAGCAATTTATTAATGCCACAAAATAAGACCAAGGAGAAGAAACGAATGGATTAGGAAATTTGAGAGCGCCACCAAATGAATAGTGTAGTTTTAAAAATTCACAATTGCTTAAAGAAAGATAGAATTAAATAAAGTTGATTCAACATGGTTCATGGAATGCACGTATGACTTAGGTTTTGGAAGTAAATAATGTCACCTAAGGAATGAATTTTTTTTCTCCTAAACTCATTGTCATGCCCTATCTATAATCTATATTTGCTGACAAAAAAAAACCTATAATCTATTTTTTAAAATAATTTTTTTTTATGTTAAGCCCTCAAGTAACAACAATCATTTGTCATCACATGAAAGAAAATACAAAAATATGAGAATACTAGACAAAAGCTCATATGTTAACAAAAACGATACATAAGTAAACTATACTTATTCATAAAAAATTATAAACACAGACTAGATGGTAGTCTATACCAATTAAAAGATTTTATATGAATAAATCATAAATTAGTTAACTTATCAACACATGCATCCTCTTCACAAAAAATATGAATAATCTTAAACCTGATTTTCTTACCATAATTAAAACACATATCAATTACGAAGTATCCAAAGCACATTGATTAAAAACCTATAATCTATTTACTATGTATAAATTGCTCGTATATAGTAACTACAGTTTTTTATTTTAAAATTTAATCAATTAATATATTCAACTTCTAATAAATATATCTTTTAATATTAATATATTTCCAAATCATTTTTTTATTTCAATAAAAATGATATATTTATAGAGAGAGTATAATTATTTTAAAAAATAATATATTATTATTATGCTTGCTAGCAAAAATAAATTACCGTCGTTATAGTGTATAAATAATAGCATTAAATCTTTTGATATCGCAAATCACATTTTGATAATGTAGTCACAATTCAGTATTATTTAATGATTTTCATTTGGTAATGTGTAATTATCTGACACTTGTGAAATAAGCTTTTATTGCTAAAACAATTTAATGCAATGAAGAGACTATAATTTTTATTCTACGATTGTGGAAATCCGTTTTCAAATTTCAAACGGCAATATTAAATTTATTTTCATATTTGACAGCATAAATTTAATTTAGTAAACTAAATTTTTTATATATGAATAATATAATAATTTATGCTCCGTAATATAGTGCTAGAAATGGAGTTGTCATCTGGTCGTTGCAAAATTAAAATACAACTAGTTTTAAAAACAACTTTTGATAGTTTACTAATTGACAAAATGATATATTTTATTTATTTTGATAATATTTTAAATTTTTTTTATCTATTTTTATTATTAAAAAGTAAAATTATACTAAATTATTAAAAATTCCTCAAATTACATGTATTATTTTGAATGTTGGACATAAAGATTAATAAAAGAGGTACTTAAGTCAATATTGTTGGTTTTAATTTAAGAAGTCTATGGCTAACTTCGACTCTTAATGTTATTATAAGAAAGGATGGTTTCATTGATAGCTAGTTAAATGCAATTATAAATAGTGCCTCTAGAATATCTTAGATCATTTTATGAAAAGTCATCTTTTTTTTTTCTCTTTTCTTTAAAGATAAACACAAGAAGAAGAATATTATAATTAAAGACTTAAAAAGTTAGCCTATTAAAGTCAGAAGAATATCACATAGAAAAATAATTTTCTTAATTGTTTGTAAATGTGAAAAAAGATTAATGTATGCAAGAAAAACTACATAAGCCCCCACGCAGCCATTTTTGGTCGTGCATTACATACTTTCAGTTGTGTAAACGAAACTCTTCAACCTTTTACTTCTAGACCAAATTAACCATATAAAACTGCTTCAACTAACTTCTTTTGTTTATTTATCCGTTAATTTTTATCATTAATGGCACCAGAAAGAAAATAAAAAGAAAAGAGAAAGCAACAATAATTGTATTTTTTATTTAGTAAAAGAGAAAATATAATTTTTTTTATCAAATTTCCTTTTCCTTTTTTTTTGTTTTTAAATCAGTTTTCTAAAATATTCCCATAAAATTAGTTATCCATCCAAACTCTATCAATTTTTGAAACTACTTTTTAAATAAGTATTCTAAAAGCCAAAAAAAACAACATACACGTATTTTTCTCATTCTCTTTTTTCTTGACATGAAGTAGACTTGGTATGCATGGACCTTCATCCCGTCATGACGGTTGATTTTGCTAACTTTTATTCATAATTTCAAAATTAAAAATTTGAATAAGGAGTTAGTTCAAATTTTAAATTTATAAAAAAAAATACCGAATTAAAATTTCATATGTGATTAAGAAAAACACTATTAAAAATAACTAGTTAGATTTCTAAACAAACTAATGATAAATAATGATAAATAAAAGTTATAATATTGAAGATTTCTCGACTAAAAATAATGATAAAAATATTTTATATATGATTAAGAAAAACACTTCTAAAAAAATTAGTTAGATTTTTATATAAATTAATAACATATAAAAGTGATAAATATTGGAGATTTAGCATCAACATTTCATAATATATGTGATACAAATTTCATCTTACAAGTCGCGGTTTTATAAGCTTATGTTAACTTAAAGTCCATTACTTCTTAATATGATATAGACTCATTTAAAGTTTATTCTAGCGATAATTTATTCTTTTTAACGAGAGTTTGTTAGACTTATCAGTCACTTGTTATCAGACCATTTATAGTATATAATCTTGTGTATGAAGTGTCATGTCCTTTACGTGAAAAAATGTATGTATTGAAAATATCACATTGATTAAAGATAAAAGACATTTCATAATATTTTTTCTAATTTTTTCTTTTTATTTACTTTGTTTCAAACTAAATTTGGGAATTCTTTCCTAAAGAAAGAAGGGTAAAGTCTCTTGATACAGCACTAGTAGCAGCAACTAATATAGAACACTTATGAATAACGTACATAATCATAAAAACACATATATACAGAGACAGAAGAGGAAAGAATGATGATCAGGCTTTGGAAACCAACATCATATTCTTGAACTCCTGAAAATCAAGACGACCATCGAAGTTGGTGTCATAGAATCGAATCATGGTTCCAGAATCATTGCAATTGGTTTCATCCCACATGCCAAGCCTTTTCAACACAGACTCAAGCTCATGGCTGGTGATGAACCCATCTCCATCCAAGTCAAACACCCTGAAGGTTTTGATCAGGTCGCTCTCCAACTCCAATTCCTCTGAGTCACCACCACCACTCGCTCTACTTTCTCCGTTGTAAAAGAACAAGAACTGGCTGAAATCAAGGCTCTGGTTTTCCACCAGCGATTCCAACTCTTGTATGGTATAGTGGGAGTTACCTGTCATTTGAAGCATCCGATTGAGCTCCTCAAGGCTCACGAAGCCATCGCCATTGACGTCCACTTTCTCAAAAATACGCTTCAACTCAGATTGGCTTAGGAGACACATATTCAAAACTCTGCTCTTCTTTTGCTGCTTATTAACTTATTATTACTCACCAATACCTTCATACATGTATATATGAAAAGAGAGAGGTTTGCCAAACCGTGTGTTGCATTTGGGAGTATTTATATAGATATTGTGTGTTTGTAAAGGGTGTCCTTTGTGTACGGGAATAACTATAGTTGTGGACCCCAAAAGTTTCTAATTTCATCAATAGGGGAATGGTCTTCGCCAACCCAATTTCTCCCAAACTTTCCTACTCTTTTCTCTCAAACCTCTTTCACTTTGGTTTAAATATCTCTTTTTTTCTTTATATTTTTACTTAAAGTTAGTCTTTTTCTTTTATAATCTAAATTTTAAACTTTATGAATAATTGAACTAATATAATTATCATTCTAAATGTAAGTACAGAGTGTTTACGATTACGTCAACCCATAATACTTTTGCTGGAATATTTTTGGGATTTATTATGTTAAATTTTCCCTATATATCTGTCAAATTATTGATATGAAATTATTTTTTCTTTATTAAATCCATATAAGCTAAAGTAAAATATTAGTTGAGCTGGTTTTTCTGGGGGAAGTCAATATACAAAAATCGAAAGCATTTTGGTGAAATCTTTGGTACTATCCCCATTATAGGGGTATAAACTATAACTAATTGGTTACCATGATCAATATAATTCATTAGAAAATGTAATAAAACAAGATAAAATAATGCATTAAAGCATGTAATAGAATAACACTTATATATTTTAATAGCCAATTTGCAAATTCCACGTCAATCAAAGATATAATTATTTCACAACGACTTACGTATATTATTTTTCTTTAGCGACTTAAAAAACAAGAAAGCTATGCGCGTTGAGAACGCGTACCATGTCATGTTTTAGTAAGGAGGAGGTGAAGTCAAGGGTGGTTTTAGGGTTTATGAAGACTTGTTAATTCCCATAATAGGCTTGTTATGGCAGATAGAGACAAAATACTAAGAGAACAAACACAAATGCCACACAAACAAAATCAAGGGAAAATATATTTTGTTTCAAAGTAAATTAATTTAAGGTTTTACGTCTGCTTCCAAGAAAGGGAAGGATAAGACCAAAAGAAGAAAAAAAAAATATAATTATTTAAAAATAAATAAATAAAGATTTATACTGCCGACGAGTGTTAAGACATCTAATCAATTATGTAAAAAGACATAATAAACATGGTAATGGATTCTATAATAATACATAATACATAATCTATCATTTTTTAATGTAATTAAATATAATTAATGTATAAGCTTTTATTATAATAAAATAAATCATTAAACTAATAAATAAATTTAATTTTTGGTGCTTTATCAAATAACTTATTTTAATTTTTATTAATATACAATATCTGTTATATGTTTAAAATTTTATTTTATGAATTTTTATTTTAATTTAAAATTTACCTTAATTATAATTAAAATTACTTTTGCATTAAATTATTTTATACATACACTTACAATATTCACTACAAGCAAATCATAAAATATAAATCAATTTTAGAGACAAAAATAATTAGTTACTACAGTAAACTAAAATTTTTTTGGTTTCTAAATTAGTTTAAATGATTTCTAAATTGATATTTAATTAGCTACCAAGGTTTTTGTTACCAAATTTAGAATCTAAATAATTGGTAGTTAAAACTTTGGTAACTAATTATATATCAATTTATAAACTATTTAACAATAATAAAAATTAATTTAAAAACAATTTTTTTTAGTTTATAAGATTGTTTCTAATTTATTTCATGATTTTCTTGTAGTGATTAAATAAATAATTACTATTTTATTAGTAATTACCCGACTCATTAGACGGTTTAACCAAGCGGACAATATACTTTTAAATACTTTTTTAACATTTAATCAAATACCATTTTTCATACAAGAACTTTGATCATATTCTAAATATATTGATTTGTAATTTTTTCTACTATACATCAATTAAATAAATAACTTATAAATATTTTACTCTTTTTTTAACGTAAGCGATCTCATTTTGTAGTTTAGTTTTTTTTTCTTTTTCACTCTCTAATTCAAATAAAAGCTTAATTTAAAATTTTAATCAATTAGATAAAAAAATAAAAAGATAAATGAGTTGATATTTTAGTTGTTTGACTTATATCACCTCAATTAGTGTTCATAATATAACTTAATAAAATAATTTCTTCCATTATGCATATGGCAATTACAACCACACCTTGATTGCTATAATAACTACTAGGTATGATAATGAAAATTAATGTAGATTAGATCACAGTAAAAAATGTGAGGTGAGTTAAATATTTCAGTTGGTTAACTATAACCTACATAGCTTTCTCGGTCATCTATATAATTATTATTTTTTTAATTATTTATTTTTGTGTATAATTATTCTTGTATAAAAATTATTTAGATATTTTATTTATTATTTCATCAATATTATATTTATATATTTATTATATTATCAATAGCGTATCAATACTTTGTTACTTATTTACTTGTAATAAATAGAAAATTCTTAATTTTTAATATCATTTTGTTTGTAGTAAATTTTGATTTTATTGGAAAGATTCAAATTTAAGATGAAAGAGTTGTTAATAGACTTGTTTGAAATTTTTGTGTATAACCATCATTACTTCACCATTGTTAAATTTTTTTGTCACTGTCATTTATTTTTGTCCTTACTATTATAGTGTCATTTTTATAATATTTAATCTTATCTTATCATATTTTTATTTGAACTTTATATCGTGTTTTGCCTTATATTATCCTATCATAATTCTATAACATTTATTCCTACAAGTCTAAATAAAATAGTCTGCCATTTTATTTAAAATGTTAAATTGAATATAATAAAATAAAAGTTGCTCCTATAGGTCTTAGGTGGAATTAGATCCACTACCTTTACGCTGTGTGTTTTTCATGCCATGTATTGTTCACGAGCATGGAAACGCAAGGATGATAAATGTTTGTACTAGTGTGTATGAGGGTGAGTGAAAAGACGAAAAAGTGAGTGAATAAGTATTTTTCTCCTTCTCTCTATAGTGGAGAAGCTAAAGTAAAGTTGGGTAGACACAAATTATTTTACATCAATTGTATTCACTAAACTCTATTTTTTTTAAAGCAATAATTGGTTATTTGCATACATAATTGAGAGTAACCAATGGTTTTGAATGCATAATTAATTATGAAATAATCGATTATGTAGTATGTTATATATTAGACATAATCAATTATCCATAATTAATTAAGTATTTTTTTATAAAGAATTAAATAAATTAAATTAAAGGAAAATTTTAGAGACGTTCCAATCCTTATAGAAACTCACTAATAGGTTAGAAAAAAAAAAACTTAACCTATTACATCATCTTGTAAAACCCTGTTAACATATTTAACAAAACTTATGCATCCACACAATACATAATCTTAACAGCAACGTAAATAAAACATAAAGCTGGACCCGAAAGCCATTTTCTGAACCCGGCAACACAAAGCTCACTACCTAATGCTAGTATAGTGATTTCACATTGTTAAGTGTCAAACTCTTGCTTGACCCTACCTGTCGTGCTCACCACACCAGGATGAACTCCCCAAAGTTCTCTTGATATAGCCAAAGGTTCTCCACAATGTCAACTCCTGCTATTCAACAATCCCAACAACAGAGGCATGCGCAACAGCTCATAGAGTATGGTTCAACGAAGTAGTATGATATAAATGAAACATCATTAATTATCTATTAGTTTTGAAGACATAATTATGTAGTAGTTATAAATTAGACATAATTAATTATTCTCGTGATATATGTCGGTTTAGGGTTTAGGGTTATTGGATTTGTGTTTTTATTTTTTTATATTTTTTTTATAAAATGATTATTTTTTACAGTAATATGTGTAAAATATAGTGTAAATATTGATTTTTATTAGTATTATACAATTAATAATACTATTTAAATTTAATATAAAATTATTTTTTAATTATATTTCATAAATCTATGAATATTTAAATTATTTATATCTATCTAACAAATTTTAATTTTTACATATATTGATAATTTTTCATTTTTTTTTACAATTATAAGTATCAAAATTTTAATTTTAATGCAAACACAATTATTTCCTGATAAATTTACATAATCTGTATTTTTTCAAAGTTCCAAAAATAATATTTTAGTTACAAACAACTAAATATACAAATAAATAAATAAATTATTAATTTTAAAATTATTTTAAATCTAACAATAAATTTGTATATAAAAAATTAATAAATATGAATCACTTCATGATTGATCCAAGCCTTATATTGTACTTTATCCTACTCTTACCAGAAAATGTCTACCATACCAACAAATTGTCTTTTAAGAATAAAAGCATAATAGACTACCGGCCTAAAAAACGAATAATACCTCAAATGTAATAATTGATTCTAATGATACTATCTCTCAGATTTAAATATGTATATGCCTAAATAATATAATTTTTATAACAAATTATAAACCCTAAACCCTTTCTATGTTTCGAGTAAGAGTGGTTATGGATTGGATTTTGGTTAATCCAATCCAAATATTTGGATCAAATTTATTATAATCCAAATTCAAATATTTGGATTAGATTTTAAATCAAAATCCATATTTTTATAAAAAAATAATTGTTTTTTAAATTAAAATTAATGTTTTCTAAAAAAAATTAATATAATATTAATATAATAATATGTTAAAAAGTTAAATATTATGTAAATATTAAGAAAATATAATAAAATTATAATTTAATAATATCAAAAAAATTAAAGATAACATAATATATAAATTCTTAACATTAAAATACACTTACCTATAATACTTTAATTAAACTTTGAAAATATTATATCAATAATATATAAAATATTGGGACAAATAAAATTATAAAAAAATTATAAAAAAATGTATAAAACTTAATTGCTTTTTCACGTGTGTGAGAGCAAATAAAATTCTAAAAAGTAGAGGTGCAGGAGAGAGAAAAAGGAACCGCAAATGAGAGCAACTATAAAAAAATAGTTTAGTAAAAGCAGGAGAGACTATTTCTAAAAATTTGGATTGAAAATCTATATTATCCAATTTTTAAAATCTATATAAATAAAATAAAATTCTGATATGAAAATATAATAAAATATAGATTAGACAAAAAAAATTTAAATAAATAATTTTTTAATAGATTAGAGCAATGTAAAAGTGGATTAAAAAACTAAATTTTTTATCCATCTCTAGTTTTTACAAGATTAAATAACTCGTATTTTTTAAAAATAATTATTCAACCATGAAAAATAATTTACAAATTTTTAATTAACTTAAATCTACACAAAAATATATTATATTTTATTATTCAAATATTTTTAAAAACAAAAGTAAATAATTAAAGTTATATTTTATAATATTTAAAAAATTCACACACTTCAATAATATTTCCTTCCAAATTCTCTTTTAACATATCATAATCTAAACAATATCATTGTTATACTGTATTATAATGAAAAATAGTTGTACTGTATGTTGGGAAATCGCTATGATTATACTATTGGACGTTGCAATATTTTTTAAATTGAAAGAATATTTTTAAGATAATTTATATTGTTTGTATTACATAAATGAATATTTTTAAAGTAAAATTAATAAAAAGAAATGAAACTATTCGTTATAGCCAATTCTACGTCTACATTAAATGAAAATACGAAGATAGAATTATAGGATTAGTTTGTCACATATTTTAAAAAGTAATTCTAATATAAATTATGTAATCATTATTTTCTAGTGATTTTTTATAAAAAATAGAAGCTATTTCATGTTTATTTAAAATAAAATAAAAAACAATTTTTTAAAAGTAACAGATGTGATAAGCTTTTCGAAATAGCTTATGACTTTAATTGGAATCGAAATTATGTTTGGCTTTGACTATTTTTGAAAACTAAAACAAAATATTAAAGTACTTCTTCAAAATATTTTTTGTTGAGTAAAACTGTAACAAACAAACCTATAATCTTTATTAGTTTACTTATTAAAAAAGCTATTTCCTTAAAAAAAAAAAACTAAACTGCCAAATAGGTGTAAATAATGATAACATTTGTCAAGAAAAAAATTATATACTTAAAAAATAATCTATTTTGATTATATTAGGAATATAGAAAGAAGGAAAAAAAACTTGTATAAAGTAGCAATATCTCCAATTATATTTAAAGTTCAACCATAAAGACATATACATTTAATAAAATACATAGTAGCAGAATAAAAGTTTAATAAGATGGAAGAAAAAGAGGTAAAAGTAATAAAAGAGTGAGAATAAGCTTTTTTGGAAAAAATGTCAGCGTGCGCAGACTAGCTTGCTCTCGGGGGAAGTAGCAGATGCGTTACATTTCAAAACAATTATATATTTTGGGATTTAAGATAGAGTAGAGATAAAAATGAAATTGAGTATTAAATATCCTTACAAATTTTTGCCCATAGGATGCAACAAAACAATAAAAATGAACTCAGATTCTTTACACATTGAACCAGGAATGTAAAAAATAGTTTCTCTAATCAAAGTGGGGACAAAACTTATGAACAAAATAGTACACCAAAGGCTAGGAGATAAGAGAGAAATTATGCAAAACTTCATATGACAGAAGAACCAAAGAGTGGAGGAAGGACATACAAATAATAATGAATGATGTAGAATGAAAGCTAAAACATCTTTGCCAGAGCATGCATGTTCAAGCCTTCAAGTGAAATTTGCCGGGCTCAGAGTATTTCGTTTCCAGCTGCTCGGCTTTGTTAAATTTAAAACCCCTGATTCTCAATACCTCAGGCTCCGTCGTATCTTTATAGTCTACAGTTTCAAGGATCCAACCATTGTTTTGAACAGAACCACTCACGTTTACCTAATTTTTTAAAATAAATTCCAGCCTCAGTTTAAAATATTCAACATACAGTAACATGTGCATCAGTGGTGGAGTATAATAATAAAACTAAGAATGGGAAACACTAGATTATGTGCAATTATTGGAGTACGAAATTTTAAGTTGGGAATTTAGTGTTCAGGAGATTCATTTTTTTTAAGAATGTCTTTCATTTAAATTGCGAGAACAGGATTATTTAGTTGGGTAATAATTAAGAAAAGCTAGACTCAACTAGTTTCATGGATTGCTATGTAATTTGAGATCTCAATCTATGTTATACTGTTGAAAATTGAAACTATATCTCCTGTAATTATCTTTTGAATTATCTTCTTAGTACACCCCATTCTACATCTGTGTTATCAACTATGGCTAAAATGTTTTTGACTATTCAACAAAAGTTATCTTCCAACCTGGCACTGGCACCCATGAGAAAAAGCATATCTGGTATGGATAATTAGAAGTATAGTAGATAATAGTGAGGTGAATGAGGAGGTGCACACTCTAGTAATGTCTGTCATACATCAAATGGTAACTGGTCCTCTCAAGCTATTAACATGCAACTCAGGAAAGAAAAAAATAAATTTATTGATAAATTGTATTGCCATACCTCTGCATCATCCACAGCATCAATGATGAGAGCCCCATCTAAGGACAGATTTTCAATAAAAATATTTTGACCCTTGATGGCCAGTGTAGACCTTAGGGAAATGGAGCAATTTCCACTGACTTTGCTCTTAATCCGAGAAAAAGTTAGACCCCATTTGGGTTTCCACGTGACGCGAGGCCAAACTTCAACCTCTTGGCCATTGAAAACCTGCAAAACTGGCTCTGCTACTTGGACACCGGCCTGGCAGGAGAAAAATGCGGGGTTAGCTACTCAGTTGTCTGATGTAGGCTGTAGTTCTAACAATTGGCATCTCAGGGTTAGACAAAAGCACTAATGAGGCAAGACGAGACCTTATAGATATACAGACATAGGAATTCTAAAATCAACCTGGAGACAAGTTAGATCCTCGGAGTTGGAATAACATTCGAAGCAAAAATAACTGTATATAGCAGGCCCCCTATTATAGCCATGTGAGAGCTTCATTGGCAACAAAACAATCTTATAGAACTCTCCTATATAGTTCATATAGAGTTCTAAAAGGAATTCAATTCTATCACAAATACCTTAAAATTACCTAAAATAACAAGCCGATATTTTCAAAACTAGTGCCTATAATTGCAATAAAATAATAAAAAAATCAAGACATTTCTAATAACAAAATAAACCAACGCGTCATGGCATTCAAGACTTGAGGGTAAAAGCACTACATTACCTTTTTGAGAATAATGCTATTTGCACGATAGATTGCCATTTCTCCAGAGGTTGCACTATGGTATGGATTTCCTTTCGGCACCTTCAGTAAAATTAGCAAAATAAATAACAAATATTCTCTCTCTTTTAAAACTTTTGGCGAATTAAGATAACATTATTCAAAATCTCTACCATCAAGATAGCATTTCAAATCCAAATTTTTTAAATGCATACAAACTTATGGTTAGACCTTTCCAGTCTACTCCAATTAAGAATTGCATACACTTCAATAGGGAATCAAGGGCTCAAAACGCATTTTTCCTCTATGTCTCTTTTTATCAACTTTCTTTCTCCATGCAAAATTAGTGTATTACAATTTATGTTGTACCTTAGCAGCATCCTCAGCATTATTCTTCACCGGTGCATAAGCAAACCATGTTTCCATCACCTACAAGATTACATAGGACAGGTTAGATAACAACCAAACATCCATAACAAAGTAGCATGGACGGACTCCATCTGTAGCCTAATAGGTTAAGTCCAAGGATGGGACAGCCAAGCTCGATAAGCAATGATTTGCTAAGATTTATACACTGATCTCGAACAGATAATTTACCGTGAACCCAACCCTGGCAGATGGGGGCAATGTTTTTGGATAGTCTTGCATCATACATTCAAGTCGAGTTGAGGACTTAAATGAAGTTTTGCTGGCATCTTTATATCTGCAGTAAGAAAATATAGCATGATGATGTAACATTGACAATATAACAGTAAGAAGACATGTCCCATAAGTTCCTTAAGGTGTAACAGTGCTTTACAGAACTACAATATGACTAAAATTGATGTTACTTATTTATAATTATGTCCACATCAATATCAATAAACTAAATGAACTTTAGGAGGCTGGTGAATTCAGCTAATAATGAACTACCAGTGAGAAGTAATAAAGGTACACCCTGATCACACAACTAGTCATCTGAATAAACTTTTTGATAGAAAAAAGATCTAGGGCTACTCGTGCGAGTCACTGAAGAACACTAACCAAGGAAGGGGAACCTTAAAGGGGGGTTTCCGATCATCTAGACTAGAACAGATAGTGCGTGAGAAGAGAAACAGAGAGAAGGGTGCAGAGAAACAAGGTATGTGTATTTTGATTGATCGTAAGAAAACTCAATACACGTATGTTTTGTTTATATAGGTAACGATGTAAAACCTTTTTTTTTAAATGTATAGAGGGCAGAAAATTAAACCAGAGCATGTTTTTTGTAAACTGGTCACAAAGATTGAAGCATCCTGAAACAAAGTGTTACAACAAAAAAGGTATATTGACACGTGCACTTTGTCACATTACTTTCAAAATGAGCAAAATGATCCTCAAATCAAACTTATTGAGTTGTGCACTTTTGCTCCAATTCCACCACAACTGTTTAAATAGATCCTAAAATAAGCAGATAGTTGACACATGCACTTTTCCATCCCTTTTATTAATAGTTGTGAAAGAATTGAAGTGAACAACTAAATAAGTTTACGCACATTTTAAACATTATGAATGCAACAAGACCAAAGCACACATGGTCAAATTACGGGAAGGTTTTTAGAATTTTCCCAAATAAAAAGTATAGTATGAGAAAGAACAATTACTTTGGGTTAACGAACTCCTGTATGGCACCTCCTGTTTTTGAGAGCTCTTCAATGTAAGGACCAAGCTCTAAAATCAACTGTTAGAATAAGATATTGTTACTATGCAATCATGGCATAGTTCAGCTAAATAAGGACATAATTAGAATGATACAATTATAACTAAGCCATGGTTATCACAGCCATGTGGTGTTTAAGAGCAATGCAGATAAGCATAATAACCATCCCAACAACAGATAATCGAAAAGGCAAATTCCATGAGAGTGAGGAGTTGGGGTGGGGGGAGAAAGTTGAAGTACGAAAAAGAGGTTACTTGG
Source organism: Phaseolus vulgaris (assembly GCF_051622355.1). Lineage (NCBI taxonomy): Eukaryota > Viridiplantae > Streptophyta > Magnoliopsida > Fabales > Fabaceae > Phaseolus > Phaseolus vulgaris. The sequence continues at coordinate 21,748,080 of NC_143506.1, read as the reverse complement.
TTAATATTTCCAGGAAATGGGGAGTAGCCAGTCTCACAATTCACATCACCTTCAGGGTATCCACTTGCTCTTAGAAGAGGATCTAGCTGATTGTACTCCACATTTATCACCATAGACCTCCCTAATAATGCATTCAAATTAATCATCAATAAATGTAAAAATACAAATTCAGGACACTGACGTAATGAAGTCAAGATAGAGATACATTTTTTATATAATATTAATATATATTTGAATAAAACTATAAAGCATCCAAAAGTATAAGAAATACTACTTTAAAAGTCTCGTTAAATTGTAAAAATACGTGGCAACATATTACTTTAGCTGCAGACAATTGTTCTGGATTTCAAACTCTGAACTCACTTCAAATATTTTGTTTTTCTCAAAGGAAAGGATCTCTCCCAGTAACCATTGAATTAAATTTGGTAGCATTTTCAATCCTTGTGAGAAAGAAAAATGAGTGGCGCTGAGATATGGAGAGAATGAGAGGGATGAAAAAACTGTTAACATTTAATTTTCACAAATTTACCATTCGACAATGTGAAGTGTATCAGTTCAAGTGAACACATGGAAGATCAGTATCAATCTGTTTCAGCATTATGAATACCTATGAGTTATCAAAGCAGATACTATACTCATATTCAATTATCATCTTTGTATAACAGTCGGTTAAAGACAAGATTTCCTAATAATGCACAGTATTATTTACAACTTTTTTACCAGTCACAGAAAAATGCAAGCGGTTCACATGACCAACCCTACATCAATATCAAGTTCAATCATATAAACTATCTCTCTTCCACAAACTATCATTCTTCCACAAACTATTATTAATTATGATAAATAATAATATATTCATTAAATTTACAGTTTCTAATTACTTTACAGGTAAGAGAGAAGTTATATCCCGCTGTGACATGCACAAAAAGCAATCCTATTATTCACACCCAAATTAATAACATTAAGTCCAGAATCAGCATTGCTTTCTTTGTCTATGAGGGATGAAACAATTAGCTTACCATCAGAGTGAGTGAGTCTGGTGATTCCACCAATAGCTTCTTTTGCTTTCCGAGGTACTGCAAGAGAGTTAACATTGTACTGTTTGGAAGCACTGACACCCAGTGCTGCTGGAATTGCCTGTATCCTCAAATCATGAGGCAAGGAATATTTAAAATATATTGATAGACAAACCAAGTGCGTCTGAATCTAAATTCAGAAAGTACGAAATGTGAAAATAACTAACCTTGAACAGAAGCCCATTTGTATCTTGAAAAAATAGAACCCATTTTAACCCAGCATCATACCTAACAAATGAAAATCATTATATAAAATTATAAATATATAAGTCTATGTTAGAAGTATACCCTTTGCGCTTCTAATTTCTTGGATTTCCAGAATACAATCCCATCAATTTACAGAATTGAAAATCAATATTTATAGATTTACTTAATAGTTCTTTGGGTGTGCTCAAATATATTCAGAGTATTCTTTAAATTATTTAGAAACATGTATTGAATTTTTTTCAAATGTACAGCATAGAAAATATGAAATTTGCGACACCCAAGCTGACCCTAAAAGATAAATGGACTGTTGAAGTCATACCATACGTTCAGAATCCCACTTGAATAAAGAAGTGAATGCACATCACCATGCCCATGAGGTTTTGTCTACGCAAAGAGAAATGGTCAATAGATTGCACTTAGTTTGAGAATTTAACTGAGGTTAACAGAATACATTTCATTCATTACTTTTTGCTAAATAAACTTCCCAGTCACAATAATACTGGAACCCTGCATATCACTACCTGAATTCTGTACTTGTTTTGTTGTTCCAATGCAAGCCTGGCATCATTATCTTCTAAGCATGCAACTTTTTCCTGAATTACAAGGTTAAGAATTAATTAAAAAAACATCAAACATTATTTTTTCAATTTAGTTCCTAAATGAAAAATCTATTTGTTTTAGTTCCAACATGAAAAAAACCTTTACAAATTGATCCCTGAGGTTTGTCAAAGTTATAATAATATTGGATTTAGCACCTGTACTTCACACCATTTTTTTTGTTTTTCAATTTGGTCCCAAAAGGAAAAAAAATTCTGATACCCTTATAACTTTAAAACATGATAGGGATTAATTGTAAACAATTTTTATGCAAGGAACAAAATGAAGAGTTTATCCAAACAGACATCAAAAGACATACCTGCTTTAAAAGTGTCACTTGTGTGGGTTGCATACCAAAATAAGAATTTGATTCTAATAACTCTAAAGTACGTCCATGAGTGTCATCAGATGTCATAATAGCAAGAGGAATCTGTGTTTGGGATTCACCTAAAAATTGAAGACTACACACATTACTCCAAAGGATTTTGAAATATGATAGTTAACATTAATAACCACAAGAGACTGGACTATTTTTTGTATGAGAGGCGGATTTAAAGGAAAATCTTAAGTAATTGACGACATATTGCAACAGCAGAAACTATGTTCTAAGAAAAAATTACCAGAAAATGTTTTCTAGGAGGAAGCTGTTTTCTACAGGGAAATTTTCAAAAATCAAGTCATGTTCTAAAATTTTATGCGCAAAAGTTATTTTCCGTCAATACAAATGGACTCTGGGTCATCTGAATTGTGTATAATTTAAATAAGCTATTGATTGTCTGAATTAAATAGTTACATGCACCATCAATTTTTCTTTTTGCTTTACCACATAAGCAGCTGATACTACCTTGTGAGCTGGCATCTTGAAGAGCCAATATAGATTCAATGTAATGTTGTATGAAACAAGTTCCAGTAGTGGTTTCTGCAGGAAGAGCAACCTGCAAGAGGCAACGGCTACGATTAAGATTTACGAATCAGGAATTAATCTAAATAAAAAAAGCTACTTTCTCTTTTATGTAAACTCAAACTTTCTTAAATACATATATGCATCTACCACATTACAATACTCTGCTTTGGGAGGAGGGTAAAGAAGATTACTCTATCATCGAGGTAAAATAAAAATCACTAGAATAATCGCTCCTCTAATCAGTGTTTACATCCGCATTACACACAATAGCATAGCAACAAAAACAACGATGACACAGGGCGACAAGGCATACCTTAATCCCACTGTATCCTAAACGCTCACCAAGACCACCAGCAACAAGAACAAACGCAGCTTTGCGAGCTTCATGCACACCTGTTTCCTCAAAGTTGATGTAATTCTCATCACCAAAAGTCAAAGTCTCACCCGTTGGAACCTTCAAAATCACCACCAAACAGTGTCACGCATTTTTCCACGGTTAAACCGAGAATTCGAACGTTATTACAGTAGAATGTAGTACACTTTATAAGTGCAATGTTGAAAACAAGAAGCATATAAAAACCAGGTTTGTTAAGACTTACGGAAGGAGTGAAGCCATCGTAAGGGTTGTTGCCAGCCTTAGAATCAGCCAAGAGCCGTTTGGCGTTTTTGATGTATGATTCTAAACCGCCAGGGTAACTCGAATCGAGCAGAGTCAGCTAATGAAAACGCAGCGTCGTTTAGGGAGAGAATGAACGAAGGAAGTAGCAGATCTATTCAATTGAATTGAAGGAAGAAAAAAAACCTGGTCCAAGAACGCTTTCTTGTGGTCGTCGTCGACGCCGGGAGGAGGCCAATCTCGAAACAGGTGGTCTTGCCCGTTCTCCAACAGCATCTTCACCAACTCTTGCTGGATGAGTCACCGAATCAAAATTCAGAAGCATTCGTCAAATATGAAAATAAATAGGAAAATAGAGAAACAGAGAGAGAAACTGAACCTGTTGAGTAGAGAGAAGGTTGAGGTTCTCGCCGAGGGAGGAAGCCATGGTTGGAAGCGGAAGGTGGTGGTGTGAGGGGACACAAGAACACAACAAACATCAAAATAAATGCAAATTCTATTCTTTTATATTCTTAGGATTTTTTTATTTTTTTTTTCAGATTAGTTGGTGAACCGGCGGTGCCGGTTTGAGTATGTGGATCTGAGTCTGATATCCAACACCGTCAACTTCAGTTCTGACCGGAAGACACGGGTCACGGTCAGTTAGTTAATGAACCCACACTCCCATCACTTTTTTTTCTCCTAATGTTATTAAGATTATCCATTCTTCTGAGTAACAGTACACAAGATAAGTCTGTTACTCATAAATAACTAAAATTTTCGTATAATAGAAAACAGAAAATATTTTTATGTTTTATTCCTGAAATATGGAATAAATCTTATTTTTTCTTCGAATTGAAAAAAAATATTTTAATATTTTAAATTTCAAAACAAAGTCAAATGACATTAACAAAGTGGTAAAAAATTGTGATATGATATATTAATTTTTCGACGTGTGTCTTTTCTTCAACGTGATGTTATAATCTCGTCAATGTTTTACTTTATCAAAATTTTCAAAACAAAATATTTTTTATTTTATTTCTTTTACCTTGCAAGTAAAAAAAACATTTCAGAATTTTAAGAATTCAAAACATAGTTGGTTTTGCTCACAATTCTCTTTTTTTGTGTTGGTTTTCAGTTTGAACAATTCTAACGAACTCTTTACTCTCTTTTTTCTCCCCACTTTAGACATAGAGATTTTTTTGGTTTAAGACTTTAGCATAAAGCTATCACTCTCTTTATTTGTTGCTTTAACTTCTTTTTTTTATGAATAAAATCACTTTCTTTCTTTAACAGAGTAAAAGCTTCTATTTTTTTTGTCTACATAAGTGTACTTGTGCAGCATGTCAAAATTCCTGTACGCATAAAGCCTTTTTTTTTTTATAAAGTGTAGGTGATACAATTCTGAAAATAATATACTATATCAAAATTTTAAACTGAAATAAATCGAAAAATGACAACTTTTTGTTATATAAGATCAAATTTCATATTAGATTTAGAAACTGGTTTTACATCAATTTAAACTAACTTTTTCAGTTTATATAATTTACAATATCCATCTTATATATTAGAGAAGTAATTTCAAAAAAATTCAAAGCCTGGTATATTTAAAAAATATTGAAATAAAATTATTAAATGGACATAATTTATATATATATATATATATATATATTTTAGATAGTGTTGTAGATTTCACAATAATTAAAAATTAGGAAATTTTATAATATATGGTATCAAAATTATTTAAAACCTATGGTGAAAAATTGTTATACCTAAACTTCTTAATAAATAAATTATAATTTTAGCTTTCTAAGAAATTAAAAACTTTTTTTTCTCAAAAACAAATTTGAAACTTATACTTTCATTCAAAAATAAATTATTTTTAATTATATTTCTATATTGTGCTTTCTACTATCGATTTTGTATTATATATTTTTAATTATTTTCAACTACGTTTGAAATAAAATAAAAATAAGATACACTTAAAGAAATATCCAAACTAAAATATTTGATTCTCATTTAAGTAAGACAGATACCTTAATAACGCAAGACAAATTTTCTTATGTATACTACTAAAATCATATTTATTTTAATACAATTGATTCAAAACAAACAACTTATTAAATAATAAAATATTAAATTGCTATATCCAAAACACATATATAATAACCAATCAAAATAGCATTAAGTATCTCATTTCAAACTAACACAATCGCAAAATACTCAAGGATTTACATCATAAATCCAATAAAATCTTCAGTACTATACATCTAAACTATATCAATCTCATTAATAGATAATAAATACTCTCTGCCAAATAAACTCCTTAATCCATTAACAAAATTCAATTCGACAACCAAATAATCACAAATTTAAATTCTTAAGTATTATCGTGATTTTAACTCATGAAGGTTCCATTATCCCTATTATCAATACTTTATGATAAAGTAGGTAAATAAGTTAACTTCCATTGCATTAATTCTTGTGCTATTTGAAAATTTGGTTTAAAAACCTGGAAAAATTAGGAAAGTTACATATGTTATTATTAAAACTCACATGCAAGAAAAAAAAATGTGAGAAAAGAAGTACATTAACAAAATATAATCGAGTTAAATAATTTTATACTTTATTATCATTTAATTTATACACTATGTAAACAAATGACAAACACAACTTTAAAAGTCTGTAAAATGGCAAGATTTAATATTTTATGAAGATGACATATTTTAAATAAATAAAAATTAAATTAATTTTATATTTAATTAAATTAATTTTATAACTTCTAGATACAAATATTTGTTCAATATTTAATTAAATTGTTTCCTTTAAATTTATAAAATAGTCTTTTTTTAAGATTCACTGTAAGAAAATTATTAATCACTTTAAATAACAATAATTTGTTAGTCTCTAAAATAATATATAATTTAATTAAGTAATTAATTATTTTTTATTTCTAAAATTGATTTTTGTTTAATTATTTTAATTTTTAAGATTATAAAATTGAATATATAACAAAAGTGGTAGAAAAAGAATAGACAAAAAATTATTTAATTAGTTTGGATCTTTAATTATAGATTTACTTCCTTCATATTCTCATTTTAATAAGTGATTTAAAATACGCTTCTTAAAAAATATCATTATATTTAACGAATAAGAAAATTATGTGATTTGTAATCAAATTTTTAATTTGAATAGTTTGTTTTGATTTGATGATTCAAATTTAATGTTTTCGTTTACCATAATAACTGAAGGTCCTAATGCTTGCAATTAAAATAGATTTGAATAACTAATTTTAATTCTATGGTTGTAATTATATTTTTATTTTTCACAATAGCTATGAGTTTTGAACAACTAGTGATTAATTATATGTTATATATATATATATATATATATATATATATGTATATATATTATGAAAAATAATAATTTTAAATAGTATGTGTTTTTAGATAAGTGTTTGAATTTTTCCTTTTAAAAGTCTTTTATTGAATAAATGGATTGTAGTAAAAGCAAAAGTTACTTAGGTTGGGAGCTTGAATTCAATTTAAGCAATTCACAGTTGAATTTTTTTTAGAATCTTCTGTTCAAAGTGTAGTTTGTTTATTTTGAAAGCATGATTCTTAGTATTTTTTATGCATAGGAAACAAAGTAATAAAACTGAAAAGAAATCTGACTACAATCCACAGCTTCATATATAATTCATACAATAATTTATATAATTTATAGACGAGAAGTAGAGAAGAGTGTGATAAAATAAATAATATAATGAAAATGTATAACATACATATAAGCTCGAATATCTTTTTATTATTTTCAAGTTCAAGATAAATTATTTTTTCTAATTTCAAATTGGAGATTAATATTTTAATTTTCGTAATTTTAAAGATACTTTAACGTAAAAAATAAAAAAAGAATTTCCATAAAAGTGATTTGTAATCCGTTAGTCTTGTAAGTAATTTTTCTAATAAATTTTGAAAAGAAGACTAACTCATTTTTTTTCAAAACACAGAATTTAAAATAATTAATTTTAAACTTGAAAAAAATAATCTACGAATAGAACATTAAAGGCGTATTTATGGGTAGGGATAGAATGGAGGGCCGGTAGTATCTTTATATTGAAACCATTTTTGAAAGTAAAAATTTACATGCAATATTGGGTAAAAATCTTATTAAACAAGTGAATTTTACCATATTGAATTAAATATAAATTTATTTAATAAGATGATATTAGAGACACTTAGTTTTTATCAGAATCAAATTCATTAGCGTTGTCATCTCATCGTTATTTAACTCTTGTTGGTCTCATAAATATTTAATATCATAATTGAGATGTTCATTCATCAGGTAGATGGATAAGAGAAATCATACTGAATATAGATATAACCTATTCATAAAATATAAATGTAAACATCAATGTACAAACTAAATTTGTGAGAAGATTGACTTAGACATAAATCCACCATTGACTATTCTCGTTGGTGTCTAATCTCTATTAGTTAACATATATATCCATACTCATACTTGCACTTGTATTTTTCAAATACTAATTAAATAATTTTTCTATAAAAACAAAAATTCTCTACAAATAAAATATAATATTATCAAGGATTTAATGTAAAATGACATTCATATTCCTTTATTCAATGTGAAACAAAGAATCTTTGCAAATAAAACAGGATATTATTGTTAAGGATTTAATTTCAAAATGATACATATTTTCTTTTATTCAATATCAAATTTGAAGAAAGTAATTATAAGTGCATAAATAAAGTATTAAATAATAATTTCTTTAGTATCAAGTAGTTATAAAAAAGAGAGTAAATAATTACAGTTAATTGAAATTTCATGTCAACTAAACATCTATTATTTTTTATGGTGAGATTGATGGATATAAGACAAATTAAAAGATGTGTAGCGGAAGAATAACTCTTTAAATTAAATGAAACTAATAACTAGAGATAAAGTATCATAAAGATTACCTAATAAACTAATGTGTTTACACAATTGAACCCTCGATATTGATATTCAAACATTAAATTATACAGTAAATAATAATACTTAAAATAAGCATAAAATAAATTATTAAATGTGTATCATAAAAACAATTTAAATTGATTTAAATGAGAACTACTATTCCATAAGATGCAATAGGTTGCTTCAATAAAAAATGCATAAAAAAAATGTATAATTGAAGTTGCAAAGAGAATGAAAATACCTTAAGGACATGAATTTTTTTGATAAATATTGAATGAGAAACGAACAATTAAAAGAGATAATAGAAAATTATGTAGAGAAAAAAAAGATTTTTCAAATAAAACAAAACAAATGACCAAATGTAATATTGAAAATAAGTTTTTCAGGATATATAATAAATTATGATGTTTTAGTATCTTCAAACGAAAACAAGAATGAAATGTAATGAATATGCATATACTCATTTCTCTTGTGAAACTCGATTTAAAAAATAAAGTATGACTTACACTTACACTTACACTTATAATTGTTTCAACAAAATCAAAACGAATTCACACACTATCCAACAATATGATTTATTTATCATATCTCTTCAAGAAAAAAAAATATAAATTATATATATATATATATATATAATTATATTTAGATACTGAAGCTTATATATTTTTTTAAATATTGAAGCAAAATTAATATTTGAAAATGCTATTCCAAAAAGGTTAATTTCTAAAACATTTATATTCTTTACTAAAATAATTTCTTTTATTCTTAAGTCTAAAAATGTAAGTGCATCTTAAAAGTCTCTTTAGAAAAAGTTTGGTTCCAAACACGAAAAAGCGAAAAATAGAAAAGTGTAGAGAAAGTTAAAAAAATAAAAGAAAGTAAAAATATGGAAAACGATACAACTTTTTGTTTTAAAACTTTCTCTTCTTCCTTGAGGAGATTTGTAGAGAAAGATGACTTTGCATTATTTTTTTTAAAAAAATAAAAAAATATGATTATATATGTAAACTATTAATTTTCATATTATAATAAAATAATAAATAAAATATTAGTTTTAATTATTAATAAGTATTTTTATTTAATTTAATATTAATTTTTTTATTTTAAATTATTTTAATTCTAATATATATTTTTAATTTCTTTTATAATAAATTCTTTAATAATTTTTAAAAAATTTATTATTTATCAAATTTGTAAACTTACACTTTATACATTTAAAAAAATTAAAATATTTTTCACAATATCACATCAATTACAAACTTCAATAAATTTTTCTCACAAATTTACTCTAATATACCCTAATCCAAACAATCTCACTTTCCTCTTAAATCATTCTAAATCCTCTCTCTCAAATCTCCCTCCCCAATTCAAACACACTATAAAAATCTAGAAGCATCCTCTTATACTCGAGTTTCATTCTTTAGCCTAAAATTAATTCTCTACCAAAAAACTATAACCCAAGTGCAAAGAAGGTTTTTGCTTGTGTATGTGACAGAAAACCACTTTAGTAAAGTAGACCCACTAAAAAAGAGCAAAGATTTTGTGATGCCATTTCTTTTTCCTTTCTGCTGACACGTTCTATCTTTTTAACATCAACTTTACTTCACCTTTTCTAAAATGGAAAGGTGCCATTAAACTAAAGAAAAGGTGTTCAAGGAAGAAAGAAATTCAACATTTAAAGGAGAAAACTAGTTAAGAAACAATGATGAGCCACTCTACCTCACTTTTCATTTTTCACCCCAACCCCTCCCTCATAGTTATGTTGGTATAGTATTTGCTATTGTAACTTCTATTTTTTAAGTAGGGAAAACAACATTAGAATCTGAAGCAAGGAAAGTTATTGAAATGAATTTACTTTTCTAATAAAGTTTTAAATGCATAAACAGGATAATCAAACCCTGTTAATATACTTATGAGATTTAATTATGTATCCACTAACTAAATTTTAAGATAACATAGCAGGGGTGGGTGATTTTACTAGTTTAGTGACATAAGCGATGAACAGAAGCTATATTACAGACAGTAAGAATACTCTGTATCTGTAACTATGTTTTGGTTTGCACTAGTTTCACTCAACTCCAAAAACTATCTAATGTGTTTTTTTTTTATAATTTACAGAACAATCACATGCAAACCACCGATGGTTACTCACTTTTCTTGGAGTATTTCACAAATCATTTCTCAATTGCATCTTCTGGTTTGATATCATTGTTGAACATGATCCGTGGCTTGCCCATGCTGAAATTGAGAACCCTTGCATTCATGTTATACTTGATTACCCCATCGTATAACAGCTTTCTTATGTAGTGCTCTATGTCAGAACCAATCAGACGAAGGGTGTAATCGTTCAATGGAGCACCCTGCTTTGTGTAATCATAGATTAGTATTTCAACACACACAACAACCTAAACCACATATCTAGAATCTCACACCCTCTTTTGTTGGTTTATCAGTTAGACTCGAGACTAGAATTTCTAGAAACTATCGATCAAACCTTAGCATGTAATTAAGAGAATTTGATTAACATACATTATGGTGTGATTATAACTATTTAAAAAAAAAATCAGGTTGTGGATAAAATTGCAGACCTTGTTTGTAGGTAACACTAACCTAAGAGAAACAAATCGAAAATAAATGAATTGTGTTTAAGGAAAGTACCTCGTAGTGATCAACAAGTTCCTGGAAGTAAGAATAGACCATGTTGCTGGTCTCAGGGTTCCACAGAAACTCATCAGTAGGATCAAGAATAAGGGTGAGCTTATCTATTTGGGTTTGATCAAACTCAAAAGTTACAGGGTCGATATAGGCTGCAAAGATCCTGACATGGCGTGTGGTGCAGCTCAACCACTGTCCTCCATATTCCCTTAACATGTTTTTGCTCTTCACATTCACCTGAGGTTCCACTGGCCTTGGTTTGGTACCTTTTGGCTTCGGTTTCTCACTCTGCACTTGTTCCTGCTCTTTCACCTTCACGTCCTCTGCTTCCTGAACATCGCTTTGTTGTTGGGCTGAGACCAGAACTGCTCTCCGGTTTCTGACTTCTCTTCTTCCTCCACTCCAACCCAACATGGATAATTTGGTGGAAACCATGTAGGAGCAACTTGTGGCCATGACTCAAGGTTGTGTTGTGTCGTTGCTAAGGTTTAATTTTCGTGGTCATTGCCTTTATATTAGTTTCAGCAGCTTTGGACCTTCTACTGTGGATAAGATTTCTCATACATAACTGGAGGGAACTTTTTGTGGTCTGCGAAGAAAGAAAACTTTCTTAAATCGATACACCACTTCCAATTTTACCCATGCACACTTTAATTGATATGATCTGAAACGAAGATAGAGAAAAATTATAATTGTTGATTTGGTGTTTAAACATAAAAATTATTCATCTATTATTACTTCCCAAGCTAGCGCTTTTCGCTTTTCATTCATGTAGTTTTTTCTTAATCATCCTTCAGATACAAGTTTTTTTTTTAATTTTTAATTTCTTTCATCAAATTTTACTGCAAAATATTAAATTTATTGATGTATGATAATATTATCCCCTGTTATGTTAATAAAAAAAATGACATCATGTAACATCATCATCGTTAAGAAAAAAACACGTTAATAATAATACCACAATATCGATATAATCGATGAGTTGAAAATAGAAATATTATAAGAAAAAAAGAAAATAGATAGATTAAAAGAAAAAAGTAACATATTTGTAAACATGAAGAATTCAACTCTTAACTGTAACATCTAATTTTTATTTAAAATAAAAAAAACGAGATGAAATATCGTTTTGATCTTTTAAGCCCTGGTCAAGTTTGTTTATGATATTTTAAATTTAAAAGAAAAGTAATTTGAGAATAATCCATCATTATTGATCCCTAATTTGTGGTAGTTTAGTCCTCAATGAGAATCAAAAGTGGACAATTTCTAAATAAAAGACTAAAAATTAATTTAAAATTGAAGGGACCGAAATTTAACTTAACACAAATTTAAGGGGAAAAAATCAGACGGTGTTACTTTATAAATTTAGGAAGCTGGTGTAGTCTTGTTTGGATTGGATGCAAAGCAATGATCCTTATGCTCTAAATGCAACTTCTTCATCTCTTTACCAATATATATTACAAAACTTGATCAAATTGAGATCATGGGAAAAAAAAAATAGAGAAACCATTTGAAGTATAGAGTGACAAGGGGAACTGGCCTATAACAACTTACAAGACCTAGTTTCCTGGTTATTAAGTAAAGGAGGAGGGCACACCCAAAGAACCTCTCATCCTAAATCCATTTAAAACCGAAAGAAAAGATGAAGTCAAGAAAAAAAGGATAGAGCTTCTTCTAGCATTTTGCTGGTAATTTGCTCAGTCAAAGCTTGATGCACGGCTGCAACGGCCTCTCAAGTACTCCTCCAATGTCAAACCTTGCTCAACACTGCACATGGAGACCGAATCATCCACCACATCACCCAGTGCAACATTTATATGTGACTGTAGATTATTACTCGGTGGACAGGCTTCATCATCAACCGTTTCTGCTGCATCCAAAGCGTTATTAACTTCTAACCTTGCCCACTTCATTGTTTCAGTGTCACCTTGAAGGAGCTTTAAGATCTGTGGTCCAATATAATCAATACATCACATTTTCAACAAAGGACTAATTCACAAACAAGAAGATAAAGTTAAGGTGTGCACTATGAAGATATGTACCACAGGATTTAAGATAAGCAAAAACGCAAAAATTCACTTCATATGCAACGAATGAGTCTATTATTATATCTGATATGACGTAGAATCCATAATATAATAAAGTCAAAAGTGGACCACTTACAAGGTTCATTTGAGGCCTAGCCCTTGGAGCACGTTTGATACAGAGTGTGGCTGCCAAGACCATCTTTTCCATCTCCTCATGATCATAGTTATCACCCAAACTAGGATCTAACAATTGTAACACCTTTCCACTATTTAGAATTGGACTTGCCTGCGAAAGTGCCTTTGTGTTATATTTTTTCAGGAAACATATGATTAGGAAAAAGAAGTAAATGAGGAGATGCTAGAGTGTAGGACTACAGAAACATACCCACATGACAAGACTCTCTTGGCCTTTAGGATAATCACGGTTTATGGGCCTTCTCCCCGAAAGAAGTTCAAGGAGCACCACACCAAATGCATAAACATCAATCTTATCATTTACTTTGCCGTACATGAAGTATTCAGGAGCCAAGTAACTGCATAATAAGTAGAATACATAATAATTTAGGACCATTTCAAACACATTATCTCTCTGTAGCATGTGCTCCCAAGAGGGATAGTATGATTATGCGGGGTTTAAATGTACAAACCCGAAGGTTCCAGCAACATCTGTGCAGGTTATATGCGATGACGAGGTTGATGCCCATTTTGCCAGTCCAAAATCAGAGAGCTGAAGAAAATCAAGCACATCATGTGCCTAGATAGATACAAATTATGTTAAAATAAAAAGTAATCAAAAGATAAAATACCTGGGGTTCAAAATCCTCGGATAATAACACATTTGATGACTTTACATCCCGATGGATCACGGGTTGATCATCTTTAGAATGCAGATAATCTAAAGCCTCAGCAATACCCACTGCTACCTTATATCTCTCCGACCAACCAAACGCAACTGAAGTTTTCTTATTACCTATTTCGGAATGGAATAGAAGGAAGTCAATAACACGCCACCGACTAAAACAAAAGGGGATAGATATAGCAAATGTATATTTGCAGTACCATGAAGGTTCTCTTCAAGGCTTCCTCTTGATAATAGATCATAAACCAGAAGAAATTTGCCATTCTCAAAGCAGAATCCCAGGAGGGAAATTATGTTTTTGTGATGCAAGGTAGTGATGATTTCTATTTCTAGAATAAACTCCTTCAATACATCTTCAGAAGGCTTTAGAATCTTGACAGCAAGTTCCTTGCCATCACGAAGACAACCTCTGTAAACCTGACTGCTTCCTCCTTTCCCAATAAAGTTTTCTGAAATCACATTAGTAACCACATTAAAGGAAAATAATCCAGTTTGTTAAATTGAGCTAAGTCAAACTAACTAAGAAACAAACCCGGTAAGAAATTTGATGTGGCAGATACAAGATCTTGGTACCCAAACAATCTACAAGTCGAGGAGTACTTCTCATGAAGGCCCTCCAATTCTTTAGGAATGTTTCTTGAATTGCCTTCAGGCGAAGTAGCTGTCCCTATTTCAGAATCTACTGGAACAAGCGCACCACTTTCCCTATCTAAAACCGCAGGTTGATCTAGACCTTGACCACAACTTTCAGGCTTTTCATCACGATCTGCAGCGTATGAAATATTTCTAGAAGGTAACCTCATTGCCCACTGGACCACGGAGATCTGGGGATGCATCAATGATCTATCAGTAGATTGTGTGTCCGATAAAATTCCGCGGTGTAGTAGTGGCCAACCAGGTTTCGATTCCGTTTTTGCTGCAACAGTGGGTTTCACTTGCACAGGTACTATAGCCAAGGAATTCTCTTTACCATCATCACCAGAAAAGCTTTCTTCAGACTGGTAGCAAGAAGGGTCTGGCCATGCCAGGGTTGTGCCACAAATTGAACAGTTTGGTTTTCTAACAGTTTCTGTAGAATCCAGAAAAAACTTAGCCAAACTGTGATCTGAAATTTGGACAGGTTTCTTCTCATCAGCATCCGTCCCTGAATTGTCATCACTTAGAACTTTTGTGTTCTTACTGAGTGTCCAATGAATCGAACCGAACAAACCATTTCTGTGTTGACGATCAATCCCTGCAAAACAAACTCAAGACTGAGAATTCTACTTACTCCATCAGAATCCCAACAATCAAAACTAAGAAGAATCTAACACCTTGTAAGTCAGCAACACTTGGTGGCGAGCTGTCACGCTTGAACACAACTTTCCTATTGTTAACAGCGAGAACACAACAATCCTTGGATAACTTTTTAGCACAGTATTTAGCTACAAAGGTAGATGACCGGATTCTATGCAGACCATGAGTTGTTCCAACCACAACATGAGTTGCGGAAGAACCATTTGCTTCTCGAACCAAAATTTTCTTCACCGATGAACCACGGCAAATTTTGAGTCTGAGGTTGACCTAACAAAAACAAAAACGAAAAGCATAAAATTCAGTATGTTTTCTTCAGAGACTTCAAAGAAGAAGCAATTCCACAAACTTCAAATTACGTTTTTGTTTTCCAGTGGGAAGTTTTATTTTGTATGTCCTGCATTTCCTACCCAATTTGAAGACAGCAAATGAGTTTGCATAATCCGTTTATAGAAATTGAAAAGAGCCCACACAAAGAAAGAAGATTGAGAATTTGAACCTGTTTCAAGTTGCAGAATCCTTCATAAACGGCAAGAACAGAGTCAAACGCCTTGACAAGCGAAAGCAGCGAAGATTTCCCGTCTCCATTCACAGTTTCTACGTAACCCCATTTCACCAATCAATCTTCACATTGAAAAACAAAAACCCAAAGTAAAAAAGGAAAAAATAACTGAAATTCCCCGAGTACCCTGGTTCCCAAGAACATGCAGAGCAACCACGGTGTCACCAGGGTGAGCAACTTTGACCAAAGCCCACGTGAGCAATTCCTTGCTGGGGGAGTCCATCTTTACTCCGACCACCACCGTGCTGCCACCTGAGCCTCCGCGGGTGGGTTCTCCGGTGAGACCCATTTGCGGCATTTTTGACGTTGATCACGATCAGAGGGACGTCGTTTTGTTGGTGGCGAGTGTTGTCTCTGACAGAGTGACAGAGACTGTGAGTGAGTAATACTTCTAGGAATTAAGTGAGTTTGTTGTTCCTCTGTTGTGCTGTGTTATGTTGTTATATGATTCTGGTTTGGTTTGGAACTACTAAGGTTTGTTCGGCTTAACTGTCGTTGGTTCAGTTCGCTTTTGAAGCTCCCACGCCAAACTATGAAGCTTCTAACTTTTCTGCTAAAATTATTATTATTATTATTATTATTATTATTATTATTTCTATTTATATAGGTGACTTTCTAAATAAAATGCTACTAACCAAGTTTAAAGCCTTCGGTTTTGACCATTCGACCCAACCTCCTATGTCTAACACGTTCAACCTAAAATGTATCATTTTTTCAACAATAAATATTCTTATCTACTCTTATAAATTTATCTATTTTTTAAAACTATCTTATCTTATCAAAATACAACAAAATATTTTTAAATGTTATCATTAAATAAAATATATAAAAAATCGCTCTAAAATCACTACCATTCAAGATAAATTATTTTAATATCTCCGCATATAAATTAAAATCGTTATATTTATAAAAAAAGGATTTTAATTGTTTGTTAACATTTATTGTTTAGCCTCTTAAATATTTTAGTATATCACTTTCAATATCTTTAATTTTAATTTAATTTCAGTATTGTCCGACAGTAATTAAAAATATCATACTACACAGTATAAATTATTTATCTCAAATATAAAATGTAATTTATATGCTAAAATATTTATTTATTATCATTAATAGTTATGCATTGGAATCGAAGCTCTCTTGAATTATAATTAGTAGGTTTTTAGGTATTTAAAAGAGTTTTGAAATGAAATTTAATGGGAGGGTGAATGGTGGTGTTAATTATTTGTGAAGAAATAGGAATTGGTTTTGTTACGTCATTCTCATTTCATAACATCACGCTTTAATTTGCTTCGCTTTCAATCATTGTGTTAACATCCACCGTATACGTATGCACCAAATGGAATTTTTCTTTTCTTTGTCTTATTAAGTTTTAATTAGCTCATTTTTCATGCTCTATTATTCCATTATTCAACAACCTTTCACACTCTTTAATTTTCCTTCACTTTGCAAAACCAAAACCAATTCAAATCTCATTGCAGGTATGAAAGACGTTAAAACCATGTCCAATTATCTATGCAATAAATTTTATTTTATTTTCTAAAATAGATATTCGTGTATGTACTGAAATTAATATTAATATTAATACTTTCCACAACATAAAAATTCCATTCCCATATTTTTATTTTAATATAATTATTGTTAATAAATGAAGGTTTTTAAATATATTTTATATTTCATTTGTATTAAAAATATTCCTTTCACGAGACGTGTACCAGTTGGTTTGAATTGTAGATAGCAAACCGTTAGATAACGAATTTTTATAAACACTTCATTTCAAATATAATTAAGAATCACGATTTAATTTAAAAACTTATTGACCGGATGCTTATTAAGTAAGCGCTTATTAAAATAAGTTGAATTAATTGTATTTTATAAGATGTAAGTTGTTTTTATAAGCTATCTTAGAAAATTTATTGCAATAATCTATTTTCATAAACTCTCATAGACACTTATACAAATATTTTATGTCAAAAAATGTGTTAAAAATATACAAGTAAATTCCTCCAAACAGAGTTAATACGAGATTTGAAATATACACTTGAAACTTTAATAACCAAAGTTATTTCTTATAAGATGGATAAAAATATATATGTGGGGGAAATGGTCAATCTTATTAAAGATACAGAATAAACTATAAAATTAACATCTATATTAATTGTTTTGTTGATACACTATTCCTATCAATTAGAGTTTCGTTTTATCTAAAGAAAAAAAAATAGTAATAATTTCAATATTTTTCTCTCTGTTTTTAAAGGAAGATTTAGAGCCACAGTACAGTTTTTTTTTAAGTTAGAAAAAGTTTTCAAATTGACAAATATTCATAAAACATTTCAATTTACTTATTCTAAAAAATAATTGGACGAGACCTAGAGATCTCGATACCCGATTTTGGCTGATTGATATATTTAAAATGCATTAAAATTAAGAAAAGATTAACAAGATTAAATCATACGAAAAAATTAGATAATATACCCTTAATCACAATCTAAACGTTAATCTCATGTCAAAAGTAACAGACCCATTATAAAATATAAATAATTATAATTTTTGAGAAAAAAGTACGTCATTATTACACATTTATTGCATCGAGCACCAAATACTGAATACTTACTTAAGCATTCAAGCACCTCTTGCACGTGTCTTACCGATCGAGAGCTTACGAAGGAATGAGATCTTGACTGGAGTAGAGGAGCGAGAGTTGAGAAAGGGAGATTAAGTTGAACAAGTCCGAGAAGTGGAAGAAGCAGTGGTGTATACCGACTGACCGAAGCAGACAGATAGAACTCCTTTTGGTTGAACAATTCACTCCTTCGCTATTTTAGCTACCAAGATTTTACCTACCAACAATAAGTACCTTTTTTTTATCCTCCATCCATCAAGAAGAAAGAAAGATTTTAAAATAGAGAGTCAAAGGAAGTGAAACCTTGGATCGTCATTCATCTAATTAGATCTACAAAGCTCTAAAGAAACTTTCTTTTAGAGAAAAATGTCAGAGTCATCCATCTCAGAATCTCTAAAGCAATAAAAGGTAATCTCTTATGGAAAAAGATAGACATAGTCTCTCTTAATATATGCGGGAATCACATAATTTTAAGATCATGTTTTGAGTTTCTATATTATGTAGTTATTGAAAAATCTTAAGTTTTTACTCCATGTTTTTACATGCGGTATCTGAGTCTCGGTTATGAAATTATATAATTCTCCTTATATGTTTTCTCCTGGTTTTATAAACTATATTTATGAAATTTAGAGATTTTTAATTTATGAGGTTTTGAGTATGAAGGGGTATGAAAAATAATTTATTTTGATCCTATATTATGATTATGGAGTTTTCACTGCACATATTGTTTGATTGGATGATAAAGTTGTGTCCTTTTTAAATTGTATGCACAAATATTGATGTTTCCATTGCAAGTTGATTGTGTTTTTTTTTTCATTAATGTTATAATGAGATTGCTAATTTTCTTTTTCTGCTCAAAAGAAAGAGATAAAACAAATATATGAATTGTTTGTCTTAAGATGACAAAATGAAAGTGTATAGTTAATAACACGTGCATGTATTATATTTGTTTGCAATTAGATGTATGATAAATTTGTTAGCCATCAAAGTTGTCAAATTTTTATGTTTATACATATTATTTTGAAGTGATTGAATATTCATACTTCATATTGTTGGATGTGTGGATACAATGAAATCCACTTTAAATTTGGCTATGTATTTTTTTAGTCAAGTGAGAAATATTGTAGAGAAATGTAAACGCAGTCTATTTTATTGTATTCACCATGAAAGTTAAATATGTAACATGTTGTGAGACCACAATTCAGGATAATTGGTTACATAACTTTATTTTAGGGCTTGAAATTGTTAGTAATATTGTCAGGTTGTAGAAAATGTATTGTGATAACTTGTAGAAAATGTATTGTGATAACTTTACAACAATGCTTTTCTCATGGAATGACAAATACTCTGAAAGTGTTAAACATATGGAGATGAAGTACTTTATCGTAAAAGAATAAGTTTAGAAGTAACAAGTGTCAATAGAACATATTAGCAGAAAACTTCTAATATCTAACCCTTTAACATCCAAATTATTTATTGAACATGTTATGAATATGGATATTATTGATTACAATAAATATTGAGTATTGAATATTGTGATTATTTTATTATAGATAATTGATAATTTGAGCTTAAGTATGATATACTTTTGGACCATAGCAAAATAATATGGTTTATATCTTTATAAACTACTAACGTATAAAAAGTTCCTCCTAATAAATATATATGTTTTTCTCTCCTACATCCATCAAGAAAAAGATGTCATAAAATAAAGAGTTAAATCTTGAATCATAATTCATCTAATTAAATCTTCAAAACACTGAAAAACAGTGTCTTATAAAAAAAAAATCATCAATATCATAGAATCTCTAAATTTATGATAATAAAAATACACATAATAATCTCCCTACGTATGTAAGAATTTTAAAATATTATATTAATTTTCTATATTACACAATTATCGAAACGAAAACAATACTTTGATACCGTAATAATAATAACACTTACTTGACAACCACTTTTAAGTTCGTCAAAAAATTCCTTAAATTTAAATTTGACAATTTTAATATTTTTTCAATACCATTTTGCAGATTTCAAAATTTTAATTATTTATTAAAAAATTATCCTTTTCTCACATAAGCATCTCTTATAGTGTCACAATTATTTTAAAACATTTTTTTATTTAATATATAAATTAATTAGTCTCAAAGTTTTCTCTTTATATATATATATATATATATATATATATTTGTACAATACATTAATCGAGGATATCTTTTACATTTATATAAAATGCAGATTAAAAATTAACTTTAAATTTAATTTAATTTTATAAAATTAACTTTATAAGATAAAATTTATATTCCATATATATACTATAAAATATCATTTATTATAAAATAACATTTTTTCTAATATGAAATTTCCAACCAGTTCTGCAACTGAAGTGTATCTCGTTTTACCTTTCATTTTGCGATGATACTTTTACTACAAAACAAGATCATTTACTTTCTTGATTTATATTAAATTTGACTTATAATAATCACTGTTTGGAACTACTTAGTTATTTGTTTTTGTATTTTTTACACTGACCTCAACTCCAGCGTATTCATTTATTAACTGTGGATACAAGACACAGATTACCTGCTGTGGCATAACCCTTTAACCTGTCTGTAGAATTGAGTACTCAAAGAAGTGAATGCATTTGTATTTATTGATTGTGATTGAATTGATGTGTTTCTCAAGTGAAACCGACCATAGGAGGTGTTAATATTGTGGTGCTTTAATGCACCTCATGCACTTTCTAATAAATCATTTTCCACTTCCATTCAACTCTAAATCATCCATTAACAAATACTCACTGCACATCTTATGTTATCCACTGTCGGTGAATCTCATTTCTTTCACGGACTTCAGTTAGAATAATAATGAATCAAAAAACATGTTTCTATTTTTTTATTTAGCTTTTCTAAAATTAATTTATTTATTTTTAACAAAACCATACGTATATATTGAGACAAATCGCGTCAAGTATTATTTCAAAATATCTGCTAATAATGCTTATAAGAATCATGGTGATATATAGATTAAAGGTAGGTGGAGAGTTTGATTTGATCGTTATGAAAACATTATTAGTATTTTTGTTGGCATCATATTTTACAATTATATCTTGGCTTGACAAAAGGAATGGCGCATATTCTTCCGGTGTAGTTGACTCCGTACAAAATTAAAATATTCAGTTCAGCATAAGCCATGCCAAATTAGTGTATTATTATATAAGAAGATGATAAGACAGGAATGGAATAATTTTTTTATTGGAGTTATACGTATAAACAAGAAAGTGTTTGAAGAATATCTTGAAAACAATTGGTATGGTATGTAGCAAAATATGATAAGAAAAAGTGTCTGACTCTAAGCTAGAAGCAAGAAGTAAGTGGTACTCATCGGCAGTTAGAAGCAAGAAGTTGTAGATAACATATCTAGCATTGCTTACTAACAAATCATTCAATTCATTCAGACACAAAAACATAAAAATGAAAGGCTCTATCTATCTATCTATCTTTCATTAACTAATACTACATAGTAAAACATTAATGGGGCACAGTTTCTTTGAGCTTAATTAAGGCCTTAAAACAAGGTTATTGGACATAGCTTCTTCTCACCATTAATAAGTAACTTAGGGGAGAAATAAACAGAGAAAATTATGTTGAAATGACAGTAACAGTGAAGGCAGTTACATGCAATGATTTGATATGGGTACAGTTTGAGTCGATTTCTGGCAATAAATGGGCGTTAAGATGGAGTTTGGAAAACCAAAACGACATATTAACCAAAAAGTGAAACATCAGATAGCGGCAATACCAAATCTCACTCTCTCTTTTCTTAAACTAACTTTGTACAAAACAAATTCATGACACTGAAACTTAGTCTGTCTGCTGGTGAGCTTACTTTTATATGTTAAGACACCAATAACATATGCAAATCTTGGTTAACTTAGAAACTCTTACATCTACCATATCATCAAAATATTTATCAAGAATATTATTTATTAAAAACTAATCATTCATATTGTTTTCACTCCATTTTTCTAATACCCTTTTGGTAAAAACCAAGAACTTATTTGTGTACTTATATTTTTAATTTTTTGGCAAAAAAATATTTTTGCATTTAAATAAAATGTAAAAACGAAACGAAAAAAATACTTATAATAGTGGTTATAAAATTGATTTAGCTTACGGCAAAAATAGTCATTTAATATTTTTCATTAACTATAAATTATTCATAGCTCCCACTTCCTAGTTAATGTGGTTATAGTCCCGTTGGAGAGGTTTTTAGCATTAATTTATTTTGAATAGGATAAAGTTCAAATATTTGAATTATATGTATCTAGAACACCAAAAAGAACATTGATTCCTCTAAAATAGAATGTGCATGTAGAAGTTGAAGTTGAAGTTGTGATCCATAACACCATTTTTTAAGTGAATGGTTGGAGCCTCCATTGGCCCTACAGATTCACATGGTTCCAACACTTTTTTCTGAATAACAAGATTTGGGAGAGAGAGGGATGATGGAGAATTAATGTCTATTTAATATCATTGAAGGTCGTATTTAAGTATACCTTATTTTTTCTTACCATAACTTCCTACAACTTTCATTCCTTGCATGTGATATGTTATTTTTTTTTAATATTCACACAAAGATCAAGACAACATCTAGTTTTTAAAAAAAAAATTAATAACATACCATTTAGATTGAGTTAGAGGATGAAATCTTCACTGATAATATTTTGCATAGTTGTAAGGACGTATCATAATCCAGTATTTTTAAGTAAAAATGACTTCTAAAACCATAGCAATAAAAAAAACTGAAATGCCAAAATATTTTAAAAAATTGTTGGGACTATGTATGTTATATAACTTCTCAATTTTGTAACAGGATTAGAGCATCTGTAAAATGATACAAGTTTATTCATTTTTTATTTGTTGAAATAATAATAAAAAATATCATTACAAATAAAATTATGATATTTTTTGGAATAATATTACTAAATATTATGAAAATAGTTAAAATTTATTTCAATTTGAATAGATTTCTCTCACTAATAAATTCAAGAAAAATGGAATAATACATTTATTAACACTAAAAAAAAAATATCAAATAGAAATTAATTTTTGATACCAAAATAATTAGTTACAATAGTAACTAAATTAGAAACCATTTTATAAACTAAAAAAACGTTTATAAATTAATTTCTATTATTGTTAAATAGTTTCTAAATTGATATTTAATTAGCTATCAAGGTTTTAACTACCAATTATTTAGTTTCTAAATTTGGTAGCAAAAATATTGGTCGCTAATTAGATACCAATTTAGAAATCATTTAACAATAATAAAAACTAATTTATAAACCAAAAAATTATTTAGTCCCTTAAATGATATCTAATTTAGTCACTATAACAACTAATTATTTTTTGTCTCTAACATTGGTTTATATTTCATGATTTTCTTGTAGTGTAAAATTGCTGGGATTTTAGTATATGAAAAACTAAAAAAAAAAGTTAAAATAACTGAAAACAGCTTAAATTGAATTAGATTATTTTTTACCTAACCATTTACTAACAACCTAATAGATTTTGGTATAGTTGAATTATAATTATATTGTATAAATCAGTTTTTTTATAAAATAATAATTATATTTATAAAATAAAATAAATATTATTTTTCTAAAACAAATATATATAGATATATTATATTTATATCAATTATATATAAAACTTAAATTCAATAATATTACTTAGTTTTAAAAATAATTTACTTTATTTTTATATAAATTTTTTTTAAAACGTGTCAGAACGTCCGTGGATCCTAAGGAAAGCTGAACCACAATAAATGGAGTTTCTTCTTGCACCTCCTATGTTTTTCTTCTCCATCCCCACAATTTTTAAAATTCCAAAATTAATCTTGACCTTTCATTTGAAAAAGGCACCTGCATTTTTTAATTACATATTTGTGAATTCAGAATGCATTTTTTTCATTATGGACTCTGAAATCCATAAACATTCTACAAATCCGCAAATCTAGAAGATTATCGGACTCTGAGAGTTTTGTAGATTCAATATTCAAAAAAGACAAAAAAAAACAAAATGCGGATTTCCTGTTTTGTAAACCTAGCGAATTACATTGTTTAGAATCACAATATATATATTGCGGAAATGAAAATCTGCAATAAAAACGAAACTATAGATCCAAAAATAAATAAAAAATTACTTACCTTATTCTCCAAACATAGAACCTTCAAGAGAAATCACCGAACAATCACTAAGTCCGGAGACACCACCAAGAGAAATGCCTTCTATGTCAAGAGATGGAGTAGCGTCGTCGTTGAGATAGCAATGCAGTCTATCTGTGTGGAGTCTGTGTGTAGAGGAAGAAGAAAGAGTAGAGTGTGAGTGTTGTGTGCATTTTCAAAAAATATTAAAGATAAGTTTGTCTTTGCATAACATTATGGGGGTACAGGAAGAAAAACATAGGGGTGCAGGAATAAATACCATCTATTTAAAAATTGAATCCAATGGGCTGAAAATAAATTCTTTCTGCACCTCATATCTTCTTCACCTGCACAACAATGGAACTTTTTTTAGAAGACCAAAATCCACTCTTCCAAACAACATCTTTCATCATCATAGTACTTCTCAGGCTATCCCAAAGGGATATTCATCTCAAGTAATGGCAATGTTTTGGTGTCATCGGTGTTTTTTTTCCGTAATTTTAAAACTTATGTTCGTGAATGTTCTTTTCCCAAGAAAATAAAAATGCATATTTGGAGAACTCGATTCCCATTTTCCTTCCATATTTGGGATTAGTCATCTTTCATTTAACTTACAGAATAAAATTACGTAAGTCCCATAAGAAAATCAACATCATCATGGATTTTTTTTTGTGTGACATAAATTATGACATTTGCTATATAATTAAACTTTAACCTCTTTTAAAATGGAAACTAAAAAGTTTAATGTGTGTGGTTATGGACCAAATATGCTTCACAACATTTGCAGTACATGCTCAAAATGTTGATTGGAAAGTAAGAAATCTCAAATGTAAATTTTAAATTTGAGTATTTTGAATTATATATTTTATAATCTTCATTTTGAAAATATTTTAAAAATACTTCCAGTAATTAGGATTTTTTTCAATACATTTGGAATAACATTTTCCTATATTTTAAAAGATTAGTTTTACCATTTCATTACAATAGAAGTTGCAGAAAATAATTATGAAGATGCAGAACCAACACGAAACATAAAACACGTAAGCCCAACCCGCTGTGCAATTCTATACTGTAATAGCTGTATTAAACCAAGAAATATCTCACATCTCCAATTAGAACATTATTAAGCAATATAAAAATAATTATTGAATATGCTTATATTAGCTTTTCCAAAAAATTTGGAGAAAATAAAATAGAATAAATTTATTCATAAACTAAAATTAGCTTATTTAAAATTAAAAAAAATATAATTTAAAAAAAAAGTATATTATACAGCTATAGAATACTAATTTTTTTTTAATAATTTTATCCCAATAAACCTTATTAACCCGGATCTCACTGTAATGCTTAAGTGTAGCAGAAAAGAAATAATGATGTAAGTTTATTAAATTGTCAGAATTTTTTTTAATATATTATAGGTATACTTATATGCATACAAGTACGAGTGTATATTTATTAATGGAGACACGTGTGCTCGTTAGTGTGTACATAAATAGATGCAAATACGAAATAAAATGAAGATTAAAATATTTATAAAATTGATTCCCTGTTATTCAGTTTTGAATAATTATCTATAAAAGAAATAATATTTGAACAGTGAGATAAAATTAAAAATATTTCTTTATAAAACAAGTACAGTTTTATTTTTTGAATATTTATGTTGTTAAAGAAAAGAAAGGTTTTTTTTGAGTCAAAGGATGATGGAAGATGGTCCATATATAGAAAAGTGAAAAATTATTAGGTGACAAGTGTCCATTCAGCTGAGCGAGTAGACATGTATGCCTTTGTGTTACAACAGCAACCTTAAAGTGTGACTTTATTTGTTGTAAAATTCTGATCACTATTCAGTTTGTGGTTTCCAACCTTTTAGCAGTCATTGATTTCTGCAATCCAAAAAGACTCCTCTTTGTTCCTGCCCACTACACTCTTTTCTTCTTCATTCCAACCCTTCTTCTTCTTCTTCTTCTCCTCCTGGTATCTTTCTCATCCATTTCACTTCTTATGCTCATCTTCTCTTGTGTGTGCTTTCACTTCATTTTGCTGGGTTTATCAACCATTTTCTAGAATTTTATACTCCTCCTACCTACGAATCAATTGTTTTGTTTTTTTATAAATCTTAAGAACTCCATCACCCTTAACTCATCTAACATCCCCATCTAATATTTATAACTTCTGATTATTGAAATTATCTGAGTTTGGCTGATACCTTTCCTTTTATCAAATCCGCAATTTTTGGGGTTGGATCAGGGTTTCTTGTTGGATGTTCCCTTATTTTTCATATACTTCTGAATGTACACCTTTTTACTCCTACTTTTTTACACAGGGTCATATGTGTATCGAAATTTTTCTTAGGTAAATAATAAATCATTGCTTAAAACTGATGTAATACTGAGAATCATGGATGTTTGTCGATTTTCTGGTATTTGGAATGATAGGAATATATACTTAAATGTGGCTTTGAATTATCTGTCTTGCACATCAATTATTAATTATATATGACATGTGGCATCAGTTCTTCTCTGGAGACTTCTTGCACAGGTTGGCTATTGTTGCATCCCAGCAAATTTCTAAATAATTAGTGACTAGTCAAATATGCCTTTTCCTTTTCTTGACCCTATCTCTCATATTCTCCCTTATTGATTGCTGGCTTTTCACATGGTTTTTGTAGTTTATAAGCTATAATACTATAATTTTAATTTTAATTGTAGGTGTTGCTTATTGACAACTTGGATACCAATGTTTTGTAGACGTCAGTGGTCTGAAAGATTTGTGGTGTTGGTGCAAACATATTTGACTTCTAGCACATCCTGCTCCTTCCTAGTTCCTAAGAGGTGATAAGAAAATGCAATTGTATCATCATGCATTTGATTTGGACAGCCAGAAGGTGAGACTTGCGTTGGAAGAGAAAAGCATTGATTATACATCACACCATGTCAATCCTGTAACTGGGAAGAACTTGGATTCTTCATTCTTCAAGATGAATCCCGGTGGAAGACTCCCAGTTTTCCAAAATGGCTCTCACATCCTTTACAAGACTATTGATATAATCCAGTATGTTCTCTTCCCATCTTATTCACCATCCTTTAATGTTATTTATTCCTTTTATCAACATTTACTTCTTATAAAGTGAATTTTAAACGTAAATCAACCTCCCACAACTGTCACAAAACTGTTTCAGTAAGATAAAGTTTTTACCTACTTGTATATTATAATTTTATTGATACGAGATCTCTAACACCCTTCGATTGCTGAGAACTGAATATCTTGAGCTTAGATCTCTAACACCCTTCGATTGCTGAGAACTGAATATCTTGAGCTTAGATCTCTAACACCCTTCGATTGCTGAGAACTGAATATCTTGAGCTTGGAAATAGAGGGTAACTCGATAGACTCAACAAACACTCTTTAGGATAGATATTCATAAACGCTGATAACATCTAATGAAATGACTCTAATAACATCTTATGAAATGAGCTTCATTCTATCTCAAACTCTAGGAAAAAAGAAAAACATTGAACTGAAATTGTGTTATGAGACTGTACTAATGTTTTATTTATATTAAGAAACATGAATAAAAACAATAAATCTAGAAAATTTGATATCTTAAGGATATGATACGGGAATAAAGAAAAAAGTTTCTAATAATACATATATAATCTAGATATTTTTTATTATATAGGATTAGATCCTTATTTCTATGATTATGTTGTACTTTGAAGATTTACGCAGCATTTGAAGTAACCCCACGGAAATTAGTTTTTGCTGACACAACTCCTTTCAACATATTTATCAAGGAAGGGATTCTATCATGTTGAGTTTCCACATGACATATCAAACGAAAATAATAAAAACTATGCCTCTTCATAGAAATTAAACAGGTGGGACCATATTAAAATTTGTGTATGTTTAATAGAGACACAAAATTTTCACATGATACGGCCAAGTGGAAATTCTACATGAGAGAATCCATTATCTATTTAGTACTTTCCAAGTCAATTCCCTTGAAGCAACAATTGCAGTATTGTATGTGGTACTTTGGATAAAGGATTGGCTTTTACTGTTGCTTGATAAAGCTTAATCCCTTAACCTAAATGTTGAAGTTGAATTACTTTCACATGCTTTTATTGTGACTTATGAGTGGACATTTTACAGTGGTATTGGGTTTTCAGGTACATAGAAAGAATTGCAGTGTTCTCCTCTGGGTCTGAAAATATCACTAGCAGTAACAAGGAAGTGATTGAATGGATGCAGAAGGTACAGGAGTGGAATCCTAAGTATTTTTCCCTTTCCCATGTTCCAGAGAAATACAGAATATATGTTTCTAAGTTCTTAAGGAGAGTGGCGATTGCTCGAATGTCCGAGTCTCCAGAATTAGCAGGTGCTTACCATAGGAAGTTAAAAGAAGCCTATCAGACTGAAGAGAAATTGAAAGAGTCAGATGTGTTGATAAGGAGCAAGGAGCATTTGATTAGGCTGCTTGATGAAGCAGAGAGGCAACTGAGTGAAACTCCTTATTTGGCAGGTCAAGAGTTTACTATGGCTGATGTGATGCTCATTCCAGTGTTGTCTCGTTTAGTTCTCTTGGATTTAGAGAATGAGTACATAACTGGGAGGCCAAACATTGCTGAGTATTGGGTTTTGGTTCAGCAGAGGCCTAGTTATAGGAAGGTGATTGGTAGATATTTTGATGGTTGGAAAAAGCATAAGACACTGTTAAAAACTTGGTGCTTTGTTCGTCTTAGAAGTTTGCTGAAGAGATTCTAGTGAGGTACATATTGGTTGCCAAAACAAAACTGCATAAGTGATATATGAAAGAGCTTTTTGTGTGTTGTAGATAAGGAGTTGTCATAATAAACCTTGTTTGTATTTTCTCTTTTTGGTTACAAGAATGATTTTTTAGAGAGAAAAGGGGGATTCATTTTTCTTTCTCCCTTGCCAAATGGTGATGCTGGGTACTAAGCTTGGATTTGTTCCACAGAAGGGAGATCGAGCTATGCATGTTAGAGTTCAGTCTCCAAAAAATCGAGGCCTTATTTGGTATTAAGGTTTCATCTTCATTCACTCTCACAAGAAGAGGCAAATTTGTGTTTGTTCAATCAATTAGCAATTTCTGTGCAATGTTGTATACTGATATGGGAATAATAATTCCTTCATATGAGAATCGTTACTTGTTTTGTGTACACTTATTTTGGTATTTGTAAATGCAAAAGCAACAATAAAGTATTCATTTCATACGTTTCTGTCTCCTCAACAAATTTCTCTAGTGCTATACATTTTCTTCTTGTTCTGTTGTATGATAATCAAAGATCAAACGGAGTTTAAGTTTATAATACAAACCTACCTTAAATATAATAAGAATTTAGAATATGTTGAAAATGTAAAAAAAAAGTTTACTATCATCTGAACCGAAATCCAGATTATCGGATCCTTGCAAATCAACTTTAAGATAATTATGTTAAAAAAAATCTAAACTTTTTTTTGTTGGTAATTTAAAACTCTTTAATTATTATTTTTAAATCATTTTGGAGCATCCTCAATCAATCATATTAAAATCAGTTCAATAATAAATTTAGTTACATAAAAATCGACTCAAGTTAGAATAGTAGTAGAAATCCATTTAAATTGGTACGTCTAAAAAATATTGTTTAATAAAAGTTACTTTTAAAATAAATAAAAAGTACATATTTAATAAGAATAACGAATAAAACTAAATACATTTATCAACTATTGTTAATTCCTTATCGTGTAATTTTAAATTATAGTTTGTTATTTTTCATTCAAGATGCAAATTTATTATTGTTTACATACACACTATTGTATACTTTTGATAAAACATAATCATACAAGTATTATGATGGATTTGATTTTCATAATGTTTATCTAATTTACGTATTAAAAACGTATAAAAAAATTAATTTGAAAATGGTGATGTCATATTTTATTATTTCAGAACATTCAGAATCTTAACATTATATTTTAAAAACATGTTAAGCAACTATGAAACTTTATCTTAAACTCCAATTGTTGACAAGTTTGAAGAGAGTGGTACTCTAGCATTATATCACTACTAACCGTCTATTCAGAGTTTTAAGTATATCCTGACCAAAGTCTTCACCCGATTTAATGACCGTTCAGCTTTTACCACTTCGACACTTTTTTTCTCCTCGAAAAGTCAGTAAATCTGCCCGAGTTTGCCTATGAAGAATAAGAACAAAATAACTTCGAAATAAAGGTGCCAACCACTAGCCATTTCTAATCTAGAAGAGAACAGGAAATTGCACCCATACAAAAATAGAAACATTTATTCCCAAATTCTCAAGACATCACAGGTATAACTTCGAAAGTTTTGAACCATATAAAACACCTTGTATCCGAAAAAAAAAAAGAACCAAATTAAAAAAAATAATACAAAATAAATGAGACCCAAAGAAAATAACTGACCTTTGGGATTCAAATAATAAATCATACAGGATTAGAGGAACTAATAATTATTTTTACTGATAGTCTTATCAGTCATCAATGCTGTGGGACAGACAGCATTAGAGGTTTACCATTTTGGGAGAGAATTAGAGGTCAAGAGAAAGAAGCGGGGCATCTTTGAAGGTTTGGGCAGGATGAGTATTAGGAAGTGGAGTTCCCTAGGTAGGGTAAAAAGTGAAGGAGAGGAATGCTGAAATTGAATGATATTTTCATTGAATAATAGATTCAGGAACGAATGAATTGACAGTACATTAATGTATAAGGAAGAAAAAAGAAAACAAAAAATAATTTCTTTTTCCTGTGAACAACATTGCTGCTGTGCATGCTAATAAATATTATTACCACCTTTCTCCTCTCTACAGATTGCATTCTCCGCATCACAAGTATCTTCCGACTCTTTTGGTAAATCTACATCTATACTGCACATATCACCACTAGAGTTGTTCTCATTACATTTCCATGCATTCCTCTGGAACCATGGTCGATGTATTTTCGAGTTATTCCATTTCTGCTGTTTATAATACTTCCTTACCAAATCATGGGAGTCACCCTTCATTCGTTTAGCTTCGTTTTCCTCGAACAGAAGGTTCGACTCTTCAGGATTAGCACCAGTTGTGCTGGGAATCATATCATCTGCACAACAACTGACCATACTACTGTTATGACCCTCCTTAACTTCAGCAGACTGATCACTTATCATAGCTTCAGCAGGCAGATCAATTATCATAGCACTATTATTATTAGAAGGTTGACAGTCTTTGTTGTCCCGAGGATATGGGGGTAGTGGAGGAAATGGAATGAAAGGTATGCCAGGTGCAGTGACCCAACGCTCTGGAAATTCAGTATGAGGTGTTCCATATTGGTGGGCAACAGACCATGGCATTCCATATGCCACAGGCAAGCGAGAATTAAATTTCCTTTTCGAATGACCAACTACTGAATCAGAGGGACATCCAGAACGGCTTGCATTTTGCAATACAAGATTACCAGAGTTTAGGGCAGAAGCATTTAATGGACCTATTGGACACGAAAACCCTGGTGGAACATCCTCATGAATGTTCTGGCTTTCACCAATGGAGCTCATAACGGCATCAGAAAGTGAGTTTGTCTCTGCCGGTTGATCCCATCGGCTTTTGCGCTTCCGTTTTTTAGCTCCTTTGATTTCAACCCCATCTAGAGAGTGGGCAGGACAGCTTTCCTGTGTATCAGCATCTACTGGAGTTGTCCCGAGCATAGACTGCTGACTACAGTCAATTACTTCTGCAGCCCTTAAATCCTGCTCAGGTCTATGACTGTGTGATGCTGAAAATCTGCTACCACTGAAACTTCTGTTAGATTCCATTCTATTATCATCCCTGTCCAAATAGCCATGTTTTCTGTTAGGTCTGGGAAACCATCTGTCTCGGAAGCTTCGAGCAATTTGATGGACCTACACATGCAAACAAAAACAACAAAATTTTTCAACGATTCTATTCCTTGTACCCAAAACAGATATATATATAAATGGTTGAAATATCCTCTAAAAAACATTTCTTGGCACTTGTGTGCACTTTAGAAATAAACAAATTAGCATAACAGATACCTGCTTGTCATCATGCTCTGTCAGAGAAAGCATTGACTCTCGAAAGCTGAACATAAAAAAAAATTATTAGTGCAAATTACATCATTTAAGTCAAAATAAAAGTGAAAATGCTTTGAAGATTCACAGCAATGAAATACTTGATTCCACCTCAGGGTTCAAGACAAACTACAGAAGGGCAGAAAATTTAGTGTTGTTTTACATCAATAAGCAAGTGACAATGTTATCAATCGGTTTAGAATGAAACAAAAAATCTACATACATGTGACATGAGTACCAAGAATTACAAAAAGCTTCAATCCTAATGGGATGAATATCAGGACAAGAGGACTTAATTAGGAAGAAGAAATAAGGGTTCATTCAGATAACTGGTCATTTGTAAATTGAGCATTGGCTCTTTACAGAGGGAAAACCCTTGGGAGAAACGTCTATCCTAGAGTCTTTTTCTTTTCATCCTATTTGATAAAATATATCTTTTCTTTATCAATCCATCTTTTGGTTCCTGAAAATTTGGTCTAACCTTCCAGATCTTTGAGCGAAAATCAGTGTTAGAGATGGAGGAAGCACACATTTGGGCCCAGAAGATAAGAGCTGCTAATCTGTGTGAGGGCAGACCCCATTGGGTGGGATTGCCAGGACTGAGAAATTGAAGTTCAAGAAATCCATTCATCCAATACATTGTGATTGGAATTTATAAGTGTGAAGGGTGTGGCAATCTTTGGTTGTATACCTAGAGCCAAAAGGTCCTAAATTCAGATTGGGAATAATTTTCTGCAACTTTGATCAAAAGATTCAGAGGTAGCTTTGGTAGCCACGCCTTTGAAGAATTGACTACCTCAAAGCAAGAAAAGCAAACTGAGACAGAAACCCATCCAAGGGATAATCATAGCAGAGGGCAAGACCAGCAGCCAGATTCTTGGCAAAGAGTGACATGAACTCCAATAACTGCGCTGAGACCTGTTATTGGGCAAGAAACGTGGGTGGCAGATTGCACCATTGAAAAGTTCAGTAAGGTGCAGTAGATGAAGGCAACAGAGACAATATATGAACAACCCAATACTGATGTGAAGTCAAAACATGACTCGGTGTATGTAGATTGCATGACATTGGGAAAGAGGTGGAGCAACTGAATAAAGGATTCAGGTTTTGAAAATCATTGTGAGGGTAATAAAGAAACAAGAAATAAGAAAAGGTGTTGTTGGAGACTCAATGCAGCCCAAGGAGCAAAGAGACAGGAACCACAGTCAATATGACGGTTTAAATGATGACAGAGCTATGGAATTTAGGCCAGGTCAGATGTTACAAAGAGCAGACATCAAAAACTAGGTTACATACTGCCTACACCTCCACCACCACTGGAGCCACCAGATGCCAGCTTACATGCAGCTAGCCCAAAATCATAAAGGGGCAGAATTGACACCATATTCACTGAAGATAAATTGTGCACAGTCGATTCTGCTCAAACATTCATTGGGATTTTAGCTACAAAAATCAAAATTTCCTTCCACTTAGGTGGCAAGATATATCAGTACAGTACTTAATACATTATGATGAAAGATGAATTATGATCACGGACCAACAAGTTCATTTTCAGGGCCACAAAGCAAAACAAGCAAAATTGACCAACATGCTTATTGGATATGAATAGAGGAAGAAGGATACACTAAGAAAACTTGTCATTTGAAAAATGAGCATCAGCTCTTCGTGAAGGGGAAATCCTTGGAGGAGAAATTTCTCTCCTACTACTGTTTCATTTATCCCATTTGTTGAAAGGATTACTGACAACAAAGGTCTCAGAGGATGGTACCACTCTAGTACCATGTTGAGAAAAGAGAAACCAAGAAAGAATATAATAAATTTTGTATCTTGGCTACACACAAGAGTATTCTTATTTAAAATAAAGAGATACAATATTAAGTACAAAATCAACATACAAAATCCCTATTAAATCATATCATATCTCTATTTAAAGCAATCAAATCATATCCCAAACAATATTCAGTAAAAGTTATTTTCTTTCTCATTCTGATTCTTAGTTTCTAATACGTTTTCTAATTACTTATCAATTACTACTAATTGCCATGTCATACAAGTAAAATATAAAAAAAATGTTGAGAAAAAACTGTAAGAGATTCTACATCTCCCAATATAAAGGGTAAGTAAAAAACAAACGGTCAATTGATTCAATTCCCACCTCCCAAAACTACGGAATAGGAAAACGGTGATGACTTGAAGTAAACATATTTCATGCTTAAAACCACTTCGACAATAATTTTTTTTGTATTTTACGTCAGTCAATCATATTCATAATAGCCACACAAAAAAGGCAATGAAGAAAAGTCATAAATGAAAACTGCTACTTCAGTGCTACAATACAACAAATAATACAATTACCCGGGTAAATTTGGGGAGAAGGATATAATTTAAAAATTTCTAACCTCTCCATTCCATGACAAGGAGGACCACCATTAATCTGTTCAGGTGTCAAAATTTTGCTTGCTGCTAGGTACTCTAAGACCTGCAAAAAAAAGAGGTGATTGAGCAAGGGCCATATATTATCTTAATACTCATACTTAGAGAATGAAGAACAGCACAAAAAAGACTAGGATCTACCAGCAATTAACTTATTAAATAATATAGGATGGTCAAATTTATACACATAATAAACAATTACCAGATTAAACATTCCAGATAATGAAGAGGAATAAAATATATTATCAGCTTTCAGAGTTAACAACATTGCCATTGGAGAAAAGTTGCACAATATATTTTTATGTTTAAGGTAAATATAAGAAAATAGTATCATAACAATCGTGTAACATGGGGAATTCAACACAAAAGTCCCTGGGTAAGAATTTTCAATTTTTAAAAGGATTTAAAATACCATAATTCGAAACAACTTTAAGAGTATTTAATCCAAAGAAAATTTAAAAGATGAAAAATTTTCATGGGATTTTTTAAAGCAAAATGAAAAGATTTCTACAAACTCCTAAAAAAGTAATTCCTTCATTTTTCCAGAGTCTCGCTGTCGACTCTCACTCAGAAATTTTATGTGCACTCTGACTTCAATAGCACCTCTCTCCCTCCTCCCTTCCACACTTCTCTCACATTCCTTCTAAATTTATTTGAAGCAACTAAATTCGTATGCATTTCAAACCCCTTTTTAGTATAAAAGAAATCCTTAAGAATTTTGAAATTCTATATCCAAAACTACACATATATATAACCTCTTAGTCAAAAGTAATATAACAAAAACAAAAAAAATACAAGTAATCTGAGCACCTTAAGAAGCTTTCGCAGTATTGGAATTTTTTTGAAGTCCTGCCTGTACTGCTTCATAATGTTATGTAACATCTGTAAACCTGAGAAGCAACGATATAGTTACACAGAGAACCAACAAAATGTTCAATAAGTTTTCCACATTTCAGATATATAGGGAGAAAACTGAATTACATAACAAGAAAATAAATATTACCATTTTTGTTAATTATATCATTCAGCACTGCTCTAGATTTTGTTTTCAGAAGGGCATCAAGTATCATGGAAAGATCTCGATTACTGCAACCAAAGTTTAAAATCTCCGTTACAAAGTATTTACAGGTCCATGAAACATGGAAAAATCTAATATAACTGTATATAATGCGCGTTTTAATGAAGAAACGGCAGAGAAGAGAGGACCTTTGAATTGCTTCACCGTTGCTTCTATCACCAGATGCCACAGTGAGAAACAAAAGCTTCAAGTACCCTTTGGTGGCGTCCTGTTATAACAAAAAGGGTGAGGGCAGTCAAATGGTTAGCAACCCTGTAATAACGCCAACATAAAGCCATTCAGAAGTAATAAAATTGAAAAAAAAAACAACTGAAGACAAAGTACTTCTCATAATTGATTACAAAACAAATAAATTTAAGGTCAACAGCAGTAGAGAATGATATCACTTCTTGCTTTATTGCATAACCAGTATTAACTGTGAAAAAACAAATTGGAGGACACATGCATGCCCAAGCTTCCAAATAAATGTACCTATTTGAAATATTATGTTCACTTGGCAACTATAAAGTACTTACCTTTCTTTTGCTTATTCCCCCATCTCCATCTAGCAACTCATTAAGTTTCTCCTGAACTGCAGGTAACAAAAAGGTTTATACATTAAATTTGATTTTAATGAGCATGTTCCTAAAGAAATGATGATGACCAACCTGCTTCAAACCGTCCATTGGAAGAACCTTCTAGTTTTTTGTGTTTAACAGATGACAACTGCAATCGATTGGCTGACACCTCAGCTTTAAGGCCATTTGGAAGATTAGCATGAACCTTTCCTTTTTT
Source organism: Phaseolus vulgaris (assembly GCF_051622355.1). Taxonomy (NCBI): domain Eukaryota; kingdom Viridiplantae; phylum Streptophyta; class Magnoliopsida; order Fabales; family Fabaceae; genus Phaseolus; species Phaseolus vulgaris. The sequence continues at coordinate 21,711,123 of NC_143506.1, read as the reverse complement.
AACAGAACTCTTTAACTTAGAATTCTTCCTGCCTTCAATTATTTCAGACTTGGACTCCTTATTACTACCAGAATTAGATAACATTTTGCTAGCAGTTGTAAGGGGAGAAGTAGTCTCTAATCTTTGAGTGGAGGAAGTTTTGTCTGCAAACTCTGATTCCTTTTCCTTTTCATATCCTTGTTCGGTGGACATGGGTTTGCTTGTTACATCCTCCATCTGTTGAGAAATTTCTTCAACTTCAACAGAAAAGGGTAACTTGCCCTTTGAATCCTCCATTTCTGCTGGGCTGTGCAACAGAGAAACAGCAGAGGCAGGGTTCACGGAACTTTCTTTCTCTGGAGAACCATCCGAATCTATAGCAGTTGTAGACTTTTCCAATATATCCCTGCCTTTTAACATATTTCTGGCAGACTGTGTATCAACATTACTAAAATACTTGGGTATGGGTACAGCATCTTCAATTTTACCATCTTTGGAAAGCATAACAGGTTCTGGGAATTCTTCTTCTGAATCACTTTGAACTATCAGGTCAGCATTAAGTGGATCACCGCCACCTATATAACCTCGACAACTAGGTGAACTACAATAACATTTTTTTGCAGCAGCACCAAAAACCCTTACATAGTTGTAGTCAAACGTCAATTCTTCATCCTGGGGAAGGTGTTGGTAAAAAAGTTCAGTTTGGCACACAATACTAAACATTAAAGCTTAGCATCTAGTTTCATAATCCAAAACCCGTAAGATAAGAAAAGGACTTCCAAGACCTCAAACTAACCACAAATCATCTACCTTAACCCCCACAAAAACAAGAGAATATCAATTCAGTATATGTAAAGAGAATTCAAATTGATCTATTTTATCAACCTTGTGCATGATTGTTAATCTTGTATAACAAACGATGTTCAAATAATTCTGGGAAGGCAGCAAGCATGAAACAAACACTGTTCTCCCTTGAAAATAATAAATATAAGTAAAAAGACCAGCAAAGCATAAATAATAAAGGGGTAGGTAGAACAGGTGCCGTCCAAGCAAGATATTAAATGACAATGAAAACTTTGTTAGAGTGGAATAACTTAACTCTGGGAAGAAAGAGCCATAACCATTAATCAGCCAACCTTCTGTTCAATTAAGCATATATCTGGCTCAAATGGCCAAATATTTTATATTTCAACTTGTGCAAAGGCAACATAACCAACCCTTTTCATACTTAAAATACAAAATTTTGTAAAGAGATTCACATTTTCCCACATGTTTGCTAATCATAATACACAACAGACATGCACACAAGAAAAGAAATTGAAGTTAATAGTTCAAACTTCCAAACACTTTGAAACGTAAAAGCAACAATGTTCCACAACACAACTGCAAAATCTAGTGGAATTAACAACACACACATGAAAGTAGTAAGTAAAGGAAGAATGCAACACCTGCTTAATATCCCTCAATGCAAACAGTCCAATACAGATCTCCCCATTCACCATCCACTGTTAAAAAAAGGATCAAACACAAGGTCAAGTAATTGAAAACAACAGCATAACTATGAAATTCATACTCATGGAACTAATATGGGCAAAATGGCATAAATAATATGTTCAGGAAAAGTCATCCACATTTCTTGGTAAAAGATAAGTAGAATGCAAAACATATATTCAGGAAAATAGTTCCCAATAATTAAAAGAAAAGGTTCTTTGGTAGTAGTATCATTGCCTTTATTAAATAAACCTAAAAATGTAATAATAAACACCTTTTCGGTCCGACAATTAGGATCACAACTATGATTAATGAAACGCCCCAAGTTTCCTTTCGCACTAGCATCTATCACCTGAAAATAAATAATTGTTAATGACAAAGTAGTCTTTATTAACTAAAAGCTGAAAAACTAATAGCAATAGGGAGACAATAACAAATCACGTTGAAAGAGCCAGATGACATAATTCCCAAGACCCAACTAATGCTTGGACTAGTTCCGATAATGAAAAAATTGAAACATGTTAAATATCCAGATGAGATGATATGTTTTGCGGCATCCAGATACAGGCAGTCACAAAACACAGTCAAAATAAATACACATTCCAGATTAATCAAAATAGAGGTGTCAAACAGCCGTCCTTCAATTCTAACATTTCCATTCACACAAGCTATGTTAAGACAGATGGGTAAAAGATATTTGCTTGGGAAAAAAAGAAGGGTTCATGTTAAGAACAGTTAGTTAGCATGACTATTTTAGATAATTAAATAGGAGAATGGAAGGGTCGTTAAGAGGAATCATTATACATTGTTACTTGTTAGCATTAGAGAATTCAGCAAGTCTGAACAATGAAAGAGCCTTTAGGAGAGATCTTTCTCCTTTTTTGCTCCATTTTCAGTCAAGAAATATAATCATAATTTTAATTTCTCCATTTCAATTGTGGGTGGATTCCCAATCAAGTAGTTGGCAGAAGAAGTAAACCAGAATATTCATTTAACATACTATGAAGATTAAATTATTTTATATTCCAAACAAGATACGTTTCACAATCAATTATAGGATGGCAGGGCAAATTTCCCTTCAAAGGCATGGTTTTCATAATGAGATGGTTTCTGGTTTCCTAACTCTCTATGGGGCAACTACTAAGGGGAAGGTAACATGAATGTTGTGCTCTTCTAAATTCCCGTAGCACCTAGAAGATCAGGAGATATAATGCAAAAGAATTCTATTCCAAGAAAATAGTTTTCTTCCCTTATTAATTTTTCTTTGAAGGAAGGGAAGGGAAGAGAATTTCCACAGCACATGCATAGGAATGCATTATAGGGGAAATTAAATGACATCTACTAACTATCTATTCATGTAAACAATTGTGTTGTGTAACACACTATCATGAAAAAATCCATATGCACTTCCGGCCCAACCAGTTAAATTTTACTTTGCTAAAAAAAACAAATATACAGGATAAATCCATACCTCACTGCCATTCAAGGTCATAAAATAGAAATGCCGATGACCCTTCAAAGCATATTCCCTTTGCCGTGCCTCATACGTATGCATATCAAGCACCTGTTTGGACCACATATATTGGATATTTAAGTACCTAAAAGTGAATGATGTGCACAAGTTGTGCATCACCTTTGCATTTACAACATAAAGCGCATATATGTTCTTATATAGAATAGCAGTGCAAATTATACCACTATACGATTAATTACAGAATCCATCCAATCTTCTTACTCCAACTCCATCAACAAGAAAAGTAAGTTGATTGTCAGACATAAGCTATTCTTTATCCCCATACCAGCATAGACTATAAGTTTGAGTGGTTCTAAGTGGATCAAATCAATCCTAATTAAGAAAACACATTCATCGCTTACTAGTAAAGCCAAACTGTTAATATTTTTCAATGCCTCTTCACTGTTATTTAAAGAGTAATTCAAATACTAAAAAAAAGCAAGACAAGCTTAAGGATGCGCATGGTGGTGATCACTAAAACTCAGCAAAAGAAATTATTAAGGGGAAACAAACAAAAGAGAAGACAGTGTGACAAATTTAACATAACTGCAGTCTGCACCTATAGCTTCGAATATGATGACAAAAATTGATAATCAACCTCAGCAGTCAATAGTTCATGTATGTACCATAACAAAATAACAAGTAAAATTGCTGAATTGGTGGTATAGGGATAATAAAAAGGAAGATTGCACATTTTACCTCTCCAACATATTCAATAAGAAACTGGCCTTGAGCTACATTCCCAAGTGCCTTTAGTCCATATCCCTTTTTCCCACATTTAAACCACCTCAGATTAGCATACTTGCGTTTTTGGAACTGAAATCAAACATTTGTCTGACAGTCATGCAATTTGTCAAAAAGACCAAATATTAGTATATATTTCATAAAAAAACCAAGTTTATAAACCTGCTGGTTAGAACAACGGTCCCCACACGGGCATGTTCCTTGTACACATTCAATATTAAGCATCCGATTTAGGCATTCATCACCACAGCCTAACTTTCCTTCTTGAGACGCCTTGCAATGACAGACCATTATCTGATACAAATTCAGAGGAGTAATGAATTCAGGAATATAAAACTGATGCACAATTTTCAAATTCCAAAAAACTTAATTGAAACCGAAATGTTATCCATCATGATTAAATAATAAACCTCAATCAAAATGTAAAATAAAATTGACAGTAACTATTGTAATAGCAAAAGAAAGACATATTTTAGAAATTAGAAGCAAGGCAACAGAATATGCAGTTCTCCGAAATACACAAGAAAATAGTATAAGGTCAACAATTCATCCCATCCTCTACAGAGCACCATCCAACATATAAGAAAAGAAAAATTAAGTTCATATTTAGGCGGGACCGAACTTTGCTTAAAAAATGAAGGACATGGCCCTGACAAGTTTTTCAATTCTCTATTTTATATGTAGTCATTTTATATATAATACAAAAATCAATATTAAAGAAGGTGGATGAAATTATTTCATCAAAAGTACTCAAAATTTACAATTTGACAAGTCTTACATAACATATCGATTATATTTATGGTAGGCACAAATTTACAATACATTAATAATAATAATAATAATAATAATAATAAAATTATATCAAGAGGAAATGTTAACCGATATTCTAGCAAACATTACTTTTCCTTCAAATAGTAATTTAATGACTCAAATCTACTGTATAAGGTATGTGTGTGCGTGCAAGCAATATGGTGACTTGTAGTAATTCAATCATAATAATTATTCTTCCAAAATCAGTAAACTTGCTCCAATATATGAAACTAGTGTGTAGTGTCTACAAAATGTGAAGTAATCTGCACATAAAATTACTCTATACAAGACCATTGTATTAAAATATTATTGCCCAAACATAACAAATTTTATGATAAGAGATAGAAATAGTTTCGTTTAAAAGGTATTTTATGTATTTAACCACCCCAACTAACACAGTCTAGCTCCACCACTGTATTTAGGTATCTGCTCTTGATATTGATAAACTCTGATGGGCTTCCACGAAACTGTAACCTTTTCCACATTTCTTAAGGAAAATTAATAAAAGAAGGTAAACAACTTGAAGGAGATCAAAGAACCCTCCTGGAATAAAACATAATGCATATGTACTCAAGAAAGAAAGAACGTATGCAGATCAGCACAACAAAGCTCTCAGTCCCTGTGCAAGTCATAAAAGGAAATCAACATAACCAGTTTCACTAATCCAACATTATCACAAACATACAGGTAACACAACTTGATCAAATTATGTAATATGATATTCATTTGTAATAATTAAAAACTAGAATAATTCAGTACCTCATCAATAGTCTGAGTTTTATGGCTACGGTGTAGGAATTCATTGGTAAAAATATGGGTAAAAGTTGACCCCTGGGAAACTGCAATGCATAGAGCAAATTAAACATCAGACAATAAGACAAAATGATATTCCTAAAACAGTATAGGTTCAAGCTTAGATTTCATTTAAAAAATAAAAAACTAATGACAAACTTGCTAACAAATGTAACATACCAAATGGAGGCCGATATTCTAATTCCTTAAAATTTTTGGAGCCTTCATATGCATCTTCTTCACCGGAGGCATCTGATAATCCCAACTCTGCATTAATCTCTGCATTTGACTTTTCTTGAGGAACAGCACAGTCAGCAAAGGCACTATCACTGCTGTCCTTACATGTCCTTCAAAAGAAGATCACCCAAGAAAATATGCAAGTCATTTAAACCAGAAAAAAGGCGTTTAAGGCATTTGCTTTACACGCCTCTATATGCAATGATATAAGAGGACTGAAACAATTAACTACAACTATAAATCATGACTAATTAATGCAAACTATGCAATTAAAACCCCAATGATCATGGATGCGCAAGGTCAATTAATTAAAAGTGAAGAAAAAGCTGTGAAAAAATCTATTACAAACAAATACATGATTATATCATATTCTGCCTCTTCAGCTTCAGAAACAGGTATCATAGAAAAATAATAATGGAGTAACATGAATGAAACAAGTCATACCAGGTACGGTTAGTTTCATCAATTAGGTCTGCAAGCACAGCTGGAATTCGCCTCCACTTGTAACAATCATCACATCGCACCCACGCATTACGGGGAGATGGAAGTTGCCCACCCAGTTCAACACCAGACAGCGTGTCTAATTTAGATATGTTGACTGATACTTTGTTGTCCTCAGCATTAATTTTTCCGACAGCATCCAACTTATAATTTCCAATATTTGCATCTAAGAGACAAAAATTAAACATATCCTATTTACATTTAATTTCTCAAACCATATAGCTAAGACAAATGATTAAGAAATAATAAAATACAAATTTAGATAATCATGTCAGTCTCAGGTTAATCCAACATGCAAAAATCAATGTCACACATGATGCTGTCAATTTGGCACATAAAAAACTACCTGCATGTGGGCGATCTTCCATTTCACATGTAATTTTAAGAGAGGCACCTTTTCTCTTGACTTCAGACTTATTAATTGGCTTTTTCTGTTTCTCCTTGCGTGTACATGTAGTCTTTTTCCTGTCAGCCGAGTCAGAAGCTTTAAATTTGGTCCTACTAACTTTACTAGGTTTAAGACTTTTAGGTAGTTTACGACCCAAAGGTGTTGCAGAAGACAGCATATTTTCAGAAACTTGAGATTCTGAAAATCCATTGTCAACTGATTGTTTTCCACTTATCATGTCATTTTTAACTTTCAAAGCCTCAGAAGAGCCTCCAAGTTCAGTCTCTCCAGAAAGGGACAATGATTCTGGGCACAATTCTTTACTGCTCACAGATTTTGTCATCTGAGTGAAAGTAGACAATTCCAAAGAGCTAACTGCATCTCTACAATTTTTCTTACCCCTGCGGTTCTTTGACTGCTTACCTCTACTGTTTCTAGGCGGACCTTGGCATTCATCTTCAGTGATACAAATACCTGAACAGATAAGTTTGTCTTTCTTCTTCCCTCTTCTACTGATGGTAGCATCCAATTTAGAATTTAACTCTTTAGAAGAACCTAAAACAGCATCATGTAAATCTTCTTGATGTCTCTCTACAACCTGGATTTCAGGAATTGAATTGATAACTTCAGAATCAGGTGAAGTTCCAGGATCCATACCCTTGTTATTGATAGGTTCAATCAAAGCTTCAACCACCTTCTCTGGAGGAACTGCAAGACAATGTTCCTCTACGTCCCCATCTGCCTTCTCAGTTATTTCAGTATTTTCTTCTAAGGGGCTATTAGCCACTTGTTCATTTCGAACAAGATCATCCTTATCCAGGTCATTGTTGAAAGATTCTGAATTGCCCAATGTCACCACTTTCAACATTTTATCTTCGAGATTGCAGGCTATTTTCTCAGAAGCTGAACCAGACTCCAAGTGGGAAGCAGAAGCCAAGCCTTCAACAGAGTCTGGAGACAAGACATTTGAGCAACATAAATCAGGTTCTTTCCCAAATTTGATCTTTAGACGAACACGAGAGGTTGAAATAGGGCACTTCTGTACTGAACTCAGTGAGCCAGTACTTGCTTTATTCTTAACTGCTTTCCCACTTTGACGCTTGCTTCTAGCCTTCCCCAATTGGCACACAGCTTCACCGACTGCACGCTCATTATCTTGCTCAAAAAACTGTTCAATATTCCCAATTGATCCCCAGATAGAAGAACGAGCTGGTTTGGAGAAACAACTTCTTTTCTTTCTGGCAGCCTCTGAGTATAACTTCATATAATCCCCATTTGGACATGTCACCTTGGTTTTGTTTTTTCCTCTTCTTGAAGCCTTTTTGGTTTGTGTCTTACGGCCTACTTTACTTCTTCGACTATTCCGTTGAGAAAGTAATGGAATGCTTTCAGTGATACAATCAACTTCAACTGCTTCTTTTCCATCATTATCCATCTGCCCCAGATCGTCCACAGCATTATTAGTAGCAATAGTAGTGGTAGTAGAAACATCACCATTACAATGGAGGTCAGAAACATCCTTTGAAGAGCAGTTGGCAATTGAAGCAACAGAGGGCAGGCCTGATTCTGGAGTAGATGGCTTTCTAAAGGTAGAGTTGCCCACATCATCACCCTTACAATGGAAATCAGAAACATCCTTTGAAGAGAAGTTGGCAATTGAAGCAACAGAGGGCATGCCTGATTCTGGAGAAGATGGCTTTCTAAAGGTAGAGTTGCTAGTTTCCTCTGAGGAACAGTCCTTCAATTTACAGAAAGCATCTTCTATTTGTAGTACAGCATTCTTCATTTCACGCCCTGCATCCAACAAGGCAGGCTCACAAGGAGAATCTACAGATGAGCTGTCAACAGTCCCATGGCAACCTGGAGACGAAGATATTTTTACACATGAATTAATGAAAATGATTTCTTCATCAACAAAATCTTTAGCCTTTTCTTCGCAAGTACTATTCTGGTCCTCACCATCTTTCAGATCACTTGTGCTCTCTACTTCTGTATCCGCACATAACGCACCAGATGGCACTTCCATATCCAAGGTAGGAGATATCTGCCTGCAAGCAGCAGCTTCAGTCCCAATTAAAGCATCACAATTTTCCACAACATTCAACAAGGGGTCTGCATTTCTCATAATTTCCTGCTGCTCATTTTGCTGGTTGCAATCAACTAACAAGTCAGCCACAGATTCTAATTCCAAAGACATTTCAGAATCTCTGAAATCAAGAACATGATTGAAAGCATCACCAAGACCAGTGTCATCGATTTCTCCTTCAACAACGACGGACTGATTTCCTGTTGCAGGTGATTGTTGAGAACAAAGCCTCTGTGAATCATCAGTGGTCAAAGACCGTGACCGCAAATCAAAGTTTCCCTCACCCTGAACATTCCCCTCAAAGACACTGCTTTCACAGGGAACTTCGATGCCCCCATAAGAAACCCCCAAACAATTCAGATAATCATCTTCGGTGGTTTTCTCCAGTGACAACAAATCAGCATTTTCACATTCACTTGCCAAACCCAAAGCATCGCAAGACCCCTCACCTAGACACCTTGCAGAACCCACAAGGTCCTCTCCCACACAACCATCAGTCACAGTGGAGAGGTCAGCATTAGAGTCCACAACATTGCAGGCCTCTTCCAAACAAGACTCCTGTACAGAAACAACCTGCTCCGCAACCTCTGAGCACAAATGCTGCTCAATAACAGACCCTCCAGAGCGATCATTAGCGGTAACAGATCTCCCACACGACCCCATCTCAATCATTCAAAAATCATAAATGGCACCGCACCACCACTAACCCGCCACACTCTGATTAACTTCAAAAATCCAATAAACGAACAAAGGTAAAAGAATCGCAACAATGCATCAAGCACTACCTATCAACACAACCCAACGAAACGGTACCTCGAATTAAAGCAGAGTAGCGAAGACTGCCTCCACGGGAAAACCACAGCCCAAAAAGAAAACCCTAGAAAGCGGCATTATCCTGAGACGCTCTGCACGGAAAGAGAGGGGAAAATTTGATAAAGAAAACCCTACTTACAGAAAATGCAGACGCTGACACGAGTTCCTAGGTGCAATTACGTTAACCGAATAATAATCTATATAGCGAAAATTGAAGACAAAAAAGAAAAAGAAGAAGAAAATTGAGATACGAAGTGGATTAGAGACAATACCTGCTCTCAGGATGTGCGAGAATTGAGATTGAGGATAAGGAGGTTAGGCCTCGGCGTTTTCAACAATGGTTTTTTTCACAAAAATAATCATAAAAAACGAAAATATTCTTTTCTCTCTGCGTCGAAGAGAGAGAAAGAGTTGGGTCTGCGTCGCGCGCAGAGGAGAGAGAGAGAAGAAAAAGATGGTTGGTGAAGTTGTCAACGAAAACAAAAATAAAAACAAAAACCAAACCGTTTGAGAAAAAAAGCACAAAACAAAACCAAAGCGCGAGAGAGAGAGAGCGTCCTTCTTTCTTTCTTTCACTACCCAAGCCAGATTTTTTATTTTTCTTTTTCTTTTTCTTTATAGATATATAATAAATAATCTGGGAGGACCCAAATTCAATGTGATTAGACCGTTTTGCCCCCACGCGCCTTCATCACTCATCCATCTTTTTTCTTTCTTTTTTGCCACCTTATTTTTTTCACATCTGTCTCAAAACATAATTATAGAAAACAATTATTAAATTTTATTTAACAAAAAAAAAATGAAAATAAAAAAGAATCCTTTTGATTGAGATTCGGAATACTTTTAATGCAAACACGCTAAGAACCAAGAAATTGCCATCGGTGGTGTTTTGATATTTGCGACGGTTTCTTTGTACTTTGTTCATATCTTCTTGATAATTTTTTAAATGTTATTGGCTACTACTAATAATTTTATTTCTTTTCATTCGTAATATAATAACTAATTATCCACCAAAATTAAATATTAAATATGTACTCGCCGAAATCCATTGCATTCTTTTGGAATGGGAAAGATTTTATAATTAGGTTTAATTCGATAACAATTTAATAAATTATTACTTATGTGTTTTGGTTCTTTTCATAAATAAAATCCTCTTCTTTTAGAGAATAATTTTAATGGCTAAACTGTTTTTCCTTTAAGAATTAACGCATATAAGAAAAAAAAAAATGGTATTCTAGATAAGTAACTGACGTGGCAATTTTTATTTAATGCATATAACATAGTAAGTTGAATTTTATTTTCTAAAAATACAATTAAATTATTAATTAAGACCATGCGATTTTTTTAAATATTCGTATTACTCTGTATTAATGGTAAAGAGAAACTGTCTATGTATATTATAAAAAAATAATAACATTAATCATTTTAATTACGTAATGGATAATAATCATTGTTAATATTTGAATACTTTTTTATTTTTAAATATATTAAGAATAAAATAAAATATTAAATTTGTATTTTTTTTATATTGTTATATTTTTTTAATTCTAAAATATAAATTAAATATGAAATCAAATATAAAGTATGTACAGGAGAATCCATTTCTATATTATTATAAATACATTGCTATAGATATAAAATAAATAAATTATTATATTAAGTAGATTACTTAAAATATTTCTTGTAAAATTAAAAATATCAAAATTTTAAATTTTAAACATAATGTTAAAAGAAATACAATTAAGTAATTTTGTGTTTATTATTAATATATTTTAATTAATAACCAGAAATATTAGATAAACATATAACCGGCATTAAAGATTGTTATTAATATCTTACTTAAATAACTATTTAACATCATATTATTTATAGATATCTAATATTATTTTTGTCAGTAATGGAATGAGGGATTAATAGTGAACTAAAATTATTTAAATTAAAAAAATAAAAGATCAATAATTAATTTATTATAAAAATCAAAATTGCATATTTTTCTAACTAAAGAAACTAAAAGTAGCTTAAATACTAATTTATTTATTTTTAAGTAATCTCGTGTTTTATTTTTTTTAAGACTATTTATAAAAAAAATCAATTTCTAAGTCAAAATATACATGGAATAAATTACCTGAATAATGAAAAAGATTAAATTTAATGTTTTTTCAAAGACCTTGTTAATTTTAATTACGTTGAAGAATCAATAAGTAATCATTTTTATTATATGTTGTAAATTACAGTATCTAAAATAATAGAAGTAAAGTAAATTACTTACTTCACTCCCTTAGGATAGAAAAATCGATGAGGAAAAAGTATGTCAAATACTCAAATTAATATTTTTTTTAGATAAATTATGTTAGTTATTTTTTAGATAAATTGTGTCATGATTCAATGTGAGACTTTATTATTCCCCTCGTTTTCATTCTCTCTATTGAATCCAAATATTTATTTTCTTTATTTTTAAAGTTTTATTTATGCTCTCTTTATCTCCTTCATATATTCAATTTCGTCACTGCTTAATAATATGATATTTTCAGCGAAATAATTTTTCAATTAGAGTTTTGTAACTTTGGGATAAATTTTACATGAACAGAAAACTCTTTAAAAAAAAGTTCAAATAATAAAAACTACTTTATCAAATAACTTTCCAGCTAACAAGTATATATTACTCGATTTAACTCGGCAATTTTTCGTAATATCTAAACTACAAGAAAGTAAATTGCAGTTTACCCTTAACACTTGTTAAGTCACATAGTTAGATAGTAAGTCAAAATCACTTGAATCACGTGGTTATTAATGAGATTTGGATGCATTTAGTGCTCACATGATTTTATTTTATTTTTTCAAAGTTGACTTGATAGAGTTCAATCATTAAATAAAAATTAATTATAGAAAAAAATAATTAATTATTATATTAATTGAATTAGATATTAAAAAATTATTAACATAAAAAAATTGTATTATTAATAAAATTTATAAATTAGTTTTTAAATTGATATTTAATTAACTACTAAGTTTTATTTATTAACTAATTTAAATTCTAATATCGATAATCAAAATATTAATATTTAATTAGATATTAATTTAAAAAATAATTTATATATTTATTCATAATAAAAACTAATTTAGATATTAATAAAAATTTAATTTCTAAAATAATATTTAATTTATTCTAGTGATTAATTAATTATGATTTCTAAACTTATTTATATTTAGTGGTTTTTTTAGTGATAGTTCGGTCTTGATGCTTCTAACTTATCTATTGAGTGCTTATTAACCCTAAAAGTAAATAAATAAAATGGTGTGCAGGTAACAGTATACATGTATCAAATTTCTGTGGCTTATTAATCACTATTAAATTTTGTAATTATTAGTATAATCATCTTAAAAATAGATTAACATTTGTCCACGCATGATAATGATAAGAGAGATCTGAAGAAGCAGAAAACATAGTGATTGATAGTTTGATAATCCAAATTCAATGATGGTGGTATAACAAGTCTCAGAGTCTACACCGAGCTATCATAAATAGGTCGAAATAGGAAATGACATAAGTTTTGAAGGGTTTGAGCAGAATTAATTTGACAGCAGCCATTAATCTGCATTCATTTTTCTAGATTTGGTGTTAGGGTATAGCTGCATCTGGCATAAAGGGAATTCACTCCCTTTAATTATCATCTTCTCAAATCCATTGTCCATGCATGTTTCCCACACCTTCTAGTGCCAAATGTTGTTGCTGTAATACATAGATAACAAGTCAAATAATAGTGTTAGTTTCATTTTATGCTTCATCATCTTCCCACTCTGGATTATCCTATAAATTTCCTTCAACAACATACCAAAATAGAAAGAGTGACAAAAATGGTGGTCATGATGCTAATATATGTATTAAGATAAGAGAGAGACAGTAATGATTGCCTTTAATTTTGGAACATGACACAAGTTTGTCTTATTAGATTTATTTATATGAAAACTATCAAATTCAACTTGTTCTTTAACTACAAATAGACACAAAAATTACCTAAAGTGGGTCTAATGCAAAACTAACAAATTAAAAAAAGAGAGTAGTATCAAAAAAAAATTCTGTGGTTGCTCATGGAACTCAGTGTACACATAAATTTCACGATGTTTAAGATCTTTTCAGTATAATCATCAACTGGATTCAATAATCGTGAATAAGTATAATAGGTTAAATTTCTCACCTTAAAATAGTTAAAAATGCGTCAAAACTATCTCCCAAAATCGAACAACATTATTTTAGGAAAAAAATTACCTAAACTTAAAAGATTTGTTGGCAAAAATAATTTTTAAAAAAAATATAATTTAAATATTTTATTTTAGATCTCTCCTTACATTCATTATCTTTTTATATTCTATAAATATAATATTTCATACAAAAATATCTCTCACCTTCTTATTCTTTTTTATTTAAGAGATTTGTTCACAATAACAAAAGTAAGTTTGAATTTAAAGCATTATGCAAATATCTAAAACCTGTGCTTGACTTGTACTACAGAAAATCACTATTCTTAATCATATGCTCCACACACACATATGCATATATAGGAACAGTTGAAGCTACGTGTTAATATAAGCTGCGACAAAATGTTTCAATTTTTCATTAGAAAACTTGAATTAACTGAAATGCATTTTAGTTAAAAATCAAATCACTATTAAACATCTGCAACTATATATGTGATACCAAATCCTTCATACGAACAATGATATTGATCCAAATCAGAAACATGAATGATAGAAGTTGTGAACACTCATTAATGCGCATATACACACACATATTGCCACTTTACCAGAAGAAAATTGAGTTCCTTATTTTGCTCCTCCAAAATTTTGCCCTGAACAATATCAAAGAATTAAACAAGAGTCAGTATCCTTTTTATCATATATATATATATATATATATATATATATATATATGTTAATAGAACCAAGTGGGAATAATTAGTTATCTTAAATGATAAGAATGACAGATAAAAATTATTTAAAAGGGTAATATTAAAACAAAATATTTTTGAACTTATGATATAAAGACTGATTAACTTCTCATCTTATACACTGGAAAAAGACCTACATTTCTCTTGAACATCCTGTGCACTTCCACCTATGGCACAAACAAGAAAAGGTTTGAGGAACTTGTTTTTTTTGTGTTTGATAACCAATAATGAAGCTGTGATAAGTTTAATCATTAAATCATTATTACCTTTTTCTCACGGACGCCATTGAGGCCATTTTCAAGGGCATCCTCTAGAGCCATCAGTTCCTTGTAATTCAGTGACGTAATATCCTCCCCTTTCAAGTGCCTGAAATATATATACACTTGATCAGAAAGACATGATGTTGGATATATAATCAAGGTGCAATAATTAATTAATGTTATACATATATATACCTGAGCTCAATTTGCATGCTGTCATTCTCTTTTTTGAGTCTATCAATTTCATTGCTGAGGTTCTGCATCAACCACAATATTGTGTTAAATCAGAACATACATATATTATGTCCCTAGCTAGTTCACCCCAGAAAGAAAGAGAAAAGTGGAGTTGAAAGCAAAATTTGTCAAATAAATGAACATTATTTGCAGTAGATCTGGCTCTAGCTAGTGGCTGGTTTCATTGTCAGTGAAGAAACGTGTAGTCGAGAGAGATCCATCGACCGAGTACTCACTAGCTAGGAAGAGACATTTGTCACATCTTTGTTCCTAATCCCTACAAACAACTCTTGTATACCATTCGGCTTTTGAAAAAGTTTTGCAAAGAAAAGGAATTAAGGGAGTTAATAATACTGTTTTATAGTCAGATCTGTTCATATAGACATATATCTATTCTCACTGTTCTTGCCTTTCTTTAATATAAGATGTAGGAAAATATATATGTAGAGAGGGAGCGTGAGAGTTCATTTCCAAATCTAGATCTAATCACAGAATTACCGGTTCTTGGAACTGAACATATTTTATGCAAACAACTATCTATATACATGTTTTCATTGGAGGCAAATCAAGCAAAAAACTTTTGTATATTTTTTTCAAAGAAAAAAAAAAACCTAGCTACCTCATGCTTGGCGTCCCACAGGGTCTTCCCAGAGGCTCTTTGGTATCTGTCTAGGACGTCAATCAACCTTAACCAATAAAGAGATCCAAGTTTTTTTTATTGATCAGCAGAAAAAAAGATCCAAGTTAAGCTAGAAAGAAAAGTAGATGTAGATGTGAGTTTTGCACTCTTGTTGATGAAACAAAAGAGAAAACTAGGAATCTAGAAAAGCAAAGCTTAGCATAGGAAGATGAAGAAGTGAAAGAAGTCCTTATAATTACGTGGTGGAGGGGCTGATGTATTCGTGCATCTTTCCAGAGGCACCAAAGATGATAAGGGAAACTTGAGCATCACATAGAACACTAATTTCCTTTGCCTTCTTAAGGATCCCATTCTTCCTCTTTGAATATGTAACTTGCCTGTTGCTAGAGTTCTCAATCCTTTTGATCTCAATCTTACCCCTCCCCATCTCTCTCACAAATTCACAAACTCACAACCTTTCTCTTCTTTCCTTCTCCTCTATTCTCTTTCTATCTTTTGTGTTTCTTAACTGCAGTGAATGAAGAAGTGGAGAGATAAAGAGGGGTATATAGCAAGTAGCAAGAAAAGTAATAGCGGAGCATTCCATTATGGGTTTGTGGATAAACAACTTTCTGAGTGGCACAGAAAGGAAGTGTTTGTTTAAGGGTTTGTGACAAAGCCAATTCAACTGCATGCCTTTATTTCACGTTTATTAATTTGGCTTTGTGTAATTCTTCAGTTTTGAACTTGTGATCCATTTTCTTAACCCTTGGTCATTTCCAAGAGTACGTGTATTTTGAGGGTGTACTAAATTATTCACTTTAAAACAAGGTTATAATTGGAGTTTAATTAAGTTGTATTGGTGGGTGTGACTGATTAAGTTTTCTAGGGTTTGAATGACGGGTAGTGGTAACTAGTTGTGGGGCGCTCAACCATCAAATCGAAAGGAAAGGATTATTATTCCCATTTGTGTGCAAGGAATAAAAGCTTTTTAAAGTAATGTGTAAAAGGGTATAGGGGAAAACAATGAAAATGTTGCAACCACAATGGAAAGGAGAAGGCTCAAGCTTATCCATCAAATTAATGGAAGACCAAAGATATGATGAATTGGAGTTTGGACAAGCATGCACTAGTAAATGGTGACTCCCTAACTGGAACCCCTGATTTGAAAGGTGTGGTTGGTAGAAACTGCAACCCTCAAATCACTAGCTATAGATATGGCTGCAAGATTGCTTGACATGACAAACTCAAGAGGGAGAACTTATGTATACATCTTACTACAGCTATATATCTTACATGCTACCTGCTACAAGGAAATGTCCCCATGTTTCAAAAATTCTACTGCATCTTTTAATATATCATGTAACTTATAATCTAAAACTAAATAATCTATGTATTGGTACTTTACACCTTGAATATCTAGCATCAATGAACAATACAACCAAAATATTTATTAATCTGTCCAAAACAAACAACCTTATTCACAAAAGCTCCCAACAAATCAGAAATAGATGCATCCCACTATTGTAATATTTCATTTGTTCCATAAACACTTGTTACGGATTTATAGTCTTTTCTGGTGTGAAGATTTGGCAACAGTATCTACATCAAACTTACTCATAAAATGTAAACTGCACCACACTAGTAGTGCACATGAAATTGTAAGTCTTATTTATATAATTTAATCTTATTTGTATGTCTTTCAAGTCTTTTAAAGGGACATATATATATGTGTTAGTAATGACTCTTCTAAAAAATGTGTTAGGTCTAACTCCAAACAATGTGACAGAAACAACACTTCGTAGCTGCAAAAAGAGGGAAACAAAACTACTGAAAACCCTGAACTGGTATTCGGTTTGCATAGATGCAATGCAACAGCATTTAATTCCACTGATAAGAATTAGAGTTGGGTCTTGGTGAATGCAATTTTGTTGCATCACATTGAGAAGGCTTAAAATATTATGCAGAAGTGTTTCATTAATTTGGTCAAACGCGTGGAACATTGAAGAGCATATTCATCTCACCTTCTTTAATTGGGGTTAATAAGTGGGTCTCACTCATAGCTAACTGCTTTTTATCTTGTGCAATATAAACTGTTCATAGAACAGTAAAACATTCAGTTGAATTCAATGATCTCTAGATAACTTTTTGAAGTTTTTGTTTTTATTATTAATATTAATTAAAAAACTATACTTTCAACTATTGTAAATAGAAATGTGATCCACGTAACATGTACTTATTCTCATTTTGTGTCCCTAGCTAACACAAAAGCTGAAAAGCTCGCAAAGGACTCGAATTTCTCCAACATATATTACCTGCAAGCGCTCAAGGAAGAAATTTAATTAGTGTCACGCATAAAAGAAGCAACAATCTGCAACATCATTGAAAAATGCATTAACTAAATTCAATTTTTTTCATTAATATTTGTTTGCCAACTTGAAAGTTAAAATTAGATAAATTACACTCTTTTTTCAACTTTAAATAGTCTTAAACCTAAACCCGTTCTTATTTTTTAAGGAAAAAAACTTTTTTTTTGGTAAAATATAACTTATTTTATTAAAACATTTATGTATAATAAGATTTTTATGAAGCATGTTTACGAGGAACTAATAAGTTTTATTTTTTTAAGAATAAATTTGATAAAGTATGTTCTCTCGTCTATCCCGTTGTTTTATCTGTTCATGTTTAAGGTTCATTCAGTAGTGTTGAAAAAGATTGTGAATCTTCAGAGGAATTTCTTGTAAGGTTGGGAATCGGAAGGGAGGAAGATCGTGTGGGCCTCTTGGGATAAGGTGTGTGAGCCTCGGGAAGCTGGCGGGCTTGGTATTATTAACATCAAGTTTTTTTTTAATTTAACCTTGTTAAGTAAATGGATTTGACGGTTGGACTCTAACAATGGTGGTTTTGAAGGAGGTTTTAGAGTCTAAGTATAGAGGATGAAGAAGCTTGAAAAAGGTTTAAACAACAAAGATTTCCTTTGGTGGAGAAATTTGAATGCGCTCTGGAAGATGGAGGGTTGGGGTAGGAGTTTCAAAGACCGTTTTGTTTGGGAAGTTGGTAATAAGAAATCTATTAAGCTCTGGGAGGACAGATAGGTGGGTAATGACCTAAAGAGTAAATTCTCAATGTTTTTTTCTCTTAGTGTTTCTAAAGAAGCTTCGTTGGAATGTTGCGGGACATGGGTTAACAATGAGTGGGAGTTGGATTTGGTTTGGAAAATGAGCCTTTTTGTTTGGGAGAAGAATCAGGTCAATCAACTTTTGGAGGTGGGGCAAGATTTTGTGCTTAATTTGGAAAAAGTTGATAAGTGGACTTGGAAAGATGTCACAAGTTTAGAGTTTTCAATTTAAGTCTGCTTATGTTTTTCTATAAGGAGTTTCTGCATCAATTATTTAAGGTTTTTTAGAAGATTAAAGTTTTGGCTTCGACCCATTTTGTTGAGGGTATTGAAAAACAATATCACAACCAAAGTTAATTTGGTAAGACATGAGATTGTGGGTTTGGTTGAAAATATCGTGTGTAGCTTGTGCAGGAAAAAAGATGAGACTTCTTCTCATTTGCTTTTTCGTTGTCGCTTCGCTTGGTTAGTGTGGAGTTGTTGTTATGCATAGTTAGGGGTTGAAGTCGATTGATTCTTTTAACCCTCATTCCAATTTCTTGCAGTTTAACTTGTGTAATGTACATAATCCTATTAATTTGGTCATGGGGAATGTCTAGATTGTGGTGGTTAGCGAGATCTGGTGTGTTAGGAACACTACAAAAAAAATCAGTATTATCTACGAATTTTTATCCATAGATTTGAGTTCGTAGGTAAATTCAACATTACCTACGGATATTACCTACGGACATTACCACATATTCTGAATTCGTTACCTACCAACTATTACCCACAAATCTTATTACCTATCAACTTTTACCTACGGATCTCTATTACCTACCAACTATTATCCATGAATCTTTATTATTACCTATGAACTATCATCTACGGATCTCTATTACCTACCAACTATTATCATAATAATTATATACATAATATTAAAAATATTATTATAATATGAATAATTATAAAATCATAATTAATATTCATAAATAATAATAACCATAACTAATAAGTATACATATTATTAATATTATAAAATTAATATAATAATTTAAATAATATAATTAGTATTATATTAATAATATGAATAATATTAATAATAATAATCATAACATGACAATAAAACTTAATTGGTGTAATGGTTAAAATTTCTATACACATTCCTCAAGAAATTTGACTTTAACTCTCATCTATACAGTTTAATTCTAATATTAATTATAATTGTCATAGCATTCTAATATTAATTATAATTGACATAGTATATATAATAATTGACAAAAAATAATATTATTAAATAATAATTAAAAAAAAATCTACGGATTTTTGGTGTTACTTCTTATTTCTCTCTAACTCAATTGGTTTGGTTTTGGAATAATTGGTGGGTTGTTTTACATGAACCATTTATTGTTGAAATTAAGTGTTTTTAAACTAAGAATAATCTCATCAAATATAACTATAACATAATGTAATGATAATTTCGAAATAAATTATAATTTATGCTATTATTAATTAAAAATAACTAACTATTTTTATTGATCTAAGTGCAATTGTAATCGATGTGTTATCAACTATTAATTTTTGACACATAAAACATAAAGGAATTAAATTGAGAAATTCGATTAAATATTTTATTGATAGAAGAACCCATTTAAATAAAATAAATGAAAAATATAATGAAAAAAAATTCTTTAATAAATATTCAAATATTGATCATCATATTTGGGGATCAGTTCTTTCCACTGTATATATCCAGCACCATTGGTACAAAATATATTATACTGGAGTTTATTGAACGTGAAGAATCCTTTTAATGGTACTGAAAAAAAATTAGGAGTATATATAAATATAAAAAAATGAAATGAAATTTTTCAAAAATTAAAATTAGCTTGTATAAAAAAAAATATTTTTTCTAAATTTGTATTTCAAGTTTGTATAAATTAATTTTAACTTATCAAAAGTTAATATTTTTATATATTTTATAAATTGTGGTAAAAAAATTCGTTAAAATAGATGCCCGTTGCATTAACATTATTAAAATTAAATTTATTAAAAATACAAAATTTCTGAGAATCTCATTTTTAAACCAAGAAAAATTATAATATGTCAATTTTCGTAATATATCAAACTTATAAGATTATTGAAAGACGAATACTTTGTTTTGAAAATTTTAAATAAATAATTTATTATGTTATATTGGATGTACATAACTAGGCAAATTTTGTATGCAAATAAAGCTAGATTAAAAAAAAAATATTTATAACATGTAAGAGGTCAAACTAAAACTTCATTTTAAATAGGTTAGATTCAGACTTACTAAAATGGACTCGGAGTAACCTCTTTTTATTCTTAATAATTATTAGTTGAAACTCAAAAAATTTACACTGTAAGAGAATTTTACTGACAAATGGATATTAAGAATTCAAAATTACTTATTAATAACACTGAAAATCAAGTAAAGTATAAAGTAAATCAGTAATCATTAAAAAAAATAAGTTGGTTCCCAAATAAAATGAGAGTTTTGTGGGTTAAATTTGAATATGAATATGATCTAACAGGGCAGTGCAGGAAAAGAGACTTTGAAGAGAACAGCTAGGGTTCACCTAATGGCAATCTATATATGTACTTGATTTAGCAGAGATAGCCCTTTTTTTTTCTCCAACTCTTCAACTTCCATTAACCATTCTTAGTCAATTTCAGAAAGCTGTTTTTGTTTGGGAAGCAACTAAGGTTTTGATTTAACAGCATCTGATCTATATATGCAGGCTAGGAGGCCATGCATTGTACTCAAAGTTAGTTTACTACTACAGTACTAACCTCCACAATCTGACCTTAGGGTAAAGGAAACCTTCCCTGCTTCATTTTTTGCGTGCTTCATTTTCAACATCTCATCTTTTCTGCATCTCTTCATTTATGATAGGCCTCTAATGGTAAGAGCTGCAAACATAGGCACACCCTAAAAGGGAATTCAACTAGAGAGATTCTAGTTATACACAAATAAACATTGCAGCCCTTGCCACTTTCACCACTCAACTCTATTGTTACAACCTTTAGCCTTTGTTTGGTTTTGGGTAAATACTATTTATGCTGATAAATTTGAAGGAGGGTCATGTGTTTCTAAGAGTTTATTAAGAAGAAAATGTGAATGAATGTACGAGGAAAGCGTTGAGGAAGTATAATAGGTACAAGAAAATCATGAAATAGAAATCAATTTTAAAAATAAAAAATAATTACTTGCTATAGTGACTAAATTAGAGATCATTTAAAAAATTAAACAAATTTTTGGTTTGTAAATTAGTTTCTAAATTGATATATACCAAAGTTTTTGCTACCAAATTTAGAATCTAAATAATTGGTAGTTAAAACCTTGGTAGCTATAATTAGATACGAATTTAGAAACTATTTAAAAATAATAATAACTAATTTAGAATAAAAAAAAAATTAGTCTCTAAATTGGTCTCTAATTTAGTTAGTATAACAACTAATTATTTGTTGTCTCTAAAATTAGTTTCTATTTCATGATTTTCTTTGAGAGAGAGAAATTAAGAGGGACGTGTATCAGAAAACTAAAGTGTCTTTCACTTTTACACTATGTATGGTAGAGATTCGTGATCTCATAGTGATCATATATGTAAAAAATTCTTGAATGAGCTAGAAAATATTTTGACTATTGATGTTTAACATTTTAAAACTCTATTAAATACTTGTAAATGGATCTAGCTTCATACCTTCATTTTTTCCTAACAAAGTTAGTGGTTGTCGTGTGAGGTAAGTTCTCAGTGTGCTTAAGTTTAGGTTGGTGGAGTTTTTTTTTATAAAATATTTAATTACTTTGATGTATATTCTTTTACTAATAATAAATTGCAAATGTTGAATATTGTAAATTTTTACATAATTACTATAAAGGTAAATAAAATTTTACATAATATATGTTTATTAATAATTAAATGACATTATAAAATTGTTTTATAATATTAGAAAATAATTTTTATTTATTTATTTAGGAGTTTAATTTTGATATAGTATTAGTCTAAATATGTTATCCACTGAAATAATTTGCAAACCAATATTGTTACGAAATTTAAAATAATTATTATAAAAACAACAAATTTAAACATCAGTTCATTTTATATGTGATTAATTGATAAGAAATAACCGACGAGATAGATATGCAGATTGGTTGTCCACTTGATTACTACTAAGGTTGTTGCTATACTGCGGTATTCAACTTCGGTAGTGCTTCGTGAGACTACCTGTATACCCAGTGGTGGATTTTCTATCATCTGAATTTGAGTCCCAATCAGCATCAACATAAGCTTGAAGAGGAAGTTGAGAAGACATGCAAAGGAGAAGACCATGAGTCTGAGACCCTACAAGGTAGTGGAGAATTCGCTTCACGACCTTCCAATGATGTTGCTTAGGATGGTGCATAAATTGGCAAACCTTATTGACATTGTAAGAGAGTTTAGGACGTCTGATAAGAAGATATTGAAGGGAGCCGACGATAGAGCAATATAACGAGGCATTGTTAAAAGTTGTAGTGTCATTCTGAGATAAACAAGGAGAAGAAACCATGGGTGTAGGTTGAGATTTTGACAAAAGCATGCTTGATTTATGTAAAAGATCTTTAATATATTTATTTTGTGAAAGATGAAGAGAGCCATGAGTTGTCCACAATGTTTCTACACCAAGAAAGTAATGAAGCTTGCCAAGAAAGTATCATCCACGTAAATGAGGACAAACAAAGTAACTTTATTGTGAGACTTAATGAATAGCGATGAGTAAGATTTAGTATATTGAAAGCAAAAGATGAAAGAACAATACTTAACTTTTGAAACCATGATCGTGGGGCTTGTTTGAGGCCATAAATATCTTTATGTAGCTTCCAAACAAGATTGGAATTTATAGATTCAAAACCAAGGGGCTGAAGAATGAAGACGTTCTCTTATAAATCACCATAAAAAAAATCATTATTAAAGTTTATTTGATTAATATGCCTATTAGATGATAAAGCTAGGGTGCAAATAATGTGTATTGTAGCTGGTTTGACTACATGACTAAATGTTTTAGAGTAATCCAAACCTTCAAGTTGATGAAAACCTTTGGCAACCAACCTCGCTTTGTGTTTGTGTAAGGTGCCATCAAGATTATATTTATTTTTAAAAACTCACTTGCAACCAATAGGTTGAATGTAAGGAGGTAAAGTAGTCAAGGTCCAGGTTTGGTTTGCACATAGAGCTTTGTATTCTTCATGCATAGTAGCATACCAATGAGGTTGGTGAAGAACATCGTTAACTGTTGTGCGAATAGAAAAATATTGGACAAATATAGTGTGGGTTATGGGTTAGAATATATCATACTTCCCATGAGTAATCATGGGATGGTTGTTTTGAATGAGAGGGGAAGACGGCAGATCTACATAAGAGGTTAGAGATGGAGATACAAGCATAAAATGAGTGATATCAGGAGTGACAACAAAAGAAAGAATAATAGTAGAAGATGGTATTAAAGCAAGAGTTGAAGGATGAGTAGAAATCATATCAGGATCAACACAAGATATAGTAGAAAAATGTGAGAGAAATGAGAAAACATTTTCATCAAATAAAACATGACAACTAATATAAAGTTTAGCAGTTGGTGATAAGCATAGGTAGTCTTTATGTGTAAGATTGTAACCAATAAACATGCAAATAGTGGAACTAATATAAAGTTTAGCAGTTGGTGATAAGCATAGGTAGTCTTTATGTGTAAGATTGTAACCAATAAACATGCAAATAGTGGAACGAAAAGCAAACTTATGTTTGTTATATGGTCTAAGTAAAGGGTAGTTTGCACAACCAAAATATTAAAAGAAATTATAGTTAGGTTGTTTGTTAAAAAACATATGATATAGGTTGTCCTAGTGAATACTAGAAGAAGGTAAAACATTGATTATGAATGTTGTTGTGCTGAAGGCTTCAGCCGAGTAATTGGAAGACATGCTGTAGCAAGCAATGCAAGACCATATCAATTATATAGTGGTGTTTTCTTTCAATAAAATCATTTTTCTCATGGTGTGAGGACATCAAAGCCGAAAAATAATATCATGAGTAACAAGATAAGGTTTAAAGCAGATAAATTCTTTAGCGTTGTGAGACAGAAATTGTTTAGATTTTAGTTGAATCAGCACCCAAGAGTGTTTTATTGCGTGGTCTTTACTCCATTCCAAGCATGTAAGGTGATCCACACTTCTGATATGCTCGTGATTTCTAGATTAACAAAAAAATTGAAATGACAATTTTGCACTTTAAAAATTAAATGTATCAAATAGAACACAAAATTAACCGAAACATTTAACTTCATTGAAATAAAATTACTTCTTTCTTACAAAGGATTTTTCATGTAATCAACTTTAACCTATCTCGTCTTGTAAATTTTTAACAAACGCTTTTATAAACTATCTCTCGCCTTATAATTTTAGCGAAAAGAATTTTCTAACTCGTCTTGTATTTCAACTGTCGATATAAACTGTTAATTTAAGGTAAGTCAATGATCGTAGAAAGAGATATTTTTAGAATGAATGAAATTCGAGGATTGATTATGAAAAGGGTAGAATTTATTTAAAAGTAATTAAAATAAGAGTGATTTTTTTCATCTTTTTTTCAAGAAAAAACTTTTATTTAAATTAATTGCTTTTACAAAAACGGTGGGTTTGATTAAGTTCTCTAAAAGACAATTTTAATTATTTTGAGCAGATTTTTAAAAACAGACAGTAACTTTCAAGGTATTTTGAGAAGGTATTATATAATTGCAACTCTTTACAAAATAATTTTGAAGTTTGAACTGTGATTTCGTCTCATTCCTTAATCAATAGCATATATATACATGCGTCTGTGAAGAAATATTCTATTCTTAATTCAGTGGGTTTGATCAGAGTTTGGTGCAAAATCTCAGGTCTATATATCCCAACCAGATTCCAGACTACATTCAGCTGTAGGTCATAACAGCATTTTTGGCAGATCATTCTCATAGATTATTGAATTCCAACAGCCGCATCTTCAACAGGTTACAACAAAATACACATATGATCAAGCAACTGGCACACAATTTCCGAAATGAAAGGTTGAGTCTAATTGCCCTTTATCGCGTGCCCAAGTTCGACCTCCCTGCCATACTGTGTATATCCATGACGCATTCTTGGAATACCTTCTTATCACTCAAAACCAATTTGAAATGCTGAAGTCTCTTAGCTTTTTAAGATGTCTCTCCATTTCTGCTCTGCTAGTCTCCCACTCTTGTTTTTCTATAACAGTCGTTGGATCCTCTTTTTCACTCTGCAAATAAGATGGCATATCAGAGGTATAATGTCAAGATAAATAGCAAATGGTTCGGGGAAGAAATAGTCACCGCATGTATTATCTTGAAGGAGCTCCCACGATCAGATATAACAAGTAAGTCGCTCCTTCTATCTCTTGTTCTCCCTCCTGGAACTGTTACCTACAGAAATGCCAACTCATGATTAGTGTAAATATTAACATTATGGACAACTCAAGAATGAGTCACAATTATCCCCACGTTTATAACAGTTGTCTCACAGAGAGATAAAAGCCTGGATGGAGTGTGAGTGGGAAGAGAGAAGGGAAAAAAAAGCGTTCCCATGTTTATGAGAAAACTCTCCTTAAGCACTTAAAGCGACAAGTGGAAGAGCCATGCAAGGCAAAGAAATTCAATCAGGGTAACAACTTACAAGTTCTGACACATCAATTAGAATCCAGCAGTTTTGGTTGGATTCATAAGTTTTCTTAAGGCAGTAAAATGCAAAATAAGGTCATTGCCAGAAAAAATTAAAACAGTCATCAGTTTTCATAGACATTCTTCAGAAATAGTTTACCAGAGAAGGAAACTTTATTATAGCAAGAATTCTAAATCACATACAATAAAATAATGTAAAGCCAGAAATTGGAAAAGCCATCTGCTGGACTAGAGTTGTCATGCTTATATGCAGTATAAGAAATCATACAGCAATTGATATATACCCAACACAAAAAGTTGTACAAAAACACAATATCAATCTCAGTTCTCGACTAACAACTAGAAATTTGCAGAGGTGGAATGAACAACATTTCTGAGCCCACATCAGTCGTTCGGGACCTAAGATCTAAGATGGGCTTTGATATCATCTTAAAATTTAGACTAGAATTCAGCTCAACCTGACAAATTCTGCTTATAAAGGGGGAACTGCTCGAACTTTATAAGGATTGCATTGGTAATATCTCTAATTGACATGAAACTTCAACACATGTATGCATATAGAAAACAACAGTTCAACATAGAAGTTGGCAAGAATCCCATAAATTAAACCCGAGCTTTATCATGCGATGGTATTTCCCAGGATTTTTACCTAAGATCCTAGAGCTATATGCAAGAACATTACGTTTTAGAAAAGGTTCCAAGAATACACTGTCTAGCACTAAGAAGGAAATTGTTTAACAGTAAAACAATAAAGGTAATCTAAATTCAAGGCTGAGAAAAATGACTATGGAAGACTAGTTCTGCAATAACCAGCAGAAAACATTCCACAAGCAACTGTACTGAGAATTAACAAAAAATAATTACCAAAACTTTAGCTCTGGTAATTGACTTGGTTTTGGAATCAATAACATAAATCTCTTCGAAATCTAGCACAAACTCATGATCACCCAACCTCCGATTTTTGTAGTGTTTTGTCAAGTACACCTGTGACAGGAAATAAGATCAATGAGGGAGACATCTTAGCAAAAAAAACTAGTAACTATGTTAATTTCTTTTTTTCTAATGCTTGGACGTGTTGATATAAATTTAGAACAGATTCCCTATACTATGATACCTATAAGGAAAGGAGCGAGAAACAACTACCATCTTCAAGGAGAGGGGGAAAAAATCCCAACATAATCAAAACCAGATCAGAATTTCCACAGCTTCTAGCAGGCAATATTTATGCATAAAAGTACGAATGAATTTTCCAGAGGCATAACGATGAATAGAACAAGATTTACCAGCCTCGTTAGTTCATATCTTGTTCAAACATCTAATATTCCTAAAACCTCCAATAATGAAGAAAGGATGTCATTTATAATATATATATATATATAAACAATTAATCAGTCAGAGTGGTCCTGGGCCCAAATGAAGATTACTTCATTCACCCTAGATTACCTACAAGTGGGAAAGAATTGTATTCCTGAGACAACTAAATTAAAGCTCATTGCCGCACTGGATTCTGTAAGAGGATTATTCAGTAATATCTCACAGCTCTTGAGACAAACTCTAAAGCAAG
Organism: Phaseolus vulgaris; assembly: GCF_051622355.1. Lineage (NCBI taxonomy): Eukaryota > Viridiplantae > Streptophyta > Magnoliopsida > Fabales > Fabaceae > Phaseolus > Phaseolus vulgaris. The sequence goes on along the minus strand of NC_143506.1, from coordinate 21,683,318 downwards.
CAATGCTCCAAACAGTCACATTTACTCTTCCTCTAATTCGTATATCCATCTCTTATCCCCAATTTTTCATTAGATTTAGTTAAAACACAGAATTGTAAGAAGCACAGTAACTGCAATTGACGTGTTACTTGCAGCCTCAAATAGAACAAACTGTTCATACCTTCAGAACATCCCTCTCAGTTTTATATAAAGGATCTCGAGGCGCATCAATCGGTGGCTCTGTCACATTGTAGCTTGCATAATCACTCTGCGCACATCTAATGTACTACACATTTGACCAAAAAGACGGTATTCATTAAAGACACATTAAATATTATATAAAAAATGAATTACTCCAAGAAAACAGACTAAATGAAGTGAAACTTACCTTCTGGGGCATTGGAGCGAGAACCCTGGGAACTGAATAAACATCTGTATCTGGAGGAGTGACGTACATCTACGAACAGAGATTCAATTCAAGTATTCAACGATGAAAAGTTGAAAGCGACAAGAACGAAAAGGCAGAACTGGAAATGGAAGCGGAGTAGGGTTACGAACCTCTCTGAAATCGTAGACGTCGTTGTCGGGGTCGGGGGGCTTGCGGATGAAGAAGTCGCAATCGAGAAGGCTGATCTTGTGGAATTCGTCCTCGTTGATTTTGTAGTCGACGACGGTGTCGGAGTTCCAGCCCTGAGTGGAGACGAAGCTGCCGCTCTCGACGATGGTAATGTCATCGTCGGCAGCGACGGCGGCGGGGAGTAGGGGGTCGTACTCGATGTCGAAGTCCTTCTTGTTGTCGAGCTCCTCCATTTCGTCCTCATCCATCTCGTAGTGGTCAGGACCGGCAGCGTCACCGTCATCGTCGTCGGCGCGGGTGAGGAAAGGGTTACGTGGAGACCTGGAGGGCGTGCGAAGGAGAAGAGGGGAGTGGAAAATGGAGAGTGGTTTGAGTTTGAAGGGAAGGAGAGAGCGATGTGAATGGGGATTGAGAGAGAGAGGTGGCGAAGAGAAGAAGAAGGTGGAGGTAGTGGAAGAAGTAGTCATGGTGGTGCTGGGTTTTGTTTTGAGGGGTTTAAGGTGGGAAAAGAGATGCGCAGAGAAGATAGTGTGAGTAAGGGTAACTGATTGCTGGATAAGATTTCGTAAACGTTGCTACTGTTATTTTTCTTTTTCCTCTGTGGATAATAATTTATTTTAATATATTATTATTATTTTTAAATATTTTTATTTATTAAAATAAATCAAAAGTATTAGATTTAGATACTTTCTTAAATGGTGTGTCAGTATCGGACACGTATTAAATACATCTAAGATACGTATAGGTGAAATATCTAATTCAAAAAATATTTGAATTTCTGATAATTTTAACACGCTTTTAATCTAATTTTAAAAAAAATACATTAATTTTTTAAAAACATAAATTTATTATATAAATTTTTATTATGATTATAAAAATAAAAAATAAAATTATAAAAATAAAAAACAAATTTTTTAACAAGTTATAAAAAATATTTTTATGCTAAAAAAATTAAAATATATTTATGTACATAAATTTTTATTGTCAATATATATAATTCATAGTTATATAATATATAAATTTGTGTCTTTATATTTTCATATTTTATAAATTATACATATTTTCGTGTTGTATTAATGTATCTCTTACCTAACTAATTAATATTAAATAAATGTATTATTTAATTAAGTTATTTATTATATATTTATTAGAAAATTTAAGTATCGAAACGACAAATAGTTGTTAAACACTAAACATACCATGATGGTGCCAATGCCGTCACGAGGATATACGAAAGAAAACCTAGTAGCGTGTGTGTCATAAAATGTCAAATAACAAGAAATCAATAATAAAATAAATTATAATAATTTATAATTATTGTATACAAGTACAAAAATTAAATTTAATTAATTAAATCACCTTAATATAACTTATAAATGAATCGTTCTATCTCGATTCACATCATTTTATTTACAAAATAGGGATTTGGTATTGTTCCCGTATGTCAATACAGTCTCACATCGCTCAGGAATCGAGGTCAATGGCAGTTTATATACTTCATCCTCCTTTCACCCTTTGAGGCGTTTTTTAAGGACAAAACCGTGACGGAGCACCGACTTCCAAAGCGGACAACCCTAGCGATGTTGTCCAATAACTTGAGGTCGGAACAATGGCGCCCACCGTGGGGTCGAAGAGGCTCCTTCGCCCCTCAACTACGGGGATCCACTCCCCTTAGACCTCGACTGGGGGGTTTGTTCCCGTATGTCAATGCCAATATAGTCTCACATCTCTCAAAAATCGAGGTCAAAGGCAGTTTATATACTTCTTCTTTCCTTTCACCCTTCGAGACGTGTTTTAAGGACAAAACCGTTACTATGTTTAAATTTGTATATATCTAAAAAACATCTTAAAGACTCTATAATTAAAAAAAAAATATTCCATATAATATGTAATAATACATGACAAATAAAAAAAAAATACCACACCAACTAATTTCTCAATTCTCATAAACTTATAATTTTTTTAAAGTTTTAATATTATTTTTGTTCATCAACTCTCAGTTTTCTCATAACATATAATAAATTAAAAATAAAATTTGAATACAATGGTGTATTTATTATTAGGTGCATTTTTTAAAGGTTGAAGAGTTGTTTGGTCTACCATGAGTTCATCTTAATGCATGGAATCCAGTATACAATGTGTTCAACTTAATGAATTGAATCCAATTTTGTTATCCATTACTAACGTTTATCTCACTCAGACCATCTTACCCAAACTCAGTACATAAAACTAGGTTAATTCACCATTCATCTTGTATTGATTGAATGCACTTTGATGCGTGTGATTTTTATTTTTTTTACCTAGATAATACTTGTTGACAAGGATACATTTGATAGTGTTATAGTTATGAACACTTTATAGGAATGTAGAGGCTATTTGCACCTCATAGGAGGTGAGTCCAAAAGATCATTTTATTTTTTTAAATTTTTTATTTTGAATTATAAAATCTATAAAGTATTTTAAATATGAAAATATATTTTGGATTTTATAATTTAAGATGTATTTTTTTCTATTTATACATTTCAGATTGGAGAATTCAAAAAATATTTTTGAACAAAAAAATATCTTATGAATACTACAATTCTAAATGTTTTTTTTTAAAAAAAAAAATACATCTTGGATTATCCAAATCCATAATATTTTTAATTTACAAGTCCATTGTATAATTTAAAGGACTGAAAATATTTTTTTGGATTCTACAATATTAAATTTTTTTTCTTAAAAAAATATATTTTTTATTATAAAATTCGGAAGATATATTCGAATCTAAATACCTTATAGATTATATAATCTATGATGTATTTTTTAAAAGATTATAGAATCTAAAAGATTATAGAATCCGGAGTTTTTCTGAATCACTTATTTCGAAATGAAAAACATCAATTGAATAAAAGGTATTTTTTGTATTTAAAAAGTATGAGTGCTAATGGAGGTACATAAAGAAACACCAAATATCCATTGATAGAAGTAGTTATATAGGACCACACACATTCAAATCAAGTTAAAAACTCGTAAAAAAGACATCTATAAGAAAAAAATAAGAAAAAAATTGTAACCACATCAATCGCAAGTTGTACATATCTATTAATTGAGTTTGTTAAATGTGTTGTTTGAGTATTATATATGAATTTGCTTACATTGTTGTTACATGTGTTTTGTATTGTTTATGTTAGTATTATCTTTATATTTTTAAATTTTTTATCGTCGTATTTAACTTTTTTGTTTTCTTTGAATCAACAAAAGCACATATCCATCAACATAAATAATGTTTATGTTTAATAAATAGTTATGATTTACATTATGACTTGCAATTATCTAGTGTTTATGGAAACAAATGAGTAAATGTGTGATAAAAGGATAAATATTTTTGTGGACAAAATGTGATGCAACACATCAAAATGTATTATTGAAAGAGGTATAAACTAGTTGGCAATGATAGATGTTTTATGTTCATCAAATATATCAACCTAGAAGTTGTATAAGATAACTTTTTATTATGTGAGCTTGTTAGGTGGAAGTTTAGGATCCCATATTTGGATAAGTTTCTCTTTCTGATTTGCATTTTGGTTACGTTTATGAGTATGTGACTTACGTGGGAAAACAATATTCCTGTGTATATTTTTTTTTTCAATTATCTGTAAAGGGTAGATACATAGTTAAGAAAAAATTAAACACCTTATGATTTTGATTAAATGTTGAAAACACTCAAGTTAAAACACGATCATGCATCGTTTGTAAGACAAATGATGTTCAACAAAAAATCATGCAAAACACAAATGTTGTGTATGATAGATGAAACAATATTGTGTAGTATGTTCTTGTATCTAACAAAGCACTTATATGATTGGACCATATGCTTAAAAGATCAAATGATGCATGCAACTAACTTTGTAACCTAAACATATATATTGCGTGTTTATTATTTGGATGCAGGAAATGTCCATTATCTTTGTTTGTCCAAAAGATCCATTATAGATGCAAGCTAAATTCAATATCAAATAATCTCTTGGGAAAATAGCTAAAGTTGCCTTATTCGCCAACCTCCTAACACAAAAGACATTTCAATTCTGATCCAAAAGTTTGTCTCCCTTGTACACTGTGAACTTTTATCATTGGTGCTAAAGGATATGCTACATAGGAAAATGAGCATTCTCAGCGATCAAGAACGTTGCATAAAGATGGAGTGCATTAAATGCAATGACTATATTCAAGCTTGATATACGAAAAAAAAATCATAAAACGGAAGTTGCTTAATGGAGAATGATAAACTTATTATTCAAATAAATTATTCAATGGAGGAATGAAGATGATGAATGCGAAAATGTTGGAAGGGACTAGTTAGTGGAATTGAAGTGGACATAGGAAAATGTTTAGAAGAGAGGTTAGGTTAACTCTTATAGAAAGAAAGAAGACTAAGTGCTAGCCAAATTCTAGGAAACTATCCTATGAAGGACCTGTGAACAAGTAGTGAGCAAAAATGGACATAATTTCTTTACTCATTTAAAATGTATTATATAATGGGTGGTGAGTCCTATTTTCAGACTACATGGTCGACCATTTTTTTGATTCAATTTGAATTCAAAACCCTATAAAAGTGATGTGTAAAGTGAATCAAGTTTTACTTGTCCACTCATATTTTTCGCATTAAAATATGTGCTCAAAACATGGGAAAAGACCTCAACCCTATATCAACCTAGGGTTTCTCTTAAGCTGTTGTAAGCCAATTTGAAATCATAGTTAGGTTAAATAAACCCTAATATACTTAGGATCCAAATACAAGCCCAAACTCTTAGACTACTTGGTCCAAATGTTTTACACTACTTAGCCCAAAACAACGCCCATTAAATTCTATTATACTTTATACAATGTTTACAAACTAAAGTTTGACCCATGTTGATAAGATCTTTGACCTAATAAGGTTAGTTGAGTCATAGTTTTCTTATATTTTTTTGGTCATGACTAGTGGTTGATCCCTTGGTAAGGAGTCTTCCATCGGATAGAAATGATCTTTTAACGATTAACTTATTCCAACACTTATAAAAAGCTAATTAATAAGAAGAAAAACGTGGGAGGAGAGATGACACTATGCTAAATGTTGCTAAAATGCAAAGAACTCCTTAAAGCTTCAAAATAATGATCTTAAAATTCAAAGCATGAATGTTGCTATATTCATGGATAAAAAAAGGTCATTAAAAGAATATTGAATTGTTCATTCAACCACTTAAGAGGTGATACTTATCCATTGTACACGTCAAAAGATGCAACCCCTCCCTAAAGTGCAAAAATATTTGAACTAGGAAAGAAAGTTTAAATATTGTACTTATTGTTAGATGCAATCCTCTTTAACAGTCAAATCAAATGATCAGATGATCATACAAACTTCCAACCTTCCCTATGTTAGTCAAGAGTGGCTAAAAGGCAAAGAATATTCGTTAAGCCATGAGTGACTTGTGGAAAAAATACTAAAGGGAGTAGTCAAGAGTAGATAATAATCCAGAGAATACTCCTTAACGGGGTCAACCAAGAGTGGTTGGGATTTAAAAGAATACTCAGTCAGTCAAGAGTGGCTAGGTGTAAAGAATATTTTGTGTCAATTAGGAATGACTTGAGAAAAGAATACTCAAGAGTTTAGACAATAGTGATTACGATACTAAATAATACTCGAGTGTACTTCACAATATCCATCTACCTAGTTGAATTTGGTTTGTTAGGCAAAAATTGAATGTATTTTGTTGCGACAGACGTACCAATACAAATTGTTATGTATATTTTCTTTCTTTCTTATCTCTTATCTCATTTACATTATATGTTGTTATTATCTGCACTAACATAAGAATGAAAGTGTCGCAACCAAGGTCATGACAAAACGACAAAAAAACTTGAAAAAAAGATAAGGAGTCATCATTAAAGTTTATTACAACAAAACTACCCAAAAACAAAAAAAAAAAAGGTCTTGAAACCATATTGGGATTTGAGAGTTACTTACCGTTAGGGGTGGTCATGGATTGGAATTTTCAAAATCCAATCTAGATCCAATCCAAATCCAAATAAATGGATCGAATTTAAAATTCATATCCATTTTAACTAGATCAAATTTAAATAGATATTTTTAAAATCCATTTAAAGTGGATTAAATCTATATTCAATCCATTTTGTTAATTAGATTAATTCCACTTTGTCAATTACATTAAATTAATTTTGATATGGATACAGACTAACTTGGCTCGAACCGGACCTAAGCCGACTTAACCTGAAAGCGGACCAACAAGATTCGACATCGACCTGGACCCGGACGACTCAACATCAGCCCGAGCATGGACGACTCAACATCGTCCCGGGCTCGGACGACTCGACAATGGCCCGACCCTGGATGATTCGACATTAGCCTGAGCCCGTTCAACTCGACATCGGTCTGGGCCCGCTCGGCTTGACATCGACCCGGGCACGCTCAACTTGACATTAGCCAGGGCACAATCGACTCGACATCGACCCGGGCCCGCTCCACTCGACATCGGCTCGAGCCCGGACGACTCGACATTGGCCCGAGCCCAGGACACTCGACATTGGCCCGAGCCCGTTCAGCTCGACATCGAAGTGGGCCCGACGACTCTACATCAGCTCGGGCTTGCTTGACTCGATATCGACCCGGGCCAGCTCGGATTGACATCGGTCCGGGCCAGCTCAGCTTGACATCGGCCCAGGCCAGCTCGGCTCGACATTGACTCGGGAATGCTCGGCCCAACAACGGCCTAGGCGCGCTCCTCTCGAAATTGGCTTGGGCCCGCTCGACTCGATATGGGTCCGAGACTGCTCGGTTAGACATTAGCCCGAGCCCGCTCGGTTAGACATCAGCTGAATTGTCTTGGCTTAACTTGGATCAGGCCAAGTCAAAATACATCCCGAAATGCAATTTGGATAATCCAAAAATGTATCCAATTATATTTAATCCATATCCAATTAAATGGATTGGATTTAAAATCCAAAAATATAAATTTGAATTTGAAATAAATACATTTGAATGAATTAAAACTAATATAGATATGGATAATCATGGATTGAATTTTGTAATTTAAATTTTTTCTCCAAGTAAGAAAAGATATTAACACCTACGAACTCTGAGACAGTTACGTCAAAAACAAATGTGATTTTAAGATGTTTACTTTTTCTCCATAAATCAACAAAAATGCATGTAAAAACTCTGATTAACATTGTTCATACGTATTTTTATTCACAACAAAAAATAAAACGTTCATTTGTGAAAAAAATACTTTAGAAGATATTTGTAAATATTTTTAAGTTTAAATTGTTTAAAAAAATATTTTTATATTTAAAAAATTTAATTATTGCATAAATTTGAGGATAATTAAAATTTTCTAAGATTATTAATTTAAATAAAAAATTAATTATCAAATAAATCTGAGACTTAACATGATATTTAGTAAGTCTTGAAATTTTTGTGAATAATTTATTTTATTTATTAAATAAATTTGAAACTTAACATTATAATTAATAATTTTCAACAAATTTGTACGAATAAAATTTTTAATTAACAAGTTTGAGATTTAACATGAAATTAATATTTTTCAAAAACTATTGTTAAATATATTAAGTAAGTTTGAGACTCAACAGAATAATTCATATGTTATTTAGTTAAAATTTTAATTATAGATACTTGCTTAATAATTTTTAAAAAATATTTACATGAATATCTAATTTATAGTTTTAAAAAATTTGATGTAAATATATAAAAAATAATAATTACCTAGTCTGAGATTCAATCATTTTCAAAACAATATGTAAAACGCTATAAAAAAATAAACAAAAGAATACTTAATCGTTTTTTTTTTGATGAATTATTTTTTTGCACTCCTTTACTAAATCTTTAAAGTTTAAAGAAGTTGGTTATGTATCAACTGGGTTGAATACTCTGGGTTGATATGCCGCACTAATTGTTTGCCCATAGAAATCTTTCAACCGAGACTTAAACGTGTCAACTAATATAATGGACACCCTTACGTTTCTTGAAATTAAAAAAAAAAAATTGTTATCCAAAACAAAAACAAAGAAACAAAAGAGCAACTAAAAAGACTTAAAATAAACGAGATTTACGCACTTCTCTTAAATAACGCACTTCTCTTAATAACGTATCTTTGTCGGGCATACGTATCGACACTCGTACGACATTGTAGGACACTTATTACTGAAGTGTTCAATTCAAAAAATATTTATTTGACTTTTGAAAATTCTACACGATTCTAATACAATTTTAAAAGATATAAATACAATAATTTTTTAAAAACTCAAATTTATTGTATAGATTTTTATTATGATTATAAAAATAAAAAAATAAAAAATAAATTCTTTTGAACAGTCATAACAAATATTTTCATGCTCCTAAAAAAATCTCAAATATATTTTTTTACATAAATATCTTTTTAATTTATATAATTTAATATTATATAATATATATATCTGTTGCGTGTATACAATATGTTCTTATGTCCTATAATTTAGAGATTTGTATCCGCATGTGTATATAGCTTAAAACCCATTCTCTCTCTTCGTTGAATTCCCAGCATCACCACCGTTTCAGCACCGGCTTCATCACCCAATGTACAAATCACAGAAACATATTTCAAAATCAGAAAAGGGATTTTGTCAGAAACGATCGTGGCGCTGAATAAGGCTTCTGCTGTGACTAACCCAATAGCCCTACACCCTCAACTGGAAACCAAATTACAAAGTAGCAAATAAAAATAATTTTTATTAACATGGTACAATTTTATCACTTAATTATTTAAATGTGTAAAATTTTAAAACTTATTAAAATAGTTAAGTTGTATCACTTAAAATTTGAATACGTTAAAATCGTGTAATCTTTTAAGACGGTTACATTTCAAATATACTAAAATTGTATTATTTTGATAAATTTTTTCATAATAAAATGTATCACCTATGATTTATAATTTATAATTTTATCTATTTTAATAATTAAAATACAAAATTTTACTGAATTGATAAAAAATGGTCAAATAAAATGTTATGAAAAAAGAAAAATACCTCGGTTGTCTTTTAATGTCACTATTGTCTTTGTTTTTGCTTTATTCTTAAGGTTGATAAAATGGGTCAGACTCATTTTGGCCCGACTAGTCAAGGATATGCAAATTCGAAATAGTAACTCACCTTGTCATAGGATGGGTTGGTTCGCCACTTTTCAATTTTTTAATTTTTTTTCTTTTTTGTAATTTTTGTTTGTTTTTTTATCTACTTATTTTGGTTAGAATAATTAATATCACTTTTTGGACGATAAAAATATAAGAAAGAAAAATCAAATAAAATCAAATTTTAATATTCTAATGAAAGAAAGTTTAATAACTAACAAAATAAAGTAAATATCAACAATATTCAACTAATCAAATGATGTATAAAGACATTAATGTATACAAAGTTCTATATAAAATATTGATCACTACCAATTTTTATTCCAAAAATATGAGATTTCACTTTAAAAGTGTTAAACGCCAACTGCCTCGCCTCGCCTGTGGTCCACCAGATTGGCGGGTTAGGCGGGTCAAGCCAATATGGATTGGCGGTTCAAAAAGTGAACTCGCCCTGCTGAAATGATGGCGGGTGATGATATTTTACAACAAGTGTACTATGTTGTCAAAAGTAATAATTTGTCCTTAAAGACGAATATCAAATCCACAAGATATAGTTGAATAATCAAGTAAAATATTCACTAAATATAAAACAAAATAATAAAAGTTTGTTGAGAATTGTTATGATGACAATGATTAATAAGAAAAAACAAGTCAAAGAGTTTGTTACTTCAAATGGAAAATAGGGATTGAGTTTCATCGTTCTCACTCTTTTGTATTTTGATTAGCATGACAATATTGTGTCATTTGATTGATATTGATGTCGGTATAAAAATCATTTATATCGATTCATCGCATATAAAATTATTAAGATGTTTCCTAAATATTGATTTCTCGTATATTTATAAAAACAACTTATTGTTGTGATTAAACGTCGATTAACGTCGATGACATGTATCGTCGTCTTATTGATTATATGAAATGGAAAAAAAAATGATGATAAAAGTTTTTCGGGTTCGGTACAAAGTCAATAAATATTTGACTTGATTTAGTTACAAATGGAATGAATCTCTTTATTAAGTTGATTACGATCCACATTTCATGGCCCATTTTTCTAGTTATTTACAACTTACCTTTTGGATTGTGCATGAAGCGAAAATATATGATGTTCACTACAAAAAAAATTGTATATTGTAACGATTTTTTCGTATAAAGTGGCGTTTATAACCGCCTCAATATACGCTTGTGGTGGTTTCCCAAACCGCCATAGAATTGACCGCCACAAAGTTTAATGTAACGGTTTTATGTTACCCACCGCAACACCCATCACTTTAAACATAGTGTAAGTAGTGACGATTTTTATATGTAAGTAGTGTCAGTTATAACTGTCGCAATTTACAATCATTGAAGAAAATTCTGACACCATAATATACGTAAGTAGTGACGTTTTTAACTGACGTAATTTTAATATTGAATAAATACTAAATCTTTATTTTAATATTGACATAATACTGAATAAATTTGTGGCGGTTATTAATAATCACCATATTAAAATCGTCACTTTTTACACATTATTTTGTAGTGATTGTCTATGATGATATCCGGTTAAAGACAGATAGAAAATGATATAAATGTTTATCCAAGTTCCCTAATTAAAGATTTAAAGTTATTATGAGATCAAGATATTAAAGTATTTGACGGGTTTACTAATGAAACTTTCAATATGCATTTCATGTTATTTTGCACCTTTAATGACTTTCTTGTATATGAGAATTTGTTAAAGTACAATGTTAACGGTCATAATAAAACATATCCAATATGCAAAAAATATACATTGTAATTATTAATTTTTATTTATTTATGAATACATTTGTACATTTAATTTATTTAAAATGTTGTTTATTTTGCAGCAAGACATCAGAAACCAATTTCTTAAAGAAATAAGCAAGCATTTTCTACTGACAATCCTATATCCGCATTATTATAGGTTGTTGTGGCTATAAGTCAAACCCTATGGATGTTTCGTGGGATGTGGAATATTACTATTTTTGGAAAAAATAATGACATCCCACTATACATACACATGTTTGATGTATTAGAGGTTGTAGCTAGCAACCAGGAGCTTAACATATCGATCATTCCGGTATGGATGATGTAAGTCTCTTAAACATTATTTGATTTTACTTTATATAATTAATCATTAATTATGCTTTAATAATTATACTTATAGGATGTATGTATTAATGTCCGAAGTATGTATTAATGAGGGAAAATAGGATGTATATGGATCCCCAATTAATTAACCATTTGAGAAATAAGAAAGTTGAAACTCATACATACATCACCAACTACTTAGTTAGAGGGGGGCAAATTTAATTTGCACCTTATATTAATGAGTAAATATAATTTTTAAGTCGTCAATTATTAGTAATCCATCACTTGTAGTTATACTAGTAATTTTCTCAATGCAGGCGTCACTAACAGTTACTTGTTATATCCATAAATATCACAATGCTATGTGGTTCTTCTTATTGCACAAGAAGTCACTCGCTTACTCAAACAAATAATTGATTGGTAATTACATTATCAACTTATGTATATATATTACTTAAATGTTCCCTAACTTGTTTTTTTTTCTTTCTAATTTTTAGCTCATATAGTAAATATAACATTTTGAGAGGTCGAGTAAGTACAAAATCTCATAAGTGTACATGTTTGCACCTAAAGGTTGTTTGTAATTTTTATTAATTAATTCCCTATCTTCATTTGTTTGTGAAGTAAATATCTTTATTAAGTATTCATTAATATTAAATTATAGTATAATAAACAATCAAGAATATATGAGTGTTGTTCTTATATAATGCAACAAATTGTATGAGATAATATTAAAAGAAGTTGAAACTAAATAATCTCGTTTAACCAATTTTTTTATATAAAACAATATTAATTTATGAATTAGTTTTTTTTTTCATTTTTAACTATAAAAAATATATAAATCAGGTCATGCTAAAAACCATCTATTAAGACAAAAAAAATAAGAATAGAAAACTATTAGAATCTTGATTTATACGCAAAATTATAAACGACAACTTATATAATTTTCTATATAAACTTTGTTTTAACAACAATAATTTTTAAGTCACGGATAATGTTTTCCGCCCAGATCCACCGGTCGAAGCCGATCTTGGGTCCAAAATGAGGGGCAGCGTCCCGCTTTCGATTTATCGAATAAGTAAAATAACGTTAAAGTAGTGGTATTTCATTTTCGCTGTTTCCAGCTCCCACTTATCCTACACCTCTCAAGTCATTTCACAAAGTCGGACTAGAGTCAAGCTCAACAGGGTCTTCTTTCCCGCTGATTCCACCAAGCCCCTTGGTTGTGGTTTTGCTGGACAGTAGACAGGGACAGTGGGAATCTCGTTAATCCATTGAGTTAACTTGTAATCCATAGTCCATTTTAACACACTCATAGTTTGAGAATGCTCGTGAAAGAAAAAAATAAAGGCCAAATGACTTATACATGTTGTTGTTATAAATAAAAAATATTAATATTTGAATGTCCATTTTTTTTATTGAACATCCAAAATTCATGTAACATTGATACTTTGGATAGCAAAAACTTTATCAAATTATTTATTTTATCATTTTTTAACATATTACATTTTTTTAATTAAAAATCTATACAATTTAGTTTTTAGTCAAATTATAATAATTAAAAAAATATACTGCAAATTTAAATTAAAACTAAATTATTTTTTATTAATTTTATTATATTGAAGTTTTAATATTTAACATTTGAATATTTTTTGGAATGTGTGATTTAATATATAGGTCATTACAATTTACAATTGAAAGTTTAAATGACCCAATTCAACAGTCAATACATTTTAAAATTGAACATATAGACTAAAGAAGTTTGATAAGAATGATCTAATATTAATGGACTAAATTTATAGTAGAATATGACGATGAATTGTTAGATTGCATTTAGTATATTAAAAGGTGAACAAATATATCTCAACTAAATTTGGTATGAACAAAATTTAGGAATCAATATATTTTGTTTTAGATTTGGTATATTTTTTACTCACAAAAACAAGTTAGATGAAAATCAGTACTAATTGATATGATGGTAAGTATTTATGCGAACATTTTTTAAATATTAATTAATGTCTTTAATTAGATAATTATTTAAATTTAATTAAAAAAATAATAAAAAATAAAAGTATTAATATTTATTATTTGAATTATAATATAAAAGTATATTTTTTTATTTTTCTATTTTGATATATTATATATAATATATAAAAGAATAAACTGTAAACAAGTTGGCATGCGGTGGCTTGGAGGTGAGTTGGCAAACAAATTGATGATTGAATAATTGTATTATATTTTAAATTTATAATTTGAAATATAAATCTAAATTTTAAATTTATAATTTGAAATATAAATATAAATCTAAATTTTAAATTATAAATTTAAAATATAAAATTTATATTTAGAATAATTTGAAATATAAATTATATTTTAAATTATATGGTTTGAAATAACAAATTTTTTTTTTCTATAATGAAGAAGTTTTTGAATTTTACATTTTTAAGAATTAAAAAAAAATCAATAATATTGTGGTATATTCATATTCGTTTTAACATGAACCCTATCAATTTTTGTGTGGATTGAACTTTTGAGAACAGGATCTAGCCAAATCTGTCCTATTATGAACCATAAAAAATCAGAAAATTTGTCCCTGCCAAGATAATTTGACAAACATTTTTTTTCTTATTCTCAATTTTTAATTTTTGTTTATTTATATTTTTCTTAAAATGCCATAATTTTAATTAATGTTTTCCTTTTATTTATATCATAAAGTGCATTTGATTTTAAGATAATCGCATTTTAGAGATAATAATATTAACAAATTAGTAAAATTTAATACATATAAGTGAAGGTAGTATTTTCTTGTTTTAGACGGAAGTATGAGGGTAGTAATATACTAGACTAATTAATAATAAAAATTATATGAATACTAGTATATGAATGTGCATACCAAATAATAATTTTGCACAGAAGTATTATTAATTAATGTTGTCGACTTAACAAGTTTTGAAAGACAGTGAGAATAAAATACAGTTTTTCAGGAATATTTGTAAGTAACAATGTGAGATAAGATAAAAATTAATTAATAATTGTAAACATTTATATGGAATTTGGAAGAATTAGTATATATGTGTATATATTCCAATACAATGTCTTATGAACGAAGGACATTAATAAATATTTAATATTAAATAAGGTTAATTATGACCAAAATTAAAATGTACTACTTTATAAAAAGAAAGTCATACATTACCAAATAGATAAAAAAAACAAAAGTAATTTTTGCCTATAGTTTAATAACATGAGATTATTAGATACCTTATATTAATAACAAAAGTATTTCTCTTTGATTTAAATTTATTAAAAAATAGAACTATCTTATTGAATGATTTTTTCTTATTTTGTAGATTTTAGTAAAAAAGTTATCAGGGAAAAGAAGTGTAAAATATGTTAAAAAAATATGGCAAAAATCACTTAGTTTTTGAATTTATTTTATAGGATAAATTTAATTATTTTAAAATAAAAAAAACTTTTATATTTGATAATTGTTAGGTCAAAAAATTTATGAGTACGATAATTGTTTGGTGAAGTTGGGCCGAGAGAATAATAAGCCTGGATGAACCATTATCTCTAGTTCGAAAGCGGCATGTGATGTAACCAAACAACACTCTTGTTGAAAGCAGACACCTCATAGTTCATAACAGTGAGAGTAAAGGTATCCAAACAAAAAACTATTATAAAGCTATTCCAATCCAGTTTTACTTTAACCCGACCCGTTTCCTTTTCCCTCCCTGTTTTTTTTTTTCTCGGAAAAGAGCGAGCAAGAATTTTTTTACAATCAAACTCGAATTGCAGTTAAAACCCCAACAGACACACTCCATTTATTCGATTTTCTTTAATTTTCAGCAATTAATTTTTGAATCCCGCGCGATTCCCTAGTTCTCTGTATAATGTTTCTCCTCGCGCCCTAATTCTTGAATCTCTGTATCGTCGGTGAATTGGATTCCCATGGCGGAGGAGAAGAGGGCGTCGTCGTCGTTCGTGAAGAAAGGCGACCGGCAAATGTTCACGGTGGAGCTCCGGCCTGGCGAGACGACCATAGTTTCGTGGAAGAAGCTGATGAAGGACTCTAACAAGCCTATCGGATCCAATTCGGCACCGCAACAAGTCGCAATCGCTCCGGTGATAATTTTCTTTCATCTCGCTTGTTTTTCTCTCGATGTTGTTCTGACAGCACTGTCAATTCGCTGTCACGTCTGAAGTATTTTCAGCTTTCGCCGTTAGTGTTTTGCTTCGATGCTTTGCATTTTGGTGCGGTGTTGTTTTTGGATCGAATTTCGGGTTTGAAAGGGGTTTTTGTGCCAAACTGGAATTTTTTGCCCTTGGAAACTATCAATCCTATTTGACTTAAGTTCGTTATTTTGAATGGTGCTGTATTTTTCGTTTTACCCTAATGTATGTTCATATTCCGGTGTTTACTGGACACCATGTAGCTTATATGAGTTGCGTAGATGTAAAATGGTATGATCAATCTGAGCTTTAAAAAAAGCAGTATAATCCGAGTACTAAAATGTGAAACAGGAATGTAAGAGCAATTGTTCTGTAAGGTGATTCTTGATGTTTACGAGGTAGTTTCGGAGTTTGGTGCTGAACTTTATTTCAGTACCTTAAGGCAATAATATTGGTTCATAAGTTAATCATTATTATTTGCAGGAATTCTCCCCCTATTTAACAAGCATCTGCTTGTTTATCATACTTCCGGGGTTCTTCCTTCTGTGCATATTTGCATAATGCTGAAAATTTTATGATATCAGTTTTACACTTTCATTAATAGATACGGTTGGATTACTAAGATCTAGTAGTCTTTAATATTTGAGGATAACGTAAGATGTAGTGGTTAGTGGATATGTACTTGCAGTTGTAGATATGCTGTACTTCACCAGAATCTGACATACAGGCTATTCTGGTTTCAAGTTCTCTTGTTTTGAATTTTTTTTCTCAATTCTTCATTATGTTGTTTGTGATTGGTTTGGTAGGCTTTTGATAAGTTCTCATTTCATCCTTCCATGCACCATCCCCTTCCCACAAAATTATTTTCCAGGCTCTTTTATATTTTATATCGCTGTAAAATCCATCTTATTGGCATTTTTGAATTATGCATTGTCTTATGTTGCACAATTCTCAGAAGTCTCTGCCCATTTTTTTTTAGGGCGAACCTGTTGATGGTGAAGAAAACGATCCCTCTCAGCCTAACCGTTTCAGTGCTGTAATAGAGAAGATTGAACGCCTTTACATGGTATTTGCTCTTTATCAGCAGCATGAATTTGTCTTCTGAACCTTTGATTAATATTGTACATGTGTGTTTTTAAGTATTAATTTGTAGCTTCTCATTGGGAATAAATGGGATACCAAATTGTTTCAGGGCAAGGATAGTAGTGACGATGAGGATCTGCTTGATGTTCCTGATGATGATCAATATGATACTGAAGACTCTTTTATAGATGATGCTGAACTGGTAGGTATCTTCACATATTTATTTGGTTTATTTATGACTCTCTTGACCTTTTATTGCTGAGACAGGAATGGTACTCTTTTTGGTGATGGGCTTTTTGTTTTCATATTTTTTTATGCTCTTAAACTGTTCATTATGCAGGATGAATATTTTGAAGTTGATAATTCTGCAATCAAACATGATGGGTTCTTTGTGAACAGGGGGAAACTGGAACGCATGTAAGTTTTGCGGTTTTTTAAAATTGCATTTTTTTTTTCTTTTCAACCCACACAGGGTTAAAACAAATCATCGAAGGGTCACTTTCAACTTAATTTTTTTTTATTTGTTGATCAATGTGAGGTTGGTCCGTTGTTGTCATTTTATTGTATTTGCTTTTAAATAATCTCTCCTTTTTGCTGCTGACTATATTTATTCATCAGTTATAACTTTTTTGCTTTTTTAGACATCTATCAACATGCTTATCTTTATTAGATAATCTTGTGTTATAAGTTTTTTCTGTGTTTCTAACAACATTGACATGAATTTGTCTTATTGAAAACTATTTTTTTTTTCAACTGAGAACAAATTTGTAGAAATTTATTGAGTATATTTTGTTGAAAATGGGATCAAATAGAGTCTAACAACAAAATCAGAAATTATTCTTACTGATTGTTGTTCCTTTCTATGTTACAAGAAATGAGCCTCCTGCACTACCTAACCAGCAACCAAAGAAAAGGCGCAGAAAAGATGTATTGAAGAATGCTGGTGAGAACAATGATGGTCATGGATCAAACAAAAATGTAAAAGTTGGCAGGCCAGCATCTGGCAAAGCAGCTTCACTACAGGCAAAAAATATGTTAAATTCATCTGAGAATTTGGTTGCACACGATGAACATCATGAAGACTTGAAACTTTCGAATCGGTCAGATGTCTCTGGAATTATTTCGAAAAAGAAAACTGTTGATAGTAAACTGACATTGGACCCTTCAATCTCTTTGAAAGCACCAAATGATGATGTTCCTGGTGTAACAGATGCAAAAGATGCTGACAAGCAAAAGATAGGAGCTTTTCAATCTAAGAACATTAGTGATAAATGTAAAGATGGAACTGGATTGTTTGATGCATCTCATCAGAAGTACAATGAAAAAAGTGCTTATGCACATTCCAAATCCCAACCTGGAAAACCCCCAAATAGTATTGATGATTTGGAAAATATTATACGGACAAAAGAAAAAAGTGGTATGTGTGAACTGCCAGATCTTAACTTGTCTGAGGGAAAGTCTGCTACCCAAGCAATAGTAAGTTTTTATTTTGTTTGCTTTTCTATGCTCCCTTTTTCAACTTTGATTTGATAAATACTTGAATTAACCAGTGATACCAACAAAAGAGGTCCTCTGCACTGTATTACTTTCAACAATTGTTTTCCAAAGTGCATTCTCTCAATAGAACCACTTTCCATTGCAACTTAGGGGGCAATTTCAGCACTCAATAAAACCACTTCCCATTTCAATATTCAATATGTTTATACTCATTTGTTGTTGCTATTTATTATATGAAATCACTTGTGTTTGATTATGTTAGGTGGAAAATGATTTTAAGATAATCTATTTTGATTTCATTGCATAGAAGAATCAATTTTCATAGTAAAATTACAAAAATGGTGTATGAAGTTATTTGTGGTAGTTGATTTTATATTTAAAATAATAAATTGTTGGGGATAAAATGAGAAAAATGAATGTTAAGCAAAAGATAAGATAAGCTGATAGTGTTCAATCACATGCATCAAAACCTTTTACTGTAGAAGAAACCTTTTCATTTTGTATCACTTTGCTTTTACCAACATGCCAGATTTTTTAAGAACAGCTTTTATTCTTGGAAAAGCTTTTTTCTTCCAAATATATTCTAATCCAACTCATGCCTTGTGTCAGATGAAAAGAGAGACGAACTCCCCAACAATGAGCCAATTAATAGGGCAATAGAATAAGCATTGCTGATGCTAGCAGATGTTAAACATACCATGAATTAATTCTGTACTTTTACTGCTTCTACCCTGGCCTTTTACTATTTCTCTTGGTTGTCACGAAGCATGATTTTCATTTGAAATGACAGTTGCCTTATTTAAAGGATGTTGGCATACATGGGATGAGGTGTGTTATATTTAAAAGCAATTGAATAACAAAGTAAACTATCCTTTTAACTAGAACTTTTGAACTATACATCTTGTTTCAATTACTGTGATAGAGATAATGATGGTTGTGCTTATGGGTATATGTTCAAATGGTTTGTATCTTGGTCATGAGTTTATTTGAACGTTACGCAGAAATCTGAAAACATGCAGAAGAAAGAGGGTTCCAGTGTAAGGCCAAAAACTTCTATGCTTGAAAAGGCTCTTCGTGAGTTGGAAAGAATGGTTGCAGAATGTAAGATCGGAAATTAATGTTCACAATTAACATGGGATAGTAATTGTGAAATGTTTGCTTCTAATGCTAAATTTTACTTTTTTTTTTCCTTTGTTCCTTTAAAATAATGTTACAGCCAGGCCACCAGCAGTGGATAACCAGGATGCTGTCAAAAGGAGGTTGCCCAGAGACATAAAGCTAAAACTTGCTAAAGTTGCAAGACTGGCGGTAAGATGATACTTTCTTGATTTTATGCTTCTGTAGATTTATTCTATTTTATACTGTTTACTTAAGGATTTTGAACACTGAAATATTAATTATATGCTTTTGTTGCATCAGGCAACCCATGGGAAAGTATCAAAAGAGTTAATTAACCGTCTTATGAGTATTCTTGGGCATCTGATTCAGCTAAGAACATTAAAGGTATTGCAGCCTGAATAATATAAACTGCAACTTTTTAACGTTAGTTGTTTCAGTTTCCAACTTCAATCTCCCCTCCACTTCTTCTAGCTCACATATATAGTTGAAACCCAAAAGCTATTTCAAGTTCCATTGCTACTGTTTCTACGCTATTGTACATTTTGAGTTAATTTAATTATTAGGATATCATTTAAGAATAATAAAAATATGGTTTGTGTGCATTCTTGACCTAACCATTTGCATGTTTAGTTAGGATTGTACATTGAGAGACTTATTAATTTTGGTGATTTTCTGAGAAAAATGCTTAAATTTTCCTTTTCCGTTTTGCTTTTGTTTGAGTACCTTAATGTGATGTGACTATGAAGCTATCATAATATTATATTTCTTAACAAGTAATAATACTGTCAACTTTTATTTCAATTGGAACTGTCTTAACGAGTACTAAAAATTTCACCTCTAATTTATCATTTGTTTTTAATCTCGTAGTATCTTGATAATTTTCATAACTGATATTTATTTTTTTATTCAGTGTGGTTTAGGTATATTTAGGTTCTCTTAATTCCTGAAAGTACTTATTTTCTCATACAGTGTTTTTCTTCTGCAGAGAAACTTAAAAATAATGATCAGTATGGGCCTGTCCGCAAAGCAGGAGGAGGATAATAGGTTTCAACAAATAAAGAAAGAAGTTGTTGATATGATTAAGATGCAGCCCCCAACTCTTGAATCCAAGGTTTACTGTAGTTTCACTTGCTTTTGCTTCTTTTATCATATATTGGTAAACTGGCTTACATGTGTTGTATTTTCACATCATGTTCAATTCTGATGAATTCACATTGTCTAGAATATGTAGCTTGAGATTCTTTAAATTGTTGTGGTATCTGTCAGAATCATGTGATATGTTCTTTGGTGTATGTTTTGCATGTTCTTAATCATTGTAGCCTTTTTGGTTCATTATTATTGTTCATGTCCCCTCATCACAATTCATATTATGTATCCTGTCATCCTTTTTCTGGTTGCTCTTCTTAATGGATCATTGGAAATGGATTTGATCGGTTTTAGTTAGGATACTAAAATTTGTGTTTTTTATATCCTTTTATGTTTGCACTGTATATTGAGATTCAATTATATATTTGCTCAACTGATATTTTGATATTTTAATTTTGAACACATGGTGTTTTTGGGCACTTCAGCAGCAGCAGAAAGGTGAAGCATCTGGTGATTTTCAAGAATTTGGTCCTGATGGAAAAGCAATTACTAAGAAAAAGTTTGCCATGGATGCTGCATTGGAGGACAAGATTTGTGATCTCTACGATCTTTTTGTTGATGTATAGATTTGATCTATAGATATTTATCTTGAAATTCTTGGTTGTGATAAAGCTTTCTTATTGAACCTTGCTTGTGATTGCTGTAGGGGTTGGATGAAAATGCAGGTCCACAGATCAGAAAGTTGTATTATGAGGTGGTTCAAATTTTCTAATTCTTCCTCTCGATATTGTTTTTTCAGAGCTATTGAGTTGCTTGCATTGTATTTTTTATGCTGAGGCCCAAAATGTCAAATCAACTTGGTTTTTTATGTTCGTATATGAATAAAATGTTAGCAATTTTATTTTGAGAATTTATTAGCATTACGAAGTACACATTCAGGGAACTTTTCTTGACTACCACTTTTTTTCCCAACAAACAACTCTTGTCTTTCAAGGGGCATTAGTTCCGCTTAATAGTTAATGTGTTTAGTTTTTGCTGTGACTTGTGTGAAGTTAATCTGTTTCATTTCTAGAAACAAATATATATATATATATATATATATATATATATATATATATATATATTCTTAACTTTCAATTTTCTTGTCTTCCTCAGCTTGCAGAACTATGGCCCAGTGGTTACATGGACAACCATGGGATCAAACGTGGAATTTGCAGGGCAAAAGAGAGGCGCAGAGCACTGTACAACAAGCATAAGGTATGCCTTTTGCAGTTAATAATGATATTTTATATTACTGGAGCATTATTCAAACCCCACTTTCTCTCCGTAGAAGATTGTCTGTGCTCTAGGCTGTAAAATCCTATACAGGATTGCCACTTTGGGAACTACACATTCCTGGGACGGTAGTTAAGGTTGGTTTGCCAAGGTCATAATTTACCAAAGATCATTTTAGTGAAGGGAGATGTTAATACTTGGACCATAAGGTCCTGCCTCTAACCCTTGTTTATTTTTGTGATCATTTTTTAAAGTTTCCCAATTTTGAAGCTAGGTTTGGATGTTGGGAAGGGAAAATAAGAAATCAAAGCAAAACGTGAAGGCAAGGGAAGTATATTTTTTTTTTCAATGGGGTGGGGGGGTGTTGGAGGCTTGGATCTAGGTAATATAATGCTAGAAGGTGAGGGTCCTGTGAACCAAAATCCAGCCTTTTGTGGAGGAGAGAGGGAGACACTCATGTGCGTAGTCAAAATTGAGCAGCTGCATTCTATTTAAACACCAAGCTAAACTGAAACCCCACATGCACCTTTAAGATGAAGTTGTGTCTGTTAGCAGAACAGAGCTTCAAAACCCAAGGCCATACTATTCATGCTCATAATTCTGATTGTGACAGCCTACTTCTTGTTTAGAAGGATCTCTATATTTTATTCATGCTTTTTTCCTTTTGCTGTATTCCCCACATACAAGGTTTTAGAAATAAATACATTAAGATGGATGTCTGACCACACAAGAAAGAACAAGATAGACCATGATTGTATACAAGAAGATATTAGTATGACACTTATTGAGGACACTAAAACAAAATCAATTAAGGTGATTTGGACATGTGCGAAGAAAGCCACTAAAGGCTTCGGTGAGGAAGTATATTGCAGGGTTTTCAGCTTTGTGAAAACTAAAACGGGTAGAGAGAGGCTAAAAGGAACATTGGAGGAAATTATTAAAAGTGATCTCAGTAAATAGTATCCTTGAGAATTTGGTTTTTGATAGAGTCCCGTGGCATTGTGGTTCGTGTTGCTGATATCACCTAGTGGGATAAAGCTATTGTTCTTGTTGTATTGGAAGTTTTAGAAATGATTACCCATAGAAATTTGTAAATGAACATCATATAGGCAGTGGAAACTTCTGTCTCCATTTTCATTTCATGGTATCCTATTAAATTACATCTATCTTCTCTATTGGAAGGACATATCGCTTTGCAAACTATAAAGTTGATGTTAATTCAGACAACTGAGGCTGTTAGGCTTACAGAATTAGGTTGCTCCAAGGATCATGTTTCTTATTCTCATGATGCCTCCTAAGTGTTGATTTCTTTTAATTTCTCTTGAATGTTCATACTGTATACCTTTTCATTAGAGAGTGAATTTCGACCTAACTCAACTCTACAAAATTAGTTTTTACGGTGAAGTTTACACCAAGTTAGGTCTGGTCTGATAGTGAGTGATATAATAGACCCAACAGACCTTGTTAGGATAGATTTTAATATCATCTTAGAAAGTAGATTTAGGTCTATCACTCAAACTTATAAAACCTGTTTGTAAGGTAATGTTTCACTTATATATTATAATTTGGTCATATTTCTAGCTAACGTATGATCTAAACCTTCTTGCAAAGTACATAACATAAAAAAGGAGGAAATTGTCATGGTATCTTCAGTGGATTTTAGGTATTTTCTCCATTTGATAGGGAAAATAATTGTTGATTGAATCTTATTAAAAATGAAAGAATAACATTTGATTCTTTTTATGCCCAGATGATAATCAGGATTTGATATTAGTTGATTTTTTTCTCATGGGTTTACTTGGTTGCTGTCAGGACCAAGAAAAAATTAAGAGGAAAAAGTTGCTGGTACCTAAGCAAGAGGAGAACGTTCGATTTGATACCAATTCAATTACGTCACAGCAGATCCTACGAGAGAGATCAGCTCCTGAGTCCAGTAGTGGGAGCAAGCAAGTTTCTAATACAAGCCCAACTGGCCGGGTACCCAGTCCAATAAATGGTATAAAACAAGAAAAAGCAAAGGGAAGTTCAAGCAGTTCCCTGGATGATGCCAGGATTGCAGAAGGTGCGCTAACAAAGAAGGTAAAGAGAAAACCAGAACTTGAGTTGGAAGCACATTTAGTTCCTGAGAAGGTGGCTTCCTTGCAGGGAGAAGAAAGACCCAGGTTCCTAAAGCAACAGTCCTCAGGGCCACTTCCCAACAAATCAAATATTCACCCAACATCTGTTCCTGATCTTGAGCAGTCAAGCTAACGTGATATCAGGTAGGTTTAGAGGTTTACGAAGCCGAATGTCCCTTACTTTTTCTTTCCAATTTTCTTCTTATCCCCTTCTCTATCAAATAGTTCACTTGCTATCATTTTTGTAATTAAATGTCCTTGCAACGTTCTACGAAATATAGATAGATTTATTGCTGTTAGTGATGCACTGGCCAAGCTTCTTATTTGCCCTGACGCTACTCCGCATGCGGTTTTCTTAAGTTAACCATACATAACGTGTCTTAACCATAACGTGTCTAACAATGCGGTTGAGTAGAGAACGTTACATTAGCCTAGCTCCTAACCAAATATTATTGAAGGCAATTTGTATGCTTCAACAAAGAGCCCTCGTTAACCGAATTTTAGTGTAGTAGCTGTTACTTTTATCAAATTTTCTATACCTGACGAATAGAAGGCATATAATAATTGTCTATGTTAGTTGAAACCGTTGCTTTAAATCACCATTTTTCTTACGATGTTATAAATCGCAACTCTTGCATACTAGTAAGTATAAAATGTGTTGTTGAGAATGTGGAAGAAGCATGGTTAAGAGTATAAAAGAAAGTCAGAAGCAATATTGGTGGAAGTTATATTATCTTCAGTTGAAGTTTAAGTTTGGTTTGATCATTTATAAATTTTATGGGGTTGAAATAAAAGTTTTAAAGTGCTAATTTATTTTATTAAAAATTTTAATTATAAAATTATAAGGTGTAAAGTGAAGGGCTACGTAGTTAGGAAAATTGTAAGAAACGTGGTCACAACTTTAGAAAACGATGAAGTTACTTTTTGTTGCTTTTGTTACAGCCAATCTCATTAGTTGTTAGAAAACAAAGATAAACATTTAATTTTTCATTAGCTCCTACTCAGGTTTGAATTTTTTTATCATAACTAAATTTAGACTTGTGTACGCGGCTTACGAATAAAATTATTTTAGATTTTAATTTTAGCTGAATATGTTTTGATTTTATTTTTAAAATGTTTTGATTATTAATATATTGCATTTTATTAAAAAAATAAATACATAATGTAATCAATGTATGAAAAAGTGTGAAGTAGAAATGACAAAAAGTGTGGGGCTTCTTCTTCCTGCACTCCTATGTTTTTCTTCCTGCATCCTCGTAATGTGGTGCACTGTATTTGGCCATGTTCATCTTATTCATTCATCTCAAGTGCCGGTGGAGAGTCATTCCAACTGTGCGGAGTAAGGTGGAGGAGTGAGTTGCATTGTTGAAGTGTTGCTTAACTTGTAGAGGTAAGAACTATTTTTTTTTTGAAGCATGGGTGGTTATGGCGTTTTTGTGGTTATCGAAAATCGGGATCCGGAAGTATGCTATGAATTCATCAATTCAGAACTAAATCATTTTGTTTTTTGGATGAGGGGTGTTTTCGAGGTAAATTTTTAATAAATTGTTGCTTTCTGAATTGCTGAATCTGGAACCATAATTTCTATTATGGATTGGTGGATCCGAAATGAATTTTTTGAATTATGGATTTCTGAATCCGAAATATTTTTTTTTGAATTATGGATTTCTAAATCCGGAATGCATATTTTGAATTACGGATTGGTGGATCCGGAGTGGTTTTTTTGAATTATGGATTGGTAGATCTGGAATGATTTTTTTGAATAACATATTGGTAGATTTGGAATTAATTTTTGACTTATGGATTCATGGATTCAAAATGAAATGATTTAGTTTCGTTTTTTTAATTTGTAGAAGTATGGACAATAGTGAAGAATTTGAACAAGAATTATATGATGGGGTTTATGTGTGGGACGGTCTACATGATGATGATATTGAGAAGTCGTTATCTAACAAAACTATAGACAATATATCGAAGGGATATGAATGTACAAATGTGTTTACTACAGATGAGATAAAGTTAAGTTTATAAAGTATGTTTAGGTTGTTTGTTATTTGGTAAATGAATTAATAACTTTTGTAGATATTTCGTACTTGGGACGAGCTCTTGATGTGGGTTAGAAAAGTTGCATATCACTTTGGTTTTGTTATTGTGATATTGATCGAATACTTCAACGAAAGGAAAACATTTATTTTATTAGATTGTGAAAGAGAAGGTAAATACCGACGTGAAGGATTTACATGTTAATAAGAGTGAAACTAGAAAATGTGATTGTCCTTTCAGATTACAAGGATATATATATATATATATATATATAATTAATATGTTTTAAATTATATTTGGTAGAGATAGTTGATATAGTTGTGTGAAAGGTGGTCTTGTAATAATTTAACCATGTTTGAGTATTGTTGAATTGAATCATGAAACAATTATAAAAATAAGATATTCATAATTGCTTTGTTTGGATGAGAGTGTGAGTGAAAAGGGAAGGAAAGAATGGAAAAAAAAGTGTGGAAATTAGGTTGTTTGGATATAGGAAAAGTAAGTTAAAAGTGAGTAGATTTGAGTGAAAAGTTTGTAGATTATATGATTGATGTGAGTAAAATGTATTTTTTTTATAATTTATAAATTTACCAAAATATTCATGTCTTGAAATTGTGAAGGATTTGAATTAAAATAAATTTATATATTTGTGTTTGAAATCTGTAATCAAATAAAAAAAAATCATAAACGATACTTTAACTACTATTTCATAATATACCTATCAAATATTGTAACACTTTTCTTTTTAACTTTTGAATTTATTAAAAAATTAAAACAAATATATGTACCAAATGGAAATATATGAATTAAATATAACATTCACAACACTAATTCCAACCCATTTCAAATTATTAACATTCACAACACTAATGCCATGTTGCCTTTGTTAATGTTTAAGCTAATATCAAATTAATAACCCAATAATCAATGATTAACATATGTTACATTCTCATGCCAATAAAAAAAATTCACCTTATTTAATAGAAATAAGGGGGCATAATCGATTATGCATGGGAGGATAATGCATGAATTTTCATATTCTAATCAATTAAAAATCTAAAGTTAATTGATTACACATACAATCTTAACTGATTACAAAGAACACCCTAATTGATTACAACATTGGGCATACACGATTATGGACTCATGCCTAATCGATTATAGCTCATTTCACTTATACGTTCACTTTAAGTGCTTCAAATCCATGAATACAACCACATCCCATTCTCATACACATACAAATTGAGGGTCAAATTTGTAATTCGCAATTCAACTCAAACTTTTCATGCTTTTCTTCATAGTTAAGGGAGACATTCTTCTTTTCCCCTCTCATTTCTTCCTTTTAAAATCACTGTTAAATCACCACAACCAAGCATGAACAATAGTTACACTTTCTTATCCTTCAAATTCATTTGAACAATAAATAAGCCCAACCAGAGTGTAAGTTATGTATATTAAGGTATTAGGTGATGAGATGTTGATAGAAGTTTATACACAATACTTTTTTTTTTTATATTAAATGTGCACAATGAGCTACTCTAACAACATATAAGTTATCGTAGATGTCTTAGTAAGTTTTGGATATGATTTAAGTGTTAATTATGAATGAACTTATTTAATACTTATCTTTTGAAAGTCATAGTGTATTTTGATTTGGTTGTGGTTTCTTGATAATAATTATTTATGTGAGAGTTTATCTCATTCTTTAATAACCCTTGTTGAGGCAAATAATAAGTTATTTATTTTAATAGTTATTATAACACATATATCATATATATATTATTTTTATATTTTCATTATGTTAGCTTATTTTTCGAGTGTTATTCTATATGTTATGATTGTGGTTACTATATTTTTATATATAAAAACATATCATATTACAAGTTTTAAAAAGTAGTCTAGAATCAATATAGGAGTTTATTTAATATGTTATTGCATGCGCACACATATATAAAGTTTGATTTATATGTTTTTACTTTTCTTGTAATATAAGTATTTGCTTTCTAAAACTATTGGTAATGTTGATAAGTATGCTTTGTAATAGTATATATGTTGGGTTCATATTAATAAGAAGCAAGAAAGCACAAGAAAAAAATTAAAAGAAAATACTTTTATTAACACTAAAAGGTTTTATGCATATAATTTAACACAAGATACATAATATCGTCTATACACATAACACTCTCTCTATATAAAACTTAAATTAAGGTAATAAGAAAATTGTTAAGGCAACTAAGTCTAATAAATGTCTACACTAAAAGGTTTGTCACACCACTACTTGACGATTTTATGTTTCTTTCCGTTATGCAATCTAGTTATTGAATTAAGTCTTCCAAGCGACCATCGTGATTTATATTCAATCATCATAACTCTCTATTTTGACTCTAAATCATACAAGATCTCTCAACATTTTTTTTGTCCTCAAATGAAAAATTATATTTCAAAAGTGATATAAGCTATTTTTTAATTTTTTCAAAATATATACACAATAAAATTAGCGCTTTGGTTCAGTTATTAATTTTTGAAACTGAAAACTGAATTAATTGGTTTAAAAAATTAGATCAAAAGGAAAAAAAGAAGTAAGTTTTGATTATTTTTTTAATTTTTCTTGTAAAGTTACAAGGGTAAAATGTCTTGTGTGCCTTTATAAAATTTGAAAATATTAAATTCATCATTAATTTTTTTTCATATTAATTTCGTTCTCTAAAAGTAAAACATAACTTTATATTCTTGTTAATGATAAAAAAAGACTGATGCAGATAACACTTGAATAGGTTATTTTTATTATTTAAAATTAGCGGAAATACATGTCCCATTTTAGTAGGTGAGTTTTATCATTTAAAACTAGCAAATCCATATTTTTAAAAATTATTATTCATTTATATTATAATATTCTAAGTCATTATAAAATTATGTGAATGTGACTTTTTAAATATATTATTATTATCATTATGTAAAATTATTTAAAAAATGCCTATATATTGTTATATTAATGAGGTATATTAATAAAAATAAAAGTAGAAAAATTACATAAAAAAACATTTATGAAACAGTTTGAGAGAGAGGAATCTATTTATATATTGTTATAGATAATTTAGTTTAATGTATAATTAATATTATGTTAAAACTGTCATGGTTTACCTAAATGGCTCTAAACACAACTTTTTTTGTTTTTAATTCTAGGGAATCACAAGTTCAATATAAAAAATAAAAATAGTATTTATTAACATAATTTTCCAATTAAAATAAAAAACATAGTAGTTTGAAGCAGAGTTTTTATTTATTAAATCGTTGTTCGTTTTTTTTAAGTTACTGTAATTTTGAAGTGAAATTGGAACAAAATGCCTGAAAGGTTTTATATATAAAAAAAAAAGTGAATTTGGGACAAAATTGTTCTTTACCCCTATTGCCTATTGCTAACAACCTACATAGCGTAGAACATGGACATTTATACGACACAGATACGGATATGAAGATATGTAAAATCTCTAAAATGTAGGATACGGAGACACATAATTATGAATTATATAAATTGACAATAAAGATTTATGTGTACAAGTATGTTCCAAATTATTTTTTAGAGCGGAAAGATGTTTTTCATGACTGGTTTACAATGATTTGTTTCTTATTTTTATAATCATAATAACAATTTATACAATAAAGTTTGAATTTTGAGAAAATTAATGTATTTTTCCTTTTAAAAATTGTGTTAGAACCGTACTAGAATTGTCCGAAATCTAACAAATACTTTTTGAATTTGACATTTCACGGATACGTGTCCTACAAGTGTCATACGAATGTTGGTATCCAACACGAGTATCGAACATTGACACGTTATTTAAGAGGAGTGTATGACCTTCATAGTTAACTAGTAAACTTACCATATTTGATTACAGATAGTAAAAATATTATCTAGAAAAATTAGAAAGAAAAGAGTAATCAAATTTTAATTAAAAATTAATAAGAAAAGTCCAAAAAGTTGAGAAAAAAAAAGTAAACTTAAAAAGAAAAAAACAAGTGACATTAATTTGATGTTTTATAGAAAGGCAATGTCCATCCAAATCAAAGAAAAGGAAACAGAAACATTCTCTGATTCCCGAAGTGGTTCTTCTTTTGTTTCTGTTACCGAATTTCCATGTTGGCTCACACCCTCTGCACGTGCCACATGGTGTTCTCCGTCGACCGGATTACTCCCACCATGGTGTCTGTGTTCTCTGGCATTGATAATGCCAGAGTGTTGGCTTTCCGCTTCCAATTTCGAAGGAACACACACCTCCTCACTGCTCAACTTTCCAATTCTTTCTCCAATTTCGGATTTGATTCTCTCTCTCAGGTTTCTTTCACTCTTTCGCTAACTCCTCCTTTCATCTTTCCACTCATTCACAAATTTTAAGTGTTAAATTAAACCCCCATGTTCACAAAACATAAATATTTGACCACCCAATTGTGTTCTGTGAATAAATCATCATTTTCAAATCAAGGTATACGCATTCATGAATTCACCATTGCAAAGCTTTGTTGTCATGTAGTGGTATTTCTTTGTTTCAAAATTTTAAATGTTTTTGTCTGCATTTTGCAGGTTTTGAATTCCGATCAATCGCATGTTCCATCACGGTTGCCTTGGATGGGTCCATTTCCGGGTGACATTGCTGAAGTGGAGGCATATTGTAGGATCTTTAGGAATTCTGAAAGGCTTCATTCTGCTTTAAGGGATGCCTTGTGGAACCCGATCACTGGCGAATTTAGTGTTTCGTATGAGGTTCCGTCTGACGAGAAACAGTTTCTGGAGGATAAAATAGTATCTGTCATTGGATGCATTGTGGCCCTTGTGGATAGTGGGAGGCAGGATCTTCTTTCTGGAAGATCTTCGATTGTGACTCCCTTTCGTGCCACAGAGGTTGCTGTGATGGAGGATACACTTCCCCCACTTGCCCTTTTCAGGAGCGAGATGAAGAGGTGTTGTGAGAACTTGCACGTTGCTCTTGAGAACTATATAATTCCTGGCGATGATCGGAACTTGGATGTATGGAGGAAACTTCAGAGACTGAAGAATGTGTGCTATGATTCTGGCTTTCCTCGTGGGGAGGATGATCCATGTTCTTTACTGTTTGCAAATTGGAGTCCTGTGTATTTATACTCTTCCATAGAGGATATGGAATCCAAAGAATCTGAACCAGCTTTTTGGACAGGTGGGCAGGTAACGGAAGAAGGCATAAATTGGTTACTTGATAAAGGATATAAGACCATCATAGATCTCAGAGAAGAAGATGTAAAAGATAGCTTCTATCAAGCAACTGTGTATGATGCTATTTCATCTGGAAGAATTGAGTTGGTCAGGATCCCTGTTAAAGATAGGGCTGCACCTACAAGGGAACAGGTTGTGAGGTTTGCATCTTATGTTTCAGATTGCAGTAAAAGACCAATTTATCTTCATAGCAAGGAAGGAATTTGGAGAGCATCTGCCATGGTCTCTAGATGGAGGCAGTACGTGACTCGCTCTACATCACAGTTTGTTTCTAATCAAGCAGTTATTTCCAATACCATGTTATTGGATTATACAAATGGATCTGGAAAAATGCAGGACTCAATGATTGCCGAGTTGTCATTCCAGGAAAAGGATACCAATTTGCCGCAAGAGGGTGGAACGCATGGTTCTACTGGCTCATTTGACTTATGTAACTCTTTAAAGAAGAATAATGGGAAAACACAAAGCAATGGGGGCATAAGTCAACTTACTCCTGATAGTAGGGCCTCATCACAAGCCACTGGTGCTACTGGAGAAGGATCTTTTCCAAGTTTCTCCA
This sequence comes from Phaseolus vulgaris, assembly GCF_051622355.1. Lineage (NCBI taxonomy): Eukaryota > Viridiplantae > Streptophyta > Magnoliopsida > Fabales > Fabaceae > Phaseolus > Phaseolus vulgaris. The sequence continues at coordinate 21,651,313 of NC_143506.1, read as the reverse complement.
GCAAAACCAGCCCTTTAGAAGCTCAAGTTCCTCCTTTTGATATATTTTCTAAAAAAGAGATGTCCAAATTTTTTGGAAGTAGGAAGATCTCAAAACCATCTTATTTCAGTTATCAGGTTAAAAGATTGGAATGCCTGCCAGATGCGAGGAGCTCTGAACCTAAAATTGTGGGTCCAGCAAAAAGTTCCAATGGGTCAGCTCGGTCACATAACATAGTTGGTAGCAATTGGAAGTTAGTGAATGTGAATAATTCCAGTTCTGTTTGGACAACAGTTAATGGGTATAGTGAAGGGGAAATGAATTACAGGGCTGATGCAAATATCTCTTCCACTGTGAACAATGATATTGATAATGTCAATACTAACTCCCAAAGGACTGGAGATGATAAAGATAAGGCTAGGTTAGCCTTACGAGATGAAGACTTGGGGCTTATTGAAGGAGACATGTGTGCATCATCAACTGGGGTGGTAAGGGTGCAGTCAAGGAAGAAAGCAGAGATGTTCTTAGTACGAACAGATGGATTTTCTTGTGCAAGAGAGAGGGTGAGTGAATCCTCTTTGGCCTTTACTCATCCCAGCACCCAGCAACAGATGCTATTGTGGAAATCTACGCCAAAGACTGTTTTACTGTTGAAAAAGCCAGGAGAGCATCTCATGGAAGAAGCTACAGAGGTAGTATTTTCTTTTTCTGTTTAGCTCTAAGAATCATCCAAGCCATCAAATATAGTTTTATTTTGTTTCCAATAGCCTAGATACCAAAGTTTCTAACAATGAAGTTTAGGGTCAAATTTGTGTTTGATATACATAGGGACAAGTCCTTTTGTGGGGAGGGGAGAGGCATTTAGAGGTGGGCTCAACGTAGGTGCTATGACTCTATGAAGGAAGGAGCTTAATGACAACAATTTATCTGAAAATGATTTAGCATCATACTTATCAAGCATTGATGTTCCTCTCATATCTACTCTTTAATTATATCTTTGCTCAAACTTGTATGTTCATTTATCCATTAGTGTGAAGAATCATAAGTATGTGGTAGAGCTTTATTTAGCCCAAACTCATTTGTATAGGCTTAATCAAGGTTATCCGACTCTAGAGTCTACGTATGTTTGTGGGAGCTATGTAGACTTGACTCGTAGACTCTTAAGAGTGCACATCATATGAAAATAAATAGCATACTAATTCAATTGTTCAACACCATAATTAATCAAAACAATAAACAATAATTTTGTAATTCTAAAATAACTAAGTTTAGCACGCATGACTACTATATAGGTTCAAACTAAACTACACCAAATAGATAAGTTCATATAATTACAAAACATACATCCTTGATGTCATAACAATTAAATAACTGAAAGTGGAAAAATATCTTCAACTTTTTCTCTTCAGTCCTCTACTAACATCATCTACAAGGTCATCGTCATCTTCTCCATCTTCATCACCATCAAGCTCTTCCTCATATGATAAAAGTGTGCACCATCAATATTGACATAAAAAACTATATTATCAAGATCAAGTGCATTAAGAGTTGGATCAGTTGAATTTGGTCCAGCTAAGTCAACATTTCCACTATCACCTTCATCTTGAACTTGCAGCCTTAACATTGTCTCCCTCTTTCGTTATCCATTCATCATCAGACTCAATATCATCAAATGAGAGAACAACAGTTTTTCTAATTTGTTTATTTTTCAGGTTTAGGATATGACAAAAACCAAGTTATTTATCTTTTTTTTTATGCAAATAGTTTCTTTTTGTATGAACCTATAAATAAATACGAATATTTAAAAACTATATAAACCAAATAAATAAAATTAAAAACCAAAAATAACTTGATAAACTTGAATTATCATTTCAAATGAGCTCCAATTACGCTCACACCTAGAAGAAGTGCAAGTCAAGCTCAAAACTCAAAAATAACAAACCTCTTAAACTCTGGAGTTCCATCCTCAATCATCTCCCACCATTCACTAGGACGCTTAACTTTCCTATGATCCCTTGCATTTTCTACAGAATGAAGTTGTTGCATATTATTTTTTTTCCCTTTCTTCAACATCCTTGACCAATCTTCACATGCGTATATACAACCCCACTTTCACCTCATGATCATCATTTTTGAAATTAGGTTCATAGTGCGAGTAGGGACTAAGGTAATATGTAGCTGCATGCAAAGGCATATGAAGTTGATTATCCCACCTCTCATTAATGATTTTCCAAACAAGTTCATAACTATGAAAATACCAATGATGTTATATTAGAAACAATTACAGAAATAAATAGTTAAATTTTCAATAAGAAAAGGTTATAAATTTTACCTTTTCTTTATATTATGAAAGCTAAATTTAATCTTCTTTTTTGCACAATCCATCTCCTCATATATAAAACCCATTGCAGACTTTATATCTCAATCCACTAATCAAAAGACCATCATAAGAGGGGCAACAACTTTGAGGAAAATGCTTACATTATTCCAAATCGACTATATAATAACATATTCATAACTTTTCTCCCCTCAATTTTTGAAGTTCTAAACTTGCTTGTAATCAGGGAGGTTGTTGCATGGCTTGTTTGTATGTAGTTGGTTCTAAATCATGTTGAGTAGTGGAGGTGTAAAGAACTTTGGGTTTGTAGATGCCAGCCTTAGCACGAGTTGTCATTGGATGAATATTAGTACTAACTATTAGGATGTGGTTCAGAAAAAGAAGGCATGGTGCCTGCAGAAAAAGGTGAGGTACTAGCAGAAACAGGTGAATTACTAGTAGAAGAATTGTCAAAAGTATTACTAGTAACATTATCATGAGCAACAAATGGAATGTTAGGTATAAAAGTAGAAAGAGAAACAACAGTTAAAGGATTAGTGAAAGTAACAGGAGGAGAAGATTCTGAAGAAATAGTAGGAAGAAAAGGATTATCAGATAAAGAATAAGGAAACAAGTACTCATTAAAAAGGACATGATGAGATAAAATAATTTTTCCAAAAGGTTGTAGACAATATAGCCTTTGTTACGAGTACTATTACCTAAGAACAAACATAGAGAGGAGCAAAAATCAAACTTATGCTGATTATATGGTCTTAAAAGCGGGTAGCAAACCCAACCGAAAACCTTTAAAAAATTATAATCTGGTTTATGTAAAAACAGCGTTTCATAAGGGCTTTTATTAAGTACAACAGATGTAGGCAGATTGTTAATAATATGAACAACAGAAGAGAAAGATTCACCCCAAAATTTGTGAGGAAAAGATGCACCAGCAAGTAAAGAAAGACCCATGTTAGCAATATGCCTATGTTTGCGCTCGATTGAGCCATTCTGGTCATGTGTGTGTGGACAAATGAGACAGTGATGAATACCATGAGAAGCAAAATAAGTTTTAAGAGATAAGAATTCTTTTGCATTATCAGTTTGAATTGATTTTAAAATGTGACTAGTTTGAGTTTCAACATACAACTTAAATTGAATAAAGACACTCATAACTTGGGATTTTGAGTGCAAATGATAAAGCCATGTATAACGTGAAAAAGCATTAAGAAAGGCAATATAATATTTGAATCCATTAGAAGAGGATACAGGAGAAGGTCCCCAAATGCCAATAAAAACCAATTGAAGCGGTTTAGTGTAAACAGTAAGAGAATCATTAAAAGGAAGCTGATGAGATTTAGCTATAGCACATGTTTGACAAAAGAAATCATGTTTGTGACATGTAACATTACAGAGTTTCATCACATTATGAACAATTCTAGAGGAAGCATGACCTAGCCTAGAGTGCCACAACTGAAAAGTAGAAGATGCAGGATTGAAAGTAGTATTGGAAACAGAAAGTTTGAGGGAACATTGTATTGTGGGAAACACATATAAACCATCTTTAACTCTTCCTTGGAGGTTATCTCCTTGGTGTCCTGGTTTTTAACAAAACAGTGGTTAGGAAAAAACTCAAAATAGACACTATTATCTTTTGCAAATTGAGAGACACTCATGAGATTCTTATTTATAGATGGCACATGCAACAAATTATGTAAGCGTAATGTGGTCATAGTAGTAGGATAACTTAGCTGAGACAATGTGGCGTATATTCATACCTTTTCCATTACCCAGTTGAACCACTTCAGAGCCAGTGTAGGGAGTTTTAGAAGAAAAGATATTACTGTCATGGGTTATATGATGAGTAGCACCACTATCAGGGTACCAAAGAGGGTCACTAAGAGTAGATGGAGTGCCCAACAAAGATGGCTCTCCAGAGTCATTATCTAAAGAATAAAATTGAGAAGAATTAGCATTAATATGAGAAGAAAGATCAGTGTCAAACCGATGCCAACACTCCAGAGCCGTATGACCAAACTTCTGACATAGTTGGCACTGAACGCGAGCGGAGAAAGACGAATTGGGCATGGAAGATGCAGTCCAAGAATTCTTGGGAGGAGGATGATGGCCATTAAAGTTGTTGTGTCTGATAGGGGGGTGTGAACCACGATTATGAGAATTATGGACCCATACATGAGTCTAGACATAGGGTTGGATGAAGACCGAGTAGACGCAAGATTAGCTTGAGGCAAAAGTTGATCTTGAGGTTTATACCATTCAATCCGTTCTTCATGAGCCATCCACAAAGCTTCAATATCTTCCGCCATGTAAGGATCAAGACAGGAGGTGACAATGATAATGAAAGATTCATACTCCTCCAATAAACCGTAAAAAATAGCTTCAAGATGTTCTTTATTAGTGGGAGACGAGCCAGTAGCAGCAAGCGTATCTACAGTCTTCTTAATATCCAAAAGATATGTAAATATGGATCGGTCACGCTTAGGAGCCTTCAATTGTGTCTTTAATTTGATGATTTTGGCACGGGTTTGAGAAGCATAATAAACATGTAATTTCCCCCAAATTTGTGATGCAGAGCGTAACCCTACCATCTTTGTCAAGATCGGTGTGGTCATGGAGCCAAGAAGCCACGCAACTAGAAGATGGTCTTGTTGTTGATGAACCAAAAACGCAGGATTAACCTTGTTGGCAGCAACATCGTCGGTGGTGAGAAAACGTAGAGGAGGAGCACAGCCGTCAAGAAAATGAAAAAGTTGAAGCCCATTGACATGAGCAAGGATTTGTTGTTGCCAGATTAGGTAGTTATCGTCGTCGAGTTTTAAAAAGAGAGGAACGAGAAAAGTATGTAGTTGTGTGGAGGAAGAAGGCATGGAGGTTTGAGAAGAGGCAGCAGATGAAGATGTAACAAACATGGTGATGAGGATGAGAACCGAGAAAAAAGGTGTAGAGAGAAAAAAAGATCAATGGTCTTGATACCATGTAAGGATGTGAGATTGAGTGCACATTCAAAGAAGAAAAAGGAAAATATTATTATTGAAAAAAGGTGTTTTCACCGAGAGGAGATAAAACAATATAATAACAAACCCACTAAAACAGACTAAAAGCTCTTCAATGATGCTTTTAATTCATGAAGACATGTTAGAGTCAAATAAGTCGTGACAAATCATGTCATATCAAGCTGTATCAAGTATCTTTATTTTTTGATCTTCTTCAACATGCTAATTAGCATTGCTCTATCATAAATGTTGATCATTCTTCCCATCTTGATAGTAAGTTGATGGACCTTCAGATGCTTCTCTAAATCTTCAAAGATCAAATCAATGCAATGGGCAGCTCATGGAGTCCAATACAAATGCTCTTGCTTTGAATCAACGATTCTTCAACTATCTTGAAATTTACAGCATTATCAGTAACCACTCGTACTATATTCTCCTCTCCAACATATTCCACAACATCTTCCAATATTTTAGAACTTTATTTGTGGTTTTTACGATGTCTAAGGTATCCAATGAATAAAGAAACACGGTCTATTTAAGGTTGTTTATTAAAAGGTTACAAATTGAATGTCCTTTTTCTATTTGTCTACCCATTAGACATTATTATGAAACATGTTCTGATTCCTACCTATACTCTTCAAGGATTAAATAAGTTTTCTGGACTGATTGTTTCAAAAGATTTTCTCTAACATCATGATAAGATGGAGGTTTATACCCAACATCATATCTCCTTATCGTGTCATGCACTTTTGCTAAAGCTAGATTTCTAATAACATTGAATAGAATGATAGTTACAGAAAAATTTAGCAACTTTAGCATCAACTTTTTCTTTATCCTATATTTTGTACAATTGATTTAAAGTAGTTTGAACATTATGACTATATTTTTCCTTTCTTTTATTTTCAGCATCCTATTACTACTTTGAGTGGTATTCACCCTACTAAGAATAAAGAAAATAAATATAGCATTGATATCCCTTGTGTAAAATACACACATAGGGTTGTTTATTTATAGATGAAAATAATAACAGAATAATAGAAACTATGGGCTAAACCCGTTACATTCAACACTCCCCCCATTCAGAATAAATTGGATGTACCAAGTTTGTTACAAATACAATCAATTCTAGGTCCCTATAAAAATTTAGTGAAAATATTTGCTAACTGATCATTCGAATTAACAAACTTAGTCTTCTCCAGATACAATATTTTCTCGAATGAAATGACAATCAATCTCAATATGTTTGATTCTTTCATGAAAGACGGGATTTGAGCTAATTTGAAAAACAGCCTGATTATCACATATGAGTGTCATTTGAGTGACCTCTCCGAATTGCATTTCTTTAAGTATTTGTTTAAGCCAAATAAGTTCACAAGTAGCCAGGAGCATAGTTATATATTTTGCTTCAACACTAGATCTTGCCACAACATTTTGTTTCTCGCTCTTCTAAGAAATCAAATTACCAACAATAGAACCACAATATCCGGAAGTGAATCTTCTATAAAACGGAAATCTTGCCCAATTAGCATCTGACTAACATACAGCTCTATGAAGATTACTGTGATCATATAGCAAGCCTTTTCCAGGAGAATCTTTAATGTACTTCAATATATGAATGACTGCATTCCAATGATCAACACATGGGGAATTAAAGAATTGACTCACCACACTAAACAAATCTTTAAGTATTTGTTTAAGCCAAATAAGTTCACAAGTAGCCAGGAGCATAGTTATATATTTTGCTTCAACACTAGATCTTGCCACAACATTTTGTTTCTCGCTCTTCTAAGAAATCAAATTACCAACAATAGAACCACAATATCCAGAAGTGAATCTTCTATAAAACGGAAATCTTGCCCAATTAGCATCTGACTAACATACAACTCTATGAAGATTATTGTGATCATATAGCAAGCCTTTTCTAGGAGAATCTTTAATGTACTTCAATATATGAATGACTGCATTCCAATGATCAACACATGGGGAATTAAAAAATTGACTCACCACACTAACTGCAAATGAAATATCAAGATGAGTAATAGACAGTTCATTTTTCCAATTAATCTTATGTACTTCTCAAGATCTAAAAGATGTGTTTGACATGAGGATCCATAGGTGTGTCAACAAATTTTGAATTCATTAATCCAGTTTCCTCCAAAGTATCTGATAAATTTTCTTTTGGGAGATAACAATACCATTGTTGGATTGTGCTACCTCAATCCCCAAGAAATATCTGGGTTTGCCAAGATCTTTGGTCTGAAAGTGGTGACAATTATGTTGTTTTATTTGAGAGATGCCATGGTGATCACTACTTGTAAGAACAATGTCATCAACATATACTATTAGATAAATACACCTAACACTTGACTGACGGTAAAAAAACTAAATGATCTACCTTACTGCGAGTCATACCAAATTGTTTAACAACACTACTAAACTTTCCAAACCAAATTCTAGGAGACTGCTTGAGGTCATATAAAGATTTTCGAAGATGACATACCAATCTAGAAGACTCCCCTGAGCAACAAAACCTAAAGGTTGCTCCATAAAAATTTCTTCCTACAAATCCCCATTAAGAAAAACATTTTTGACATTTAGTTGATATAGATACCATCTTTGAAGAGCTGCCATGGCTACGAATAAGCAAACAAAAGCCACGGGAGAAAATGTATAATTATAGTTCAAACCAAAAATTTGTGTATAACCTTTAGCCATGGTAGTAAGTATCGTGTAAATAATCGTTTTTGCTCCTGTATTGCACAATACAAGTGTGAATCGTTCAAAAAATTGCAGAATTGCGAATTGCTTCTATATCGTGCCTTAAATCGTGCTGTGCATTTGGGTTTGGTAAAAGCCCTAACTTTTTTTTACCATGAACTTGCTTCTTCTTCAATTATGATTTCCCTCTTCTCCTCCAATGGCCCAAACGTAGTGACGCATGGAGAATGACAACAAGAGCGAATGACGAAGAAGTGAATTGCGGAGGAGCGAGAGGTGCGGGCGGTGTCGGAGGCGTTGGAGATGCATACCAACTTGTGCTCTTTCTTATTCCAATTGTGAAGCGGCGTCCATGCGAAAACGAAGAGACAACTGCAGTAGCAGTAACAGTAACATGCCCATGGGAAATGAAGAGGCACATGTGTAGAAGACAACCCTAATGTTGTCACTTTCTTTCTTATTCTCTTTGGGCCACCAACCCAATTTTTTTTTTTTTTTCATTTAATAAAGGAGTTGGGCCATATAATCTAGCTCAATCCAACCATTATAATATTAACCTAAGCTGATTAGTGATACAACCACTCTTTTTGAATGTGGTTGTGATTATTAATTATATTTTTTACATGTTTATATGACTTATGTTATATTTTTTAAATGTTTATGAATCTTATGATTTGTGATACGAAACCATTTGCGATTTGAAATATAAGCTTTTTGATTCACGATACAACTACCATGCCTTTAGCCACAAGATGAGCTTTGAGACAATCAATAGTACCTTCATGACCAACTTTGATAGCAAAAATCCACCTACAACCAACAAAAAATTTCCTAAAAGGTAAAGGAATAAGTTCCCAAGTTCCACTGGTATGAAAAACACTTATTTCATCAAGCATTACCTAACGCCGAACAGGATGAGCTAAGACATCACTAATAGACTTTTGAATGCATATAGAAGAAATAGACGAAAGAAGGTTGAGATAGTTGATGGTAGCTTAAAGCAGTATAATGTGGAGAAGAATTACAGGTAGAACGTATACCTTTACAGAGGGCAATGGAAAGATCAGGTTCAACCATCAAATCCGGAAGGGGCAGAGAATCTAGCACTAGAACATAGTCATTTAGTGGACGATGGAAAGTATGATGACGATGGTAAACTTGAAGAGGTGGGGGAGGAGGGAAATCTTTAGGTACACTAGAAATAACAAGAGGATTAAAGACAACCAAAATATGTATTTGATCATATGGAGACAGGTTGAGAAAAAAAAGACTTAAAATAAAAAGAAGACCCAGTGAAGATAACATTTGCAGAACAGAAGTAGCGGTTAGGAGAGGGTGACAAACATTTATATTCTTTTTAAGTATGAACGAGAGATGGAGAATCCATTGTCATGCCAACATGTACAAATGTTCGTAGGTGATAAAGACCTTGAGACTCACATTCAGTGGCAATCATTCATCCCGAACTTCGGTCCTATAAACAAATAGAATCTTTGGTAAAAGAAATAACACACTCAAGGGAACGATTTAGACGACTAATGGATAATAAGTTGAAGAGAGACCCAGGAACGTAAATAACATTATCAGTAGATAAAAAAGGAAGGAGATGAATAATACCAACACAATGGGATGAGACCCTAGAGCCATTAGTCATGGTAAGAGATGGTAAATAACTAGAGGTAGACGTAGAAGAGAAAACAAAGATTTATTACCATGTGACACACGAGTCTATAACCCAAAGATCAAAATAATTGGAGTGAGTGATGCCGACAAAAGATGTACATGAATGTGCAATAAAAGCAATTGAACCAAGGTTCTGACGATCCTCATACCATTTATGAAATTCATTGAAAATAGCAGGCTAGCATGGGGTATCAGATGAAGTAGTGTCTACAATAGAATGTTGCACAGGAGCAGTTTGGGCAATCGCAACAGATTTAGGAGGATGACCATGTAAGACATAACACTTGTCAAATTTGTGGCCAACTTGCCACAATGGTCACACTTGTGATGCCCTTTGCCCTACTTGTGGAGGCAAGTGCGATCATTACGCCAAAAGACTAAAGCAAAAAAGTCATCAACATGAGGAGGTGTATTAGCGGTGTGTAAACTGGCATACGCTGAAGGGTAGAACAAGTGGAAGTAAAATTGGGCACAACAGGAGATCCCAAAATTTGATCATGGACATGAGAATAATCATCAGAAAGGTCATTTAAGCCCAATAACATGAAGAACTTGGACTTTTGGGAGCAACAACAGTGAGGAGAGCATGAAGTTTACCTAGATATTCAGCCACTGTACCATCAAGATGTTTGGGAGCAACAATGGTGAGGAGATTTTGACACGCACCATAAAGACGTTGAGTATCATTATTGTATAATAATTTTGCCTATTCCCAAATTTCTGAACATGTTTCATAAGCACGAAAAATTTGTTTTAAAGATGAGAAATGGTAGATTTGATAACAATGCATAATTGAGCATCAATTTTCAACCACCGAAAAACCTATTTTTCAGTAATATTGGGAACACATTGGGTAAGATGATCAACATACCCTTGACACTTAAGCCATAATTTAATATTTGAGATCCAAGTGTCAATTAATTTCATCCAATTTGTCAATGGAGAGATGAACATTGACATAATTAGTATACATAGACAGATCAAGTATAGTGGGAGAAGCCATAGATGGTGTTAGTGGCGGCGGAGTAGCGATGGTGGTTGGAAAACACAGTTGAATAGTGGGTTCACTAGAAAAAAATTAACTCCTAACCCTATGTTCTAGATACCATATTAAGAATAAAGAAAATAAATATAAGATTAATATCCCATGTGTAAAATACACATATAGGATTGTTTATTTATAGATGGAAATAATAACATAATAACATAATAGAAACTATGGACTAAGCCTGTTACATTCGACACACCCCTTCACTTTGCTCATCATCAAACTCTTCAATGCTATTTAACCTTCTTTTCTTCACTGATGCTTCCTTAGCCTTTGCCACAACTTTCATCATTACAATTTTAACTTCTTTTGTCAGTGAGGCATATGGTTCAAAATCATATCTAGTATCGGCAAGATGATGCTTGAGTATGAAAATTCCTCCATTTTATGTTTTCGCACAATAATTACTTTAAACTTTTTTTTCCATTTCCCACAACATCTACACTATGTTTCCATTCAACATGTGTCCTATTTCCTACAACATTTTTACTTCTAAGTCTGGGCTGGGAAGATGCATTGATATTAGGATCAGATTAATTTGAACTAGTCCCAGTTTTAGACATTGTAATTTTTTTTTTGCAACTAAACATGAAATAGAAAGAAAAAACTTCAAGAAAGAAAAAATAGATCCAACATAAAGAAAAATAAAATTAAAAACAGAAAAAATATATTAGGAAATAGGTGGTGAGTGGGCAAAAAATGGTCACCTCTCTGGAGAGATGAGATTGGGTAATGTTATTCTGAGCTTTATTTGATATTCTGACCGCATTTTGTTCCGAATTTTTTATAACTAGTTTGGTTAAATTCATTCTCAGTAGAGTTTATGCATCTAATCTGCAGGTTGCTTCTTTTCTGTATTACCAAGAGAAAATGAATGTATTTGTGGAACCAGATGTGCATGATATATTTTCAAGAATTCCTGGGTTTGGATTTGTTCAGACCTTCTATAGTCATGATACACGGTACTGAAGTTTGTGAATTTATGTGTAACAACTTTACTTTTTACCCTTATGTAAAATTTGTGTTTCATTAAATTGTTGATTAACATATCTAATACCTCTGGTTCAGTGATCTACACGAGAAAGTGGATTTCGTAGCTTGTTTGGGGGGAGATGGTGTTATACTGCATGCTTCAAATCTGTTCAGTGGTGCTGTTCCCCCTGTTGTGTCATTTAACCTTGGTTCTCTTGGTTTTCTGACTTCTCATAGTGTATGCTTTTCAAATCCATCATTTATTTCAACATAAAGAAATGTTGGTATCTTTTTGGCCATATGTTTGATGCAATTCTGTTTTCTGTTTCTAGTTTGAAGACTACAAACAGGAGTTACAACAAGTTATCCATGGTAATAGTGCACGAGATGGAGTGTACATCACTCTCAGAATGCGTCTCCGATGTGAAATTTTTCGTAAGGGTAAAGCTGTACCAGGGAAAGTATTTGATATTCTCAATGAGGTTGTTGTTGATCGGGGTTCTAATCCATACCTGTCAAAGATCGAATGTTATGAACATGGTAGACTTATAACCAAGGCATGTTTGATTATGTAATTGTTATTTGTGCACCAAATTTTCTGTTTTTTTTATATTTGGTGATTAGAGCTTTCACCATCTCTAAACACCTTTCGGAAGCAGTGTCATTCCTTCTATATGATGATTGGCATGTCTTTCAGGTACAAGGTGATGGAGTCATTGTGGCCACCCCTACTGGAAGTACTGCCTATTCTACAGCTGCTGGAGGTTCCATGGTAAGCTTGAGCTAGAGTTCTATTTGTTAGGGCATGGTTTGAGCTGTATTTTTACTAAATTAAATAGAATTGGTCCCTTGTATGTCTTTCCCTTGGAATGGTTTGATAAAATGTTCCATGTTGGCTAGTAATATGACCAATGTACTCCTTTTAGACTTGGACAATCCTTCCCTCACGAGCTAAGTTTTGAGATTGAAGAAGTTTAATCTTTCTAATATTGATAAACAGTGCTTACAAACACTAGCTATTATTGGTTCAAGCAATATTTCCTACTCTTTTCACACTCAGTAGATGAACATTGTACTGACACGTCATCTTCCTACTTTTACTGCATTGCCCTATAAGTGGCAGACTTGAAAAGAGAATATTATGAATGATTTTTTAGTCCAAGTTCTAATCCCTATTTACTGACTAAACTTATTAAAGGAAATATGAAAACTAATCCCTATTTATCGGCCAAGCTTGTAAAAGGAAATATGGAAACTAAACGTATTAAGGGAAATATGGAAAAAATAGGAAAGATAAAAATTTATCCTAATAATTACAACTATATTCTGAATAATATACAGGGAGATTATATCCTTAATTAGCACCTGTTTACAATAGGCAGCTTAAGAAATCCTATGAGAACCATTATTATGTTCTAAGAAGACTGGAACTAGTGATATTAAGTTCTAATAAACAATCTTTTCTTGTATGCTTCCGAATGTTGGTGACTGACATTTGACAAAGCTAAGTGAGTTGCAGATAACTGCTCCAAGATACAGTCCCCTTCTCTCCTTCAAACCCACCTTTTTGGTTTGCCTTCGTTTTGTAAAACAAGGAACCATATTAAACAGAGTCTGCCCTTCTTCCTTCTGGAACCTTTCCCAAAAGAAGTTTCATATAATCTATACTTACATTACACTATCTCATATAGAAAATGCTCTTCTTTTTATGTTTCCTTTTGCATGTGGCTTCTATCATGTGGAAAGTAGAACAGTGAACATCGCTAGAGAAAGGGACTCTGAAGATGTAACTGCAAATTTATTCCATTTGTTGATGACGAGATAAGTTATTATCCAAGGAGTTTGGGTTCCAAGTTTAAATTAGTATAGAAATCTCATAGAAGTAGTCTCGTATAGTTTCCTTTCCGTTAGTATAAATTCTTAAATTCTGTTTGTACACGAATCATCTAGTGGCATGGTATCTCTACTCTGTAACAGTATGAAATCGGCCTGAATTAATTATTTCTTTAATTGATATTCTTTTCTAATGAAAAAAAAAACTGCAGGTCCATCCAAATGTTCCGTGCATGCTGTTTACCCCAATCTGTCCGCATTCGCTCTCATTTAGACCAGTCATACTTCCAGACTCTGCACAACTTGAATTGAAGGTGAAGTTAGTTACAAAGTTGCACGTTTAATTGCTTATGATGTATGCCAAAAAAATGTTTCTCTTCAGATAGGCTAAATTGTGTCAGGCATGTATTGAAAAAGGCTACATGGTTAAGATAACATGGTAATGAGGATCAATGAATTTAGGGACACAATTTATTTTGTATGATTTGGAATTGTGGAGTTAACTAATTTTGGGTTTTGTGATTAGAATGAGTGACACAAGTTTATTGCTAACAGATTCCAGAGGATGCAAGAAGCAATGCCTGGGTTTCATTTGATGGAAAGAGAAGGCAGCAACTTTCAAGAGGAGATTCAGTACGAATATCTATGAGTCAGCATCCACTTCCAACAGTTAACAAGTTTGATCAAACAGGTGATTGGTTTCACAGCTTAATTCGCTGCCTAAATTGGAATGAAAGGCTTGATCAAAAGGCCCTTTAAAGCATATGAAAGTGAAGAGCGAAGATGCTATCTTCTCCTGTACATATTATAAATAAAATTGCACAACTCTGCTACATAGTGCTAGTTACTGCAAAATTTTGACACTGGCTTCTGTTAAGAATTATCCCATAATTAAGTGCAGATTTCATTATCTTTTTATTAGGATAGATTTGATATCTTTTAGTGATTTGATTTGTATAGTTTTAATTACTTATTATTTCTCTTCTTAATTAGGTCGTAAATAGTTCATAAATTCAGCTGTAATCACAATTGTAGACACATCTCAAAAACACAATCCATCTATTTCTTTCAACTGCTTCCCATCAGAAGATCGGGTTTGCTAATATTTTTTAACCATACTATTGTGGCTAGATGATGTTGTATATTGACATTTAAAGCTTGTAAATTGATATCAGAAGCAGCTCAGTGGTGGGTTTCGAAGTTCACCATTGTCTGCTAGTCTCCTTTTTTCCTCATTATTATACTCGATATGTTGATATATATATATATATATATATATATATATATATATATATATATTTGTAGTAGTTGAGATACTATTAATATTTTGCTGCACTTGCTAGACACTTCCCTGATCCCTATTCACGTAATCCTTGGATCTTTTCTCTCTATTTCAACATGCAATTACCGGCAAACATAAATTCTGCCATATTATGTACATGTTCATGTAACAATGGCCTCACTCTTGGGAAGAAGAAAAATCCAGAGTTATAGTTTCTGTCAACTAACTGGATTTACACTAACTTTGTCAAAGTATTTACAATTTCCTTTTAAGGGTTTTAAGATTTACAAGTTTTTAGTCATTTGATGACCTATAAAATCTGTATTTGTCTACTTCACAAGCAAAAGGTTGTAACTTGAATCAATTATAAAATTTATTATGTTATGATGCTTTGTTAAAGAAAAGGAAAATGTATACTTCGATATTTCCATAACATGCCAGTGCGTAAGTGGCAGCTACTTGTTCTAAAACTTAGTAGTTGATTGCGTTGAGAAAAAGAGTGAAAGATATATGCTCCGTGGTTGTCCGTTTTAGAGTTTATTTTTTAGGAAATATTACAGGACATGGAGATGGTCGCGTTTATTCTACTTCGTGTTAGTGATAATAACCGAAACCAGACCAAGACAACAGCATATTCAAAAGGGTAGAATAAAGAGAAGTTTATGGTGGACAACTTTATAGTAGAATTTATGTAATAGAACTATTGTACAATGCAAGCACAGATGGATGCACACTAGTTCCCCCCATGACATCAGGATAAGGCAAAATTCTAAAAAAGGGAATACTAAATACCCATGGTGGTTTTTGATTGTAGATAAATTTATGTAGAGAATGACAACCAAATGATATTCTTGCTACTATCAAGCATGTCTTATAGTATCAAGACCCGAAAACAAAGAAAATATGAAGTTTATAGAAAAGAAAAGAAAAAGTGGGGGGAGGAGCAAAAGTATTTTTTTATGCAGAAAGCAATTGGTTTTCTCACATGGCCCTAACAGCTTGGAACCTTGGTTCCTTCGGAAGGAACTTCTGCTCAGCATAGACAGACATGTAGTCACCAAAAACAAACTTAGGATAAGTGTAATCCACTTGTTGGTCTTCTTTTTCCACGAGTTGGGGTGCAGGACATATGGTGGCCTTGAGTGATGGGTTATAGAAGGAGGCAATTGATCTTCTGTTCCCATCTGGAGTGGCCAGAACCCTGTGCCAACAACTCTTGTATCTACCGTTGCTCAGGACCTCAATCTGATCACCAGTGTTGATCACAATGGCATTTGGCAGAGGTTGCACATCAATCCATTGCCCATCTTTGAGCATCTGGAGGCCACCAACCTTGTCATCTTGGAAGAGTAGGATGACACCTCCTGCATCAGTGTGAGCTCGCAGACCTTTCACAAGCTCTGGATTGGGACAGGGAGGATAGTGGCTCACCTTGGTGCCAAAGAATGCACCGTCTCCATCTCCACCATTCAGTGCCTTCTTGATGTATCCTTTGGGTAAGCCCAGATTCTCATCCATCACCTCCATCACCCTCTCTGCCAATTTCTTTAACTCAGAC
This sequence comes from Phaseolus vulgaris, assembly GCF_051622355.1. Taxonomy (NCBI): domain Eukaryota; kingdom Viridiplantae; phylum Streptophyta; class Magnoliopsida; order Fabales; family Fabaceae; genus Phaseolus; species Phaseolus vulgaris. Next base: position 21,634,912 of record NC_143506.1, on the reverse strand, counting down.
CGATATTCCGCCATGGTTTCCCTGTCATCCATATGAAAATTCAGTTATGCAATCATGTGGAAGCTCTACCTGTTGTGTCGTGACATGACACCACTAATTATTATGTTCCACGGTCATTGTCCACGGTTTTCAAATTCATGGTTTCCTTTCATGTCATCTATGTTTGGTGAAATGATCAATTTTAGTCATCAAGAGTAAGATGGATTGAATTCTGATTAACTCTAATTTGCTTGAAGTGTACAAAGAACATGCGTATTTTTAGATAAGAGGAAGTATGATAGAAGGGAGTGTGCATGAAATTATAGATGGTGTCCTTCCTTATATGAAATATAATATTTTTATGTGATGTCTGACTATTTTTCACATAGAGAGATATGAAGTTTTTCAGGCATTTTTTGTTTTTGTTTGAGTTTCTTGAAATATATGAAATATAACAAGTTTTTCAGGCATTTTTTGTTTTTGTTTGAGTTTCTTGAAATATGAAGAACTCTTGAATTGCTTCGTTTATATATACCTGAAGCCTGGTGTTCTTTCTGGCCACTCGTTATCATCAAGGAGAGTGATAACATCCTCCCAATCCTCATGCTCCAGCTTTTCACTTTCCTTCTTTTCAACTATATCACCAATTAGCTTCACTGGTGTGGACTTCTTGAAATTCTCCTCTCTTTCCAGCTTATAGAACTCGGAGGAAACCTTCCTCACCCTCTCAAGTAGCTCCTCTGAAATGCCATGGTTGATCAACTGTAACACAAAGCATGAGTGTTGATATGTATAAACATGTTTTAAGCATATTAGGAACCATTCTTTGAAACATAACTAGCGGTAAGTACCTGAAAAAATCCCCACTCTTCACACCCATTAGCAATCTGAGCCATAGTTTTGGCTCTTTCCTCTCCATTCAGCTTTGAAAAATCAATCACTGGAACTGCCATTAGATAGGACGGTGCAAAAAAGAGATAGAGTGCAAGTGTAAGAGAGGGAGAGATAACAAGTGTTGTTTGAGGTTGGCTAGTTCTTTTGTGCTGTGGTTTGGGTGGGAAGTACCTATGGCTATTTATAGCAAAACTTCCCACCTTATTGGATACATAGTTGGATTTCAACCAATAGTATATGTTCCCTTTAAAAGTAAGCAGCCGTTAGAATTAGGTCACAGACGGTGATACATTTAATTAAAATTTCAAATGTCAATGCTTGCTTTGGGAGTTACTGCTTGTTTTAGCCTACAAGTCTACAACAAGGGCCTTCACTTTTCAGGTGATGATGCATCATATTAATTATCCTACCATTAAAGAAGCCATTTGTTAATCACTCCAACCATGCTACGATTATTGCATAATAATAATTGATAACAGATCTGTTAGTAAATTAATAAGTATCAATCCGTGTCAAACACTGGTGTTTGACTTCATTTTATGTTTAAAACCAACCCAAGTACTTGCTCATTAAACCACTAGTAGCACTGCATAATTTATACTTAGTTAAAACCATACGAGTTATTTGACTGGGACTTAACATTCAGCAGTTTTGGGATAATTTACTTTTCCATTTAGTATTGATTCGTGTGAAACTGTTACCTTCTTAGTAATAAAGTATGAATAATTTATCCTTTAGCAGACTTTGAAAATGAAAATTTTGCGTATGGTTTAAATCTGTGCCGACTAATCTAATCATCTGTTGACTACACCCTATTGCTTTATAGAACTACTACCAATGAATTCACACATGATGTGGTCCTTTGTGACCATTGCCATTTCGAATAGTATACTGTTAATACACAGATTTGCAGGCATAGTTTTAGGGGTAAGGAAGGCAGGGTCAAGGCTTCAATATATAACTGATTACACAATCATTTACCTCTAATTTAATAAGCTTGTCAACTTCGTCAATTGACATTCCAGTATAGTTAATATTTTCCTTTTTGTAATTATTAAGCATAACATGGCAACATCAAAGCGCTTTAGTTTCCTCTTTGCCTTGCTCAATGATCCCTTGTAGATCAAAACTGGCATTATTGTATAGTGAATAATTGAATAGTTAGTGCATTATTGGGCCTTGATTTGATTCCAAATGTCCGAATGTTAGGATACATTTCTGAGCAAACAGGTGATATTGGCGTCTGATTAAGGACTTGGGTTTTACAAGCTTAACTCATCCACTGCTGTACTTGCAGTACTTGAGCATGTCAAAAATCAAAATTTGGTTGAGATTGCATTACTGGCATAGGCTTTGGAACCAAAATATAAACATGGGACCCTCATACTCTTCTGCCCTCCTCCCTTCAGTTTACAACATCATCATTATATTAAGACAAATAACTGTTTAGTGCCAGAACTCCAACTTTCATCCCAAACTTCAATCATTCATATTATTTTATACCTCAACCTGACCAGGCTTCTTCCTTTATTTTACCACGAAATGCTGCTGGAGCATATTCTATCTAAATTGTTTTTTTTAAACTTGTGAACTTATGAGTAAAACTATTTAACAAGAAGTTCGATAGAGGATAGTTTGATAAATATAATAAATAAACCGATAAATTTAAAATAACTTTTACATATTAAAAAATAGGTTTTAAACTTAGTTTAATTTAAAAAACGATTCATAAAATCAGACCTATACTTATATAATGAAGCAGTCTTATCTTTAATCGATATGGAATATCTACCTATTAACAGAAAATTGAAATAAAGGATTGAATGTGAAAATGAAAACAGTCTTTATCTTTAATTGATATGGAATATCTACCTATAAACTGAAAATTAATTGAAATAAAGGATTGAATGTGAAAATAAAAAATTCATATTAAAAAGTGAATGTTAAATCACAAAAACTGCTAAAAAATTTTAGAGACTGTGAAAATCTTCGCGTGAACAGAAAATTGAAACAACCTTGGATGTGAAAATAAAAACCCGATCACTATTTTAATGTGTATTTTAATAAAGCGATTGTTTACCAGCCATAGAGAACTAAGAGTGTAATATCTATACTTTAAATCAATTAGCATGATGTTATCTTGTCAGTATTACGTTATTACTTAATGTTATATCGACATATTTTGTTAATGAATTTATAGAGGACTCAATTAACGGAATTAAAATATCATGATACTAAAGTTATATAATTGTAATTTCGGAATAAAAGTACAATTCTTTTCTAATAACAATAATGAGAATGGGAATGGAACATAAGTCTTGATGTGTTTATTCTGAATTTTACAACTAAAACCAACTTAGTTAGTTAAAAAAGGTTTAAATATATTTATTATTCCTGTAAAGTATTTGTTAGTTTAAATCTAAGGCTTTTTCATATTGTCATTATTTTACTTTCATTCATAATAGTTAATGTAACCATAAAAATAGAAAATATATCACTAACTTATTTTTAATAAATAAGCAATATACTACATTATGTATCTACAATATCTAATTATCTTAATTTATAATATTATCTATTTACTTTATTATTAATTAATATTTTCTATTTTTAGTGTTAAACTAATTCTAATTAAAGATTAAAATTAAATAGTTAGCAAATGTGATAGAGTAAAAACTAATAAATATTTGTGCAAGAACAAAAATAGATGAAGTTATATTTGTAGGAATTAAAAAAATATATATTTAAGTCTGAAAAAAATATTAAGTCTTAAAATTATTACTACACATATTAATTGATCATTTCAAATATTTGCTTTGATTAATTTATAGTAATGTTTATAATAATAAATTCGATTCATTATATTATTATTTTTACATATAATCAAAATATTTAGTAATTATTAATTAATGAAAAGCCATTACCATACATATTTATTGATTGGATCAAATATATCGTTTGATTAATTTATAATAGTTTTCGAATTTTAGTTTCTGAAAATATAATTAAAATAAAAATGGTTTGAGCTATTATAATGTTTGTAATATTGTAATGTACATATTTTATATTAATGTTAATAAACTTTTGTATGTATAATATAAAATAAATATTATAGAAACATTGACTACACGATTTTCAAAGAAAAAATGATTATAAAAATTGAAAAGAAAATGATTATAAAATTTGAAAAGAAGATGATTGTTTATTAAGTAGTGAGAAACACTAATTAATGTTAACGAACCACTTGTGGTTTCAAAGTGCAATGATTATAAATTTTAAAAAGAAAATGATTAGATGTTAATTGGTGAGAAACACTAATTAATGTTAGCGAAATACTTGTGATTCCAGAGAACAATGATTAGAAATTTTAAAAAAAATGATTAGATGTTAATTGGTGAGAAACGCTAATTAATGTTAAGGAAATTTTGATTGACATATTTCATTTTGATAAAACTTTCTTTTACATACAAAATAAATTTATTTATTAAATTATCATGTTAAATTAAGTTAAAGTTGCATAATAATAATAATGAAATGGTCAAATAATTTATATTTGAATACATTTTGAAAAATCTACATTAAATTAATTTTAATTTATATAAATGAGATATACAATAATTTTATATTAATATAAAATTTATATGAAATAACTTTTAATCCTAATAATGAGTTTTGAAAAATACGATTAAATTAAAAGACATTCAACTTAAGATATTAGAAATTTCATGCATATATTTTCTTTCCACGAATTAATTTATCTTTGATTAGTTTCCACCGAAAAATATAGGTAGCCTTGGCCCCAATTACAATTAGAGGCATATAACTAATAGATTTGGGAACATGCACATCAAAATAAGTATTGTAAATCACTTTGCTTATTCTCGCAATTATAAGTATATCTTATTATCTTCAAATTCAAACAATATAGATTTTATTTATTTTAATTTTTAATACATCGTATTATCTTTAAAATAGTATTAAACAAACAAAATAAATGGTATAGCCTTCTTTTTCTTTCAATTTTGTTACGTATAAATAATATATATATATATATATATATATATTATTCTTACCTTGTTAACATTATTAACACTACAAGAAAATCATGAAATAAAAATCAACTTTAGAAACAAAAAATAATTAGTTACTATAGTGACTAAATTAGAGACAATTTTAGAAACTAAACAACTTTTGGTTTCTAAATTAGTTTATATTGTTAAATGGTTTCTAAATTAGTATCTAATTAGGTACCAAGATTTTTGCTACCAAATTAGAATCTAAATAATTGGTAGTTAAAACCTTGGTAGTTAATTAGATACCAATTTAGAAACTATTTAACAATAATAGAAATTAATTTAAAAACAAAAAAATTAGTATCTAAAATGGTCTCTAATTTAGTCACTATAGCAATTAATTATTTTTTATCTCTATAGATTTTTATTTCATGATTTCCTTGTAGTGGAAAGTATTTTCCAATAACATCTTCAATAACCAATCTTAATTGAAATATTGTTAAGGAGATGTTAGAATCCTTGGACACATTTTCAATGCACGATCTAAAGAGTTATATAACACATTTTGAAAGACACATTCGTATTCAACATGTATTGATAAAAGCAACCATTCGTTATCTGAATATGGTAATTCATGCATCTATTTTTTCAAATCTAATGCATAATTTTCTTTTAGTTGGTCAACCACTTGAGGTTGAATTTATGTGAGCACATAATTAGTGAAGTCAAAATATTTCTTTTACTTAATGAACTAACATGTTTAATACCTCGTTATATAAGTTGATAACATCTTACTATCCACACACACCAACAAGGAGACAGATATCAAATATTTATCATGTGTGTGTATGTACACACACACACACACACACACACATATATATATATATATATATATATATAATGATCTCACCTTTATCATGTTATCGCATACACATGTATATCATACATTAATCATATATCTTAATACATGTATAATTAACCGCAATTCATATATCATCATCACAATCCATTGTTGCTTAAACAAACTTATCTTACTTCAACAATCTCATTTTTCATAATTGGAAAAAATATTATTGTTTAAACGATCTCACACCGCTTTAGCGAGATATCTTTTAAGGGAAAAATTAAATTTGTCCTCTCCTAACATAAGTGTGAATATTCATGCTTGAATGTATATAACTTGAATGTCGTTTGAGCGATATACACATGTTAGACCAACTATTTCAGCAATGCTTGAGCTACCAACCATCACTTGAGCATCCTAGCGTGTATGCACGATCTTAATAAATTCAAAACCAATACACCATTATCACAAATATCACTTAAGTGCCCAACTTAACTAGCAATATTTTTTCAAGGACAGAGTTTTGCCTTAGTCCCTCACTCGCCTAAACAAAAAAAGTCATTTAAGTTATTCTCCAATTGAACAATGATGATCGGTGAAGTAATAAATCACACCTAACTTGAAATATCACTTAAACGATATTCAATCAAAGAATACTTGATCTCAACGTACAATAAGAAAATAAAAAAAAAAACTCAACCAACCTATTTTCCAATTCATTAAATACCCCCATTTAAGTTGTTCTCAACCTCTCCAGATTCCTTAACAAAATTTAAACTTCACATTATTCCCACTCATGCTTAAAGATATTCATATAACATCACCCATATATGTATATCTTATAACAATTCAACCATCAATCATTTACACATCTAAACATTAACTCTTCTTACCTGATGTAGCATGCCTATTAGTTAGAAGCTTCTTAACACTTTCAAAAATCTTCTGATCTTCATTAAGTTATTTAAACTGTCATACACCAACAACATACTTTTTTAACAAATCACCTATAGAATAAGAAAAGAATAAACTCTTTTGTAGGGATTAAACCACTTACCAAAAAACTCAACTTTAATCATCTATCTTATTCATCATCTCACTTGTTCCTCTCCACTTAAATTAACATTAAGCAGTTTTCTTCTAAACTTAGAAAGAGTTAAAATATCCGAGTTTAAGAAAGATCAAATTCTGAATGAATAACAAGTAAATATTTAACCTATATTATAAACTTTTTTATATTCTATTCATTTAAAATTTATCTCTTAAGGTAATCTTTCTTTTATAATTATATATATATATATATATATTATTCATATTGAAACTATATTAAATTTTATTTTTTTATATTTTAATATTAATTTGATTCAGAAAAAAATTTATATAACTAAATTATTGTATGTACAAAATTATTTATTTCATACATTTGGAAGAAATAAAATGTAAATATTATTATACTAACTCCAAAGACAATAACTCCAAAGAAATTATATTATTTTATCTAAAAAATATATAGAACATAATTTGGAGACTTCTAATGCAATGTAAACTGGGTTAGGTCTTGAGCAATTGGCATGCATGGTTTTGTTTTGGTTGGCATGGGTTTGCAATGCAATGTTATTACTTACCCTTTTGCATATTTTAGTTGATGTTTTTATCTTCTTCTTTCTTCTTTCTTCTTCTGATTCATACCCACTCATCCCATTTCATCATTTCTGTAACCTCTCACCTAGACGTGGGTCCCCACCTGTCCCTGTATACATTCATGTACCTATTGTATGTGCATGTATATATATGTATATATGCATCATGATTTTGCATTGGAATATTATCATGTTTGGTCTCAGCAACTATCATCATTCATTGATTGAACTCTTTTTTAGCAATTTGGATAGATTTGAAATTGTGAGATTGAATACTATGTTGCTTCATTTCAGTATATATCCTCAATAACACAAGGACTTCTCCTTTTATTTCATAATTGTGCATTTCTTATCAACACATATATATTTGATATTTTAATATTATTAGAAAGTTATTAAATAAAAATTAATTTTATAATTTTTTTTTATTGATTCTTATATTGATTAAATTAACTACTATTTTAGAAACTAAACAAATTATTAGTATTTAAATTTATTTTTATTATTAATAAATAATTTTAAATTGATATTTAATTAGCTACAAAGATTTTAATTATCAATTATTTAAATTCTAAAGTTGGTAACTAAAATATTAGTAGCTAATTTGATACCAATTTAAAATTATTTATCAATAATAAAAACTAATTTAAATACTAATAATTTTTTTAGTTTCTAAAATAGTATCTAATTTAATCCATATAACAACTAATTATTTTTTGTCTCTAAAATTAATTTTTATTCAATAATTTTCTTGTAGTCAAAATTTTTTCAGTATAAAAATACTTGCATTATATATTATAAATTTAAGTTCCATCTTTTAATTTGTAACTGCCATTTGAATTATAATTTTTTTAAATATATTTAAATAGCCATGACTTGTAAATGTAATGTTTTTGATAAATTTAGTGGAATGTTTTATATTATATTTATATGATGGAAACAACAAAATCATCCTAAATTAGTGGAGAATAAAACCTTCTTAATATATATCATCTTCTTCTATAAATATAAAAAGGGAATTCTCCATTATAATTATTTTTTTTTACACAATTTTTTTTATTCTACCCTTATTTAATATATCTCATCTTATTAGTACAATGGACTATTTTTTCATTTCATTATTAATTATTTAAAAAAATAAAATTATTTTTAATTTTTTAAATTGTTTTTAAATTAATGTTATGTAATGCAAATCAACACTCCCCTCTCTTCCCTTACTTTCTTATTTTAAGGCAACAATCAAAATAAAGAGAGCATACTCTCACCATACTCCTCCATTCTCACACCAAACCTGATGTATCAAATAAAATAACATTCATTTCCAATCACTATCTTCACTCCATTTGAAACAACTCTATTTTTTGGTAAAACCATCATTCTTTTTTATTTACCTTAACGTGAACATCATCCTATTCTCTGATTCCAAAATCACAAATGGAAGAAAAGAAAAAACTTAAAGAGAAACTCAAACCATAAAAGAAAAAAAATGTTGCTTAATCAAATTATCAATTTTCTTTTACATGTTATTTTTTTTTTCAATTTCGATTTATCCAAAATTATTTTTGTATGTATATTAAATTTTTATTATGATAAAAGTTAGAATAAGGAAATTTGTTTTACAAATAATGAAAATAAAAGAGATTATAATTTTAAACTCTTTAATTACAATAAGTACATCCTGTGGCTATAAAATGACTCCGGAAAAATAACCTTTTAATAAGAAAATATCTCTCCAAATGGATTTTTTTACTTATAAGAGGTTGACGTGATGGGATAATGTCATTTAACATTATATTTACTTATAATGCAATAGATAATTAATTGTATCGACAAAATATTGATTTACCATCAATTTTTCATTAAAATTTTCAAATTATACTGATGTACTAATGGTCATTTTTATTACGAAAAAAAAATGTGTATATATTTTTTTATTATTTTTTTTATCAATAAATAATAAATAGATATAAATTAGAGTATTTAACAGATGTTCAAATTCATATATAAAATATTAACAAAAATTATATAAATTTTTCAAAAACAATATTGATATTCCTCTAAAGATCCTACAAAAATGTATATTTAAGACCTATCCAACGTAACATACAAATGAATTATCAATACTGTATATTTAAGCCAAATAAATTGTAATTTTCATTCATCAAAGGATATGTTAACTCCTTACTATTTTTTTCTCTGTTTCAGAAAATCCTTCAAAAGTAAGTGCGTAATGTAATGTTTTCAAAAGTCCTTTAATGTACGTGATGAAAATTATTCAAATTTATGTACTTAATTTATTATTATTAAAAATCATTAAAAATTAATTAATTTAAAGATAAAAATAATTAATCATTTATCAATTTAAAAATTAATTTATATATCAATAATTTAAATTTACAAAATAATATTTAATTTAGTTAATATTATGATTAATTATTTTTATCTCTAAATTAACTAATATTTAATTAAATTTTTTTATAATGTATATATATTCAATGATATTGAATAATTAATTATTTCTATTTTCTTCTCAATGTTTGACAGATTATCCGTTCAAAGCTTTTTCGTAAAACTTTTTTTTATCACAAAAAGAAATTTAAAATAGAAAATTTTCATTAATAAATATTATTAAATTTGTTTCCTGTTTTGGTTCAAGAAGCAACTTGGAATTTTGCATATTTGGCCCATTCACAAAGGTAGATGCTTCCTCCGGATAATTTACTCTAAAAACACAAAATTAACAATAATAATAGTTAAGGCCCAAATAAACCCAATTATAAGAATATTAATTAAAACAATGGATTTATTTATTATTATAGTCCAATAATCTATGAATTAGGCTAATGAGTGTGAATAAATATATGCTCATCAATAAATATTATTAAATTTTTTGTAGAGTTAAGTATATTTTTCATATCCGTACAATTCGAAATTGATTTTAATTTTGTATTATTTATATATTATAAGTGTATGAATATTCTAAAATTTAAATTAAAAATGAAAATAAATATAGAGGAAAAATATATTTAATTTATTTTTTATTTTCAATACATTCCTAATGTTAACTCCAATAATTTTCTTTATTTAAGTTTCCCATAACCCGATCTTGACTGATGTAATATAACGCACCCGACTCAATTTTCCTTTTTCGAAGAAACAAAAATGAAAAGAACAACTAACAACTATTTTAAAGATATAATTATCACACTAATCTTCAGCTCTCTGTTACTTGTATACATATTTTCTATAATTTTTGTGGAGAAAAAGAATAAAGAGTTGCAATAATATAAGTATAATTTAAATAAAGGTAGATTGAAATGTAGGCAAAGTTGTAGTTAGAGAAAATCCAGGAGCTTGGTTAGAATAGTTATGGGAGTTGAAAGTGGAGACAAAGATTAGAAATCCAATTCAACCCTAAACTCTATCTATCAAAATTAAAGAAATAATAATAAGAAGAAGAACAACTTAGGTGCCTTCCCCCAAAATGTCCCATCTTCATCGGAACATGGCTCTCATTATCCAAGGTCAACACAACCAAACCTCATCTATATGTAAGGCAACACAAAAACTATATACACACAAATTTAAGTTACTTCCTTTAAATCTCCCTATAAATCACATTCTCTCTCACTTTGCAACTTTAAATTTAGTAACCCAATTTTATTAGTAATTAAGGTTGTGAAACACTAAGAACATATTTTTAACTCTTACAGTTAAGTTTGTATCTACAAGTATATTTAAAACATTACTCGGTCATACAAAACTAGTTCATAAAATAAGGTTGGTACTAATTTATCTATCATAAAAGTTTTTTCTCTAATCGATGTGATGTTCAACATTAAATACTTTTTATTTATTAAAATTTATTTAAAAATTTAAAATTTGTAAGTATCATTGTTATTTATAATGTTCAATCACTTTTACACGTATAATCAAATTATTAAACAATACAACAAACAAATAATACTACAAAATAGTAAAAGACATTTATTTAATGTGTTCAACGTCTCTTACTTATATATAACCTTGCGTTAGATTGATAGTGTCTATATACAAGTATATACTTCGTTGTGCATTTTAATATGTCATTTAAGATTTGTACATAAAATCTAAGAAATGTAATAAAATTTATTAATTCTAATAGAATAATTATAAAGTGTCTTATACCAGTCTACTTCACAATAGTGTAAATTAAATAAAGATTAGATGGAAAGAAGCAGTGTAATTAATAGAAGAACAGTTAATGTTATCTTAAAATTTGAAAATAGCTTGTAAATAGAAATAAATTGTTGTAAAACATGTATTTGAAAAAAATGTGTAAGATAAGTGAGAAACATGTATTGTAAGAAACAAAAATAAAGCACTTAAACAGAAGGCATTTCCTAAAAAGTAGAGAAAGAAAAGTAAAATCTGAACAGAAATAGATATAAAATTGAGAAGAAGAGAAATCCAATGGGCGAGAAGTAGCAGTTTTCCTTGAGCGGCTTCCATGGATCCATTTCACATTCTTCTTTTCTTTATGCTTACCACGTTATTCATATGTTTTCTCACAAACTATTACCATAATACAAACTCCTACTTTCTTATTATTTCTTTATTTTTTTAAATCCAACTTCATATTTTGACCTTATTTCTTTTATTCCTTTACCAACTTTCAAGTGTTCATCTGAATGTCTTGAATCCTTGAACCAAAGGTTTTAAATTATGAAGTAATTGCGTTTTTTTGAAATCTTCAGAAACTTCAATATTATTAAAATGTTGTGATCAAATGCGATGCAAAGACTGCAATTTTTTTGATGCTGTGACGACAATTACGGTTTCGGACTTAATATAAAACATGAAAGAAACTATGTGAAATTGGTTGTGTACTTTCCTTCTTTTCACATAACAGGTTATGTTCTCAACAACCTTTTTCCCAGGATATGTCTTTCTCAGATTTTCTGAACTAAAATCTTATGTTTTGTAGATAAAAAGTTATGATGAAAAGAATAGATTTTTCTAAAAATAAATAACAAGTATATATTAATTAATTACTAATAAAATCTAGAAATAGTTGATGTTGAAAAAATAAAAGTGGCAGAAGCACATGTTGTACCAAGCCTTCTAAAACTTGTAAAAGGTGTTGTGCTTCAATATGGGTGCATGGTGCAGAAGCAAGCTCAGAGTGTTGGTAGATTTTGTCAACTTGATTCAACTAGATTCACAATTTATCATATATTTTATTTTTTAACCAAGATTTTTTGTTTTCAAAGTGCGCAATCGATCCCGACTATGGTGTTGGTCAAATTATGTTTTTTTTAATATTATAAGTTCAATTATCAGTGTCAATTTGAACATCCATTTCACAATTAATAAGGAGTTTGAACTTAACAAAATTAAATGGAATATATGATCAATTTTTTACATAAGAAAATGCTAACGAGAGTAATTAAGTTTATGAGTACTTAGTTATTTTAGGTGATATCCATTTTTGTTTGTTTGGGTTGTTAATTATATTGTTTTAAGTTGAGGTGGTGTTTATTAATGTTTTTTATTTTTTTTATTAGATGATGACTAAGAATTAAATTACTTATAAAATGGTTTTATTTATTCATTCTTTTTGTTGATTAATGTAAAAAAATTTAAAATTTTGATGATATTAAGTTATTTATTGGATTATGGATATACCTAACTTGTTTCATTCATTTTTAAAATATCATCGATTTATTTTTTATGATAAAAAATATAATATAACAACTATTTTATGTGTTCTCAAAGAAAACATTATTAAAAAAATTATATAAAAATAATTAAAAAATAAATAATTATTAAGTAAATTAAATATTATTTTAAAAATTAAAAAAAATTGATATTCAAATTAATTTTTATTATTGATAAATAATTTTTAAATTAATATTTAATTACTAATAAGATTTTAGCTAATACTAATATTTTATTTTATCGTGAGTTTTTTTTCACTGTGAGACTAATAAACTTTTATGTTATTAATTGTACTTATTTTTTTTTATCGTCTCTAGAATTACGTCTAAAAATTATACTTATATATATATATATATTTATTGTATGCTAGATTTTTAATTTTTTTTAAAATTCTCTATATGATACTTATACCTATACTGGTACTAGTAGTTGTAAGTATAAGAATAGAAAGAGAATATAAAATATGTTTTAAGTTTATTAATTTTATTTAAAATTTATCTTAATTTTAAGTTACGGAATTTCTTTTCTGTTACTTCTAAATAACTTATTTTAGATGTTTTTTCATTGGGATTATAAATATTTTCTCACATACAATAATAAGTATCTTATTTTTTAAAATTAATTTCATATTTTAATCTTTAAATTAATATTATTTATTTTAGAACTCTTAAAAAATTAAAGTCTATGAAAAACACATTAGTATAAAAAGGAAGTATTTATGTCACTTTCTACATTGGTTGACTAAAAAACTGACGTAAAAAAATGTGTTGAGTAAACAATTTAGTTATGTTTAAAATCATTATATATATATATATATATATATATTATATGTTTTTTCATGGCAGTGCTAGTTTATCTCTAGGCTAGATTTTGTGTTTAGAATTTTTTATTGTATCACATTGGTGCTCCTCAATCTGTACGTCACTAAGATATATATATATATATATATATATGTGTGTGTGTGTATATATTAATTTTATTGTTAAAATTAAATTTATGGTTGATTTTTGGGATTTCAACTACGGGTAATATACATGAATATCCATTATTGATATTCAAATTTTAGAAACATGTTGATATTAATGTTGCATTAACTTTTTTCCATTGTTGTCCGATAACAGAAATAAACAACCTGCTACTGATATGATAACATGATATATAAATTGAAGGTAATTTTATTGCTCAATTTTTTACTATATTATTAAGGTTAATAATAAATTGAAAACATAGTTTTTGGTGTGGTTAATTTTATTATTTCATTGTACATTTCTCTACCAATGTATTATAGATCCTAGAAAGAACTATCTTGTTAATTATTTCTATCATATAATAAATAATGTAACTTATGTTTTAATTAATTATATTTTTAAATATTTTAATAATTATAATTAATCAAATTCATTTGTTCAGATATATCAATAAATTAAGTGTGAATTAAGAAAAAATTATAGATATATATATTTGTTATGACTCAATCCATTCATAAGTACGTGAACATAAAGGTGATGAGTTTTTGTTTATCTTTACTAAATTTGAGTACATATGTCAAATTTATAATTATATAATTAATAAGAAATATTCTTTTTAAGGAGTAGGTTGACCATGAACAGCTAATGTATAAGAGTTGGAACAATCGTAAAGTGTTTCATTTTAATTTTATTTATTTATTATTGATAAAAAAAATGTTTTGAAAAGAATAGCTAAGAATTGAATCCGTTTGCTTGTGAAAATATTAAAAAAAACAAAAATTTGGCCTTGTTATTTGAGTTTGTTAGTGGAAATATTGAAAATTTCACATTGTCTAGAAATAAAAACATACTATATAAATGGATGTAAACCTAACAAGTTTTACAAGGTTGTGCGTTAGACTTAAAGTTCACTTCCTAGTATGGTATTAGAGTAATGGGTGCACAGCTAACAAGTTTAAGATTGAGTTAAATTTAAAGTTCACTTCTTAGTATGGTATTAGAGTATCCTGACGAGAGTTTGTTGAGAATTTATAGATAGGTACAAACTTCACTCTTATTTTATGAATCAATTTTATAAGATTGATTTAAATTTAAAGTTTAGAAGAAAAAAAATAGTAAAAAATGATAATAGAAATATAATAGATAGTGATGCATTGGAAGAAGTAGAATACATTCCCCCAAGACAAAGTGTAAGGAAGAGATGAGGGTGTGTCTAGGGTTACATGGATGCATTGTATTTGCATGGCACTTTTTAAATTTGTGTGATAATTGGATTCCCTTGAAGACCTAGCTTCTATTTCAAGATCTCCCTCATTGTGATGGTAGAAGATGAAACTGTGAACACATGGTGCTGAGTAATAGTGTCCCTCACAAGCCACCCACCCACCACAATCAGGATCACAAAACAATTGCTCTAGGGTCCCTCAATATGCACATACATTATCTTCATCTATTATTTTCTTATTCAATTAACTAACTAATTACTTTATTAATTATTATGCCTTCTTCTTCCCCATCTTCATGAAATATACCTTTTCTTTTCATTGGTAAAAGATGGTTTTCAGCAGTTGCTTCTGATGTGATAAAGAATTGTTTATTTACACCAAAGTCGTTGCCTGGTCGGTGTTATAGCCACCTTTTTAGCAGGGAGAAGATGGTATGATACAGGAAATGTCTCATTTTATTACTTTATAATAACTTTTTAACTCAACTCATCTTTAACTATATTCTCATCGGAAATCCAATTAAACTACAAAACAATTCATATCTGTTGGTCCACACAATAAGGTCAACTCTTTTGTTTATCAAAATCCAGACTATACTATTATTAACTCTCACCACTTTCAACCCTACTAATATTCTTTATACTATACCACCCTAAACTCATTCCTTAATTCTATATTATTAACTTTTAACAAATTTAATTAACTATATTCATTTATTAAATACTCCTCGTTTCTTTTTTTTTTCACCTGTATTCTAAGATTTTTTTTTGTCTAAATAAAAAATACAATACAAATAATTAATATTATTTTAAATTTTAATTAAATATGTTTTTCGTCTCATACTTTCACACAAAATTGATTTTCATTTTTTTTATCAGTAAAGACTAAAATTAATTAAAATAGAGCATTTCATGAATGTTTTAATCCTTTTACAAAAGTACCATATGCTATAAGTCTTACAAACCAAAGATACACCATCTAAGCAAAGACTAAAAGCATATCTAAACATTCCTAATGCCTATTACTTAGTCATTTATGTGTAAAGCAACATCAAAAGCAATCTAAACGACTACTCTAATACTTCTTCTATGCTAGTCTGCTACACCGTAATGAATTCTTTCATTCTCTTTAAGAGATTTGTGCATAATGAACCACATAACCAAGAAAGATCCATGTTGTGCTTAAACCTACCTAATAGATCTTCACCTTATTGCAACATTTTATTCCTCTTAGTTTCCTCTACTCCCATGACAAAAATCTTCCGCTCAGCATGATTCAAACCTTATTTACTCAAATAAGAACTCAGACAACATCCCTTTCCTCCAAAGCCTCCTCCAATGATCTTGGTATCCTGATTTTTGTTCTTAATCCAAACTTTAGACCTTCAGGATACTTGTAGTAAGAAAACTATTAGAATAAATCATTGTATTTTTTTTAAGTGAGAAACGAATTTTCAGTGTGAGTCAAGACGACGTTAAAATATTTTATACTGACTCATCGTCGTTGAGGTAGATATTACTATATTATAATATAATTTACACTGAAAGTATTGAAAAAATCTAAAATTTGAACAACAAAAATCAAAATATAATTTTTTTTTCTAAAATATTGAATGTTTGAAAAAAAACGGAAGAAGTAAGAATTATTTATTTAATAACATATATTTGGAAATCACATGTATCTTTCCAACGTTACAAATACTTCCTCGAAATAATTTACATTAAGAAGTTAATAACAGTGTTGAAAATGTAAAAACAATTGTCCCTAAATTTTTTACTAACATTATAGAAATTAGTTACAATATTATATCAACTAAAAAATTATGATATTTTATAATATATAAGTAAATATAGAATTAAACTTGATATTATAATATTGAATTAAACTTTATATTTGATAGTTTAATTTTTTAATAAATAAATCAAGTTTGATTTGATTGTACTTTTAGTCTCTTGAAATGAATTTAATTTTAAATTTATTTCCCCGGCCGAAGGTATAAGACTTATTTAAATATTTGTTTAAAAACCAATTTTTATTTGAAAGTTTAATTAATTTTTAATTATGTAATAAACTTGACTATTTACAACTCAGTCTCTATTATTTTATTAAATATTTAAAATATTTTTTATTTTCATTTAAACATAGTGTTTGATTTTTGTCTTCAATGTGATTATTATTTTTGTCTTTAATGTGATTATTATTTTTGTCTTTTTGTATTCAATTCACCAATCAACTAGCTTTTTAGTTCTTCAATGTTCTTTAACTTACAACTAATTCTTTTCCTTTTCAAAAACCAATTCATTAGCAAGCAATAGAAAAATTAAAGACCTTCATTGTGGAGAATATAAAAATAATTTAAGTAATCTTATTGATGACAAAAATTAAATTGTAAAATACTTCGATAAAAAAAATATTTTAAATATTTATTAAAATAAATTTTTGTATAGGAATTTAATTAGAAAAACCCAAATTTATAAATTACTTAAAAATTATTAATTATTTATAAAATTTAAGATATTAAAGTGTTATTTGTTGATATTTGAGAATATCAACAAGTGGTTTGGATGTGAAGAGAGTTTGGGGTGAATTATGTAAACCTAACTAATCCATGCATAGCTTATAGCTGCTTAACTACCTTTTCTCTCACTTTTTTTTGTCTCTTCTATTATGGAAACCACACCACACCAACTCACCTATGTAATTTCTTTTTCCATCTTAAATCTGCATTTTTTTTTTCTTTTATTCTACCTTCTCCTATAATGCTTCTTCATAACAATTTATTTTCACTGTCATTTAATAACTCTACAAAAAAATTAAACACTTATTTATTCAAGGTCAACTATAATATAATTAATTAATACCACATTTATTTTAGTTATTATGTATCATTAAACTTTAATCTTCATCCTAAAAAATTATTAAATAAATACTAAATTTAAAGATAGAAAAAATTAATTACGATTTTAACTAAATTAAATATTAGATTAAAAAATTATTGATATAAATAATTCTTAAATTAATATTTAATTAATTTTAACTATCAACTTTAAAATTTAAATAATAAAAATTATTTTAAATAATAATAATTTTAAAATTTTAAAATAATATTTAAATTAATTAATTAACTAAATTTCATTTTTAAAATTAATTTTTATTTAATAATTTTCTTCTAGTTTTTAAGTATATTTTAATTAATATTCTGTTTCTCTTGTACCTATTTTTAACAGATCATGTTTCAGTTAATGAGTTGGAAAAGTTAATTGTTTGATTATTATTCACCTTTTCTTTGTTTTTTTACATACTTTTGAATGAATAAAAAGTCAGGCCTCTTTTAAAGCCAAGACACAGTCCCATGTTATATATTATCATTCAATTTTTTTATATCTCGTCATAAATTTGAGTGACTTTTTAGTAGTAATTTCTCTTTTGATTGCGTTTTTTTATTTAGAAGATTTAAATTACGATTTTTTTTATTAAATTTATTAAGACCGACAAAATATTTGTAAGAAGAATTTTATTAAATATAAGAACTTATTTAAAAATATTAAAACCGATAACCATTGCCACCAATAACTTTAGTAGCTATATTCTATTTATTTATGTCGATTCATTCAATTTTGTTTCAGGAAGAAGCAGTTTTTTTTTCTTCTTAATAAATACAACCTTATTTATTTCTTAGACTAACGGTACAACATTCTTAATTACTTATGACTGTAGTCAATAATAATTCAATTCTACAGGTGTAGGTAATGCCCATTCTAAGGTTAATATTTTATGTACATTCAATTTGGTTTATAATTCTTGCCTCTTGTTTATAATTGATGTACTTTATCTTATTTCAATTAGTACACATTATATATTATATATTTTTAAGTTTATATTAACAAATATTTTGTTAACTTGTGCTATATAAAAGTCAATTTAATTTATTGATTTTTAATAAAGTATGGCCTAACCCAAATGGTTTGTGACCCATCAAGAGGTTAGATTGGACAGTAAAGTTCTAGCATGCCATTAATCGACACTTGGCTCAATTTGGAGATGTGTTGGTTCATGAACAATCATGCTATCTAGGACATAATATTCTAACACTTTTTTTTTAAGTTTGACATTTTATAGATTGCTATTAATTCTGGGACGATCACTTTTGTTGCTTCTTTTGCGCATTTGGTTCAAAATATTAAAAAAAAAAAAGAGATGGATTCCAAAAATTTGTGTTTATTTTCTGTCTATTGTTATTTGTCATTTTCCACCTCAATTTTATTACACAGTGATTGTTGTTGTTCCTCATTTTGATCGTGTGTTATTTATTTTATGTCTATTCTTATCGTTTATTACTATAAATATACAATAAGAATTGGCAATAAGAAATGGACAGTGAGAATCTCATTACATCAATACATATTTTTAACACATTCGTTACTTATTAAAAAAAAAACTTAAATTTACAATAAATTTAGGTTATGATAAAGATGTGTAATTTTTTATATAAAAAATATAAATTAATATGAGATACTTTGAAGATATCACAACCCTCTTACAAAACAAACATTATTTATGTGTCTAACTTAAAAAAAAAATTATCACCACGATAAATATTTCAATAAGTAAAAGAGTTACTAACTTGAAGTTTATTTTTCATATATGTCTAAGATTTCAATTCAGTCATATAAAATTTTTTCTCAACATATACCCTCCATTATCTAAATATTATATTATTTCTATGCTCCAAATACATCATATTATTGCAATCCACATACTTTTCCACATTATATTCTATTTTTGATTTAAGTGAAATAGGTGAAACTAAAAAAAATTGTGTCATTAAATTGTAATGTTGGAAAAATTCTAAATCACTTTCCACCCTATATTCCTATCAAACCAAGTATCTTGTTTAACTATTTTTATTAAGTAACGCCACCACCATGATTGTTTCATGGGTATAATCATATTGTGGCCATCCACAATATGATATTTTGACAGTAAAACTTCTCTTCATTTATGATTTAGTCCATAATCTCCATAAAGTGAAAATGGTTAAACATTTAATATAGCTATAGGTTGATAGTTTATTTTTCATTATAAATTATATAGGTGCCAAGAATCTCTTCACATCAGCGTGAATAAGAAAAACACCAAGTGCAGGAAAACTTATTTTCAAAATCAGATTTCACAAATCTTCCATACGTCATTCCTTAATTAGTAATCTTCATAATTTAGTTTATTTATATTAGAGCTTATCTTATATAAGCGCTACTTGTTTTAATTTATTTCAGAGATTGTATGTTTTAGAATTTGATTATGAGATGATTAGGAATGAAAGTTTAAACACGGAACTGAGATCATTTAGCACCTCTATACTCTGTTTAGTTTAGTTGGATAAGCAATTAATTAAATGTTGACAAACAAGACCTTAACATGATCTTAATGTTTGTTTAAGGATAACATGAATGACAAATAAATTAAATTAGGATTAATGATGTTAAGAGACTTACATTGCTTCTTCAACTAGCTAATACTTAATAGGGACATAAACAATCTTTGTTTTTCTCTCACTGCCAAAAGTCAAGTCTGATTCAGCTACATAGTGCATTTTTTTTCATTTCCATACACAATCTCTGTGATTCAAAATGGTAATCGAATATTTGAATTCCAAATACTGATGGCGGAAGCAACACACAGTCACGAATCAATTCAAAAAAATAAACGACACAAAATTTAAGGTGGTTCGATCGCCAACTGCAACCTACATCCACACGGACAACTATTAAGTTCTCATTTCTATCCTGTCACACCGATTACAAGTACAATGATCTCTTTAAATAGAGATTATAAAAGGGACATAATGATTCAGCACACTCACTAAACATTGTGTCTAGTAAGCCCAACCCAATTGATCCTGGTTTCATACCCAACGATCTCCCACTTAAAGTCACGAAACAATGTTCATTTACGCTTTAACTATGTACAATGATTAAACGCACTCACTAAACATGGTGTCTTGTCAGTCCAACCCAATTGGTCTTTACTTCATATCTAACAAATACGTTATTCAATAGATTGATGACTTTATTATGATTTTTTTTTTATCCATATAAATATTAAATATATTTTTCTTACTCTGTAAATAAAAAAGGAAAACATCTACCCACTCTAAATGCACTTCTTCAATCATACTTAAATATTTACTTTACCAATTAACAATACAAAAATTACATATTATTTAAGTGAAATTCTAAACATAATTAAATTATCACATAACTATATATTGTATATATGAGTATTCTCCATGCAACACCCAATGGCTAAGGATAGATCCACGTATAGTACTGGGTAGTTCACTCCACAAACATTTTAAACTTTCTTAAGTACAGTACAAATACAATCTGCTTCAAGACTATAAATTGTTTCCATAATTTAAAATATGGTAAAAAAATTATCCAAAAATATGAATACTGTCTTTGTATTCTTTTTCACTTTTAATTAGACATATATTTTTTTTAATTTGTATTCACTTACTATTTTTGTAACGATAAAAAAAAGTCTTTCAATTGTTTTAAACCATCACTTTTATTTTTATTTGTCCAAAACTTTTTAATCGTCCATCAAACACTATAATATAAAGTTTATATGTGAACTCAAACTATTTATATTTACCTTCTACTTATTATCCATATTTGCTTCGCGTAATCAATCATCTCTTTACATCAATATATTATTTATGTTGGAAATGATATTTTAGTTTCTTAATTTTACCTTTTATCCAACAAATTTTCGTTTTGACAAATAAGAGAGTTGTATCGGATCAATTTTTTTGAGATATTTTACTTATTCATTATTTTTTAGAAAGGAAATTTTAAAAAAGAAATTTAGTTTAAAGTAAGAAAAAACAATAGACTAAAAAAATACTTAAAATGCATCTATGAAAAAAAAATCGAACCTAAGAACCTTATTTACAACTTATTTAATAAATTATTAATAAGTATTGCGATTGCATTTATATCTTTATAACGAGATAAGTACAAATATCTTTTAATTATTTTGTGAGTCTATAACTTTTTCTACTTTAAAATATGATATGTTTTTTTAAAAAATTAAATTAATTTTAAGCTATCAAATTACATTAAATTCCAATTTTTATACGTAATTAGTAAATAATCTTTAAACATTCAATTAAAAAAAAGTAAGGATGAAAAAAATAAGTTCTCTTTAAATGTCACATTAAAAGTGTAAGAGACCGAAATTCGGTCACCCTCACAGAGATTCGGTCTCTCTCACCGAGATTTGATCTCCTTGATAGAGATCAGGAAAACCTAGTCGAGACCATGAAAACCACCACGGACGGCCCGACCGACCGACACATCCATCCATTAATGTTCAAACCAAGGTCAGTGAAGCTAATATGTCATTAAGGATTAGGTAATACATCCATAAGTGCGATTCATTCCACTAATCAGGCCCAATAAGATAAGCCAATTAAAATAATATAAATAGCACACATTCCAAGGAGGAAGGTACGTCATTTATTATTGTGCACCTACCCGAATACCGATCACCCGCTTTACTGACTTGAGCGTCAGAGTGTCTTCCGCAGGTACCCCAACACCCGAGACTGAGAGTCGAAGGAGAAGCACGAAGACAAGAAGGACCACAGCCAAGCACCTAGCAACCTGCCTGGCCGAAGGAGGAAGACGAAGACTTTAATAGTTCTCTAGGTCTCATCTCCCTAGCAGCAACAAAAAGAAACAAAAAAATCAAAGATGAAAAATAACTAAGACAGTTATTTTTAGAGTAATTTGATTCTTTCTCATACCTAAGTTATTTTTAGAGTAATTTGATTCTTTCTCATACCTAAGATAATTTCTTATTTATATATAATTAAAGTTTAGGGTTTGTGGGACACCTTAAATTTCTGTATGAGACATTGGGAATAACCACCACGACAAGTAACAACTGGTATAGCAGCAGTGACCACAACTAGGTCATTTGTGATATAGCATAGCACTAGCCACTTGCTACCACCACAAACCATATTGAGGACACCTATTCACGAAACAAGTGTGATTGAAGACTAAGCATATCCCCCTATTGAAGATGCTACCACCTACTTGATGTCACCATTAACAGCATCTTGTATCCAATATGACCAGACATTTAGCCTTTAGCAACAGATTGTTGCTTATCCGTTTGGATGCTTGGCATGTATGCCAAAGGAAAAACAAACAGCGGAATAAGTAAGACAAACTAAAAGACATTGATCAGATGATAGTACCATTAATGAACTCAATGCAGTTAAAGGCTCGCATTGCTACACCATGAACCCAATCGCTATCCTAACAAACCCACACAAGCTTTTCAAGTTATTGCAGTTAAAGAGTCCCACATTTTAATGAATTTCACTTCTATTTCTCCCTACTCAATTAAGTCATCCAGCATCCACGCTAGAGCAGGTAAAAAATCACCATCGCTGTCACGTCCTATAATTCAATTAATGAGGTGATAAAAACCATATTAAAGGACAATTTTACTGAAGGCGAAAATAAGAC
The DNA here is from genome assembly GCF_051622355.1 of Phaseolus vulgaris. NCBI lineage: Eukaryota > Viridiplantae > Streptophyta > Magnoliopsida > Fabales > Fabaceae > Phaseolus > Phaseolus vulgaris. The sequence continues at coordinate 21,611,099 of NC_143506.1, read as the reverse complement.
CAAATTTTTTAAAATAACTAAATAATGTTACAGGGTAAAAATCATATTGATATTTTCCAAATAAAAACGAAGTAAAAAATAAGTTGATAAATGTTTTGAAGCTATTGTGATGTTGCTACACTCATTACTCTTGTGCATAACTTTGATTTTTCAATTTTTAATCCTCGTGACCTACAGACTAGTTCCTAAAATAAATAATGGAAAAGGGTAATTAATACTTCCTGTATACATCTCTATCTCTAATATGCAGCCCGAGCCAGAACGCAACAGTCAGCTGTTATTTAACTTTAAGGATAAAAAAATGGTTTATGACAGGGATACAAGAGGCGCGCGCCTCTAGTTGTAGCGCAGAAGAGAAATAATCTTTCAAAAGAAAAATGAATGAACTGCAAATGTAATTCATTATATTATACACATTATAGATGCTTAATGTTTTACATTCTGTAATTTTTTGTATAAACCCTCAGGGATAAAACATGATCCACAATGACCAATGCCAAAGAAAAAAATAATATGCTGGATTGTGCATAACATAAATAGCCTGGTGTTCTTTATGGAAGAACAAATTGGATGGGAAGGACATTTGGTCCGTATTAGGCATAGCTCTTGCTAAGCTCCAGGCACCATCAGTCCATCATGCAAACCTCATTTTAATCATGTAAACTAAGCAAAAGCATTGAAATAAATAGGATCGGCTTCTTTGATTGCTTCGCCTGTCAAAAATGGGAAGGGGGAAAAGGTTAAGACCGTTCTCCAAGCCTCAAGCAAAGCAGAAATTAAATTTTTTTATCTCGTGATACCTATGTAATAAGGTGTACGCTCATGACAACAGACGATTTTTTAGTGAGCATCTCCAGGTATATTCCTTGTAATTTTGACAAAGCAGGAGAAGGATAACACTGCTGGGAGATGAAGGAACCTGTGCTCCTAAAGCCATGTAACTTTTAAGCATCTACACCACGTAAACCAATTGACTAGTTGAAACAACATTAGCATTGTGCAAAAAATTGGCCTTGCAGAATTTTCTTGAACTATCAACTTTCATGATAAAAATAGTTCTTCGGATTCCATTGGAGATGTCCAATACCGCAGCAGTGCTTCTACAGTTAACCTCCGAGTGGCGCTAAGCATTGAGATAAAAAACCGACAACCATCAATCTTATACTCTTCAAGAGGATTTCTATGGCCAAAGCTCCTAATGTTCACCTGTCACAACTCTGAGATAAGCCTTTAGCTGGTAAGAAAGCCCAAATATTTATGAGAGCAAAAGGAATATTACCGCAGAGCTGAGTTTATTCATGTTTACAAGATGATCTCTCCAGAAACAATCAAGAGTTTGCAAAAGAACAGCTCTCTGTAACAAAAAATATTAAATAAAATAAATATTTTACTTTTTTTAAGATAGAGAAACTGAAAACTCACTAGACATAACAAGCAGCAACTAGAATACAGTGAGCCAAAACATGTAATAGAAAATAATCTTACAATGCATATGGTATCAATGCAAAATTTACCATTTGGACAAAACACAAAAGGTTGTCCAAATTTGCAAAGGAAAGAGCGTAATGTTCGTATACAGATCCCCTTAAATCAATAGAAAGGGAGGAGCATTCATCACAGTGAAAAAAAGTATCAAATACTAATTACTAACAACCATTGGGATAGTTTTATTCATTAGTTCTGTAGCAAGACTCTATTTCCTTTTCTACTTTAAAGGATAGGCAATGACTGTGTAGGACGGTAGGATTACTATTGCAGCATCATTTCCCAACAGTACAGATGTTGGATAATAACTTTGTAAATCTAATATCTCCAAGTAATTGTCAAAAATCAAAATTTCCTTGTGTTTACGGTGTAGATGTTTAGGATAGAAAAACAGTAGGTAATACTGATGAGCAAATGGTGTAAAACTTAAGGCACCCTCACTTCATTTCCTCTTAACTTAAGGTAAACTATTGTTCTAACTTCTAAGGGCTCTATGTTAATTTCCGTCCTAGGTCATTATATCAAAATGGTTCTTTAGAACCTATTTTCAATTTTTCATTGCCTAGTTGCAGCTGATAGTACGTAGGATCTGTTTGCACAAATTTATCTTGAAACACTTGAAAAAAAAATGAAACAGGTTTACCAAAAGCTTAGCTTATGCGTAAGTTAAAAATCAGATTTTAGAGAAAATCTAGAAAAAAGTTTCAAAAATTAACTTGTGCATAAATTAGTTTTTAGCTTCTTCATTTCAATTTTTCTTCTAATTTTTTTCTACTAGAAGTGGTTATGACTAATCCTAACATAGAGATACTACCTCTGATCCTTAATATAAAAGTTTAAAGCATAGTTTAAAAGAAATAGGTAGTCCTTTTTACAAGGCATTTTATAGTTTCTATGAAGCATTGAATTTCTTTTCCGTCTTTGTTCCTAATAAATATTAAGAATGTGTTTGTTTTATTAATAAATAACAAGAAGATGATTTTAAGTCATTAGGTAAATTTGTAAGTTGGTAAGATGGTAACACTGTTTTAAAAAATAAAGAAAATCAACTGAATTAATTATTTTTATTGGTCCATGTGATTATGTTAGAAGTCACTTATATTCAGGATCGGAGCGCACTAAGTATTATGTTTTAATATTGGTTTTGAAATCTTTGGATGCAATTGCACTGAAATGAAATGATCCGAGTACGGTACTAACACAACTTTTTGTACGATTGCAGCCATTTTTGGCGTTAGTAAATATACCGACAACAATCAAAATATTCAATTTCAAGAAAAAATAGTTGAATAGAATATCTTACCTCAATTTCCTTTGCATGTCTCTCATCATAACCAGACTCTTCAACAACATTTAAATAAGAAGCAATCAGAAAATCTCCAAGATACTTGCGAAGAAGATTAGAAGTGGTTTGGTACTTCCCATTCCTACATTTTGCTAATGATCAGTAAGTACTAGAACTCCATTAAACTTCTATAATCCACAGTAAATTAAGTAATTTACCCAATTAAATCATCTGTGCAAATAGCAAGCCATCGTCTTAATGATGAGCTCTTCCTGTGTATTCCCCTGAAGGCATTTGGAGGTGCTGGCATATTTGGAAGAGAAAAGTTTACAATATCAACTGAACTCACATCATTCAGTAGCCCAAGTGAATTAAGCAAAGTGTGATCACTAATTCCTCCAAAAGATTCTGCCAGAAACATTTGAGCGTATCTTTAGAAAAAGTAAAAGTTGATTTAGCCAAACACAGAAAGTAAAGAGATATTTGTGTAGATCAAATTGAAGGGTCATAGCTGTAGCAAACAAGCCTACCATGCAACAGCTTTCCACCAACAGTCACGAACTCTTTCAAGAGCTTACTCAAACCCCAGCTACGTGGATGCTACAAAATCCATTGAAAGCAATGGATTAAAGGAATTCATGAATAGAGATATACAAAATGCTAGAGGAAAGGTTGAACCACCTTCACTGGATCAATATTATTGAAGACGATCTCGTCAACCACTGCTTGCATGTACCTATAAGCAGTACACACAAATCTAAGAAGGGAGGAAAGAGCAGTAGAAAAGAAAATATAATTTCATAAGAATAAACCCCAATCACAAAAGGTGAACAAAAGTCAATAACTCTTATTTCATTCTTAACAGTCAACACCCTAGTAAGTAAAAGACCCAAGCTAATTCAGCATCCTTTTCTAGGCAGGTCAGGATCCCTAACAGTAGTTTTTTTTCTGGGATAAATGATTAATACTATTATGTTATAACTTATAAGCTGAAAGAAAAGGTCCAACACTGCTAACTCTTGTGCATTATATGATTAATTCACATTTTATATTACTTATTGAGCCCCAACTCAGACTCTGAAGGTAAAGTTATAATTTATATCATAGTATGATAGTATCAAGACAATATTAGTAGAGTATGGTTAGAACTTAGGTTTTTAATGAATACACGAAATTATAATTAGGATAGTGGCAAAAGCAAGGACATAAAAGAAATAACTGTTTCAGGCCAGGGTAGTGATTCATATCAAGAACTGAAATTGTTCATGCTCCAAAGAAATAGTAAAGACTTGGAATAGATATTTAGCTGGGAAGATTGAGTCTGACCATTCCTCAAATGAATTTCATCCTAATATTGAATAATAAAATAAGACATCAAAATGCAAGATTGTTTCAACAAATAGAATGAAACACAAGGGCCATTAAAGTTTAAACTAAAAATAAAAGAACCTGAAAAATAGCTAAAAATTAAAACGATAAAAGTGATGTGGCCTCATACCTATCAGTATAAATAACAGTAGAACATAATTGGGATTCCCTGGCAGAACAAGATTCATCATCCCTCACAGAATTTGGACTTTAGAGTCTAACTCAATTTTACAAAACCAACTTATAATGTGAAGACTGGACAAAATTCATGTGCTGTATTGAATTTTAATCCATATTTCTAGTTGATGTGAGATTCAACGCCACTCATGATATTACAATTAAGGCAACTCCCTAAGAGGCCACAGCTAAGACTGGATCAGAGTGACCACAATTAAGGAAAATTTCCAACATTCCCCCACTCCTCACACCCACCTAGGCTACATGCCTAGAGTGTGGCAATGTAGTTGGCAACAGTGGATCCAGAATAAGACTTGATTCCAACATAGAATTTGGACTTAAGATTTAATTCAGCTCTAAAACAATGATTTACAAGATGAGAAGTGTTCAAGCTTTATAAGCTCTATTCATGTCATGTCTCTAGTTGATATGGAACTAAACACTGCTTTTTGAAATTTCAATTAAGGAGGCCTCCAAAGAGGCTGCAACTAAGGTCGGTTACGGATGACCACAATTAAGGTGGCATTCCAATAACCTTTGATAGACATTATCAAATGGGATAGGCACAAGATGCTTGGCACTATAGGTTTAGAAGAAGGCTAGCAGTGAACTATAGGTTTACTAGATGAGCTGTATACAGTATTAATTACAAAACAGAATCATCTACTTTAGAGCTAATTAATACTTTACAGTCACCTACAGGGCAGTAATAATAGCTTAAACTACTCATCATATATGTCTTAAACCTAACAGCAACGATTGAGAAATTTAAAGGCACTCACTGGCGTATGTGTTGGGAACAGCTTTCATCATCTCCTGTCAGGATTAATTGCCTTAGATCATAAACATGCTTTCGTTGCACCTTAAAAAAGAATAATACAAAAACAAATTAGTTGATAATGATTTTGCAGACTTGAAGACAACTTACAATTCTGTTCTAGATAGATGGGTGACCTTTTATTCAACGACAAAAGAGCATGCTCGCCTACTTTCAAGTTTAATCTAACAAGTGTTTTAAAAAATTGAGATATATGTGTGTGTGTGTATATATATATATACATACATATCCACAGTTAAACGTTCGTGAATGTGACTCACATAAAGTCCTCAGAAATTTATTTCTCAATGATATTTTAATTTTAGATTCTGGTTACTTTATAAACAGGAGATGGCTCAAAAATTAGATATTGGGAGTAAGAGTGATGTCCCTTCTTAGATTTCTTTGTCCATTACTGCTCACAATTCTCCTATCAAAGATTTGTTTACTTTACATGATCCTGGAATTTCCATATTTTAATAACCCAATATGATAGATAAGCTAATAAACTTCAGCCCCTCTTGGCCTTACTTGATTGTGCTCTTTTCTTTCTTAATCTTGATATGAGAATACGAACCAAAAATTCTACTGTTCTTTTTCCAATATTACTTTTAGTTTCTCAAACCTTCTCCCACAAGCTTGCCTTGGATGTGCCAACCTGGAATTCTAAAGCTTCTTCTAAGGTCAAAACATTCTGTTATAATACTAATGACATTCTGCAGGTTAGATGGCCCATATTGCTTTCTCTCAGCTGATATATATGTCATGTAGATCGAAATCTGAAATTGGGCCCGTTTGTGATTCCTTTGGAATAAACTATTTTTTGTATTTTCAGAGTGTTTGGTTTGTACTAATTAATTTGATCAATTTCTATAGATTCCTTTTCGGGGATTTGGCAAGAAGAAGCAAAATGAAATCAAGTGACAAAGTGTGCCAAGGAAAATGTGTGTTGAACCCTGTATCTGTTTTATATTTCAGAGAAGATGATGCTATTACAGTAGTCAATAGCAGTATGCCGGATCAATTGACACCAAGTGAAAACTTTTGCACCTACACATGTTAATAATTGTCTATAGAACATGAAGTTAAAAAATCCAACTTTCAAAACGAAATTTTTGTAAAGCAAATCAAGTTCACAAAGTTTTATTCAAATTAAAAGCTGATTATTACTTCATGCAATACCTCAATTTTAGAGATAATGTGCTATTTAAAATACAAATAAATGTTCATTGCTAGATATCATACCAACAAATGTCCAATTCAGGTGAAAATTGACATACTTAATAACACAAAGATAATGTCAATGGTTTGACTGTTAGATTGATTATAAAAAGTTATTAAGTGGTATAAATTGAATTTTCTTGACACAAGGTATCCTGTCTTGTGGGTGTGAGACTATTAGTCTGTTCAATAACTTAATACCAGTTCCCATTATTATTATATATTAATTCTACTTAATAATTACATTTTTTTATTCATAAATTTAGCTATATTGATACGTTAGTGTAAATATCACACTTTCTACTATTGGTTAAAATTGATTGAAAACTACAAAATCACGAGTGAGACTCGTTAAATAAGTGAGACCCTCAAAATTGTGATTTTTAATAAATTTAAGAAAGTGTATTCAAAAGATTGTGTTCTTAGCATTTCTCTCTTAAATATTGTAGAGTACTTTATAGTTTTATAATAGTTTAACATATGATTAATAATGTTGGTTTTTATATTTTAGAAGGATAAGAGATATATTATGTGAAGGAGCTTCAACAATAATTTAATTCAAGGACTCTATATATAGAAAGAGAAAATGTAACAAAAATCAAATACTAACAATATTTCAATCTTCCTAAATCTAAAAAATAATATGATATCTTTCTTTTATCTAAGCAATGTTTTTAAAATTGAAACATTACAAAAAAAAACTTCTAAAAACTAGTTCAAATTCCAAATATTTAGGCATATATTCTCAACACTCTTCCTTGCCTTAATATCCCTAAAGGCTCAATTTGAATTTCAAATTTAAAATTTGATCTCTTTTTTATGCTTGTTTTCTTCCTCTTTTTTCTTGTAATTCTTATTCTAATATGAGACCACATCTTAATTCAATTTGATCTTCTTTAATGCATTTATTCTTTTATCAACTTCATTTTCATTGTTTCTTGTGGACTGTGATTGCAGTGCTATCGCGTGGTATTGACTACTACTGATACTATTGCAAGTTATTCTTAATAATTGAACAAAGCTTGCCATGGAATACAAGTCTGTTTCATTCCAGAATGTATTCATAATTTCAGTTTTCCTAAGTTGAATCAATATAGAATATGACAATAGAAGTTATTACTTAGAGTAGACAACATGTAACTAATTGCATAACCTCGCTGGAATGTGTGTTTTTGAAACACCTCTAAGTAATCGAAACATACCTCCAATACTTCATCAAACTCAACGAGGTTCTTTCTTATGCCAAAGAAGAATTTTTCTGCATTGATTTGCAGCGCCAAAAGCTATAAAAAAAGCATTGGAAAGATGAAACTCTTTAAGCACAGCATATGACAGACACATGAATAAAAAAATATGGGAAAAGAGACCACATGGAAAAGAAAGTATGTAAATAGAAGAACAATCAATATTTTATTGTATTGGTTAATAAAGAAGAAATTTATCATGAAAAAAGAGAAACAAAAGAGGAGAAAAGCAGAGTTAAGGGCCTGTTTGTTTCCAATTCTTGAAAACAGTTTTCTGATTTTAAAAACAAGAAAAAAAAATGGTTTGATGAATAGCTTCTGAAAGTTGTTTTCAAAAGTAATACTTCTTTCTTTCAGTTGTTAAAATAAAATAAAAAACTAGAAAATCTTATAAGTTATTTTGGTTTTCTACTTTCGGTTTTCTATTATTCATGTACTTCTTTGCACTATCCCGTCTTCTTTCCCCATTCCTAAAATCTAGAAATTAATTTTTAGTTTTTGAAAACTAGTTTATAAAATTACTTTTAAAAACTAAAAAACAAGAAAATGATTAAACACCCTAAATTCTTCTTAGACCAAATATTTACTTATCAAACATAATAATTTCAATAATAAATAGATAATAACCTGCTTTACAATGGCATCACCCTCAATTGGCAAATCCTCATCATTTGTAATCTTTGAGATGAGTCTCACAGCCCATTCAGTATCAAAATTGAACTTCTGAAACATCTCATCCTGCAAGCTATACCATGATGAGATAGTGTGAGAACTAACTGACATCACTTTATTAGTAAACCACACCCAGTAATCCTGCTCCCCTCAAAATTCAGTACTAAGAAGAAAATAGTATTCAATAGTTCATCCATAAAACTCAAGGTTTTTCCATTTTAAGCCAAAAATTAAGACATCAATCCAAATTTATACATCAATAGTTAAATAAAAAACAAAGTATATTGAAACTTCAAATGCACAGATAGAAAGAAATTTTAATTTGACCTTCCAATTCCTTTCAGATTTTATATCAACCAACAAAATTGTTCTTGAAACAAAAGTGTTCATTATCAGCCCAGAAATAAATCAGAAAATTTAATGACCAAGGTTATCAAACTCGAGAGTCTATCTCGACTCGTAGACTCGCAAGAGTTTACTTCAGATAAAAAAAATTAATAATAAAATTATTCAAAGTAATTAATTGCACAACACTAAAACAACCACATTTAGTAAATGCTACAAAGTATCCCAAATATTGTTGCACATATGCACTCCAACTAAAATAGAACTGTAGCCTAACTAAAAAAAACTACAGCCCAACCAAAAAAAAACATATGCAACCCAACTTAAAAAAAACTGCAGATATACACTCCTACTTAAAAAAGAACTGCAGTGTCTACCCTAATTTTCCCAACTTAAAACAAAATGTCTTGCTGCAAACAAAACAGAGGGAGCACGGTTCTCTCTACCCCAATATTAGATGACCACCGAAACACAGCACTGAGATACGATGAGGGGTTTGGTGGCATGAGGGTGAGTCATTCTATGGAAGAGTGGTTGTTGGGCTTAATTGTCGCACAACAAGGTGATGCCACTGATTGTGATTGTCAGCCAGAAAAAGCTCGCCAAAAAGTTGTCAGCTAGGAACAGTGACACTGGCTGCGGTGAACAATGAAACACAAGGGAAAAAGAGAAATACAAGTTTCAAGAAACTTACACCTATGAGTAGTGGGTCCACAAGAAAAACATGAATTAGGGTTCCCTTCTCATTAGACTAAATATCATGTTGAAAAGAGAGAAACTGAGAATGCATATAATTTTTGTGTGCTTAGAACACATCAGAGAGAGGAGCAACAAAAATTCAATAATATTCCTAATATCATCAATTGATCATAATATCATTAATTACTATATATCTATAGGATTCTAACACATCTACAAGATTATAACACTTCCCTTTTCCAATGCCTTGTTGCCATGTATTCATTTTGTCTTCAATTTACAATATCAGTGTGTGTGGTTTGGCATTTGAAACCTTGGATCCACGTTTGAGATGTAAAAAATGGGAGCTACTGAAAGTAGTTTCAGCTTGGATGTGGATCACATCACGTTTAATTAATTCAATGTCAAACCAAACATGCACTTATCACATCATCCAAAAAACAATTACAGCACCCAATAATCAAAACAACAGTTTGCCTATGAGTAAGATTGAGAATTGAGTAAGTGTACGATCACTACCTGACCATAAATCGTGTTGATCCTGGATCCCCTTGCCTTCCTGCTCTGCCACGCAGCTAGATAAAAGATTATTACAAGATGTGAGAACAATCGTGCTAAAAAATTATATTTTTACGAATAAATGGAGAAGAGGATAAGTTTTCCATGATTGAGGTACTTAAAATAGCTAAGTAGAACTTCAGTATACTGTCCCAAACTCTCGAGAAGCCCAAATAATATCCTATTGGACGTGTAGGTGCTAATATTTGTTAGATGTTTCAAATATGTCTACCCTATATGTTTTTTGTATATATACAAGTAAATAACACTTTGATACCAAGCTAACATTATTCATGATCGGACAGTAACTGTATATAAAAAATTCCTTGTATATAGCCAAATCAGTCAAGGAATCACATCATTGGAGCTGAAACCAAATTAGCCATGGATTGCCAAATTAGTTAAGGAGTCCGATCATAGAATCTGCCCTATAATTATCTGTCTGCAGAAGTTAAAGACACACAAGTTCAGAAAACAATAACAATCAAATGACATATGGTTATATCCAAAGTTAAATGTCTCTAACAGACTTCACATTATGCAGGCACTGTTCCCCCTTTCTGCCATCACACACAGTAAGGATTCTTTATGGGAAATAGCTTTTCCCAGTTCAAAACAATTTAACACTTTACTCCCTAACTAAATAAAGGATTTCACAAGGATTATATAAGAATGCTAGACTTTGACATCTCCCATCCATTAATCATCCAAAGCAAGCAATACAGAAAAAACATGTTGGAATGTTAGACTTTTACCATGCTAAGTACTGTAAGGACCAAGTCAGAGCAACAACCTTTAAGGAAACCATAAAAAAGAAAGGGTCAAAGGGTAACAGTTTAACAGGAAGTTAGGAGAGCTAGTTGATTCAGTTTTTCCCTATAAATGAACATCGTTTAGGTAGAAAGGAGACTTTCGGGAAATATTGTTGAAGATTACAGTGCAAAGAGTAATATCCTTTGGAGAGGCACTTGTATACCATGGTTCTTGGCTTGTAATGAGCTTTCAGAAATAGAGGAAATTCAGAATATTTTTCTCCTTGTGTACTTTTATCTCTTGTTAGGCTTTAACATTTTTAATTCTGAAAAGGGGTTCTTAGCAAGTACCCACCTGGTTATCTATTCTCCGGGACTCATGTAAAGATGTACCAATCACATGAAGTCCCCCAAGCCTTTTTACCTCGGAACCTTCATTCAAACAGTGTTCTTCACAATCCTTCAAAACTGACAGATAGGCTAGTGCTACAGTTGGACCAAGAGGGTAGACCTCAGATTCTTCATTAGCAAGCTTCTCCAGCTCTTCCAAACTATATGAAATATTCATTTCAATAGCCTCCAAGATAAAAGATTTAGCCTTCTCATATGTCCAACTTTTACCCTCACTTTTGGATACATATTTTGCTGAATAATTCATGTTGCAAAGAATACAACACAAGTTAAAAGCATGTAATTATGACGAAAATAAACATAATTTCATCTGAAACGAGAAAATTTCTCAAGTAGAACCACCGACCCATTAGGGTTGTCTTAGCCAGTAAGGCCATTGATGATGAACCAACCTTTATCTTTGGAAGCACCTATATCAAAAGATTCATTGAAAAACTGAAAGTTTAAATAAAGAAAATTAATATACAATAGGTAAAAGACATAATTACCATTTGTGAAATAGCTTCCTCTGCAAGTTCAATGTTTTTTGGATCCTCCCGTGTCAAAAATGAAATTAAGCTATCCTCTATAATTTCTCTGGCAAGCATCTATATAGACAAGGAAGAAAATGTATAAAGTCATTTCTTAGATCCAACTCATGTCAAATGGGTGGGGGGTGACAGCTCAGTTGCACTTTATTTCAGTTAGTTTGGAATGTGTGCAATTTTGGTTTCTCAATTTTTTTGGAGCTAATCCCCTACCCACATTGATTTCCTTCTACTTCCAATTATTATTTTCTATCCAAATATTTGGAGGTGTATAATGGAATTGGGATATGAAATATTGTGAAAGTTTAAACATATGAAATTGAGTGGAAACTTAACGAAATTTGAAGAATTTTATAAGATATGAACCAGGGTTTGATGAAAAGAAATTTAGGATCTTTTTATTTTGGGTGAAATTGATATTTTGGCTGCTGGGTTTTGTACAAAAAAAAATCAATTCAATTCAATTTGTAAATATTTTTAGTAGAAAAAGAGAATTTGAGGGGTTTGGATAGAAGAAACGAAAAGGGGACCAAATTTTATTAAATGGCTCGAAAAACCTCAGTAGAAACAAATCAGAGAATCCAATTTAGAGGGACCATAAATATAATTAAGCCAATAAAAACCACCTGCTTAAAAAAGTAATAGAATTTATTTTTTTTTCTAGACCATTTAGGCAGTCATAGACAAAGTATGCTAGGTCATATTGTTGTCACAACCTAGCCACAAATAAAAAACTTATTCGGAAACCTACTTTTGGATTTCCTCCGAGGATTATATCTGTGCCCCTGCCGGCCATATTTGTAGAGAGGGTAATGGCATGTTTCCGTCCTGCTTGTGCAACAACTTCAGCTTCTTTTGCAGCATACTGCATTAAATGAGGCGGAAGAGGGCTAGTCAGGTAAGCAAAACTTTAAAGTTGAAACACTAAGTCGTGGAAAAAAAAAGATAGCATATGCTTTTGAAGGTACCAACAATCTATAATTTCACAAACCTTGGGTCTAGCATTCAGAACATTATGAGGAATATTCCATTCCCTAAGCAGACCAGACAAAAGCTCTGAATTTTCTACACTGCATATGGAAAGAGAATGAAAGACAATCATTCTACAAAGTCGCAAGACTTGACTATAAGAACAGGAAAGCTTATGTATAAACATTTGCAATATATATCCCAGATAAGTAAAGAATCCAATGTAAATAGTCAACAATGACAACATAAGTATCATGATGATGGGGAAAAGGTAGCTTAATTTAAACAAAGATAGGTAAAGAAGAGCAAGATTTAAAACTATACCACTGAAAAGACATACACTGATACCAAGACACATAATCATCAAAACTTAAGCAAATTAAATTCCATTTGTTCAATAATAATGTAACACAAAGAGAAGATGGTTGTCAAGAATCAAATCCCCCAAAAGTTTATGTTCTTAGAAGAATGCAAAACACATCTCAGTGATAGACAGCATCCATTATTACAGCCATAATACTTACCTAGTAGTCCCAACTAAGACAGGCCGACCTTGTCTAAACATATATTCAACTTCTCGGCGAACTTGATCCCATTTCCCACGAGCAGTCTTGAACAATTTATTAATAGAAAAATCATACACTTTGTTAAAATAATGATTTTTGTCATGGAAAAATGATTGTATTGAAACTACAGATACTTATGAAGCCATTAAATGGCATACAGCAAAAGCTTGAATTGGTAAATCATTTCGAATATTAGGAAGATTTGTGGGCACTTCAATGACTGGCATCTGAAACATTTTTAAGAACTCCTTCTCCTGCAACGATGTATATTGCCATCATGAACTGATAAAAGCACAAATTGTAATAGTTAAACTTTAATGCAATGTCAGAACTATATAAATCTTTACTTCTGTTTTGGCAGTTCCAGTCATTCCTGACAACTTTGGATAGAGCTTGAATAATGACTGGTATGTGATCTGTGCCACAACAAGAGAATCTGCCTGTGCATGTTTAAACCTTTGAAATTTAGAATCAATTAATTATGACGAGAATTGTCATGATACAGAAATCAAAGAACCCACATATATACCTGAATCTTCAAACCTTCCTTTGCCTCCACAGCCTGGTGAATCCCCTCAGACCATCTCCTTTTCTCTTCAACTCTCCCAGTCAGCTGAGAAATTTTCAAAATTTGATTCATCATATTATTAAGAAAACTAATAGCAAACAAAAGAAAATGAAAAAATATCTGTTTAATTAATAAATGAAAATGAAAGATTCAAACTGTTACTAGAAATACAAGAAACAATAATGTATATAAAACTATTCATTTGGTTCAACCTGATAACTTGATAATTACTCCTCAATATGGCACCAAAGCCTCTAATGACCAAATTGTTAATAATTTTATTTTTTCCACCACTATTATTCATAATTAAATTAAATTCAGCACAAGGTAAAATCATCTCGCCAGCAGTCCAGACTTCAGGCCCAAGGGGCTCTTGAAAGTGGGAATATGTTAGAGATTATACTAAAAAAAGTTAATTCAATGCATTACCAACCAAAATATTTTTGGAATAGTTGGTCCTTGACAAAATATCTTAGCCAAGCATATTTACTGTTGAAATATTAAGCAAATGCATATATTTAATGTGCTCAAGCTTGAGTTGTTTTGCACAACCCTGTATTACATAGTAGAATATAGCCATCCTATTTTACAGTGTATAAAAACAGAAACTTGCATTTATATTGGGCATAGTTTTCCAAATATCCTCCAGTTTTATCATATAGTAACAGTACAACGGGTTTGAGTTGTCCTACAAATCAGACAAGGTGTACAAGCTCCAGGAAATGTCATTGATCATGTATTTCACTAGTTGTTAAACTTGAACCCAAGTTTTAGACAAATGTACACGAGTTTTAATTTTGTTAAGCGTTGTATCCAATTAGCAAAGAATAATGAATTATAAATTTAGACTTAAATATATTTGTATTCCTTTTAAATATGATTTGATAAACTATAGGAAAGAGCAAGACATTGAACTGAAACTTTTTTTCTAAGACAGCACAATGTTTTATTTATAGAGAAAACAAAATCAATACAACAAATAGAGGAGATTCTCTAATAATAAAGATATAATATGAGAATAAATAAAATTGTTTCTAATAATGCATATAAACAACAAACACTAAGGTAGCAAGTTAAATGCATGTCATGTCAATAATAAATAGTGACGAGGAGTAGGTATCATCTTCAAACTTTTTAAATTTGTAAGACTAAAGCCAACACAACATGAATAAAAGTGATAAACCAAATTAAGTTATATTTACAAATTACAAGGACTAAAAACATATTTTACCCTAAAATTTATAATATTATGAGATTACATCAACGGGATGGAATTACTGACTTCTTCATTGTGTGATGCATTTAAACTCTGGGCGTGAGGCCAACGTTGCTAATTCTCAACTGTATTATTTACTTTATTCTCTAGTACTCCAATTTTGTAATCTGCTCAAATATGAAGATAGCAAACAGCATATAAGCCGCAAACCCAATTTGCAGGTACCATTTCTCAGCATCAAAATAGCCTCTTTAAACCCATTCTATTGCCTTCAAAAGCGACCCACTTAGCCCTCAAACAACTTCAATAACCATTCATTCTCATCTTGCTAACTCTTAGAATTTGGGCTTAGACAGAAATTCACTCAAAAGCTACCTCATGAGGCGAGGGTTTCCCTCCACTCGCATACATTATTTTTTATCATATCATTAATCAATGTGGGATCTTGATTAGGACTTGGGTATTATGGAATGCCAAAGTTTCACATTGAGTAGTATGAAATGCTCAGTGGAGTATTTATGTTATTCCCCTTTGCTTTTGAGGGTAGGTTTCTCAAATACTTGGGTGCTTATCAAATCTCTAACACATTCCCCTTACACCAAAAATTAAACATTTCAAACATGAACTTTAAATATTTTGACATTTGTGAGTAGTAGAATAAAAACCACTAGAATAAGCTCTGATATAAGAGTTTGGGTTTAAACCTAACTAAACCCCAAAAACTAATTCACAAGGTGATGGTTGCCCTCGCTAACATTACTTTTTGCTGTATCAATAGTCAACCAGATATCCTACCCTTGGATCATAAAAAACCTAACCTAGCATATTCATATCATAAACTTTCAACTGTCCTAAATAACAGAAGAGTGTTGTCCCATAACAAGGCTGAGGCATGTCATAAATAAAATTCAAATCATGACCTACAATTTCATGAATCAGAAGCTAAGTATATCACATCCAATTAGGTTACAGATGATGTTTTCGGCATAACAGAAGGGAGATTTTATGTGCCTGCACATTAAGCAAGGGCGGACAATTAGTAGCCCCTAGTACAGTTTGTCACCATTCTAAAGAGACCCTTAGGTTAACCCAGTTTCCACTGTTTTTGTTTGAAATCAACATATCTCATACAAAGTGAATGCATATCAAGTATATACACTAAAGCATCAAGTCTGCTCACACTTCTTTAGACAATGCAAAATTTATAAAATCAAAGGTATATACTGCCAGTGAATTTAGAACAAAAATGGACTACTGTAGCATGTAAGATTTCAGAGTACAAAACAACAAGCTTGTAAAACAAAATACAATATGTGTATGCATACATTTGTTAAAAAAATAAAATAAAACGTTTTCTAGGATGTCAATCAGTACATTTTTCTCTACTTCAACTAATCAATTGCTGTCACTGAACCCCCTCTCTGAATCGTTGAAAGAAAAGTATCTTATTGTAGCCACGAGTTTCTCCTAAAATGAATTTTAGAAAGCAAAAGAACTGACATGTGGCCAAGAATCACAATCCATAACTGATGTTTGTCCCCCAAATATCCAGTTTTAAAATTAAAAAATCTACTACTTTGAGAACCAAGGAGGAAAAGAAGTAACTTCATTTCTCCAGTAACCTTGCATTGGCAACCAGTATGCCCAACAAAAAGTCATGTTACTCATGTTGTGTGTCTGTGTCCTACTACAATACAATTATTTGAATTTGGTGTCACATGATGGGCCGGGTATTGTTAGGACATGACCTCCTATTACAAAGGTCCATGAAAGAAATAAAGAAGAGAGAAATACAGCTATTTGATTTAATTCAAGTAGCTAAGAGTTTGTTAGTTGTTGTTATGGAATGTTGTATATACACACACATATGTATACATATATGCTTTTGCAAGTTTTGGGAAGGGTAGAGAAAATATTATAAGTGGGAGGAATCTGGACCCTCAAAGAGCCAGTGGAGCTGTATCTGTCTTTGTTTTGTTAATTGAAAGCATTATTCACAGTTCTCTTTTCCATCAAAGAATTCTCTTCTTGTAATCCTAAACGGAAATATCTTTCCACTTTACTTATCCACCCCATAACATCTTCTCCCTCAAAGACAAGAATATGCAATTGCCTCCATCTATGACAACTCTTAATTCCCAAGAACGCGTCTCCTAC
This sequence comes from Phaseolus vulgaris, assembly GCF_051622355.1. Lineage (NCBI taxonomy): Eukaryota > Viridiplantae > Streptophyta > Magnoliopsida > Fabales > Fabaceae > Phaseolus > Phaseolus vulgaris. The sequence goes on along the minus strand of NC_143506.1, from coordinate 21,594,062 downwards.
TGACTCCTCCGGTGCAATCTCATTTGAAACCCTCTAGTTTATGGTATTTACTGCACTCGCACTTTTTCCACTTCCCTCTTTCACAAATCTTTCAACAATCTTTTCCAATCGTTGTGAATCCTGTTGCACAAGAGGGGCATCCCAATACGCATCAATTTGGGTCAATCTTGAATCTAATCTTTCTTCAAATCCTTCCAGTAACTGAAGACCACAAGCTAAAGCCCTCCCCAAAGCTTCCACTCTTTACTCCATCATTCTTGTGTTCACCATGAGTAGCACCCACAGAGCCCGGATTGAGCTTTGATACTAGTTTATAGAAACTAGATCAGAAAACTCAAAAGAAGATAATTCTCAAATGGAAAAGAGAACTTAATTCTTTCAATTAACACAATAAAAATAGATACAACTCTACTGGATCTTCAAGGGTCCAGATTCTCTACCCATACCAAAACCCGCAAAAGCATATATATACAACTTCCCATAAAACAAGGGGTGGCAATGCGGGCTGGCCCGCCCTGCATAGGCCCACCCCGCACTTGGCCCGCCCTGCATAGAATTTGCGGGCTGATTTTTCTAGCCCGCCCCACATAAGGGTTGGCCCGTGGGCCTGTGGGCCAACCCGCATAAGAAATATTTAAAAAAAATTAATTAAAATTTTGATTTTTTTTATTTAGATGCATTAGGTAAATGGTCTCATAATATTATTTTCATGAGACATGCGTAGTAAGATGTTATAAAAATTTTGAAATGTCAAATATGAGGCTACGTGAAGAAAATATGGGGTGCAGAAAAAAATTTATACATTTTAAAGTTGTGCGGGTTATGCGGGCCAACCCGCCCCGACCCGCACTTGGCCCGCGCAGGGGGTGGGTTATGCGGGGCGGGCCTATGCAGGCCAGCGGGTTGAAATAAGCAACCTGCCCCACGTTTTTTTCAGCGTACCGCGGCACGGCCCGCCCCACTTTGCCACCCCTAAAAACAACTACAAACTATCAGCTACTTGAATTAAATCAAAATAGCTGTATTTCTCTCTCCCTTGTTTCTTCTTTCAAATACCTTTGTAGTAGGAGGTTGTGTTCTAACAGTGTCCCTGTGTCATTTTTTGTTGCCAATCTTTGCTTGCATACGTAAGTAAAATGTGCATAATATTAAAAGCCTAAAGAAGCCTTGAATGTATTACCTCATTGATAATCAAAGCCTTTCCATCTCTGACCATGTATTGCACATCTCGACGATAGAATTCTTTAGCTTTTATAGCATTCATCACAAATCTGCAGTAACTCAACTCTTACCACTCATGTAATTTAACTGATTGGACAGGAATTTACAATTCCAACATTTTAGCAAGAAACTTCACATGAAGCACCCCGTCTAAATAAATATAACAATTATGATCATAATAAATTAATCTAGATCTCAAGGAAAGTGTATGCACCCAAAAAATTATGATTACAAATATAAGTTGTAAATACATAAATATATAAAGCACATTTTACCGGGGTGTCATTTACATATATGTCGAGGGATCAGGAGGTTTTACTATATTAATGTCTAATTTTTCATGCTATTTTGTTTTCATTTTATTTTTGCTTTTTTAAGGAGGACAGTCCCTTTTCAATATTATTATTTTTAACTGAATAAATTTATTCTTTTGTCATTTAAAAAGATAAGAAAAAAACATAACAGGTAATTGTGATGTTAATGTTATACAATTCATCAAAAAGAGAGAGCATAATGGAAACAATGAATAAAGATATGCTGAGATTAATGCCAAACTACTTTTGGCCAAACAACCATTGGGATTACAAAACAAGTAAACACCAACCAATGTTAAATGAACAACAAATTATTAAAGTATAAGAATATTCACCTTGCCCAGGGATCATTTTCATCCCAAAGGTCATTAGTTTCTAAAGCCATTTCGGCAAGAGCAATTCCTTCCTCAGTCAACTCCACAGAATTATCTTTAAGCTCCATTTTGTAATGCTGTTAATAAAATAAAATCAGTGTATAGAACTATCTGAATAAACTGATCAGAATGGGAAAACGGAGAAAAACAGAGTAAATGACATTATGAAGTGCAAGAGAATGTACTCACAATGCCCTGTATAAGCAGTTCAGCTACTTTTGCAGCTACAGGGAATCGTGCAGCATCTTTACTAGCCTGCAAAAAAGAAGGAGAAGCAGTCATCTTTCATTGAGCTTGACCAGTTGAAATATTCTTTTTAATACTGCCAACCTGGTTATGAAAGAGGATGGTAATGATTTGGCGATCCACAACAAGAAAAATTAAAAATTAATGTTATGCCTACCTCACCACTGATTAACAAAGGATTTCTTCCCTCGTCTATCAAGACAGAATCCACTTCATCAACGATTCCAAAATGAAAGGGCTTTGGCCTGCTTTCATGTATAATAGTCAGCAGTAACCAAACATATTCCAAACCAAAAGAAAAAGAAGAAAATAACTTAGTTCTTCCCAAGTAATACACTCTACCATCTCATCACAAGTTGTTCACGATTTCCAGCCAGATTATCACGCAGATAATCAAAGCCAAGCTCCTAAGGTAAGAAAAGGACAAAAAGGAAGAAAGAAAATAATATAAGTAAAAAATAAATGTACATCTAAAAGCAAATAATATAAGTAACAGACAAGTGCAATTACCGAATTATTGGTATATGTTATATCACATCTGTAGTTGATTCTTCGTTCTTCAGCATTCATTCCTCTCTGTGCATGCAAACATCAGATCACCAAGTTAAAAGAAGGTCATGCAGTGCGTTTTCACAAATTGATTAATAAAAAACTTCATTACTAGACCCAGCCCATTCGTATATTACATCCATAAACATGTGCTCTTATCTATCTCACCACCAAACACATAGCAGATGAAAACAAATTTATCACCTGCAGAGAAAAATTACCTGAACAAGACCGACAGAGAGACCTAAGAAACGATGAACACGTCCCATCCATTCAGCGTCACGCTGAGCTAAATAATCGTTAACAGTTACCACTGCAAAGAAATCAAGAATTAGAGAAATTTATTTCTCGAGATGCCAAGTGCTGGCACCGGAAGAAACTCCCCAAGCTATTCAAGCTTCTAGAGTGTTGGCAGTAACACATACCATGAACACCCTCACAGGTTAGGGCATTTAGATAAGCAGCTAGTGTGGAAACCAAGGTTTTACCCTCCCCGGTTTTCATCTCAGCAATGGAACCATCATGCAGCACTGCCCCACCAATAATCTAACACCAACAAAATTCATTATTCAGTGCCCTAGTCCTGAGTGAGTCCAAGCCAAACATGCAAAAGAGCACAATATAAGAGATATACACACGCAAGTCAATGACAGAATGAAACCTGGACATCGAAATGGCGCATTCTAAGTTTTCTCCAAGCAGCTTCACGAACAACAGCGAACGCCTCTGAAACATTAACTACGATTCAATACAAACAAAGTTCATAAAACAATCGAGCAATGATGCAACAGCATAAAAGAGTAGCAAACCAGCTTGAATGTCGGCTAGCGTGGCCCCTCGCGCGAGCCGGCGGCGAAACTCGGAGGTTTTCGCGGCCAGCTGTTCATCGGAGAGCGCCTCAATCTGAGGCTCGAAGGCGTTGACAGAGTTCACGAGACGGTAGTAGTCGCGAACAACCCAATAATTCAAGCTCGTGAAGTCAGTGAAACGCTTATGAACACGGCCGATATTTTCCTACAAGGAATGAAGTGATGTGACAAGTGATTAAGGCAATTCGTCGAACAGGTATCGGACGCAGAGCTGAAACGCACCTTAACGGAGGCGACGGCGACGAGAGCGGGTGCACAACGACGTCGTCGCAGGCAAGGCCATGGAGGAACAGAAGGACGCGAGCGAACGAAGAAAGCGTTGGCGTTGGTATCGGTGGAAGTGATTCTCTGAATTGCGAAGAATGGTGGATACGAGAGCGCTGCCATAATGGTGTGTTGGTGTTTCCAACTTCAACGCATTAGCGCAATGCAAATGAGCACACGATGGTTTTCTTCGGTGGTGTTTATTACTGCCCGAGAGGACTCCGGTGACGGAAAAACAAACGCTTTGGCATTTGAATTATAAAATCAGTTTAATTTTAAATATGCTTTTGTCCTTATAATTTATTTTTATTTTATTCTTTGTAAATTTTTATTATGGAAAATGTTCCTATGAGGATGATAATTCTATCAAAACTCGATGAATTATTAGGTTCACAGTTTTTAATATAGTAAAGTCTTTGCGCACTTAATATTATTTTATGTTTCGAATAGCTAAAGCTTCCATATCTCTTCATATTGGAGTGAAAAAAATGTAAAGTATTTATACTTAGTTTCAAATAAAAGAAAAGAAAGGAAAGTGATAGGTTTTAATTAGTTACATTTTTACCTTTTGAAAAAAAAATGGCTTTTAAATAATGAAGACAAAAGTCAACAGGTCGATTATAAATAGTCAATGTTTATTTATTTAAAATATATTTAGTTTATTTAATGGAAAGATTTTTTGGATTATATAATTAGAATTCATTTTGTGAAAATAGACATTTTGGATTATATAGTTTAGAAATTTTATATAAATCTGAAAAAAGCCTCCAAATTTTATAATTTAAAATTTATTTTTTCAAAAATTAAATTTCGAATTACTTAATTCAAAATATTCTTAGAATGTGAAAAAAAAAAAAAACAGTACAGAAGAATGCCCACAATCACAAACGTATAGTAAAATGCTTCTACACTTTGTATACACCACACAAAAATCTTTAACTTGTGAAAATCGCATTTTGGAGGTGTCTTTGGAATGGCGCACAGATAGAAATCAGAAGGAGTAAGGTGAAAAAGCTAAGGAGAGTTTATGAATTATTTATTTTTTAACTGAAGAACAAAAATATAATTGCAAAAAATACTATGGGTGCAAGAACATATAGGAGAGTGCAGGAAGAAGCAGCCATAAAACTAACACCATCATCTTTCATTTATTAATTCACAGGTTTGAGCATACTGCTGCAAAGTTCTTTAGGACAGTGGAAGGCTTTTGATTTAGGTTAAGGGGTTTCTTAAACCAATCAAGTCTAGGAATATAGCAAATTGAAAGGTTATTGTAAGTATTTGTGTGGAAAGAGGGTAATGTAAATTCATGAAAACTAGACCAACGTTAAAAAAATGACAAAAACAACTTAAAGAAAATTGGTCGAAGAATCGACAAATGACTAATGAGTTAAAAACTGGAAAAACATGTCAACCAGTTTAATAAAATAATAATAATACATAATTTTAATCATGATATTATAATATTATTTAATTTTTATGATAATTATATTAATATCTGGTTCGACTTCGGTTGAAAATTTAAATCTTGGTTCAGTACTTTGAAAGGTCTAGTTTTAAAAACATTTACAAAAACCAAAAGGGAGAAATCATTTTGTACCAACAAAAAAAGTAGAACTAACTGGCGCGAAAATCCGCACTGAAACTTGGCATGTATTCTGAATCTGATCTGAATTATTTACTATAATATACATTACATTAAGTATACACCGAAACAGTTTCAAGTTATATACAAACCTCAAGAATCAAGGCCAAGGAAGAAATAGTTTAAAATATGTACTGAACACCTTTCAGTATCACTTGGATCATATTATCTGCATCTGTTCGAAAATGTGAATGAACAAGCACTCCAAAACCTAGCATCACAAGGATGATGCATAATTTAAGAAAAATAAAAAATATTTGGCTGCAACTTGAGCAGTCAAACCATGAGTTGAGCAGATGCACCCAATAAACTCTTACTATTTACTGATAAACCTGGAGTAATCAAATCAACAAAAGCTGTTAGGTGTAAAAGATTTCACAAGCATAAGAAAAATACAGAAATGCAGTGATAACAAGTCATGTTCTAAACTTCAAATTCAAAATTATTCGGCTTTTGCACAGAAACTAAAACCATGTCGAGGCCTGAATTTAAAAATTAAAATAATTGAATGAAGTGAATTAATACCTTAATAGACTTGTCAGCATATCCAACGTACAGTTTTCCTTGGCTGTATAATATAGCTGTAGCAACAGAGCTGTAAGGAATGGATCCATATGCTATGACATCCAGTTCAAACTCGTCTCCAGATAATTCCTACAATTCACTAACTTCTATAATGAATTTCTACGCTATTTGAATAATCAATATTAAATAAAGTATCATAAGCTGAGCAAATTGCCATGTAATTTCCAAAACAGAGCACAGAATTTTGCATTTCTACCTGTATATTAACACCTTTGTCCCAACCTCCTGTATAAAGACATTTTCCCTGCATACTCATTGCAAAAATGGCCCCATTATGCAATGTTTTGGAATTCATGAACACATCATTCCTCCAGACCTAAACAAACATATGATAAAAGAGATGTTAAACAATATTGACAGGAGTTAATTATATGGATCAAGTCCATATTTGACTTCAAGTGAGCTACAAAATTCATCATTAATCTTCAAAAGGGGAAAAATATGGAAAAATAAGAAACCTTTATGCATCCATTCTCATGTGCTGCAACAAGCAAATGCCTATCTACAGTAACAGCCAGGATAGACTTCATCTCCGGAAGCGTATCTTCCCCCAGAACTGTCAATGGACAGTGGTCATTTAGACTCCACAACCGAACTGTACCATCCCAACTACCACTGTAAAGAACCTCATCACACACAGCAAGTGTGGAAACTACAGACCTATGGCCAGTCATTGTGCATATCAAAGTTTCATCCTGGGAAAAGGTATAGAAACCCAAAGAATGCATTAACCAATGAAGTTTTTATTTTAGGTAGCAAATAAGCAATCAAAGAAAGAGAAAAACTCACCTTTAATGACCAAGCTTTAATTGTTCTATCTCCACTTCCAGTATAAAGAGAATGATTTTTGAAAACAGCCAAGGAGTGGATACCACTGAAACGCCAATCCTTCTTCTCATTCCATTTCCTCAAGGGATCTTGCCTAAGAGGGGAAGCAATTCCCCAAATAAATATGCCCCCTCCACTGTCACCACTTATGCACAATGGTTCTTCTTCATCTACATAAACTAGAGCCATGACTTTATTCTCATGACCTCTAAATGTATGTAAATGAGAAAGGTCCTACATAAATTTATGGTAAATGAGAAAAGCTCATTATAGCTGAGAGTCCGTGAAACAGCTTATACAATAACAACCACGCCAATCCATAGTAAAATATCACGGGCCTTCAAACTTTGTTATCATCATAAATAATGCTTTGATGTTGCATAACAATCTAGCACCCAAGAAGGTATTTTTTATTTATCCATGTAAGACAAAGAATGCAAGAATTCTAAATAGCACAAGGCAGGAAGGCTTGCAAAGTCTGTCCCGCTTTGTCATCCCTAAAATAAAGTATTCATGAAGCATTTTGTTTTATAAATTAGAATTCTAATATTGAAATTCCACTTCAGAGTAGACCTACTTAGTTATGCTTTGTATGCAAGTTTTAGCTTAAAGTTAAAAGGGAAGCCAGCAAATCACAAGTGGAAAAAAAAATCCCAACCATTTTCCTCTCTTTTCTTTTATTTATTTAGCTATTATCATTAAATATTTATCAGAAGGTATCCACTAATGGAGTCACATAGTGGGGAAAGAACCCTGAATAACTATTTTTCAGAAAATATCAAAGAGTTTTTTTAATTCTGACGCATTTACTGAAACGATAATGAAGGGATCCTTGTGCCAAGATTATAAATGAGATCATGCTATTTGGAATGTGCCCAGTCGAATGTTGACACATCATTTTGTTTTAAAATTGTTACCTGCAAGGACCATACGCGAACAGTTTTATCAAATGAGGAGCTGAACAAATACCCACCTGCAAAACTAAAGAAATACTCATCAGAACGAAATATAATTCTGCATTGCATAATCCCCACATTCTAACAGATCAGAACAGTACAAGTGAAACTCTGACCATGTATAATTGTATAGATGAAGCAGCCTAAATCCAGAAACTGAATAAGAGCTGAGTTTATAAGTTTCATTGAACCTTGTGGTTTCAAACTATTTTAATGCAATGTACAGAAAGCATGAGAAACTATGACCAAATCAATTCAAAAGCCTCACATTCAACTGGCATTCAAACAATCAAACCCATACCAAGTGTCAATTATCAAATAACTTATTTATCATTTGTTTCAAGGTCTTAAGCACACTTCAACCCACTTCAATATCAAAATGGAATGGAGTTATTATACACCCCATAACTATAGTCTTAAGGATATTGTCACCCAAACATTCAAAGTTTGAATATGTTTGGTAGAAATAGCAAAGTTTGAATATAAACTTAGAATTCACACCTCCAACAGCCAATCCACTGACGCAATCAAGATGGCCTCGCAGATCTTTGAGTTCAGTCAGTCCCCCAGATAAACCAGCAGCAAAGTCTTCATCAGACTTGTCTTTGCCATCTTGAACAAAATTTGGTTGACCACCAATTTCTTTTTCCCGCAACTCATGTTCTCGTGGTTCATCAGACCATTCCTTAGGCAACAGACACAGCTCGCCTAGAACCAAACAGTGACCTGCGCTATCCTTATTTTTTGTGACCTCTAAGTTACCCAGAAATTCAAATTGAGGTTTGACTAACGTATCCTGAATGGACTTCCTTACATCTACCACATCTGGACGGTTTCCTGGATTGACGTCCAAACATTTGCAAAGAGTCTTCCTCAGTGACAGATATTCAGAGCCTAGTTTGTCTTCCAAAAAAGAACTAACTTTCTCTACCCAACACACATAACTAGCTGTGCTATCACCACCATTTTCTTCAATCATTTCCAAGCTATTCCGAGGCAGCTCATTTCCAATAAGAAGCCACAGCAGTACACGGGCCAACGACCATACATCCGAGCCATACCCAATTGGATATCTCAAATGCCCACTATCTGGAGCAGATCTCCTCTTGTGCAGCAACTCATACAAAACCTCAGGACTTGCAAAAATCTCATTTTCCAAGCAATCTTTACACATTGCTTCTTTTTCATGTTTACCGGAAACAGCATGCAACTGCCTTCCCATCCCCAATACCTCATTCAAATCAACACAAATCCCACCGAGCTCATCAAAAGAGAAACAAGAAAGCCCCAAACAGCCAGCAACCAAACCCTCCAAATGCAAAGAAAGCACGGCTTCACATACACCCCTCCCAATCATTAAAAAACTAAAAATCCCACCTCCGTCCAACTCCAAACCACCCTCATTCCCACCAACAAACCCATTTCCCAATTCACCAAACTTGTCTAAAAGATTACCACTTTGCCTCTCACACACCATATACAGAGGCGCCTCCACCCCTTCACTCCACAACCCAAAAGCCCTGCACACCCTACTCTGCCTCACGGAAGCTTCTAGAATCCGTGCTAACTCCTCTCTCGCAACCTCGCTCATCCTCTCCAAACACTTAATCACCCAAGCAACATAACTAAACCTAAACTTAGAGTCATTCCCAGGAGATAAACAAACAATCGGAGCGAGACTCACGCAGCGGTTAACTCCGATATAAACCCTGCCCTTGGACGAACTGAGCTGGCCAAGACAATGATCTTCGGTTAAAACGGCGTCGTGCGGGAGAATCCAATTCTTCCATGCATCATAGAACTCAGGGGACCAGAACGAAGAGTGGTCGTAACCAGAATTGATCGTGGACCGTTGGTTGTGTCTGTGGGAATGTTTAGAAGGGGAAGGGGAATTTTGGAGGGAGAGTCTGAGGAGGTCGATGTTTTTGGGAAGAGAAGAAGGGCCTTGTTGAGAAGGATACTTCACGAGTTGGGTGCACGCGGGGCACCGAATAGTATTCGGGTACCGCTGCGGAAGCTCCGCGAGACAAGCTTCGCAAACGGAGTGCCCGCATGACAAGACACGAGGAATTGCGTCGCGGTCGTCGAAAGATTGAAGGCACACCGGGCACTCCGGCAGCTCCATTGCTGGCGGAGGTAAGCGAAGTTAGTAACTCAATTACAAAACCCGAAACTAATTATTCTAAACGATGTCGTTTGTTATGCGGGTTCTGTTTTTTATCTTTTACGCCTATTTTTTATGCATCATCACAAATTTCAGTGTTACGTTACCTGGCTGACCTGCCTCTGGTAGAAAAAATAATATTTAAAAATCTATTAAATATTATTTTTATGGAAAATAGTTTTTAAACACTGCTGCTGGCTGAAGATTTATATAGGATCCAATTCCTAAATTGCCCTAGGGTATTTGTCTCGTGAGTTTATTAAAACGACAATTGCGTGTTGCAGGAGATCTGAACCGAAACCGCTGCTTCCAATATACGGTGTGCTATTCCTCTTCCCTTTTTCTTTTCTTTTTTATCTATAAATAAAGTTTGTTTAGATAATATTTGGAAGAGTACTGATTTATTCACATCCTCTAACAATATTACAAATTTCAATGACGTGAGAGAGTAAGATTGTATGAGAATGAGCAGCGCGAACTTCAAAATAAAGTAAAAAATAATATATTGTGTCGGTTTTTAGAAACAACCGGTGTAATATATTTTTTTTTTTATTCAGAATGACCCATATTACATCGGTTAAGTCATCTAACCGATGTAATATATGTTTCATATTAAAAAAAAATTCATAAAGAGTGGGTGAGTCATAAACGTCACATAGGTAACTACTTACAGACACACGGGTAACCAGTTTTGCGTGTGTCAGTATATGTGAAGGAACTTGTAGCTGGGTAGTTCTGGTAGAGTTATTACACTGGTTAAGTCATCTAAGCGATGTAATATATGGTTCTTATTAAAAAAAATGATTTTTTTTTTCATAAAGAGTAGGTAACCTTAAACGTCACATAAGTAACCAATTTTATGTGTTACAGGTCATATATTATAATATAGAGTCAATGTCACACCCTCACCAAATGTCACGTCTGCAACGTCAATTAATGTCACGCAAGCGGTGTCAAGTCTGTGTTAGTGACAGAGTGTTAATAAAACATTTTTCTAAATGGAATTGGTTGGTATAATGATTGATGTGCGGTTGTTCGATTGTTTCTTTACTTTCTCATTATAAATCTTCTCTTCCTTAATTATTGATGTTCTCGGAGTTAATCTGGAAGAGATACTCCGACAAAGTAAGTATTCCGTATACAAAATTAAGAACTAATTAAAGTCTTACCTTACACCTTTGTAGATGTTTTATTTATAATGTTTAGTCATGAGTCATCTATTGTAATGGATCAAATCTATTATATATCATTGTTAGCTTTATTTTAAAGAGGTTCCTTGATTTCTCGAGATATTACCCAAGTGAAACGTCCCATATTTTAAAAGAGTTCTTAATTATGTTAATTTATTATAACTGTTTTAAATATATCATCAATCGGTTACAGACAACAAGTGACACTCTTTGTCTAGAACTATTTTCTGTGAACAATGCGAGACTTAGAGGGAATTAAATTGATTGATTAGATCTTGAATTCGTTGATGCCTCTGTTGTGCTTGCTTTGGGCGATTATTGAGTGGCATTCTTCATATCATAGACGACTCTTCTTGAACGCAGTGGCTTCTTTGTTTCCTTTTGACTAAGAGAGGGTGCTTATGCTGCATGTTTTAAAGTGCATAAACTACTAATTTCGTCCTTGAACTATTAACCTCTCGCATAAGTCGTTTCTAAAGAAATTTTTTAGTCCTAAGTTGATGTATAATAAAATTTAGGAATCAATTTTAGAGATTTTAATTTTTAGGATACTTCTCACCATGATTTTTCATACTTCTAGAACTAAAACAGTTATTTACACTTTAAGGAGTAAGATAGGATAAAAGGTAAAGGTAAAGTTAATACTTTGAAAATAAATTTGGTGTTTTACTTGTTTAAAATTAGGGGTGGCAAAGTGGGGCAGGCCATGCGGGTCGGTCCGCAGCTCGCGGTAAAAAACGCAGGGTGGGTTGACGTTTTCAATCCGCTGACCCGCATAACTCGCAGTCCGTGCGGGCCAGCAGCGGGGCGGGCTAGCCCGCTAGCTCGTAAAAAAAAAAAAAAATTAATTGACTTGACAGCAATGATCCAGTGGAGGAGTGACAACTTTGAGTGAAAAAAAATTAGGTTTTCACTCGAATCACAACGTAGTTACGTTGTTCCAAAAAATACACACAACACATGACGACGCACTCTTCTTTGCAGCGTCGCCGCTCGCTCCGCTTGCGACTCCGCGTGGCTTCGCCTGCAATTGTTGCGCACTACTGCCGCTACTGCCTCCACTCCTCCTCTATGTTAATAAAAAAATAAAATAAAATAAAATAAAAAACGGGACGGCCCGCATGCGGGACAGGTCATGAAAACTAGCCCGCATTTTGTATGCAGGGCGGGCCAACCCAGCTGGCATTTTTGTGGACCTAAGCAGGACGGGCCGGCCCGCTTTGCCACGGATTAGTTAGTTTTCATTTGACTTAAAATTAACATTTAAGTATATTTTTTGATAGAGTATGTTTTAGTGGATTATACTTGTAGCTCTAGAGATATGTGGCTGTTAGACACATGGCAAGTGTTTGTTTTAATTTTGGTTTAAGGTTCTTTATATACTTATGTGCTATTTCCATTTGCAACTGAACCTAAAAGCCTTAAACGCGTCGATTAGAATTAAAAAGTTGATGTAAATAATAAATTTCAAGGAAAAAAAATAGGATGCAAAATATTTCGTAATTAAGGATAACTATCCATACTTCAAATATAAGAGAATGTATCAGTTTTTCAAAACAATGTTTTTTTAGTAAATGCTTATGTTTCAAGTTTATGTAATTAATATTTTAACTTGTATGCTACTTAAAATAAATGTTTATTTTTTCTTACTAAAAATTATAATTCATAAATATTTATGAGTATGTATATTTTTTATTAGATTTAGATAAAGTAATTTAACTTATTAAAATTTTATGTAGCATCCAACGAAAATTTTAAAACCTCATTATGCCATTTTCACACATTTTCTTACGGATTTCAATATTTAGAGGTCATTTTTATATATTTTGGATTTCGAAATTCGGAAGGTCATTTTCATATTTCATTTAAGCTTTTGGATGATTATATCCAAAAGTGATTAATGAGCTTTGAATTTTCATATCTAGAATGGTGTGTTGTATATAGTGCCGAGGATTGAGATCCGAAACTCATTTATGTTTGCTTATGAATCTTGACATCCAGAAGGTCATTTATGCTGTCCAAATAAGTTTTCGGATGGTAAAATCTGAAAGTGACATATTAGTTCCAGACTTATATATCCAGAACTTTATAATTTGACTTACAGATATAAATATCTAGAAGACAAAAATTTAAAATCATTAAGGACAAAATGAACATTTCACGTGAGTGTATTAGACAGATCATAAATGATATGGTGCAGGAGAAACTGCCTTTCTGAAAATACTTTTCATTCTGGAAAAAAAAATGTGTTACGAAAATAAAAATTCAAAACACAAAAATCAAAATTCAATTCTGATAAAAATATTAGCAATGCAAAACTTTGTTTTGGAAAAAAGATCCAAAACATATTTCAGAAAAGAAGATTAGGATGTATCCTTTCCCCTCAACACTCTATTTCAAGAATGGTTATAAAATTTGTTATATTTTTCTTTATTAAATATCTTACTTATTAGTTTAACATGTTTTTTAATTTTTAATATGATAATACATCTAGTTTAATTTTATATAGAATGTTATTAAATTTTAAGAATTTTTGTTCCATTTTAACTATGGAGTTGAAAAAATGGTTTTGATGACAAAGTTGGGTTTGCAACAACATCTTTTCACCAATCCAATTCAAGATTCCGAACGCAACGGCGGCGTCACCACTATCAGCCACCATCAAACCACCGCGACCAGAAACTCTATTCACAGATACAAGACAGTCATTTTTCGGCATTCGCCACTTCAGACTTGAGCAATCACCACCATCTCGTTAGGGTTTGCAGATTCGCTATTGTGGAGCTTGCTTCAGGTGAATAATTTGCAACTCTTGCTTTGTCCACGCAATGATTAAGCTTTGTTCCCATAGAAAAAAAATATTATCCGAATGGGTGTTGTTTGCGAAAATGCACAGCACAAGTGAGGCGATTCAGGAGGTTGGAGAAGCGAGCGAGAGAGTGAGCAAAGTTATGATGACGTGTCCTACACTGGGACTTGACACTGCTCTTAATCAAACTGGAGTTAGAGTTTCCCCTGATTTAGTTGAAAATGTTCTCAAACGATTTGAGAATGCGGGCATGTCAGCATTTCGGTTCTTTGAGTGGTCAGAGAAGCAGAGAGGGTACTCACACAGCATAAGGGCATATCACTTGATGATTGAATCTTTGGCCAAGATTAGACAGTACCAGATTGTGTGGGACCTTGTTAATGCCATGAGGAAAAAGGGCATGCTAAATGTTGAGACTTTTTGCATCATGATGAGAAAGTATGCTAGGGCTAACAAGGTCGACGAGGCTGTTTACACCTTTAATGTTATGGATAAGTACGATGTGGTTCCAAATCTTGCTGCATTTAATGGTTTGTTGAGTGCTTTGTGCAAGTCCAACAATGTGAGGAAGGCTCAGGAGATTTTTGATGCTATGAAGAGTCGGTTTGTGCCAGACGCGAAAACTTATAGCATTTTGCTTGAGGGGTGGGGAAAAGCTCCCAATCTTCCCCGGGCAAGGGAGGTTTTTGGAGAGATGGTTCGTGCTGGGTGTGATCCTGATGTTGTTACTTATGGTATAATGGTTGATGTTCTTTGCAAAGCGGGGAGGGTTGATGAAGCTGTTGAGGTTGTGAAGGAAATGGATGAGAGCAATTGCAGGCCCACATCTTTCATTTATAGTGTTCTGATTCATACTTATGGAGTGGAGCACCGGATTGAAGATGCTATTGATACATTCCAGGAGATGGAGAGGAAGGGAATCAAGGCTGATGTTGTGGTGTATAATGCCTTGATTGGTGCCTTTTGTAAAGTAAATAAGTTTAAAAATGTGCATAGGGTCTTGCAGGAGATGGAGATCAATGGCGTTGCTCCTAATTCAAGGACCTGCAATGTTATCATAAGCAGTATGATTGGTCAGGGGCAGACAGATAGAGCTTTTAGAGTTTTCCGCCGGATGATCAAGTTATGTGAACCGGATGCTGACACTTATACAATGATGATAAAAATGTTTTGTGAGAAAAATGATGTGGAGATGGCTTTGAGAATATGGAAGTTTATGAAGTCAAAACAATTTGTTCCAAGCATGCACACCTTTTCTGCCCTTGTCAAGGGGTTATGTGAAAAAGGTGATGCTGCAAAAGCTTGTGTTGTGCTGGAAGAGATGATAGAGAAAGGAATTCGACCATCACGTATTACATTTGGGAGGTTAAGACAGTTGCTTTTAAAGGAAGGGAGAGAGGATGTGCTCAAATTTCTTCATGAGAAAATGAATGTTCTTGTCAAGGAGCCTTTATATGATTAAAAAGCATGAATGCAATTGGCAACTACAAACATATATCAAGCTTTGAATACTGATTTTGTTGTCAAAACAGTTTTGTATACTTGGGACTGCCTATTATGTAATACAGAAAGCAGACCACTTAACTTACTGGTAAACTTTTTCCTTTACTTTTCACACTGATTTCTGTTATTATATTTTTTATGTTGCTTCTTTTCTTAAGATTTTCCTTTTCATTTTGCAGGTATGCTGGTACTGCCGAGTACTTCCCAAATATGAAATACATTGATGATCAAACATTATATTTCAGGTCATTGCTCATGAGATCATAAGACCATTATCCACTAGATTTTCGAATGTGACTTGATGCTGTCTTGCATGTTATAGGAAAAAAGTTCCTCTAAAGTGACAATTTCTAAATTAGCATGGGTGTATTCACCCTTGAATTTTAGTGAGTTAAGATTTGATGCTTCATGATTGATGAAGTTTTATTGGAAAAAAATTGTCCTTAGCAGTGGAAAATATCTTTTAGTGAAGAAAAATCTAGCGCCAGTGGCTGTCCATGACCTCTGACAAATATCAGTGATGTCACTTACCCCGCTGGTAAAGCTCCCTTTAAAATTTACTTGTATTAGAATGATGTGCTTAGATTTCCAGTATGTTGTTTTTTGGGCCTAAATTTTCAGCTGTTAAAATGCCATTTGAAGTGGGTCTGCATTTCGTGATGTCACTTTGTTACTAGCTTATGTTGTATATAATTTAATAATGTTGTACATGATACAAATGTGTTAATTTTCTGCAAAACCGGAATCAAATTAGGCATTGTTATTGGGACTAGAAAATTAATTGTATTACACTTAGTTGGATTGGTTTTAATCCCTAGATTGAACCAAAATGACTTGCGTACCTCTGTCTTCTGTAGCTCTAATTTTTGTTATTCGTTTGTTTTTTGCTTAACAACTTTTACAGGAAGGGAACTTCTAAAGGCGGGGCTATTTCCGTTCGATTTGCCGTAGTTAGCCGCTATGCAATTTGTGTTGTGTCTTATGCCTGCACAGGCTTAGATGATGCTGATGTGCAGGTTTTCTTTATGCACATTAGAGATGTTGGGAAACACGATATCTAGAAGGTTAATGTTTGCTAGTTAGAAAAAAAATCCAAGACAGATATCTTACTAAAGAATTTCGGCTGTATGGTCTGGATTGCTATTTTTTGGATGGTATGGCTAAGGAGTTTAAATTTTGTCAACCTATAGTGCCTAACGGAGTTTATTGGGTAGATTTTGTGGGCAAAACATACTTTTGTACATCATAAGGGGTATTTTGGTAGGGTCGAATCCATGTAAAAGCAACAATAATCCAATATCCAACTATTTGATATCAGATTTGTACGTTTGACTATGTTTAGTGAAAAAACGATTTGCATGATTAATCTTTGTATTTTATGTAGATTTCTTGAATTGTAATCATGTTCAATTCCAATATTTCATTAAATTTTTCGTCGTACATTCGACGGGGGAAAAGTACAATTTTTTTTTCATGCGAAAGTTTTGCATTGAAAAAATTATATTGCTAATAAATATCCAAACGAAAAAATTTGGACGGCTTAGAATTTTTAAAGATCAATTTCCTTACGTTTAAATTTCCCTTAAATCCAAAAATGTCTCCCTTAAACACGAATCTCTGGGATGCATCACATCAGTTGCATGTATGCCACTCACTTCAAGGAGATGGGGAGTTCTTTTTCGCTCAAGTTGCTATGTGCTAAAAATATAAATGAACCCAGACCAAATGTCATCTTAGATAGAATTCCAAGATCCTGCCACAGTTAAGAAGTGGCACCGACTGATTTTGGCATTGCATACTTGGCAATGGCAGATATTGGCAGGGAACAAAATCCAGAACCATTCAGAAGTTGGATCCATCAGAAGTTTATATCCCTCGTTACTCATTCTGGCATTGAATTATTTGATGAATTAAACAAGCTCACCTGTGAAAAAATGACTGATCGGTTTTACGTTAGACGCAGATCGTTCAAATCATATATCATTGAAATTATAGAAATAAAAGTCAAACAAACTTCTAAAGCTCTCTTATAATTTATGATACTAAGGCTACAAAACTAATACTCTTGGATAATTTTCTAAAGATGCCTTTATAGGAAGAATACACATGCTTAAGCTCTTCCACTTTGCTTTTTAGTCCTGGTGTCACTTGTTGAAACAGCAGACCCAGAAATCTTGTTAACCTCGTACAGCAATCCAGCCGAGAACAGGAAACTGCATTTGTGCAAATATGAAGAACATCACCAAAGAGTTCATATGAAAATATGAAAATGATGCATTTTCAAGATTTTTAAATACTTAAGGATCCACAACTAGCCATCGTAATGCTAAGCTTGGATATGATTTCCTCTTTACAAGCCAGACCACGATAATGAAAATACTTTGCTACACCAGGCCATCATCAATTGCTACTATATTCTTCATAAGGATCCTTTTTGTTTCATTAAAACACATGTAACCTCTGAAATGTAAACATCCTTATGATTTTCTGCAATTAGCAAGCATATATTAAGCAGCTAAAACTAATGCAGACTCTCAGGACAGTGGTAAAATATGAAAAGCGATTTTCTCGAAAATATGTTAAATAGAAAGTGCACATCTCTGTTTATGTAGTTGATCTACCTTCTTTTAATAGAAAAAAGCGTCATGTACCAATAAGTTGTTGAGGTCATATAATTAACTAGGCTTTAATAACGTTTGCCAAGTTGCCAACAATATCAATTATTCTCAGTTTGCCCCACTCTCCTACTCTATTAAATACATCAGATACTGCACTTATCAGTGAGGTTCTTATTCATTCATAAGGCAAAAGAGGATCGATGGGAGCATACCAAGTAGTGATACAAACTCGGTGAACAGTGCTTGCAGCAATCAAAGCAACTGCTTCTGCAACTATGACTGAAAAATAAAAATTAATAGCTTCAATTTGCATAAACATAAAACACAATATTAGAAGTTCTGCAAGAGACACAACTCCTTATAGGAGTGAGACCTAGACAATAAAAATTTGCTGCTATTCACCTGCATGTGCCTCTATAATTGTTATTGCCAAAGACAAAATGTACATGAAAAAAATTTCGCCATTAACACACCAAATATAGATAGATTAATAGAGAAAAAAAAAACGGGATAAAAAATTAATAGTTCAAGATACGTAAAAAATTAAATTTTAAGGAAAAATCTAGTAATCATACAGTTTATTTTTTTACATAAGTATGTACACGAGCATATAAACTTCTATACAGTCAAACTTACTATACTAAATAATTATGAGACAAATGGTATGTAATACTGTAGATGTGCACATAAAAGGTATCACAATTTATAATATGGTAATTGTCTTCGACAAAACTGTCTATTATGACATCTTTTTTTATAAAGAATTGATATCTTTCTTTAGCCCTCTGTAAATGCTGGCACAATCTCGTTTGCCTTTTATAAATATTGGAGAATAATATAGTCTTCATATGTAAAACTGAAATAAAAAAAGCTCTCACAAAACAACAGGCTTGGACTTCTTTTCGCAAGCCAAAAAAGGGGAAAGGAAAGCATATTCATAACAGCCAAAAAACAGGCCAAATGCTGGTAGACAGGCATAAAAACTGGTGGAAACTAATAGCTAATGCACAAAAAGTGTATTACTAAGTCACTAACAAATAAGTGCCTTAACCTTAAGTAGTACGCTTCAAAGTTCAACATCACAAAATTGGAAGTTACAAACAGTAGTCATTCTGTTAAACTTGATTTTAAACTCCTTAAATTCCCTTGCTATAAATGATACCATTTGTCATTAATATTCACATTTCAAAACAATGTGTACTTACCAGCACCCCAACCGGTTTTTGCACCAATTGTTTCCTGAAAATTTCCAATGAACTGCAAACACAAATGTAATACCTTAAATTAACTTGAAAGATTTAGCCATGATGGAATTCTTGGAAGAATAATGAGTAGAAGATAATTAAGAGAAAACTACACAGATAAATATAAGAATTCACATGTTTCTCATTAAAATAGGCCACCGTGGTCCATCTAGCACTAGTGTGTGTGTGTGTGTGTATATATATATATATATATCAACCTACAAACTAATAGAAATAAGGACTTTCCAAAAATCTTATGGCTACACTTTACAAAATGTCCCTTCTCATAAAATTAGGAAGAATCATGCAGTGCATAATTTGTTGCCTTCTAGAGACAAACCGTTGTACAAGTATGTCTATGAATTATAGTGTATGCCCAAATAACCAAACAATAGTATCAAAAGGGCTGTAATGGAAAATGAATAAGTGATAAACGTTTTTTATTTTCTGATGTCATGAATAACTATTATGTTTCATTCCTTCTACCATATGATCTTATTACTCAGAAAATAACATAACATTATCAGCATATAAAGCTTCAAAGTGGACAAAATGTGCACTGATTGTGATTGAAGAGAAAGAAATCAAGAAACGGATTCAGAACTCACAGTTAGGACCACAAGAAATAGGAGAGAGCTGATGAAGCCTCCCAGTATAGTGAATAGTTCTGATGATGCTAGTTTCCCACGGTACATTTCTTGAAGGGAAAGAATGACTGTGAAGAGAAGAAAGGAATACAGCATGGAACTTCCAGATCCCGCCATGGCCTTCTCATTGCAAATTAAGCAACAATGAACACAGAAACAATTGTGAGAATAGCAGGAAAAAAATCACTATCACCTGTCACTCAGTTGCAAACGGAAATAGAACATAAGAATATAAAGTACCTTAAACCAAAATTAAAACAAACACTTGCCATGTGTCTAGCAGCCACATATCTCTAGAGCTACAAGTATAATCCACTAAAACATATTCTATCAAAAATCTACTTAAATGTTAACTTTAAGTCAAATGAAAACTAACTA
The DNA here is from genome assembly GCF_051622355.1 of Phaseolus vulgaris. Classification (NCBI taxonomy): domain Eukaryota; kingdom Viridiplantae; phylum Streptophyta; class Magnoliopsida; order Fabales; family Fabaceae; genus Phaseolus; species Phaseolus vulgaris. Next base: position 21,573,658 of record NC_143506.1, on the reverse strand, counting down.
ATTCATGACAGAACATTCTTTTCAGTAGTATACGACAAGTCAAGCTCAATTAGTTTTAAACGAGTAAAACACCAAATTTATTTTCAAAGTATTAACTTTACCTTTACCTTTGATCATTTCTCTTAAGCACTCCTTAAAGTGTAAATAACTGCTTTAGTTCTAGAAGTATGAAAAATCATGGTAAGAAGTAGCCTAAAAATTAAAAAACCCTAAAATTGATTCCTAAATTTTATTATACATCAACTTAGGACTACATTATTAATTTAGAAACGACTTATGCGAGAGGTTAATAGTTCAAGGAAGAAATTGGTAGTTTATGCACTTTAAAACATGCAGCATAAGCACCCTCTCTTTAGCCAAAAGGAAACAAAAAAGCCACTACGTTCAAGAAGAGTCATCTATGATACGAAGAATGCTACTGAATAATCGCGCAAAGCAAGCACAAGCTTGAATGCCAGATTTCGCTTACAAGCAGCTGAAGCTACGAAGTTCGCGAACAACAAAAGTCAATAACCAAAGTTCAACGGATCTAACAATGTTATCAAGGCACATCGATCCCAAATGTATAATAACTGACCAAAAACCCTAACTCCAAGCTACGTAAGCCGAGTTTCATCAAATCCTAACAACAATTCGCCATTCAAACAAGCACAACAGAGGCATCAAGGAATTCAAGATCTAATCTATCAATTTAATTCTCTCTAAGTCTCGCATTGATTAACAGAAAACAAACAAGGAATAAGAGAAGCTTAGACGAAGAGCACACCTCAGATCGGAAGCAGCGGTTTCAGTTCAGATCTCCAGCAACACGCAATCGTCGTTTTAATAAACGCACGAGTCAAATACCTGAGGGCAATTTAGGAATTGGATCCATAAAAAGAATATTTAATAGTTTTATTTTTAAATATTATTTTTTTTCACCAGAGTCATGTCAGCAAGGTAACGCAACACTGAAATTTGTGTGAACTAGTTTTTTAACCCGTGTAAACTGCATACGATTATTTATTTATTTATTAAGTTTTAATTTTTTTAAATAATAAATTTTAGATATTACTTATAAATTAATTATTAATTATTAGTTTTTATAAAAAAACATAAATACTTAAATTAATTAACATTACATACGAGTATGTTTATAAATTTGATTAGCATGTAAAATAAGAATTATAAACTAAAAATATAATTTATATTATTTAAATATATGTATATATAAATAAAAATTTAAATAAAAAAAATTATAATACAAATATTAATATATAGAAAATAAACATCAAACCTATATAAATAAATAAAAAATCTAAATATACTAAAATTAATATAAATAATGCATAAATAGATCAAACACGTAAATAAATAAATTGTATAAAATAAATAATAATAAACAATTATATAAAAAAATATTCACCTTACAAGACGAATAACTCGAATTTTTATTTAGTATAGTGTTTCAAAAACAATTTTATCGTTTGAAACATATTGAATAATTTGAATATATGTATTTGATTTTTCGTTTGGTTTACTAATTGACTTTGTGTTCTTTATTCTGAACTCAATATAAGACAAAAAAAATAAAAAAAAACTTTCCTTTTGTTTTTCTACTTCTACCAATTACACACTTGCAATGAATTAACCTTTGACTATTTGTATTTCTATTTTGAGGAAAAGAAATGCAGGCTCAATTTGATTCTTTCTTCAATTGGTTGCTTAAGGCTCACAGTTCCTACCAGTGTACATATATTTTACATCCAAATATTTATCGTGACAAAAGAGGTTGAAAAATAAAAGAATTAGACAATGTATTGCTTTCCCATTATAATCAAACAATTCATTTTTTGATTGAAATTATGCTTAGTAGCAAGAATGCACCTGAATATCAGTTTTTAATTTCATATTACTCTATTTTAACGAGAATCAAACACAATTGCATTAAGAAAGATTCATGATGAATCTTCCAATTTTCATAAATTTTGACAGTCACAATATTAGTACAGAAGTGTATTGAGACTAAAATTACAACATTTGCTAACAATTACCTACAACTTTGCATGATACTGATACAACAATTTTCTATGCAGTCTATAACAATAATGATACTACTAAAAATACAAATGACAATTCATGCTACAAATTTAGATGATATTAATACTTTATTGTTGTTCATATTGAGTGTGCACAAGATCTATGAGTAAATCCATACTATACACTATTGATGTCTTAGATAACAAGTTCCAATATCTTCAAATTGTGTATGCACATAACAACTAAGTTTTTCAGTTATTATATTTTATACTTATTATTATACAAATAAATTCAAATACTTATTATACAAATGATTTTACCTAGCAGAAACAATTTTTTATACTTATTATACAAATTAAATGATTTTACCTAATGAAGAGCAATATCATAAGAAATCCATACACACAAAAAAATGTACCAGTATATGTAAAAAAACAATCCAAAGAAGAAAGAACAATATCATGACTGAAAACACAATATAGTACATAAAAGCAATACATTTGTATTTTTCAATCTTGTCAAGAAAGAAATAGTAGTCCAAGAAGAAGATAGAGCAATATCATGCTCTAAAGAAAAGCCCTCCAATAACTATTCAAGCATTTTCATATTGCATGATGAAGAGCATCTAGCATATATAAATACTAGGACTCCAAGCTTCATCAAAATTTAATTAGATTTGAAATTTGAATTTCAAATTCGATTACCTTGTTTATGTAGCTACTTTTCATCTCAAAAACCCCTTATTTTTTTTTTGCATTACTTTGTTTAGGTAGGTGCTATTTCTTTCCAAATTCTTAGAGTTTGCGGTAGACTAAACACTTCATTTTTTGCTTGCGTGAAAGAAGCAACCTAACCTTCTCTTCATAGCACATTTTCACTTTGCTATTTGTCTTCTACTTAGCCATGAAGAAGTTCCATGATTGAGTTTTGATTAGGCTAGGTGTCTTCCACTAAGCCATGAAGAAGCTCCGTAATTGTGACACATGTATTTTTTTCTCCTCCCAGCAGCCGCGTCCGTACCTCCAAACACTCTCCTCCAAGCATTCACCACCAGTGCCCTCTCCAAGCAACACTCCTCTTCATTCATCACAGATTTTCTTATTACAGAGGTTAGTAGTTTAGTGTTTGTTTGAATTTGGAACTGTTTTGTTGAGAACAGGACAAATTTTGATTTCTAAGGTTATTTTGCTACTTCATCTTTTCTAATAACCCCCGAAATGGCTTCTGCAATATTCAGAACCCTTCAAGTTCACCCATTTCTGCTTTATCCAACAACATTACTCACACGAAGAAATGGGGTTTATCATTTGAAGACGAAAGCCACACAATCCCAAACAGACACCCAACATCGGCAACCTCAGACCAAGATTTCAACAAGCAGCACCCAGTCCAAAAAGCTTGACAAAATTCCAAAAAACTATGAAGCCATCATTGGCATTGAAACACATGTTCAGCTCTCCACTCTCACCAAAGCCTTCTGTGGTTTCCCTTAGAATTATGGTTCTCCACCCAACAGCAGCATTTTCCCCATTTGCATGGGCTTGCCTGGTTCTTTGCCTGTTTTGAACTTCAAGTTCATTGAGTTTCCTGTCAAGTTGGGTCTTGCTCTTAACTGCAACTTGGCTTTCAACTCCAAGTTTGATAGGAAGCAGTATTTCTACCCCGAAATGACAGATAGTAGATCCTGTTGAAATTTAAAAAATGGTGGAGAAAGTGATTGCGGAGAATCCAAAACAAGTGGAGCAATATCGAGGAGGCAAAACTAAACTACAAGGTTTTTTCGCCGGCCAGGTATGTTTTTAGAGACAGTTGTAGAAGTGGAAGACATTTTAATGTTTTTTGCCCTTTCCATATCTCAGTAAATTCTGTTTCCAAATGCAGGTAATGAAATTATCTAAAGGCAAGGCAAATCCTGGTCTCCTAAATAGGATCCTCCTGGAGAAATTGAGTTCTAAGAGCTGATGATAATAGATTGTTATATCTACACTAGCTACTCTTGTGCGTAGCATTATTTCCATCTTGTTAAGTGGTGATCCTTGATAAAACTAATTGGAAATGACAAGTGATGATGAAAAGTTCTTGTGTTGTTCATTTCTAGCCCAATTAATTGGTTCTATTGGGTACATATTTTAGCTGATTTTTTTAAATAAACCGTGTATATTTGGAGTTCTAAAAGTGGTATAGGACTTGTGCTTCAACGATTGAGACACAACTGCTCCATCCTATTTTCTTCGGCAGGGAACACAAGCATAAGGATAAGTTTTCCAAAAGCATGTGATTTATATCTACATGTCCAATAAATTTATGGCTTAAAAGTTTCTTTGCATATCTCATGTATTTGGATTATATAACGAGTATATTTTGGTGTTATTCTCTTGTCAAAATATCTCATGTATTTGGATTATGTAATGAGTATATTTTGGTGTTATTCTCTTGTCAAAACAATATCAAGAGCATAAATATTTGATTTCATTATCATCCATATCCATAATTTAGCAATGTTTTTTGTGATCCATAGACTAGTTTCTGTATTACGAATATACTTAAGAATATATATACACACACTCGTGTAAATTGTTCACTTGAAAGCTACATCCTGTCTTATTTATCTTTCTACATGTTTTTCAATTTTTCTGTCTTCTCACTGTGTGATTAGGGATTGTAAGAGGACGAGTGCAAGTTTTATTATTTTTATCCTTCTTGAAATAAAGATTTATCTTAATCAGTATGAAATTTTTATTTTATTTTTGTCAAATAATAAGTATAATTATATTCATATTTAAATTAGTCTTTTATTTTTTTTACTAATAAAGATTATAATATGTTATCAAAGAAATTAAACTAATAATAATAAAAAAAAATTAGAATTGCATATTTTTTCTTTTGAACTTAAATCTATGTTGGATGCTCATCAAAAAGAGATTTATGACAAGAAGTTACTATATTATAGTAAAAGAAATAAAAATACATTTGTTAGAATGGTTAAGAGAAAAACAAAATTAAAACTATCACACTTTTCAGAATCCAAGTAAAAAAGGCACAAAGAAAACAACAATAGTTATATAAAAGTCGAACAAATTCATATAAAAAAATGGAAACAGTTCCAAGGGAAGTGCTATAAAACAATAACTAAGTTGAATAAACAAAACTGAATTGTCTGCTTTTATTCTAAAATGATTCACTTTGCATAAAGTTTTCAACAAACATTAATAGGAGAAGAAAGTAAAAGAAGTAAACAAGTCAAAAAAATCAATGCATGTCAGAATCTTATCTATTTTCTGTAAAAGTTATACGTAACTACTTAATTTCAAGTTATAAAAGAAAAACCATGGTTTTACAACATGCTGCTAATATGCAAAGTTCGAATTAGTCCTTAAAATAATGTCACTTCCTGTTTCGAATTTTTGTAAAGATGTCTTAAGTATAATCCCTATTTATGTAAACAAGCCACCAAAAGAAGATATTCTTCAGAAACTGAAAGGAATTATTTGTAAACAAACATCACATAAAACTAGTAAATCTAATCTAGTTAGGAAAATGGAGTTGTGGGAGCGGGAACAAGAGAGAACTGATAACATATCATTTTTTCCCTGCGTACTATGACAACTTTAAACAACATTAAATGCTCCTACATATGCACTGAACCCTCTCTGGGAGATAGAAATTGAGAAGGCCAGAAAAACTATACGGAATCAAGTAGGCTTGACATATGTGTTGTCCTCTCTAAACTTGGCGATTTGACTTCGTATCATTAACTCAACATGAGGTTGGACAAACATGTGGGTGCTATCCAAGACATGTATAATGAACTTATCAGATGCAGGCAATGAAGCATTCATATTGATGATATATTGTGCCATGGGAACGTCACTGCACAAGAAAATTTAGCTAATTATTGATGCAGATTACAGGAGTGAAAGGAAAAATTACTGGAAATTTGATGCCCCATTAGTGACTTTTGTTAACATAGTTAAAACCAAAACTTATGGCAAGGAGTTTTCTACCCTGGTGGAAGGAAAAAAAAGTCCTATAGTTATAGTACGTAGAGATTCCAATAGCTAGATGTAAAAATAATCATTTGAATATTTGGCATACAGCAGAAGGTAATACCAGGAAATGAAGACTCCTTTAGTGGCATTGACCATGGTGTACAAGCTTCCTGGAAAGAAAACTAAGACAAGTTACAACAGACACCATAACATTCATCATCATTATAGATAGTAATTAATAACTATACAGAGCTAAAAGTGCTTTTCGAATCTTCTCTCAACGTACTTATCCAAACAACCCATAGTCTGTCCCTCGTGATTTTCTTACAACAGAATTCATGTTACCGAATCAGAACATTAATTTTTCTTTCCTCAGCAAGTCCAATCAACTACTATGATCATAAATTAATCTAATCCTTCCTTTAAGATGAAATCAAAAGAATTATATGAATTGAACTGGGTAACTTAAAATTAGGTATGAAACGATGTGATCTTAAATGAAAACAATGGAAAAAAGGATGCAAAAGTTTGGTATCGTCGCACGAACTTCGTTACCTCAGTTTTATTTTTTTTCCAGAGTTGGCACAACAGCTGAAGCTCCCATCAGCAATGGCGAAAATTGTGGTAGGTTTTACATGGGAGGGAAATTTTGGGGAAGAAAACACGCAAGCTATTGGACCTTCCAGGCCCACGTGACACATAGAAGTTTCTTCCTACACTCCACTTATTTCTTTGTAACACTCATGTTTTTGAGAATAATATTTTTGAAATTTATCTTTTACATTAAACCAGTTGCATCTACATTTGAAAGTGTTTATTTTTTAAAATATTTATATTTTATATTTTCGAATTGTGAAATTTAGAACATATTCTAAATAGTACATTCTAACATATATATTTTAAATATAAAAATATATTTTAGAAAGATTGTTTCTTTTGTAGGCATCCAATAACCTTCTCTATACTTTTATTTATATTAATGAAGAGTTAAAAAAAAATTCTACTTAGTATATCTTTTTATGGAGATTTTAGTAATTTTATCTCTTTTTAAGTTAATATTAAATTAGTGGTGGACCTTTAAAATTTTGGATTTTTTTAATTGTATTTTTAGATTTTATGTATAATATTTAAATAAGTATTTTACCATCTGTTTTGGAAATTTGAGGTTGTGCTCTAGTACGTTTTTGTCCTTAAAATATATCTTTGTAGATTTGAAAAGAAAAAATATATAAATTGTTGATCTCGACTGATGTGAAATTATATTGAGTTGGAACACTTTTAATTTTTGTAAATTCTTTATTTAGGTTTCAAAAATTATATATGTTTTATATTTATATCAATTCGTTGAGAATTATTTATGTGTGATGATGTGATCGACGGTTAGGTGCCTTTATGTGTAAATGGAATATAATTTTTTTTTAAAATAAAATTTATAAAATAAATCTGTATTTTACCCCTAAATATAGTCTTTATTTTTTTTCTAGATCGTCCTTTGAATTTTTTTAATTATCCCGTATAGTTGAGTAATTTAAATCTTTTAATAACCTTTTTATGTCTTATCCTTAATGCACAAACATGAGTGAGAAGTAACTAGTTTTGTTTCAACCAGTAATTAGTGCTCATAAAAAACTAAAATAAAAAATGACATTTTTAAATTTCCAATTAATAAGTTATAGATTTTTTTTTTTCTTTTTGATTTGAGTAATAATTCCTCCTTGTAAAAATGCATTTAGAGTTTTTGATATTCGGTATAATGTTAATATGAAGTCTGCAGTAATATTAATCTAAAACCCACGGTATAAAATAAGTTTAATATTTAATTATAAACTTTAGTTATAATGTAATACACACGCTAAGTTTTTTTTATTGTTGTTGTTTAATGATTTTATTAATTGAATGGCGCAACTATTATTTTGGTGACATAGCTTACTTGTGTTAAAAAAATTGAAGTTTTTTTTATTAATATAAAATAATATTGTGGTTTATGTAAAACAACAAATAACTTTTATAACCTTTGTTGAAAACGATAATCAAGTTGTTATGTTCTTAATGACTTTCACGTTTTTACCTACGACGATCAATATCGATTGTTATTATCATCAACATTAATATAAATAATGAAAATATGAATTATCATTATCACCACCATTAATAAAAATGATGAAAGTCGTGAGACTCTCCATTGCTTTTGTTGTCACCTATAATGATTACGAGACCATAATCATCACAACCAACACATTTCAATTAAAATAATAAAAATTACTTGTCAATTTACATTAACTACAATATCATTTTATATTAATAATAAAACACTCACCTCATCTAGCTAAAATAAATTAAATGACACAAACTCAATTTGAAAAATATAATTTTTTTTTTAGTATTTAATAAACCAAACAAACTAATAACAATTCAATTGAAAATAATTAAATTTACGACAGATTTAAAACTGTCTGTCACGATTTCGTATACATATATGTATAGTTTTGGAGTTGATTTTGACTTTATGTATATATTTTTGGTGAAGTCTATTAATAACTTAATGAACTGTTTATATTTATAATTGGTGGACATTTTACAAATGTTAAAGAATTAAACACTATGAATATTATGCTTGGAGAGGAAGATAGATTTTTACCCCAATTAACTGTAAGTCTCCATATGTCTACGATTTTCTTTTGGAACAAAAACATCACATGAAAAGCACCATCAAAGAAGTAATGCTAAAGTAAACATAAACCGAACATGAAGGTTTTGCAATAAAAGGCAATCAATAGAACACGAGAGCATCCATCTGACCAATACCCAAAGACAGGATCATTTTCACAAAATTAACCTTCAACAACTTGCTCCCCATTAACATATAAAACTCGTATTAGGCATAAGGAAAGGTGCAGAGCCCAAGTCTAAGTCTAGTTAGTGGCATATACAACTCGCATTAGGCATAAGGAAAAGTGCATATCCAAACTCTGTCTAGTTAGTGGTTACACTTGCTTAAGGAAGAGAGACACACCTAATAAGATAGCTTCTAATATGATCTTTAAAAAAAAGTTCAATCTTGTACCGGTCGAAACTGGACGAATACTGGATGTTCCGATACTCAGTTTGCACCAACCAACATGATTAAATCCATTAAAAACAATCGAATGAATGTTAGAGGTTTCAAAAATCGATTTGCACCAACCGACATGACTAAATCCATTAAAAGCAATAGAGGATTAACAAACATAAACAATGATCAAACATTAGATAATGTATTCTTAATTATGACCCAAACACTAATTCGTCCTAATAATAATGAGTCTATGATAATCATATAAATAATCACAAATATCGAGAAAACGATACGTCATTATCGCGTATGAATTGCACTGAGCATCGAATCGAATACAAAGAATTTACTTGAGCGTCGAAATGCCTTTTGCAGATACTGTCCCGATCGAAAGCTTACAAAGGAGTGAAAGGCAATATAGGAGGAGTGGGAAGAGTGATTCAAGGAAGAGGCAGTTGCTTAGTAAAGTGAAGAAGGAAGGAAGGTGGCCATCCAAAAAAGAAGAAAATAGTTCTCTCGATCTCTCTCTATGCTAGAAAAAATCTCATTAAATCAACTTCTTCTTAAGTAATGAGTTGATATGGTATTTGTTTTCTCTATCATGGGTTAGTTGGGAACTTTCTAGAGGAAAATTGTTTGGGTGATTCTCCCTTGCACCATTAAAATTTTTGGTCACCCCTCTTCATTCCACAATAGACTCTCCAAAATATAAAAATTGCATTCTGAAAAGTCCATTCCAGCACAAGAAATACAAATGCACATCCAACCTTAGCACAGTTAAATTACAATGTTGGAACAATAAGTGAGGGGAAACTATGCCTTTCCTTTCCCAGCCTGAACAGATTGAATCCTTTGTTGCAATTTTAGTATCTGCAAGAATGACAAAAGAAACAGGAGATCAGTCATTTATAGGATCCATCTGGCTAAAAGAATCCTTTACCAATGCATGAAATTGGATCACTACATAATAAGTAAACCATAACACATATATCCATTCAAGTGAATCCCTAATATACTGTAATTTTTGTTCTCTTTCACAAGCAAAGATTTTATCAACCAAAACAGTGCACATGAGCACTTTATTTAATTTTAATTTATTGGGCGGGATCTAGAAGTAACAGGGTTGGAATTAAGACTACCCTTAGATAAGATGGAGAATATGCAAAATGATATTAGGCAGTGGAATATTTGGTCTCTAGAATCCAGCAAATATTATTCTGTAATTCTTTTCCAGAAGTTCCTTTTACACACGAAGAATTGTATCTAGTTCATCTAGTTTCGGAACTAATTTAATATTTATCAAATACTTCTTCTGATGAATAGTAACAATTAACATATATAATTAACCAATTTTTCATTTATTCCTTACAATCATATAGTAATAAGTAATGTTAGTTATAAGACTACAAACCTATGAATTTTCAATTTATCTAAATTCGATATGAATAATCATGAAGATGACATCATATAGTTACCAATTTTGATTTATGACTTCTGTATTTCATAAAAAGTTATTAAGTGTAGCAAATGTCAAAAACTTATTGCTGGAGTAATTTGATCCTTTCCCTAGTAATAAATACATTTTTAAAATAAATCAAATTTTGAAATTTGGATATTGAAATGACAAGCAACTTAGCTGCGTGAAATATCAGATGCAATGACAAAAAACAGGTAAAAGCAGAGATCAAAGATAAAAAAAGTAAGGAAGCAAGCGTTACAAACCGTATCTCTCTTGCTATTTTGTTTCTCTTCCAAATCTTGAACAGTGGCATCAAGCCGCTTCCTGTCACAAAGAGACACTTACATTTGTGATAACAATAAATAAAATTATAAAATCCTTAGGATACTAAAACCAGCTCAACAATAAAATGAAAAGGATGGCAAAAAAAAACATAAACAAGCCAGCAGCAATGAACAGTATTAGAAATAAGGGGAAGAGAGGACATTGAGGATAAGTGCAGGACAAGGTAATGCATCTATCCATGTCATAAAATATTTGGTAATGTATTTGTGCATGTGTTAGGAACCAAGAATTAAAAAGAGAAGAAAAGAAAGGTTTTTATTGAATAGAAAGAAAAGAACAAGAAATAGGATAACACTCTCTCCTTCAAGGGCTTCCCCTTCACAAAGAGCTAAAGCTCAATCTACAAAAATATTACACACTGCCCCTCCCCCTCTCCTTTCTTATTTATATCTAACTAGCAAATCAAGTAACTAACTCATGACTATTCTAATTCTAACTAACTCCTCCTCTATGTGTAACCTAATAATACACTCTTCAAAAAACCAACCTTGTCCTCAAGGTTGGAACAGTGGAACCTTGTCTCCGTGGCTCATCTTCAACACCATGATCTTTATCTACGCTTCCTGGAAGTATTTTGTGATATTGTCTATCTTAGGGAGGGAACCCATTGGCTACTGCATGCAAATTCAGGTCTGGAGGCTTAGGTGGTGGTGGGAATGAGTGGGGGTTTTGTATAAAAGTCTATGCACCCAGTAAGTTGAAATTCCAAGATTCTAATGTCATTGATGTTCTAGCCACCTTCATTATCAAATCTTGATCCCACAATGATTTCTTATGCATATGAAGTAAATCTGAATTTGGGAAAAAATGATGTTTGGTTGCATCTCCACCTTCAACTTTCTTACTGGTTAGCTCTATAATTGGCTTATCTAGAAAAAGATCGTTACAGCACATAGTCTTCACTTTCTTTATTGATGCATCCCCTTATGCCCTTATCATTTCAGTTTCTCTTGCAAATCTCACTTCATTGTTGGTTTTTTCTTCGCTGCAGAGGGTGTGATTCTTCATATCTGAACCTTCTCCCACATCTTGGGTCTTCTTCTCTTCATCATTAACAGATTTCTCTTCTCCCTCCGACATGTTGTCCCTTTTCTTGATGTCCCACAACAATTCTTTAATTTCTTTCGAGTCTAGAAGGCTTTCCTTCAAGAACTTGGTGTCCGTTCTAACAGATTTCTCTCCTCCCTCAGACATTTTGTCCCCTTTCTTGATGTCCTACAACATTTATTTTATCTCTTTCAGGTCCAGCATGCCTTCCTTCAACCCCAAAATTTCTGCTCTCATTTCTGTACCGACCAGGTCATCGGGTGTGATGACGTGTCTAGCACGTGACTATGTGGGGCGTGCTCAGCAGAACACGTGGACAAGAGAAAGATGAATAGTTCAGAAGTGAGCATAGTCGCTGATTCGCGGAACTGGCGTTCTATAGTAAACATGGTCGGATGTCGCCGGGGTTGTGTGTCATCGACGTAGTAGATAATGGAAGATCAAGTGGTCTGACATCGCCACAAGGAGCACATCGCCGAATCTCCCAGTAAGCTTAGTTAAAGCTGCTGGAGGCTCAGAAGAGTAAGTTCAAGCGTATAAGTTCAGTAAGATGATTGTTGCGCCGGCATGGGACGTGAAGGTCGTGTGGGTTGAAGGGAACAACTTGCCCATCAGCGACAAGATTCCCAGAGTGGACATTCGTTGGTGGCAAGGTTTCCTCAGCTAGAACATGCATGGCGTAGCAATAAGGAACGTGCCACTTGCGACAAGCGATATCACAGAGATGGTGCACTTTGTTGCATCCGATACTCGCCTTGTCAGGTGGTGTTCCAGAGCGTATTACGTGCTAGATTACTCCTTGAATAGGAGACTTAGCCGCGCGACTGGTTACTACACAGAAATAACGCTCAAGTTACCCCAACCCAGATGACGACACGTGTAGGGTTGGATGCTACCTGTTACCCCAACCCAGATGATGACACGTGTAGGGTTGGATGCAATATAGAGATGACGCTCGAGTTACCCTAGCTCAGATGATGACATGTGTAGGGCTGGGCACTACCTGCTACCCCAGCCCAGATGGTGACACGTGCAGGGGTTGGATGCGAGCCACGCGTCCAAAGCGTAACTGCCTGGAGAGAGAAAAAACCTAGCTATAAAGGTAAACTTAACAGAATTTGTAGAGGTACGTTTTCATTACGGCTCATTGTTTTGGGTTGAGTGCACTTTAGTACGGTTCTGCAGAGTATAGTTTTCTCTCAGTTTTTGGGTGTTCTTGTCACTGACTTGAGCGTCGGAGAGCCACCGGCCGCAGAGGCGCCACCTTGTGTTTTTCAGGTTCTCATAGAGGCTATCTGTGGTGTGGACTTGAAGGGCACGTGGTGTCAAGCTGGTGAGGAAGAACGTGACGAGGCATCGCTCTTGCGCTAGGTCAACCGGGAGGATCAATTTCCGAATTCCATCTCCCCTGTTTGCTGATAAACTTCTCTACTGCCGCCATTCTCGGTTCCATCTTTTCTTCCTCACTCTCTGTTTTTCAGATCCGGCAGGTCGGACCAATTTGTTAGGAACCAAGAATTATAAAGAGAAGAAAAGAAAGGTTTTTTATTGAATAGTAAGAAAAGAACAAGATATAGGAGAGCACTCTCTCCTTCAAGGGCTTCCCCTTCACAAAAAGCTAAAGCTCAATCTTCAAAAATATTACACACTGCCCCTCCCCCTCTCCTTCTTTCTTATTTATATCTAACTAGCAAATCAAATAACTAACTCATGACTATTCTAATTCTAACTAACTCCTCCTCTATGTGTAACCTAACAGCATGTTTGCTGCCTGCCTAATACAAGCCTACTCTTTTGTTTGGGCATGGATCCAGCTGCGTAAAGAGGTGTAATAAAACAAAAAATAGGCTGAATGTTCAAAGTACACTATTTTGTGCCTAGATATTCCAAGCACAGCCCACTAATAGTATTTCATTTCAGTATAGTCTTGACTTTAGACATAGAATCCATTGTGACAATTCTAGTCAAAAAGCTATGAAGTGACAAAGATACACATTTCAAACTGGAAAAGTAATGTTAAGGAATTTACAATCTAGAAGTGTCGGGATGGAAATTTCATGTCAATGGAGGTTAGAAGCCTTTGATCAAAGTTCTTAATTCAGTGGATTCAGAAGAGAAAACAGCCATGGGGTTCATTTGGAAAGGAATGCATCAGGAAAAAGATAAGATACAAAAGGTAAGCTATTATTGTCCAATGGTTAATGTTCAATATCAAAGTTTTGTTTTGGAAACTAATTCAATTTTTCCCATTCCTTAGCTATAAATCATTAATGAAAAATGAGACAACCAACTACACAGGCCATTGCAGTTGTGGGTTATAATTACCTGAAGACTGCTTTAAATATAGTCCTAGTTTAAAAGCTGATTTTGAAATAAATTGATCGAGTGAGGACTTTATGATTTCCTACAAATGATGGTTGGAAATATGGAAGAAATAAGTAAGATTGATAACTAACCTGAAGATTTAAAAGTTAACTGAAGATTTTTAGTAGTCGTTGTAGAAACATAACTCAAGAACAATGGTATCACATAACAATGAACATCTAGAGCTGCAAAAGTTAACTATCCATGTATAAAGCTTGACATGCAGTTCCACCATTTCTGAAGATAGTTGGAGTGCCTTTAGGATGGTAAAATTGATATTTATGATGTATTTTGTTCTTAAAATTAGTTAGTAAAAAGCGTTAATTAAGTTTGCAACTCTATTCTAATGTTGGAACTCCAATTTGACAGCCTTCCCCTTGGCTGCCCTTTACAATAAAAGACAGATGGAAGAACAACCAAATAAAAAAAATACTAGGAGAAAATGCTTATTTGTTTCCACTTCCTAGTAGCCTAAAATCCACCTCTTACAACCTATCCAAACTATTCAACAGTAGCTGTTTTTAGTCGTTTGCCATTACCCATCCTTGATGTTAATAGCTTCATATAAATAGCAGAGACCTCAAGTTTACCTTTTTTCTTTTCTTTTTCAAACTTTAACTTACAAAAATCAAGCCTATGGACTGGACACCAATTAGTTCGTTGATTTCCATTAAGATCTACAACCACAGATAATAATCATATCAATTGGAAAACAATAATAGAACTCAAAAACCATTCCATTTTCATCTCACACGTAGTTTCCAAGTAAGAGCAAAGTGTTAACTGGTATTCCTCAGGAATAACTAGGTCATTTTACATCTCACAATAATAAGGGGCATACAATAGCAACATATTTTAACTATATGATGAAACACAACCATGATAAGCTAATCATATGAATTGAAACCACAAGTAATAAACCCAATACCCATAAAATAGGAGGGAGGAAAACACAAGCTTACAATTCAGCGGAGATGTATTCGATTCTCTTGCGGACATTTGCATTGGCCTCAGCCAAATCTTGCTTAACAAGTACTGGCCCAATCAACTTATAAACATTTGCGTCTTCTCTCAACAAATCAAGTTCCTTATGAAAACAAACACACAATCGGTGAACACACAACTAGAACAGGAAGAGCCAGGGAAACACCATACATAAACAACAAATAAAAAAAAATATGATTTTATTTCGGCAAGATAAAAAAGGGTACCTTAAGGACGAGCTCGTTCTGCGAAAAAGAATTCATTGCAGGAGTTAGAACAGTGAAAACAAATAGAAAGGTAATAGATAGGAGGAATAGTGAGCGTGCCCTTTTGAAGCTTGCTGAGATCATTGGCTTTGTTCTCCAAGTCGCGTTGAAGATCTCTGAGGTTGGACGAACTCATCGTGGTTCCGACCTTCTTCGTTCGGTGCCAGTTGCAAAACACCAATGGCTACTGCTTTTGTGGCAATTACTTCCTACACACTGCACCCAATTTCACTATGAAAAGACGAAAATTTCTTTAGATAAAATGGAAGTATATATAAAAAATTGTATATTTTGCTCTAGCAAATATAGAGTATTTGTAATGCTGATAATTTCAGCTTTAATTAATCTTCTCTTGAATTTGTTCAAATCTATATATGAACTAAATTATAGGAGTTTTTGTATGTTTCCAATATTTAAATTTAAATTTTGAAGAATTCTTATAAGTTAGATTTAGATATTACATACGCGAAAGAAATTTAAAGAGATTTTTACTTGAGAAAAATTATTGAACTACTCTCAATCTTATTTTTTTTCAAATATTTTTTAATATATTTAATTGTGATTTCAAAGTTATTTTATTGTTATTTATACTCTATTTTTTTACTTTTTAGTTTAAATTATATATATATATGTTCCTTTTGTGATATGGAAATGAAAATAGTGAGATAAAAAATCTTATAAATAATTTATTAAAGTAACAAAATTTATTACATTTAATGAGTTTTCCCAAAAAAATTAAACAGAAAAAATAATGGAGAACTAATTTAAAAAAGAAATATAAAGACTACATATAAAACATATATAAAAAGTTATATGAATAAGTATTCATTCAAAACAAAAATGCTGATATATTTTTAAAAAAACTATTTATTAAAAAAATGCTGTGGTTGTTTCTGTTTAATCTCCCTTTAATGTGAATATTTTTTACCGATAAAACTATTTTTCATAAAAAGAAAAAAGTCCAGAGTATGCGAACTTAAAAATTTTAATGTTATATTATTAAGTAAATTTTAAATTATTTGAAAAAATTCAATTAAATATTTAAAGTAGAAAAAATATATAAAGTCTTTTCATTTTATATTTTTTATTTAAATATTGTGATTAATGACTTGAAATTATCATAAAATTTTAATAAGTATAAACATTAATTTATTTTTTACCATCTCAATTATACAATTATTAGAGTAACTCTTACAGCTTTATCAACATTCAATTATTTCTTAAATCTTAAATATTTTTATTCACTCATTCATTATGTTCCACTTTTTTCATAAATATACAAAGTTTATGTAATTCAAAAACCCACAAGAAAATAAATACATCAGACTTCATTACTAAATTCCTTGTAAAATTATATCTAGGTTTAGGGTTTATGTGGATGTTTTGTTTATAGAAAAAAAAAAAGTGAAAGGATATTTGTTATTTGGATTCAGAATTTTGTGGGAGAAAAAAAGTATGATATGATAACAAGACAATAAATATAATTTAATTTCCCTGCAAAATGAAAAGATTTAGAGGGAACACCAATGTTATTTTTGAATGTATTCTTATTTATTTTATTTTTCTGTAGTATTTTTTATTTTTCATCACTGTAAGGTTTTTTATTAAAAAATAATTTTTTTATTTATTTATATAAGATGTGATTTACTTTTTAATTTTATAGTATATGTTTAATATTTTAAAATATTACAATCTATTTTTATTTATTTGTTGTTGTGTTTATATTAATATATTTTTGTGTATAATTATTATGTTTAAGAGTTATAATTTATTTGATAATAATCTGTTATGAAATTAATTTTTATTGTTAATTACATTATACTTTTATTGTTGTAGTATTTTTTATTTTTCATTACTACATGGTTTTTAATATTAAAAAAATAATATTTTTTATTTATATAAGACTTGTTTTTTTTTTCAATTTTATACTACATGTTTAATATTTTAATAAATTACTTGAAGTTTTTTTTATTTAATTTATTAATTTTTTTTATAATTATAATTTTTAAACCTTATCTATTTATATTTAATACATATTTATTTTTAATTATAATTTTTAAATCTACTAATATGTAAAAGTTGTTTTTTTTAAAAAAAATAACTTATTCTATTATTAAATTTTTTTAATAAATAAGAATAAATTTATAAAATAACATTTTAAACTTTTAAAAATATTTAAAACTTTCTCATAAGTCGCATAAATTTTCCTCACATCGAGACTAAGTATATCAATCTAAAGAATCTCACATTCTTCAAACTTTATTCTCAAATCCTCACATCACAAATCTCCTTTTCAATGTAAACTCACTCTTAGTGTCTTTTCTTCAAAGGTGCGCATTGTAGGGTGAATGAAGGATAGTGAGGGTGGAAAAGAAGAGTGACATTCCTGAATGAATCCCTCTCTCATACGCAGAGAAAGAGGATGAAAGCTGCATTAATAAATTGATTTTATCCGATTTTGCACACCATCATTTCTTATGTGTTTTGTATGAGTGAATATGTATTAGTTTCACACTCTAAATTTATTTTTGTTAGCATAAAAATTATTTGCAAATAATAATATTTAAATTATTTTTAAAATTTATGATTATAAGTTAATATATATAATATTATTTCTTTTGAATAAAATTATATTGCTAAGTTTATAATGTTATGTTATGATAGATTAATCTGATAAATACTTATATCAATATATAAAATTAATACATTACGCTGTTAATATATATATATATATATATATATATATATACTTTATCAATATTTAGAAAAACTTATTTTCTTCACATTATTTTTAATAAAATATGTTAAATGAACTTCAACTTATATTTAATCAATTTTTAAATAAATTATTTTATCAAAAAGTATTGCAATTTATGATTTGTTTTTAATAATTTTTATACTATCAACATTATAACATTATGCATGCTGTTTTTCTCATGTAAAAACTATTTTTTTACATTCAAATAAAATTAATTATCTTAAAATTATTTTTGAATAATTTGTTCATAAGAAGATTTGATTTCATTTATAATAAATTATAACAAATATATATATATATATATAATCAACTATCCATATAGTTAATTATTTAAATAATATAATATTTTGTACTTGCTCCTCGTGTTATACTAATAACTTATTTTTTAGACACTATATTAAAAATATATTTTAAAATGAAACGTGAGACAAAAATAAGTAATTGTTCAGATATGAAATTTATTTTGTAAGTTTATAAAAAAAATATATAATTAACTAAATTTTACACAAAATGACTCTTATTTTATTTTTTAATTATTTTTAAAAATAAGGATAGATTTGTAAACTTGCATTTTTAACATTTTAAAAAATTAAAAAATTTCTCACATTCATCAAATCACTCACAAATTCACTTTACCATACCTCAATCCAAACAATCTCATATTCTTCGCGCTCTCCTCTCAAATACTCATACATTCACTTCCTCAAATCCTCACACATCTTCTTCCAAATTTAAACACAACCTTAAACCAATGTCATCGTCTAAAAAAACATAACACAATAAGATAAAATATTAAAACTATGGCCAATGCACATGCATATAAATTTAAATACATCAACAGCAAGTTTTATTCTATTTCTTCCACAACCCTACTACTATTAAAAAAACTAAATTCTAATTAATATAATAAATAAGCAAATGTTTGTTAAAAAAAATTATTAAAGATGTCTCATTAAAAACGAACAAATGATTCATTTTAAACACTTTTTAAGATGCATAAGGATTTCAATTCCATAGGTCAATGTAAGTTTATTTCATAAATAAATATAAAAAAATTGTGTTTAGTGATGTAAAAACTTGCATCTAACTCCTCGCTACCCATAATAAAACAAGAGCGTCTCCTATTAATAATAGGTATTTGTGTTCAACATATCATTTATACCTCAAATAATCCAATTTCAACATTACATATATAAATTAAATGTGTTTATATATAATTACTCAAATTCAAAATATTTTTATTTTTAGGGTTTAGGGTTTAGGGTTTACACCCTCTTTTATATGGTCATGTATCAAAGATTTATATGATATGGTCCTTGAAAATACTTATTGGATTGTGGGAACATGGGTTAATGTTAATTTCTGGAATGACATTTGGTATTTTCTTATATGTTTATCCTTAATTGCATGTATTCCTTATTCCAATAGGCTTAAACTTTCTTCTAAATTCTTTGAGGCTTGTAATGAGAGTTATTGACTTCTTCCCTCTCTTTTGTATGATATACTAGAGTTTTCGAGTTTGGAGAATATTGTTATTTCTCAGGAGAACGATGTTCCTAATTGGATGTTTGTGGATTCTAACATTTTAAATAAGAAATTTGTTTTCCTTTTTCCCCCTCCTCCTGGAAACATATATGATTGGAGCAATATTATTTGGTATTCTTCATTCCCCTGCTAAAACTTTAGTTTTATGGAAACTCCTTCATAATAGGTTGGCTACTAATCTTGAGGCTCAACAGAGAAGAATGATTTTATACTCCATGTGCTTTTTAAGTAAATCTCACTTGGAGTATACTTCTCATCTCTTTTTTTAATGCTCTGATGTTGTTTATGTTTGGATCTGGCTTCAACAAGTTTTTCTTGGGATGACTTTTTCTTCTTTTATGGACCTTATATATTTTATTAAGTCTTTTGAGAGCCCTTTTTAAAAACTGATTAGAATTGTTGTTGTCTCATTTTCAGTTTGGATGATTTGGAGGAGGATGAATTATTCCAGATTTCAACAAGAGATTAATACCCATTTTTCCATTGATTTTATCAAAAACTACATTCTACATGTAACTCTTCTAATAAATCTATGTATAATGATATATCTGGCTTTTCTACCTTGAAGTTCTTTGGTATCATTGAAGATTTTTTGGTATTGGTACTAGGCCTAGAAAAGTCTCAAAGCCTACCCAAGTTTTATGGAGTTTTTGACTTGTTGGCTGGATTAAATTCAACACTGATGGTGTTGCCAGAGGTTCTCCTAATCTTATTGCTTGTGTTAGGATCCTTAGAGGGAGTTTTTTGCTGGCTTTTCTTCTTTCTTGGGATCCAATCTTCCTTATTTGTCTAGTTTATGTGAGTTATCATTGTTATTAAGCATGTTAAAAAGGTTAATCATAGGCGTTTTGTGGCTTAAGAGTGATTCTACCTTTGTCTGCATTTTCTCTTTCTTTCAGGCATCTCATTCCCTTATCTATCTACGGTTTGAATAAATGTTTGTAGTCATTAGGTATTAGACCAGGGGCTATGGATCATATATGATACAATAAATATATTTTATTCTCCATTCATGGTGTTTTGTGTATACTAGTCTCTTTACCTAATGGAAATCAATTGAGTGTCAATCTATCCGGTATAGTTAAAATCTCTCCCTTACTCACTTTGACCAATGCTTTATAGGCACCTTCATTTCAAGTCAATTTGATCTTTGTTTCAAGATTGACCACAAACCACAATTGTTTAATCATTTTTCAACCTTTTGTTTGTTTCATTGTTCAGACACAACCATGGAGAGTGATTGGTACAACTAAAAGATCACACAATCTTTATCAACTAAGGACTTTGAGTGTCCATCAGGTGTCATAAAGCAAAATTTGGACGAGTATAATTGACACCGACATTTCATATATTCCTAATAATACTGTCAACATCAATAAATCTTTTGTAGATACTGGTAGTGCTAAACTTTGGCATTTTAGAATGAAACATTTGTCTCATGGCAAGTTGAAAACTTTGTCTTCATATTACCTAATTTTTTTATAGGTTTTGTTGATCCTTGTGATACATGTCATTTTTCTAAACAAAACAGACTACATTTTCCTTTTAGCTTTACTAAATCAAGAAAGTTCTTTGTTTTGCTTCATGTTGATATATGAGTCCTTTGATTCATGTTTATGTTGAAGGGTATAAACATTTTTTAACTATTGTAGATGATTTTATCCGATATACATGAATTTGTCTAATGAAAACTAAAGCTGAAAGACACACATTTACAAAATTTGATCAACATGTTTGAAAAGTAGTTCAATACTCATTTGGAAGTATTAAGAAGTGATATGAATTTCGTATGATTGATTTCTTTAATCGAAATTAGATTGTTCATCAAGCTACTTATGTGGAAACACCTCAATAGAATAGTGTTTTTAAATGTAAAAATCAACATATTTTGAATGTTAATTGTCATTGATTTTTTAGTGTCTTAATTATCTCTTTGTTTTTGGTCATATGTTATAAAACACTTTGTTCATTTAATTAATAGAACTCATACTCCTCTTTTATATAATAAATCATCATATAAAATGATTTACAATATAATACCAGATTTATCTCATAAAATTTTTTAGTTGCCGAGCTTTCAATACTACTAGTGGTGTTCAAAGAACAAAACTTAGTTTTAAAACTAGAAAATGTATTTTATTTTTTACAAATATGTGGTAAAAGATTTTTTTTGTCTGTATGAATAAAAAGAATATTTTTGTAACAAGATAACTCTATTTTCTTCCTTTTCTCATATTCATTGTTTTTTTCTCTACAAGAAATATATAAAACTAATAAATCATTACACCAATGCATCAATTAACAATTTCAATACCAATGTCATATTCAAATCAAATGAAAACTCAACATTCACCTATTATATTTAAACATTCACATTAACATTTCAAATAATCACACTTTATATTTAATCTTCTTATAATTCAAAATATTTTCATATACCTTAATTCCCGTGTTATTAAAGGAATTACTCCAAAATCTTAACAAAAATTTTAATTGCTTCCTAAAAAGTTTGATTCATCAATAAAGTATATAATTATAAATCTATATTAATTTATATACACCTCTCTCGGGATTAGATTTCACATCATTTCTAAATCTATATATGCAAAATATAAAAATAAATAATTTAAGAATTTAAGAAAATATAGAAACTCACTTAAAATAAAATTTTATTAAATTTATATTGCTTTACTTTTTACTTTAATTTGATAAAAAAAAGAGTTTGTTCAACCAAAAATAGAAAAAGACAAAAATAAAGTGAAAAAAAAGAAAAATAATAACAATAAATATAGAAAGATAAGACATAACAGTTTTACAAAATAATTATCGTATTTACTTCTTCACATAAAAACTATTAAGTTTATTTTTATACGTATTAAACATTATTGTTTTATTCTTTATAACTGATATATCTCTTTACGTATTCTTAACGTAGTTTATATAACACATTACTAATTGAGTTCTTACATATAAAAAAAATCGAATTAAAAATGTATTCTGAATATAGAAACTAAATTAAAATTATATTACGTAGAAAGCTGAATCGTTAATTAAGAGTTTCTTAAGATCATGTTTACTGATTAAATAATTACTAAGACCTACTACTATTAATTTAACCAAATATTTTAAATAAAATTTATATGTACCTGCCGAAGTGGATCCATCAATCACTATGATTATAATAGTAAAAAGCAAGAGACAAAACGACACGGAAAGAAGCGCGTGGAATTGTGCGTGGTCATCACTTCCAAACAAAATTACAAGGATCCAACCGACATCCTCAACCTTACATCCTGTTTCCTTACATTTCTTCTCTGTCTTCCTTTCTCTTCCATTCTCCCAATTTCATTTTCTTCTTCTACTCTTTCTCTCAACCATTTTCATTTTTTTTTACTTTCAGTTTTTTCCAGATAAAATCTCTGAGCGGTTTTTCTTCCTTCGGAGAAAACAAACAATAACGATCAACCAGTCTATTCCGTTCTGTTTCAGCTCTTCTCAGCTAACCCCAAATTCAATTCCATTGCTACAATCATTCTTTTTCTTCTAATTCAATAATGGACGAGTTCGGTGTTTTGACCGAAAGGTTTGGTCTCAAACCGCAAGGAAAGTCCGCTCCAATGGCGAGGGCATCAACAAAGCGACCTCCAATTGTCGCGGATTCCCAAACACGCCCCAATTCCAAATCCACCCTAAATGGATCCCCGTCTCCCCAAAGTTCCCCTCTTGATTTCAATTTTGATTACGGAGTTTTCAGCAGCAGCAGCGGCGATAACAAAACGCAGCATTTCGACAATATCTTCGGCGGAAACGCCAAATCCAATGGCGCTTCGTTTGACTACGATTCCATATTCGCCGGATCTAATAAACCGGTTTCCACGTCGTCTTATGTGGATGACATATTCGGTGGAATGCATGCGAAGAGTGTCGGCGTTGATGATCTGCTTGATAAGATTGGTGGATTAAATACGAACACCAACAGTCCAAACTCCAAAACGCCTCATTCTGATGATTTGATCCCTGGCTTTGGTGTTTTCAATAATGGGTAGTGAAACTTTGTCTTTAATTTCTTCTAGATTTGTCGCATTGATAGTTTAAACAGCTTGCTAATCAATGTCTTCCTTGAGAAATTAAAAGGAATATTTTTCTTAGAAATCACATAAACATCTTATATAATTACAGTGGAGTGTATTTTTATGCATCCTAATAAATGTATTTTTACTTTTATTCCTTAACTGGTGCTTTGCTTCTGTCATGATGTTATTGATATGAAGTGGACTTTGCGAATGATGGAATCTATAGGAGAATCTGATTGATCGACCACCTTTAGTGTAGTCTTCCTTCTAACCGCCTTTTTTCATCCTTAATATTTGAATTTGAGAGCTGTTTTTCATACATGCAATCCTTTTATTTTGTATTGCACTTTTAATGTGTGTCAATTGTTATATTCTTTAGTGTTGAGATGAATAAGCCAAGTGTCACTCCGAACAAACCTGCTGCCGTGTCCCATGATGATCCCTTTTTGATATTTGAAACCGTTTCAAGCTCGGCGTCTTCAGAATCATTCCTGGACTCGCTAGAGCAGATAACTAAGTTGAATAATTCTAAAGGGTCAAAAGGAAGCTCCCCAATATTGAAGTCCCACCCACCCAAGCCAATGAGTAAAGGTGCTTTTTAAATGCATGAGCTTCAACACATGACTAGCAATATATAACCTTCGTTTTCTTGTATACCACTGGCTGAATTAGCTGGTTTTTGATGCAGTTAAAAAGTCAAATCTATCATCTATTGATGAGTTTGAGAGTTTTGCCATGGGTGGGGCACGGACTAATGCTAGTAGTAGAAATGCCAATGTTCACGCTCCACAGACTAAACAAAACTTGTCAGCTAAGATAAACAATGGTAAAAGAGTTCCAGATGTGAAAGTGAGTCAGTCAAATGACGTGGATGATCTTGAATCCATCTTCAGCATGGGCTCTCGATCAAGCAGTGCTCCAAAGTCAAGGACTACAACTACGGTAAAAGCTATTAATATGATTAGCTCGAATGATTTTCAATACCCACATACTATATCCAGTTTAATTTTTGTGGCTGATGTGTTACTAAGGATCATGTGTATAATAACCAGATGAAGAATAAAGGGAAACCTGAGGTGTCACCAAGAGTTCCATCAGGATCCCCAGCCAGTGTGATGAAACCTCCCGCAGTGTCCTCTTTTGATGACCTGTCTCTGATTTTCGGTGGTAAGTTTTTTTTAAATTTAGTGATTTCTACTACAGTGAAGTGATCTTGTGGTCAAAATATCATTTATTTTTATTTTTTTTGTAGGCTCCCCATCATCTGAATTCCAGGAGGTTGAAGGCGAAACTGAGGAAAGACGAAAAGCAAGATTAGGACGTCATCAGAGGGCACAAGAACGAGCGGTGTGTGTTATTATTATTTTATCTCTATTTCCTTTAATAAAGAAAGGGAAGCTCATCAATGCAAATTATACATCATCTTCTTTAGCCTATAATGATGTCTACAGTGACCAGCATATGATATTTTTGCATACGCTTCCTTAAAAGAACATACGGAGTCTTCCTTGTTCATAACATTACAGGTTTTATTGAAATAAATTCTCATTGAATTTTTTTTATTACTGTCATATTTTCAGTTAAAAGCAGTGGCTGATATGAACCAGCGTGATATTCAAACTAAGATGGAACAAGAAGAGAGGCGGGTAAGCAAGTTTTTGTTTGCTTGTTTAGATTTGTTATTTATTTCCAAGTGGAATCACTGTATAATATCCATAATTTTTTTGTTTTTATATTTTATATATTTGTCAAATTTTCTTTGCATGACTTTTTATTTTAATTTGGCAGAGAATTGCTGATAGTGCGGATATTCAGATAAAGCGCTGGTCTGCAGGGAAAGAAGGCAACATGCGGGCATTGCTCTCATCGTTACAATATGTAATACTCTCTTACAATCATTACTATCAATTGATAATAATTCATTTCACTTTAGTGCTTTTTAATATACCTCTTTTGCACTGTAATTTGATTAGCATTCTTAACAAATATCTTGAGCAGAGTGATTAAATACCGCCAGTACACAGTCTTAAAATTTGGAAAAACCATAGTAGTCAATCACAAATAGTGGCGAGGCGTAGCCAGCTCCAAAAAGGCTATAGCAAGATTGAAAAAAAAACCTAAATGATCAAAGTTAACTACACATACATATCAATAATAACAAATAAAGGAATTGAACAACCCAAAACCTCTATTATAGAACAACTAAATATTCAAATTCAATTACAAGCATTTTATAGGTATCATCATCATCATCTACAAGGTTACCCATTGATAACCATACTCAACCAACCAAGCACTTGTGAACTCTCCCTTAAAAAGGTTAGTTGTTAGTTGAGAAAGACCTTGGCACTTAAGTACTCAAACATCTCATACTACTCGATGTGAGACTTAACACTTCTTAATATAAAGTCTCTGTCATAGGATTGAGAGTTTATGTCCTTACAGCTGCACTATATGACACCACTTGGTCTTTCAAGTAAACCCTCAGCAGGTAGCTCTTTTTGAGACATTGTTAATAATAATAAACTCTAACCAATTGATAAGTATCCAAGCAATTGGGGAAACCTAAAAGGGTAGTTGCGTAGCAGGGAGAATCAAGCCACTTACAATCCATTTGAAGCTTATCTGCATCGTCTTTGCAGTCAGCCTTCCAATGCATTTATACAAACCCTCGTTAGTTTTTGGATAATTTTTTATTCTTGGATTGCTGTTGAAGAATTGGGAATTAAGATAACAGCTTTTGCATGTAATGGATGATGAAGTAATAGTGAAAACCCCCTTATACTTGTCTTCCTTTCCTTTGAAGGCATCTTTAGTAGCTTTAAAAATTTGCACAAGGAGCCTCTTAGCCTTGATAGTATCAATAACATTGCTCCAAAAGGTAGGCATGAAACAATGCTGATTGCTCTTTTTCCTCATCTTTGCTATTTTGGACTTCATCACTAATTGATTGAAAGCGAACAATTCTGTAATTGTTTTTCGTTTTAATTTTTTTTAATATGCTACCCCTTATTATAATGTAAGGAATGTTGTGCCAAACCTTGTATTCCATATCTATTCTAATCGATTCAAACTTGTTTTTGAACCTCCTCGTAGTGTTCAAGGCCAATGAGTTGTTATAATAAATCTTACAAAATTAACCCCTCTTTGTTATTCTATTGACCCAATCTTTCCAATGCCTTGTATAAAATCAACACATTGGACAACACATGGAGTCCAAAACAAATGTCATCTCTTGGCTTGGAATAATTTATC
Source organism: Phaseolus vulgaris (assembly GCF_051622355.1). Classification (NCBI taxonomy): domain Eukaryota; kingdom Viridiplantae; phylum Streptophyta; class Magnoliopsida; order Fabales; family Fabaceae; genus Phaseolus; species Phaseolus vulgaris. The sequence continues at coordinate 21,546,502 of NC_143506.1, read as the reverse complement.
TAAGACTAAATTTCATAAAAAAAGAGAGCAACAACTAACAAGTAATGATAAGAATCAAAATTGTTAAAATGGAACTACTTGGGAATTTTTTATCAATTAAAACATAATTATTTCCGTTGTTTGGTAACCACTTGGACAGCCTTGTGTCCTCCAATCTCCTCGGAAAGACTACCAAATAATAGCTCAAATAACTTCTCTGTGGTCTTCCCATAAACAGATGCATCAACAATCTTCACAAACATTAGTTGGATAATTCACTAAGAATTTATCAACAACAACAATATTATATCATTAGGTTAGGTGGATTACATGAATCACAACCATTGTGCTTGGTAAAAGACAAAAGATTCAACGCAATCTGGCTTGACCAATTCTATTCTTTCGATGTCCTTCTTGGTCTTTCTATGCTCTTCTTCACTGGGGTAAAAACCATCTAATCTACTCTTCTAACTGTTGCCTTCCTTGGCCTTCTCTAGACATGTTCAAAATCACTTAATCTAGTTTCTGTCATCTTTTCCACTATTAGTGCCACAACAATCTGTTCTAGTATTTGATCATCTTAATAAGGTTCCATTTTTCTTATCTGTTCATGCATCAGATATAATTAAGCTACTACACTTTTTCTCTTTCTAGATTGTGCTTTTTCTTCCGTGTACTCATCCCCTTTATACAGAGAAAAGCTCTACACTCGTGAAAGCTTGGAACCTTTAGATTTGGGCCATATTTCCTATATTGTCAACCGTTCACTTGAAGCTTTTTGAGTGTGCAACGTGCTACAATGGATCTACAGCACCACCATTACACAACGATTAACTACAATAAACAGAATGAAACAAACCATTTTGTCCGTTCTCCATGGTGGAACAATTGCTCTTCTTTTCTAACTTCATGTCCAATTCTTTTGTATCTTTAAAATGAACAACATAAAACAAAACTTGTGTTCTGTCTTGTTCTGACCTGTTTATCCAAAATCTACCCATGTTTCTTTTGGTAAGGAGGCTAGAAACTTATGCTATTTGAAATTAAATTTAAATATATATTTGAAATTAAACTTAACCGGGATATATAAATAACTATTAGACCTTTGGTTAAGTGAAGGTTCTGCTAGGTCTTATTTAACAGGAAGGTAATGGATTGTTCTCGTGTCTTTTATTTCCTTTTAGTGTTAATTGTTAATAAATTAATATTTTACTAAACTTACGACATTTGTTTTATTTCACGACTCCATCTTACCATTGAGTTTATATGCAGGTTCTTTGGCCAGAATGTGGTTGGCAGCCAGTGTCTCTCACAGATATGATAACTTCCGCTGCAGTTAAAAAAGTGTATAGAAAAGCAACTTTATATATTCACCCAGATAAAGTCCAACAGAAAGGTGCTACCCTGGAACAAAAATACATAGCAGAGAAGGTTTTTGACATTCTTAAGGTACGCTGGTGAATAGTTATGAAGAAATAATATTCTTTACCTTCAAGTCTATACCCATTTTTTCCCCTCCTAAATGTCATTGTAATTCTACCATATCCGATTTCTACTTCTACCAGATATAATATACCCATACAATTCCACAAGAAATCATGAAAATTAAACTTATGTTCTAATTGAAAAATGATAGCAGTGATACTTTTTCTTATATTTATTCTTCTGAACTTGAAAACAGGAATCTTGGACCAAGTTCAATGCGGAAGAGCTTTGTTAAATCCCCCCTCTGCAAATGTTTTTTCCAAAATCAATAGATCTGTTAGCACTTTGCAGTGTTCTGGTATCGGCTTGTTGGCTTGCCTAGCTGATGCCTGATATATTTGTTTTTATGCCGTTGAAGATAACTGCATGAATGGTGTGGCATCATTTGGCAGCAGATTCATTTTCCTCCATGACATTGAACGCTCTGCAATGAGTTACGACATCTTTGTTGTAAGTAGTAATAATGTTGATGGATTCAGGTCAATGTACAAATTCTAAATGCTCAAGCTTCCCTAAAAATTCAGCCAGCTCCCAAATTGTGATGACAAGGGTATACATACCTTATATTTAGGTTACTAGAAATTCACAATTGCTCGCTTAATATATCGTGGGAATGAGTGATAATTCAATTATATACTTGTAACCTCTCTTTTGTACGAATAGAAAAGTTTCGATTGATATTTTTTTTGTCTTCATCTGAATGAATGAGATTGCTTGTGATTTTTTATTCCTTTTATTGAAATGTTAATAGTTATATAAATCCAAAGCATTATCACTGAGGTTTGTCTATTTATGATCCACTTGATATAAATTTAGTTTTTGAATTCTATAATTTGAAAGTGAATAATGTATATAAATGAGAGGAATTCTTATTTTATATGCCAGTTATGGAATTGAATTAAATCAAAGTTTATATTTTAATAGACCTGTTATAAACCTTTCTAACCATGTTTTATTATCTTTGGGATGTTGGAACCATGTTTTATTATCTTTGGGATGTTGGAAGTGTTTTATACATGTGGGAGTTGGCCTAATGTGAGATAGCTTTATGCACCAAAAACATGCACTTGAGCTCATTTGTTACCTAAACTCATTTGTTTCGTCATGCTTGCAATAATTTTGCTAATGCCGAAAACATTGAGACATTTTCTTTAAAGGATTAAAAAAAATCGGTATTGAATTAATGATGGGTGAAAACAGCAAATAAGAATGGACCGTTTTCTTAAATAAAACATATTAAACAATTCCAGATCTCTGAATTTTTTTTCAGTATTTTTGGCTTTTGAAACAATCTCACTTTTGAAGGTAAAGTTCTTGTACATGTTTTTTAAGTTCTAAAAAAGATTGAGTATAAATAAAATATAATTAAAGTAGTGATTTAGTATAATGGTAAGCGAATGACTTAGTTGATCCTTATTGTGTTATTTAATTGAAAAATAATTATTTGACAATGAGTCCTTGCACTAAAATACAAATCTCATGTGGCGAGGCGGTGCATTGAGGTGGTGCATGGTGAAGGTAGTTTTGTCATTATGCAATACAACAAAAAACGAAAAGTTTTTTAATTTGAAGGGGTGTTTTAGTCAATGTGTGTTTTTGTAATTAAAGTTTGCATTACAAGAATAGTAGGAATGGGGAATTTTAATAGGTAGAGGAAGGTGTAGAAGAGAGTTTTGTTGTTGCTATTAACCGAGAAGAGTAGAACGACGAAAGTATTTCACAGGAGTGAACATGAATAATGACTGAAGATTTTCGCTCGCAAATGTTGGTAAGGTTTATTTTTGTTTTATGGTTTATTTGATTTTGTTTGGTTTTGAAGAAGGTTATTTTTGGTTTGTTTGGTAAGGTTGTTTGTTTTGTTGTTGGGGTGATTGTGGTCGTTCTGTTTTTAACCACTTCTAATGGTCTGCACTTTTTTTAGTTATTTATTGATTTGGTTAGTTTATTTGAAAATGTGGTGGTCGTGGTGTGTTGTTTTGGTTGTGGTAGTGGCAATGGGTAAGGTGTTTTGTATTGTGTACTTTGTTTTGTTTTTTTATGTGTGGATTATGTTTTGTTTGTTTTGATTTTGATAAAATCAATAGTTTTTGAAGGTTTGAAAAATGGCAAAGTTCAAAAAAATTCTCTCGTGGAGGAAACCAAATGAAGGTACGATTGTTTATAATGTTAGGTTGATGTAGTTGAAATATTTTTGAAATCTACTAGTATTGAATAAAGAATTTGTTGTTTTGTGTTATGATTTTGATTTTGTAGTTAAGAGTTAGACACATAATGCACACTAAAGAATACATCAAACAACGTTTAAATGGATAGTTGAAGTAGAAAATGTGTTGTAGGTGGTCAGTTGATACTAATGCATTTAGGATTAGACAAAATTTAGTTCATTTTTCTGTTGTGGATGTATGTTTTGGATTAGGATTGTAAATGTAGATGATTTTTGTAAGTTTTACACATTGCTTGCATTAGTGTTTTTTGTCTTCCTAGGACTTCTAGGAATTTTATTTTCTTTTTCTTTTAAAGTGTTAGACAATTTAGATGCATTCCATCTATACAATTGGGGGGTGCAGTTCATAATTTAATAGTTTTAAATTTGACACAGGCATTTGAAGTTTATTACTAGCAAAGTTATGCTTGTGAGATATATTTGGTTGGTTGTGTTGTTGTATTGCAGGTTAGTGAAAATTTTATGACAAGTATTTTTGTAATGAACTTTGAGGTTTTTTGATCATGATGGAGTCTTTTTTTTTTTTTTTACCAAAATGGGGTCGGTGTCAAAAAAATTACAAATCTGGGGCAAGTTGTGTCAACTTGGCATGACTTCTGCCACGTCAACCTAGGGTCGTGCTAAGTTGGCACGACTTTGTCCACATCATTTTTTTTTTAAAAAAATCTTGTTTTTAAATAAATATATATTATAATTATTTAATTATAATTAAAATTATAAGTTATGTAATATTTGAAATTAATTTGATAAATAAATTTTTTATGAAGGAATAATACTTAGGTAAAGAAAATGAGGAAAGTAATAATCAAATTTGAATTAGAATTTTATTATCAAACTTGTTTATGCGGACAATTGCTTCTATTGTGACTTTCGGTTATGCAATATGAACATTTTTTTTGTTTTTCATATTTTTTATTAATCTAATAACCAAATTAATATATTACATTACCGTCAAACATGATTCATACACAATTATTCATTATTTTATTGCTTAAAACTAACACCCTTAGAAAAATTATGTATCAAATTAATTTTAAACATTACATAACTTACTACTCAATATCTAAATAAGAAAATTTTACAAGAAAATATATATATATATATATATATTATGACGTGACAAAGTCGTGCCAACTTTGTATGACTTCTACATATGAAGTCGTGCCAAGTTGACACGACTTGCTTAGATTTGTAATTTTTTTGAAAACGACTCCATTTTAGTAAAAACAGAAAAAAAGGCCCCATGACGGTCAAAACCACGAACTTTGAATTATTTTGAATGTCAATGATTTGTGTATTACTTTTTTTGAAATAGTTGTGGGAGGTTCACCTTCTATTCTTCCAATTGGATTTGAATCCACTCAATGATGTTTAGGGTTGTGTCTTAAGCCTCATATTTGACCTAGTTGGGCTTGGACTACGTGACTTTTTGCATGGGCATTATTGGGATTGCCTGAGTGAGTTGCATGAAAAAAAGGCCCAACGTTACTGGGGTTATCTCGCCTGGGCGAGATCCTCTAGGGGCTTCTAGGTTGGACGAGCTTGGGTGAGTGTTGGTACGTTCCATTTTTCCCTTTTTAGTTTTGTCTAATCTTCTTTTGCCCTTTCATCTCCATTCTTCCCTAAAATCCTGAAACTAACACAAATTTGACAATAAATTGTTCTAATTCAAACTATAAACACAAAATATGTAAAAAAGTTTAAATTCATAAATCATGAGTTATATTATGATTATTTTATTAATTAATATCTATAAGTGTTCCTATTTTAATATGAAATATTATTGAAATTTCACACTTATTAGTGATTCAATAGTTGATGAGAAGTTAACAAATTCTTTCTAGGATATATTTTAAATGATCATGACACCATATAGTAAATATTTTTGTATTTAGAGAAGAAGATTACCGGGGATAGAAAATATCCTTCCTTTTTTCACTTCATGAAACGAAGGAGTAACTCAATTTCCACTTTTTTTAACTATAAATATTTTTGTAAATGTTTGATCCATTTTCTCCGTCAAATAAAAAAAAATAAAAAAAACACTTACATATGTATTAATGTTTTTTAAGCGGTGGGATTTTTCATAATTAAGGTAAGACCTTAGTGAAGAATTGGAGATACCTTGTTTGCTTTGTTTATTTTTTTAAACATGGACGAGTGTCTCAACAACATGAAGATGACAATTAAAGGTTAACCGAAGTGGTGTCTCCCATTATATTTTCTTTGAACTGTGCAGAACTTTTTTTTATAGATTTTTCTTATAAATATTTTATGGAACTTATAAAACTTATAAAAAAAATTCTAAAAAGATATTCATTTCTTATAAATATTTTAGAATTTGACAGCAGAAATTTCACAAAATATCTTTCATCTGGTATCATTTCTCCCCTCAGAATAAGTTTTGTTGCAGGCAAAGCAGTAATGTGAGGAAGAAAGCATTGATGAACATTTTTCAGTCTGTTGTTATAAAATGAGAGAAAATCTGTTCTTAGCTTTCCAGCTAAACATTTAGTAGTGTACAATAATTGTTTGTTGGTATCTTCCATAAAATTATTATGTGATGAGGTAGTCACTGAACAAGATAAACCTAAACCTGCTGTGTCTATCAAACCCAAAAAACCGCATTGACTTCCTGATGAGCATGTCGTTTCTGGGAAAGTGGTATCGATTACTCAGCTTTCCATTCATTTTCAAATTTTTTTTATTATCTATATTAAAAATTTCGAGTATTTCTGGCATTAATATCTGACAAAATTCTAAATAAACTACAGTCATTTTATTTAACAACAGTCTTACAAAGAAAATATTAAATCAATCTCAATATTGCTCATAGTTAAGGAATGTGATTATTAATAATGTGGTTGTATATTAATAATAATAATAAAGAGTGATAGTAATATATTATCATTATTAACAATAATACTAAAAATGATAGTGATAATAATTAAAAATAATAATTTTCAATGAAAGTGAGCTGAGAGTGATAAAGATATGTTTTTTTTTAGATTAGAGTGATTTGTTTCTTATAAACGACAAACGCATTTTTTTATATAGTTTAACACAGAATCTTAATAGAGTTATTCATTCAAATTTGAATTAAACATCATCAAAATTCATTAACACACAAATGAGATCTGATCAACTTGATTTCTTAACATAAACTTCAATCATGTGTAATAAGTTATAGAATAAAATATAAAAAGTAAAATCCAGAAATCTTTTTAGCATATACTTAGAAATAAACTTATTAATGGAACTTAAATTCTTTTAATACATTTATTTCAAATCTAACAGTTAACTAAGCCCTTTAAAGTAGACCCGGTGACCACTTTTAATGAGAAATTTGGCATAATTATAAACCTTAACCCCTTCCATTCATTTTACAGATACTGAATTTTGAAGTAACAAATCCTGATATCTTATTGTTTTTGTATCAGGAAGGTCTCGTTCTTAAATGACATATGATGCATTCAGTTAAGGCAATTACTACTACAGATAAATGAACTCAGAGTTGGGAAATTCAGAGGTGGTGGGGTTGCAGAGTTTAATGAACAAAATGGTCAGATGGCAACACTGTTCCTTAACTTCAGTCCCTTCATTACTTTTTAAACACTGCCCTCATCACAAGTTGGCGTCTGCACGCAAAATGAAACTCACCCTTCGTGACCATAATGCAATGGAATGCACTATGATTATGTTATGCATGCCATAATATATATATATATATATACACACACACAGAGACAAAGCTTTTGATGTTTCCTAGTCCTATCTACTTTCAGATGACTCCATTAATGATTAAAGATCCATCGCTTTCAAGTTTGATAACACAGTGAAAGCGGCTAGCGGTGGAGTGAGCCATAAATCCTTGTCCGAGGCAAGAGATGGAGAAATAAAGGGATACGTGACAAAAAAGCATGGAAGTTGGCATGCATATATAGCTGTGTGCGTGTGGATGTGGCGAAAAATGACAGACTTCAGATGATTCAGATAATTATATATACATGGCAGATATCAATCATGCAGTGTCGAGTGAGATTAATGTTATTGCATGGAGATTCCACACCACCGATCACACCAACGTTGTCGCATTCTTAAGCTTTTCAAATCAATTTTATTCATGCACGCACCTACCTAATCACTTTTTTTTTTCAACATCATGACATGTTTGAATTTATGGTGACACTACATTTGAAATTTGTTTCTTTTTCATTTATGAACTTTTTATATATGGTTTAAGCTTAGTTATTCGTTAGAACAAAAATAATTAGTCTTCAAAAGGTGTATAAAAAACGTGAATTTAGAAGAGTAAAACAATTGCAGAAAGTAAAGAGTTTAGTAAAAGAAATTATTGGTGAATTTGTCGAATAATCTGTGTGAGAGAAACTAGGTTGTTATGATTGAGTAAATACCGTTGGGTTTAATGTAATAAAAAAACTGACATAAGAAAACGAGTTTTAAGAGGACACAAATCCTTCCATTTTTATTGTCTAATTAAAAGTTTTTATCGTCTTTCCAAAAACACTAAATCGCTTCAAAATCAAACAAGACAAAAAAGAAAACAAGTGAAAAAAATCTTAAGAATTGTAACTAGCAAGTTGTTCCTAGAATAACAAAAATAGATACAAACATATAGACAGATGACAATTGCAACAAAACAGTGCAAAAAATTAATTGCAGAGGTCTAGTTTTTAGTGTGTTATTATAGTATTTGTCCATTTAATCTCTTATTGATATTATATATAACCATAACTATACACTTTTAAAGTTTTAATTTTGAAATTTAATGATTTTTATTTTTGTTTATTATTTTAAAATTAACGCATATCTAAAAGAGAAACGGATTTTGGCATGTATTACATTCATTATTTATAAATATAACTACTAAAGTTGCAGAGTGGTTCAAGTTTTAGTGAATATTTTTCTTAACCTTGGATCTTTAATTAGACAGATATTGTATTTCAATCTCCCAAATTGGGACTTACAATTCTTTGTCCCCCAAAAACAGCAAAGAAACTTGAGGAAAACTTCATTAAGACCAACTATATTTATATGCTTTTATTTTTGAACTGGATTGATACCAAGTTACAAAGTAGAAATTAAGTAATTAACAGGCCTACTACGCCATAACTATATGAACAAGAAAACTGGTTGCATAAATATAAATTACAGAAATTTTCAGATATTTCTAGGAATGGAAATCATAGTTTAGTCAATAGTTGGTCTTGAAAGGCTTGTAAGTTTTAAGATCAAAGACAATCCCAGCAAGAGAGCCAACTGCAGCACATAAAGTGACCAAAAGGCAAGAAATGTTAAGTATTTGAAAGCAGATCCACTTTGTACTCCACTTTGGTATTCTCTTTTGAACAATGTACATCTCCACTGGGAAATACACTGCAAGGGGCCAAAATCCCAGAGCTCCAAGAAGTCCCCCCATGTCATTGAAGAATGGCAGCAGCATTGCTATTACAGTGCTTATCACTACATATATTGTCCTCCAAACCAATCGGAAGAGGTTCAGCTTGTAGGGACGCAAACCAGGTACTCCAATTTCAATTTCTTTCTTCACAAAATCACTGTCTGGGAATCTACTTGCTACGATTTTCTCAACGAAAGCAAAGAGAGGCTGTGAGAAAACTTGGTATGAACCAACAAGGTGGACCACAATGGCAGCATTAGCAATGTCAAGGAGCCAGTATGGGTTGTAGAAGCCAAAACCAGTGAGAAGGTTTCCAGGGCTTAAGTCTCCAAAAGCAGCATACCCAGAGCACCCACAAAGCATGTAGAAAAAGGTGGTGACTGCAACACCGATCAAAGCAGACTTCTTCATTGTTTTTGATGCTGATGGAGGGGATTTCACTGTGTCCTGTTTTATGACATTTTACATAGCCCTGTTATTCCACACCTTACTTCACTCTCATAATTTAACTAAATGAATTATACCTGAATTTCTATAAGGATGAAGGAGTATGAATAGGCAAAGGCTATGTTACCAACAGCTTGCATGGCTCTCAAAATTTTATCAGGTTTTGTCACAGTACCAACAATTATCCCGGTTACGCCTCCCTTAATTCTTCTGTTTCCTGTTACATGAGCAATATATGTCAGATTTCTAACCAGTGTTTAAATATAAACAAATCATCCTCATGGGCATGTGAATAGAATCAATTCATACCAATGACTTTTCCAATACCCATGCCTAGTCCAATGGTGGAGTACGTGACGGACATGACAGCAGCTACAATGGAGAGCCACCATAATTGATCGAAGTCTGGAATTTGAGAGAAAATCATCTCCACAATACCAAACGAAATCATGTACATGTTGCTGTTCATACGACAGTGACTTTTCCCTCCGTTCTTGTGGAAACAATCAGATCTTTCGATTGCCCTGTTTGATAAGGCACAAGCCAAAAACAGCCCAATTATACTATATAACTTTCCTTGGATATATAGGAGTTAATTACACATTTCACTATCACTAAAGTCTCAAACTTACATCATGCTAATGGAAGCCGCTATAGTGTAACCGATGGAGATTCCAAAAAGGTTAACATACTGAACTAGTCCACACATCTTGACCTTAAAATCGTTGCCACCTGAAGAAACACAGGCACAAAAGAAAGGTGCTAGGATAAAAGTGTGAAGGAAAGAGAAGTTAATGGAGTAAGTTAGGGTGGTGAGTTATACCAAAGTTGGAACGAATAGCATCCATGTAAGTGTAGTTTCTCTTGCCAGTGAGAGGGTCACCCGTACGATAACAGTCGGTGAGAAGCAGGGAAGTGAAGTAAGTGATGGCAGAGAAGAGAAGCATGACAGCAGGACCAGCAATCCATCCAAGCTGAGCTATAGCCCAAGCCAGAGAGAGAACTCCAGATCCTATCACTGCCGTTATTATGTGCGCACTTGCAGTCCACACTGTTCCTGTGCTTGTCATTGTCATCCACACCATATAACATATGTATCAGAGGAAACAACATTACAGAATACACAAAGGGTGTAGCATTTTAGTATGAATAATCATGGTTTTACTATGTACCAGTTCGTTTGGGGCGACCATCATCATCGAAGCATTTAGAGTCTCCTTGTTCATGCATGTCAAGGGAGACGCTAAATGTTTCCTGATCAGATTTGCTGCCACGGCCATCCATGCGAACCATCTTTGTTATAACACAATGAACAACAACAACAACCCAAGTTAGGCTTCGGAGTAAAATGTCAGAGTAAAATGAAGACTAAAACAGTGTGCGCTGTGTGTGTGTGTAGTGAAAGGTTTAGAAATTGTGTGAAAGAGAGAAGAAGGGTGGTTGGTATTATAATGAGGTAGTGACATTTATGTGTAATAAAGGTTAACTTAACTCAAATGCCCAGAATCTGAGGGAGTTTGACAAACCTCCAAAGACTGAAAGAGTTGGTGGTTCAGGCAAAAATGGTGATCCTGGAAGTCAAAAGAGAGAGTGTAGGAATACAGAATATGAAATCACGTGTTTATGTTTATGCAATAAAGAAGGCGTGACGTTGTGGTATATATAGAGAGAAATATACCTTCACCATCATAAATGATATATAATAAATGATAAATTTGTAATTAAATTAAAATACACACATTGATAATTTACATTTTTATCACATTATAATTTTTAATATTATAATTTTAATATTTTTTATATCATTTTATTTTTAAATTTATCATTTGTTATATATTTATTTCTAAACTATTACCTCAAATGTATACAATTTTATAGATTGTTAAAGTATTATTTTTCATTAAATTATATGAAAAAGGATAATTTAACAATAATAAGAGTTGTATAATTAAATTAAAATAAATATATTGATAATTTAAATTTTTCATACAATCACATTACAATTTTTAATATTATTATTTTAAATTTTTATATCATTTAATTTTAAAATTTATCTTTTGTTATATATTTATTTCTAAACCCATCATAGATTGTTAAAATATTATTTTTCATTAAATTATATGAAAAATGATAATTTGACAATCATCAGAGTTGTATAATTAAATTAGAATAAATACATTGATAATTTACATTTTTCATACAATCACATTATAATTTTTAATATTATTATTTTAATATTTTTTTATATCATTTAATTTTTAAATTTATCTTTTATTATATATTTATTTTTAAATTCATCACATCAAGAATTGTATACAATTTTATAGATTGTTAAAGTATTAGTTTTCATTAAATTATATGAAAAATGATAATTTGACAATTATGAAAGTTGTATACAAAATTGATTTAAATATAATATATATAATAAAAATAAATTTATAATTAAATAATATAAAAAAAATATTAAAATAAAGTATTAATAATTGTAATATGATTATAAATATTATAAACAACTATATTATGGGGTTTTGATTATTCAGCCACCAGAAAGTGCTGGCAAAAAAATGTCCTTGTAATATCTCCGTGTTTAATAAACGACCAAAAAGAGGGTTTATATATAACTTTTTCCTTTTTGTGAAGTTAACCAGTTATGATGTGTTTGTTTCTGGTTAACTAAGTAAGGAACATTTATCTCTATACTATTTTTTTTTCTTTTATAGAATTTTCTTATAAACTAACAACTTGTTTTTCTTTATAGTTAAGATTCACTTTATTAGTTGCTAAATTTAAATACTTGAGTAAGGTATATTGATCCTATCACAGTTATAAAATTGGTGTCTAAATTTATGGAAATACTCTGTTTTCTATTAACACCTCACCTTTTGTGGTTTCGTAAATTCACTATCTAGCACAATTTACACTTTTATTTTTTCATCTATCATCTTTTTATTTTTATTTCTCTATTTAGCACCCTTTTGTTTTTATTTCCCTATCTAACACTCTTTTATTTTTTATTTTCCTATCTAGCACAATTTCAAAAATAAATAAATAAATAATAAATTTTAAAAAAATTGATAATTTTAATTTTAAATGCATTAAAAATAAATATTTTAAATGTTTAAAATAGTTAGAAATATAATTAATGAATAAAGAAATGATTTTTTACAAAATAAAAATAAAAAAGTAATAAATTTAAAATGTTTAGTTTAAAAATTATTTTTTGTTAAGAATGAAGAAGATAAAAAATTAAACTCTACAACAACATAAAATTTGAATCTATAAACATAAATTAGTATTTATGTTTATTATTATTGATGATGTAATCATGTTAATTTCAAGTAAAAAATACATATAAAAAAACCAAGTTGAATAAAGACTAATATGAACATAAGAGAACAACGAACAAAAAAATGTTCATATTGTCAAACACCAGGACACACATAAAGAACTTGTCCAACATTACTTGATTGTGCACTTCTCGTCATTAATTATGTTTCATTTCACACAAACTATTTAATGTATCATTGAAGAAAATATTAAATAATGATCATCTTTCATTTATTTTCCTTTTTATGATCAACATATACTTATTTAGTATCGCCTTATATCTCTTATATTTATCTTATTTAGATTTTTTTTTATATCTTTATCTTATTTTGTTTTGTCTTTATTTTATATCTTTTATGTTTTTAGTTATTATATTTTTTCTGTTATTCTTTATTTATTTCTGTTTTTTGTTTTTATTTTATTGTTGTTGTTTTTATTTTCTAGACTTATTTATTTTTGCATTTATCTTTTCTCATTTTTAAGCATTAAGTGTAACATTTGCATTAGTTTTTTTTATTAGGATTTTGCATTTAAGGTAGACACTTCAATATTATTTGTGTGTCCACTATTAATTAATACTAATTGACTTTGGTTTTTTTATAATCATGTCCTGTATTTTTACTTGAAATTAACATGATTACATCATCAATAATAATAAAAATACATACGAATTTATGTTTATAGATTCAACTTTTATGTTGTTGTAGGGTTTAATTTTTTATTTTCTCCCTTCTTAAAAAAAATAATTTCAAACTAAACATTTTAAATTTATTACTTTTTTATTTTTATTTTGTAAAAATTCATTTCTTTATTAATTAATTATATTTCTAACTATTTTAAACATTAAAAATATTTATATTTTAATGCGTTCAAAATTAAAATTATAAAAAAAAATTATTATTTATTTATTTATTTTTGAAATGGTGCTAGATAGGAAAATAAAAAACAAAAGAGTGCTCGATAGTAAAATAAAAACAAAAGAGTGTTGGATAGGGAAAAAAAACAAAAGAGTGTTGGATAGGGAAAAAAAACAAAAGAGTGATAGATAGGGAAATAAAAGTGTAAATAGTGCTACATGAGAAATTGGGGTAAATTCTCTATCTAGCACTATTTATATTTTTATTTTCCTATCTAGCACCCTTTTATTTTTATTTCCCTATCTAGCACCCTTTTATTTTTTATTTTCCTGTCTATAACCATTTAAAAAAAATAAAAAATAAAAAATTATTATTTTTTTGATAATTTTAATTTTGAATGCATTAAAAAATAAATATTTTTATTGTTTAAAATAGCTAGAAATGTAATTAATGAATAAAGAAATGAGTTTTTACAAAATAAAAATAAAAAAGTAATAAATTTAAAATGTTTAGTTTAAAATTATTTTTGTTAAGAATGAAGAAAATAAAAAATTAAACCCTACAACAACATAAAAGTTGAATCTATAAACATAAGTTAGTATTTATTTTTATTATTATTGATGATGTAATCATGTTAATTTCAAGTAAAAAATACAGGACATAATTATAAAAAAAAAACAAAGTCAATTAGTATTAATTAATAGTGCACACAAAAATAATATTGAACTGTCTACCCTAAATGCAAAATCCTAAAAAAAAACTAATGCAAATATCACACTTAATGCTTAAAAATGAGAAAAGAAAATACAAAAAAAAATAAGTCTACAAAATAAAAACAGCAACAATAAAATAAAAACAAAAAGTAGAAATAAATAAAGAATGACATAAAAAAAATAATAACTAAAAACATAAAAGATATAAAATAAAGGTAAAACAAAATAAGATAAAGATAAAAAATATAAAAAAAATTCAAATAAGATAAATATAAGAGATATAAGACGATACTAAATAAGTATATGTTGATCATAAAAAAGAAAAATAAGTGAAAGATGATCATTCATTTAATATTTTCTTCAATGGTACATTAAATAGTTTGTGCCAAATGAAACATAATTAATGATGAGAAGTGCACAATCGAGTAATGTTGGGACAAATTCTTTATGTGTGTCCTAATGTTTAACAATATGAACATTTTTTTTATTCGATCATGTTGTTCTCTTATGTCCATATCAATTCTTATTCAACTTGGTTTTTTTTTATAATTATGTCCTAAATTTTTTACTTGAAATTAACATGATTACATCATCAATAATAATAAAAATAAATACTAATTTATGTTTATAGATTCAACTTTTATGTTGTTGTAGAGTTTAATTTTTTATTTTCTTCATTTAAAAAAATAAAATTTAAAACTAAACATTTTTAATTTATTACTCACTACAAAAAATATGTTTATTAGCATGGGTGAAAAAGGGACATTAGCTATAATAAATGGACGCAAAAGTGTAGTTATCATTAAAATTTGGAAGAATGTTTTTTTGCGTAGGCCTAACCTACATGCTCCCCACACAAATTTATATTTTATATTGTTTATTTAAAGAAGCGTGAACTTAGAGGCCACATAATTTTTAAACAAGCATGAGTTTAGCCTACATGTTACCCACACAAAATTATATTTTATATTGTTTATTCAAAGAAGCGTGAGCTTAGTCAACGGATTGACCACATAATTTTTAAACCAACATGACTTAACCTTCATAATTTTATTACATATTTAAATTTAATTTTAAAAAATATATATATTATGTTTGCGTGGGCTTAACCTACAAAATTTTAAATTTTTATTATTATTTATTATTTATAGTTTCAGTTGTGACCGTTTGACCCACACAATTTTTTTTTCTTTTTTTTAGTTTATGTCCATATTATCCACGCTTACCCACACTTTATTTTTTATTTTTTTTTAATAATGAAGGCTTGTTGGACACTATTTAGGTTCCTAGCATCACCTTCACTCTCTTTTGGAGCTAATTTTTCTTTTTGGTGTAGTGACTTTTTTATTTTTATTTTGTAAAAACTCATTTATTTATTCATTAATTATATTTCTAACTATTTTAAACATTAAAAATATTTATTTATTTATTTTTTAAATAGTGCTAGATAGGGAAATAAAAAATAAAAGAGTGTTAGATAGGAAAATAAAAACAAAAGGGTGCTAGATAGAAAAATAAAAACAAAAAGATGTTAGATGGAAAAATAAAAGTATAAATGGTGCTAGAGAGAGAATTTATCCAAGAAATTAAGTCAGCTTTTGTCTTCAAGTATAAAAAATAATAACTATTTCCAAATTCATTAATTGTTAACTTCTTTGTATACCATCAGTTTATTATAAAAGTTTCTCACATAAATGCATTTATTGGGTCATTAATGAATTCCTCATTAACCGTATAAACCATTCTTTAAAAATAGTTCATTAATTAAACTATCGGTAATGTCATCAAATATAAATACTGATTAAATTATTTATCGAATGCTTATCTCTAAATAAAAAATGAATTTATAAAATTACTAATTTAAATTAACCTATTTTAGTATTTTTATTAATATTTATGAATTAGATAGTAACAACTAATTTTAAAGACAAAAAATAATTAATTACTATATTGACTAAGTTAAATATTATTTTATAAATTAAAAAAGTAATTTATATTAAAGTAGTTTTTATTATTAATAAAAAATTATAATTAATTTTTAAATTGAT